>NC_064638.1:490688666-491362166 GCF_023864345.2 Schistocerca serialis cubense
CGGGCGGGGACTACTCAGGGGGACGTCGTTATCAGGAGAAAGAAAACTGGCGTTCTATGGATCGGAGCGTGGAATGTCAGATCCCTTAATCGGGCAGTTAGGTTAGAAAATTTAAAAAGAGAAATGGATAGGTTAAAGTTAGATATAGTGGAAATTAGTGAAGTTCGGTGGCAGGAGGAACAAGACTTCTGGTCAGGCGAATACAGGGTTATAAATACAAAGTCAAATAGGGGTAATGCAGGAGTAGGTTTAATAATGAATAAAAAAATAGGAATGTGGGTAAGCTACTACAAACAGCATAGTGAACACATTATTGTGGCCAAGATAGACACGAAGCCCATGCCTACTACAGTAGTACAAGTTTATATGCCAACTAGCTATGCAGATGACGAAGAAATTGAAGAAATGTATGATGAAATAAAGGAAATTATTCAGATAGTGAAGGGAGACGAAAATTTAATAGTCATGGGTGATCGGAATTTGGTAGTAGGAAAAGGGAGAGAAGGAAACGTAGTAGGTGAATATGGATTGGGGCTAAGAAATGAAAGAGGAAGCCGCCAGGTAGAATTTTGCACAGAGCACAACTTAATCATAGCTAACACTTGGTTCAAGAATCATGAACTAAGGTTGCATACATGGAAGAACCCTGGAGATACTAAAAGGTATCAGATAGATTATATGATGGTAAGACAGAGATTTAGGAACCAGGTTTTAAATTGTAAGACATTTCCAGCGGCAGATGTGGACTCTGACCACAATCTATTGGTTATGAACTGCAGATTAAAACTGAAGAAACTGCAAAAAGGTGGGAATTTAAGGAGATGGGACCTGGATAAACTGACTAAACCAGAGGGTGTACAGAGTTTCAGGGAGAGCGTAAGGGAACAAATGGCAGGAATGGGAGAACGAAATACAGTAGAAGAAGAATGGGTAGCTTTGAGGGATGAAGTAGTGAAGGTAGCAGAGGATCAAGTAGGTAAAAAGACGAGGGTTAGTAGAAATCCTTGGGTAACAGAAGAAATATTGAATTGACGAAAATGCAGTAAATGAAGCTGGCAAAAAGGAATACAAACGTCTCAAAAACGAGATCGACAGGAGGTGCAAAATGTCTAAGCAAAGATGGCTAGAGGACAAATGTAAGGATGTAGAGGCTTATCTCACTAGGGGTAGGATAGATACTGCCTACAGGAAAATTAAAGAGACCTTTGGAGAAAAGAGAACCACTTTTATGAATATCAAGAGCTCAGATGGAAACCCAGTTCTAAGCAAAAAAGGGAAAGCAGAGAGGTGGAAGGAGTATATAGAGGGTCTATACAAGGGCGATGTACTTGAGGACAATATTATGGAAATGGAAGAGGATGTAGATGAACATGAAATGGGAGATATGATACTGCCTGAAGAGTTTGACAGAGCACTGAAAGACCTGAGTTGAAACAAGGCCCCGGGAGTAGACAACATTCCATTAGAACTACTGACGGCCTTGGGAGAGCCAGTCCTGACAAAACTATACCATCTGGTGAGCAACATGTATGAGACAGGCGAAATACCCTCACACTTCAAGAAGAATATAATAATTCCGATCCCAAAGAAAGCAGGTGTTGGCAGATGTGAAAATTACCGAACAATCAGTTTAATAAGTCACGGATGCAAAATACTAACGCGAATTCTTTACAGACGAATGGAAAAACTAGTAGAAGCCGACCTTGGGGAAGATCAGTTTGGATTCCGTAGAAATACTGGAACACGTGAGGCAATACTGACCCTACGGCTTATCTTAGAAGCTAGATTAAGGAAAGGCAAACCTACGTTTCTAGCATTTGTAGACTTAGAGAAAGCTTTTGACAATGTTGACTGGAATACTCTCTTTCAAATTCTGAAGGTGGCAGGGGTAAAATACAGGGAGCGAAAGGTTATTTACAATTTGTATAGAAACCAAATGGCAGTTATAAGAGTTGAGGAGCATGAAAGGGAAGCAGTGGTTGGGAAGGGAGTGAGACAGGGTTGTAGTCTCTCCCCGATGTTATTCAATCTGTATATTGAGCAAGCAGTGAAGGAAACAAAAGAAAAATTCGGAGTAGGTATTAAAATCCATGGAGAAGAAATAAAAACTTTGAGGTTCACCGATGACATTGTAATTCTGTCAGAGACAGCAAAGGACTTGGAAGAGCAGTTGAACGGAATGGACAGTGTCTTGAAGGGAGGATATAAGATGAACATCAACAAAAGCAAAACGAGGATAATGGAATGTAGTCGAATTAAGTCGGGTGATGTTGAGGGTATTAGATTAGGAAAAGAGGCACTTAAAGTAGTGAAGGAGTTTTGCTATTTGGGGAGCAAAATAACTGATGATGGTCGAAGTAGGGAGGATATAAAATGTAGACTGGCAATGGGAAAGAAAGCGTTTCTGAAGAAGAGAAATTTGTTAACATCGAGTATAGATTTAAGTGTCAGGAAGTCGTTTCTGAAAGTATTTGTATGGAATGTAGCCATGTATGGAAGTGAAACATGGACGATAAATAGTTTAGACGAGAAGAGAATAGAAGCTTTCGAAATGTGGTGCTACAGAAGAATGCTGAAGATTAGATGGGTAGATCACATAACTAATGAGGAGGTATTGAACAGAATTGGGGAGAAGAGAAGTTTGTGGCACAACTTGACTAGAAGAAGGGATCGGTTGGTAGGACATGTTCTGAGGCATCAAGGGATCACCAGTTTAGTATTGGAGGGCAGCGTGGAGGGTAAAAATCGTAGAGGGAGACCAAGAGATGAGTACACCAAGCAGATTCAGAAGGATGTAGGTTGCAATAGGTACTTGGAGATGAAGAAGCTTGCACAGGATAGAGTAGCATGGAGAGCTGCATCAAACCAGTCTCAGGACTGAAGACCGCAACAACAACAACGTATTGCAGTAGTTCGAATAACGAAGATTTTTGTGAGGTAAGTGATTCATGAAAGGTATAGGTTATTGTTAGTCAGGGCCATTCTTTTGTAGGGATTATTGAAAGTCAGATTGCTTTGCGCTAAAAATATTATGTGTCAGTTTAGTGATGATCACAATAAGTAAAGAGAAAACTGTCTGAGTACGTTGAGTTTTACTCAGCTGTTTCTGTATCAAATAATGTAAGAGTTTCAAATGGCTCTGAGCACTACGGGACTTAACGTCTGAGGTCATCAGCACCCTAGAACTTAGAGCTACTGAAACCTAACTAACCTAAGGACATCACGCACATCCATGCCCGAGGCAGGATTCGAACCTGCGACCATAGCGGTCGCGCGGTCCCAGACTGAAGCGCCCAGAACCGCTCGGTCACAGGACCGGCCAGTATGTACACAGCATTGTCATAGATACTAACGGTGACCACTGCAGTACGCCATTATCTCTGCCCGTCGTACAAGTTGACTTTTCTAAACGAATATTTTTCTCGGAACGACAAACACATTTGTAATTGTCTCCTTGAATAGTGATTTACCTACTGCTTGCATATAGTACGAAGTGCAATTAAAAATAGTTACGATAGAGGTTATTATGATATTAGGGGTATACCAGGTAACTACGTTCTAACCTATACATTTCACATTTATTTACTTGTTTGTACTTTATGTTCGTATTTCTCATTAAACTTCTCTAACAGGTAAATGTAAATACCACAGCCGACAGTGATAAATTACAGGCAGTTGATGACAGTCAAATACTGTCATGAACAGTAAATTATTTTTCTTTACATCTTTTATTTTGTGTTTGAATTTGCTCATTAATTATTAACTTTTGTCAACAACAGAGTGTTGTAAAGGCTACTGTCCTAAATAATAAATGACGATGCCAAGGAAAGGAACAGTTGAAGCTGTCAGTGAGGAGCGTCGCTCTAGATGGGTGGCAGCAGCTCAAACGCTTGCTCAGAGAGAAAGGCGGCATTCCCATAACTACTCTTATCCCAACGACCACACTTATTCCAAACAGTGTCATTATTTAAAACTATAAAAGTGCGAAAATTTCACGCGGGTCCCCTAGTTCTACGTTATTATATCTATATATAGATAATAAATTGAACTGGACATCACATGTTACGTGTCTTTCTGTATATCTAAACTTCTGTGTTGCACGGAGATGTAAATGTAAAATAGTTATCTTTCCTGTTTTCATCTACTACTGTCATATTGTATCATATTCTGGAATAGCTCGTCATTAAAGAAGAAAGGCTTTGTTTCGCAGAAGAATGTAATGAAAATAATTTGAGGTGTGCGCTCCAGAACATCATGAAGAAAGCTCTTTAAACTGCTGGGCGTAGTGGCAACTGCCTCGCTTGTATGTTATCAACAATCGATTACAATTCGAAAGCAACGCAGATGTTCATAATTAATGACGCTATTCATCGTTCAACCATAGAGTGCCATAAAAATGAATGGGGTATTCAGACCTTAAAATCTTTGACCGCCTACCTGATCACTTTCCAATAGCATCCACCCAACTAATGGGCTCGCAGTTTTATGATTTGGCAAATTTATATTTTTAGCTTTTGTGACCGGATGCTCATCTTCTCGCCAAAGTCGCTGTCTGATCTAAGAAGGGAAAGTCGTGTGTGACATTTTTCTGTAAATCTTGTAAATTTTGTTCATTGTACTGTATTTTATATATCCGCTTCCATTCCGTATTTGCCGAGGCGGAGATTGGGGACCGGCCAAACATTTAGCTAAATGAGCACGTAAAACTGCTTAAAAACCGCACTCAGGCCGGACAGTATATCAGACCAGCGACCCTTAACCCGCCGTGCAGGTTCGATCAAGGTTTGGCACACTTCCCTCTTTCACAATCAAGCGCGCTGTTTCTAAAGCTATACGTGCTTACCTTGGACCATTTACCCAGTGATGTAAGGAATCTAATAGATAATAAAATTAACTTCAAACACAAACTAAATCGTATCTGCTAGAAAACTCATCCCCTGTCTATGAGTATGCGAGTGAGTGAGTCAGTAGAGGGAGCAGGTGGGAGTGGCGATTGAGAGAAAGAGGGGGAGGGATGTAGACAGAGGCGGGAGAGAGAGAGGTGTTCAAGGACAGGTGAGAGAGACAGACAGAGAGAGAGAGAGAGAGAGAGAGAGAGAGAGAGAGATGTGAGAGGGATGAGAGACAGTGTGGAGTGAGAGAGGTGCGAGTCAAAGTTGGGGGGCGGGGGGGGAGAGAGACGGGGAGAGTGAAAAGAGTACTGTACATAGAAAAAAGGGAGAGATAGTAACTTATGTAGAGATAAAATAATTAGTTTACTTTTAATTAATTAATTTATTTAATCTTTTCGGTTTGGGGCCTTCAGACCCTCGTTTACATCGTACCAGGGTTTCACACATACCATATTTTTTTGCCTCCTAGTTACCTAAGAAATAACAATACTTTTAAAATGACAAATAACGTTATGAGAATCGAAAATGCGTTGGATATATATAGAGACAGCCAGCCGAGGTGGCCGAGCGGTTCTAGGCATTTCAGTCTGGAACCGCACGACCGCTACGGTCGCAGGTTCGAAACCTGCCTCGGGCATGGATGTGTGTGATATCCTTAGGTACGTTAGGTTTAAGCAGTTCTAAGTTCTAGAGGACTGATGACCTCAGAGCCATATAAGACAACGTGAATAAACAGTACCAACTAAGAACAAATAAGCTAATAGTGGCAGTACTTCTGCTACCGTTGCTGCTGCTCCCACTTTCATAGTCCACACAGGTGAGTATTCATATTTTCGATAACTGTCTTCAAGTTTATTGATTCTGCATGTAGACACAACTGGAGGTCATCAGCACACATGGGTTATTTACAATAAGGAGAAACTAATGACACGTTATTGATATACAAGGAAAAGAGCACAGGAGCTAATGCCGAACCGTGAGGGCGCCTGATACTACCTGCCTCAGTGACGACTTTATGGTGCACGCATTGGTGGCGATACGTCACGTACGAACGAAACCATTGCACTGCGCTTTGCGAGAAATTTCGCATGCTAAATTTAGCAAGTAAAACTTCGAACTTGAGTGTCCAATGCTTTGCTGAAGTATAAGGCGCATGTGATAGGCGCCTCTTATCTAATCATGACCAGCTTCAGGTTCAGGCATAAATTTTAAAATAAGGTAATCAGCTTAGGAAAAGCGTATGTTTTGCAAACAAAATACTGTCAGTCATATTAATGATGAGAATGTTGCCATTTTCTTTCATTGGGAAAGTGTACTACGATTGAAAAACTGGCTCGATCCACATCATATCGACAGGCGAAAACTCTGATCCATGAAACAAGCAAATAACTAAATTAAATGATCATATGGATTACTGGATTATTGGCAAATTTGTGGATTGGAGCCGAATATCAACTGTAACATGATTTCATGACGGTGGAGAGTACGCGGGATGGAAGAAACATTCATATATGAAAGACGTCGACCACGTGCTACAAGCAAGCACAAGTAAGATTATGTTGCCTTAATTGGATGAAGCACCCACCTTGGTTACAAATCTGGCTGCAGCATTTGGTCTTTCGTCGACGTTGTGAGGCTGTTGTGAATGCTCGATGAGCCATTTGATGTGTTTTGCTGAGGCAAAAGCACCTGTGTAGTTCGGAGAATGTGGTATCTTGCACGCCTTAAATTGATCCATCAAAAGTGAGCAATAGGGAAGTTTCATGTTCTCGAACTAGTCGCGGTTTAGACTCGAGAGAGATTTTCACCATCTGCTCATCTTGCGCAGGGCTTGAGACACCTGGCACACCTAGACCCCTGCCAATATTGTCGAAAGGAACGATGTTTCCCATTGCACCGACATGGTGTTACAGATTGGTTCCTAGGGGTGCTGAGACGCCTTAGGTCTATGCAGAGCTCCGTTCAGTGCGAAAAGGGTGACGGAGGAGATCACACTTCGTAAACAATTGAAGGTGATTTTTGAGATGCGTTTCCCCTGCGGAGTATTATAACTTAAATCCACATCTGAATTAGTTGTTTCTTTCTCCAGTCAGTAATTTGACAAATACAGAGAAGGTACGTTCTCGAATTTCAGTTGACAGCCGAAACTGATCTGCCTTCCGTGGTAGTTGAAAGTGTCAACATGGATTCCTCCAAAGCGCTAAGCATTCCTCAGGTATGAGGGAGAAAGACAAGACCAACAGACGAACGCTTCGGTTTTGCTTATTACAGCAGAACCTGATAATCTGGCTACTGACATTCGCAACTAAATTACACAGAAAATGGCATACCACTTAGCGAGAAGAATGTAAATGTGCTTACATCTATTACAGAACCGTTTCGTGATAACATTATGGTGGTTAAAATCTGTGGTCAAGTGGACTGTCAGGAAGAGTTAGAAGGAGGACGATCTGTAACGTTAAAGAAGGAGATGTGTAACTCATTTAACTAATATCTACGTAGTAATTTCTCCAATTTCGTCCCTGCGAGACATGGTTCAAGCCGAAGCTACCTTTTCTCCTATACGGGAACAACAGTGTGACAGCAAGGGGGGATGCAACAAAAAATCGGTAAGGAAACACTGGAAATTATTTCGAGGAAATTGTTATACCATATAAAGTGGAATTAGCTAACGTTAAAATGGATGTTCTAATGAAAGAGCTTCCTGGAATGTTGCAACAATTGCATGTAGACGACTATTACCTTTTGAGTTTGGACGTAACGCAAGACTGTGATGGAATTTTTAATAAAATGGAGATGTGCGACTACTTAATGCCAAACCACGACTTCTGCTTGGAACGCGATCGCCAGGGAAACAACAATGTGATTGTGGACAACGATAAGACAGTTGGAATAGACTGTCTAACGTGGTTAAGCTCAACTGTAAAGATATACAACAAATTTGTATGTCAAATCACAAGTCCTGGAGTGAACAGAGATTTTAGTAACCACATTAAAGATTTTATAAAGTGTCCTGACACGCGACGACGAGAAACTTTTAGATCTTTCTTGGCTAAGCAGCACTGCATTACCTGGCTGAAGGCTACAATATACAACCACAGAATGAATCGACTCTGTTCAAGAATGTTAACATGTATTATACGCCAACAAAAAGTATGTACAGTGTGCTCCCGTATACTCAGTCCGCAGCTCGTGGTCTCGCGGTAGCGTTCTAGCTTCCCGAGTCCGGGTTCCCGGGTTAGATTCCCGGCGGGAGTAGGGATTTTCACCTGCTACGAGATGACCGGGTGTTGTTGTGTCCTCTTCATCATCATCATTTATCCCCGTTACGGTCGGAGGAAGGCAACGGAAAACCACCTCTCCCGCATCGTTCCCCCTATGCTCTGTCAAGAAGCATGGGACTTCATTTCCATTCCCCGTATACTCTGTGCCAACTGCTTCCTTGTGGCGTTAGTTAACAAATAGCGTACAGAACAGTTGCTGTGTTGTGTTTAATAACGTTCTGCAGTTTTGTACTGGAATGATAAGAATACCCGAAAATTAACGGATGTACAAGACCGAGGAAGGCTCATCAGCTATATTCTGTCTGCGTACAGTTTTAATTATCTATTAACAAACTATGTGGCGATTCTTAACTCTGACTCCAAGCATATAAGCATTATACAGAAGTGTTATGTTAAAGCATGACAAAACTTATTTTTATCAGCCTAGAACATCGTTCTCCACAATAACGTCCGGTTCTGATACAGATATTGCAGAATTAGGACTTGTTGTCACAGATACTGTTATATTACAAGTTCGAAGAAAAAGAACCAATGTGTCGAGCAGACTTAAACTATTCCCCATTAAATATTACACCTTTAAGTACAGTTAATGTGTATGGAGGACGTCGAAGTAAAGAAAAGAAAACTGGAGTATGCAGAAAAGACAATTGCCACAAAAGGAAGAATACAAGCTGCAAATGGAAAAGGAAGAAGCTGTTGCGGATGTGCAAGCCAGATTTACATATGGCTTTAAACACACTGAACGGAAAAGTCTGGCTACGACTGGGGAATACAAGATAACAATATTTTCTGTAAAGAGCAGTGGTAAGTGGTCATATGTTGGAGTACTGGCCGAAAACGGCGGATTGGCGCACGTTTATTATGTTAAAGGACACACTAAAAAGCTGTTTATCAAACTCCATTCCTCCTCGGACGTGCTTGAAATGGATGGTTACATTGTATCGAAATGTGGTGGGCTTGATGCCGTACACTTAGCAACATATCAATTGTTTGCAGAGCTTAAAACCAACGGAATAACCACCTTTAATGGTAATTCGTTTGCAAAAGTTGTGAACTTAACGTTCTATACCGAAATTCAACAAGAATGTGCAGCAGAAAAACTGGAAGCCTACAACCAGGAAGATGTGGAATGTTATAACAACAGTGTAAGGCAGGAAATAAGAGGAAGTATTAAAATTCCCGTATGCTCTCGTCTGGAAGAACTGCTGGAAGGAACATAACTGTTAGAGCCATAAAAGAGGTTTTTACAGGACGAAAATTAAATACCTACTGGAATTCGAGATCATGTCTTCTTTGTATTTGTCAGATGACTGGCTGGAGAAAGAAACTCATGATTCACATGGGGATTTAAATTATAAGTTAAAAATTAAATTGGACATTATTAAAACTACACTTAACAAAAATAAGGAAAGAGTTGTTTTCTGTATGTAACTGTATATGCGAAAGTTAATAAAGATTTTGTATTAGAATAGTTGCTTGTATTATTCGTTAACGTACCAGAAATCCTAAGATATTTCCTACATACAATGCTCCATGTGCGTGTATTTCGGAAAGGGAGAGTGCATAGTCGGTGACCTTGAAAAGTAGTTGAAACTAGATAGTTGGAAGTATAGTTCCTCCCTTTTCTTACCTATTTGTGGAACAATACCGTAAGGATTACTGGCTGTGTATCCCAATGTGTCGAATTCGTTACAGTGACATCTAATTACTTCATCTGAATCGCAGTTCTTCACCCGATAGTTGAAGCCATCTCTATCCATATAAAGTAACTTTGGTTCCACGAAATGAGTTTTGGCAAACTCATAGTGGAAGCTGTAGATGTGGAGTTTGAAGATGTCCAGTATACGCATACCCAAATAGATTGGTTTCATAAACTTTACTGAAACTTTGACATCTCCACAGCAACAAAGTTCTCATTGAAAATAGTGACCTGCCTAAAATTTGCTCTGGCTATGCTCTTTCTTATGCTCAACGCTCATCCCATGTGAGCCTAACCAAAATATCGCATTCATTTCTTACATCTACATGGTTTTACCGAAAATGGAATTATTCATCAATTTGTAAAAATCTTTTTCGAAATCACTGGTCGCCCACCCTCTTTTCGGTATTTAATTCAATATACTGCTTCAGCCAGGGGGCGTTTTGAAGGAAGTGGCCCGGGGGATTCTACCTACCTCCATCCCTAAGCTGAGACGTTTCTGAAGATTATGATAGTGAATTACATACCTCTGCTACTGTTCAACCGTGGTAATCAGTTTAGAGGTAGTGCTTCCTCGCGGAATTTGTTGCTCTGGACATAACGGCAAGTCGCTTGTCATTTCATGCATACTAGCAGAGTATATGAGGTCTGCCTCCACCACATACCCTACATCAGAAGCAGCCGCAAGACCATACATTTTCCTACCTAATCCCTCTAATGCTTTTTCGACCACACGTTGAAACTCGTCAACCGGCAATGGCTGCATCATGGCGTGCCCGTATAAGTTATTTACATCCAAATATAGAATGTGGCTTGAATCGAGGGATGCGCTGAACCCCGCTCCCATAAGTCGATTTTTTACATTGGCGTTTCTATGGACACACAGGCGAAGTCCACCACGAATCCCGAGCTCAAAGAAAAGAAGCATATCAAAAGTTCGATGCTACACCTCTGTTTCTCGAGCACTGCGTTCTAGAACAACCTAGGTGTCTTGTAATAAAAGGCAAGGTGCAAAGAGTACTTGGCCATGCATACACTCTGGAACTTTTCAAAAACATCCGCAAGCAAGTCTCCATGTATAGTCTTGCATATTCACCCAAATTGGGAATGCTGAATTCCCTTCAAACATTTACGGCATGCTCATAATCTGCACTAGTCATGGCATCGCCTGTGAGAGTACTGGTAAATGCAAATACATCGGGTAGCCTGGTTTCGTCGAATTTCACCTTACTGTTCAGAAACTCATAAGGGAAAACTCCTTTCCTAGATGCAAGCTGAAACTTTTCCTCATTGAGGTATGCAGATCGGGTGATATGCATATCCTCCTGATGTAGAGTATCATAAAGTTGCTCAAGTGGCGCCTGCACAAAACATAGCGTGTCAAGGAATTGGAGAGTAATTTTTGTCGTCATTCGCTTGGTGAATGAAATATATTTCTCAACACTCTCAGGCGGCACATTGACCAGATTTTTTCCCCCAGCCGAAATTAGCCAATTGCTCAGCTAGGAGCGTCATACCCACATAAATTATGTAAGAAAACGGGATTGTGTCGTGGTAACTGATACTTGCATGAATTGAGAGCTGCACCGTGCAAATTTACTGTAAGATGACAGTTGTCCCTACAGGGAGTTTCAGCTTTTCTTTCTAACGGCAGCCCGCAAATATGCAGTTAACCGCATCATTGTATAATTTTTTTATCCTCCTCCCATTCGGTCTTGGGGATGCTGGTGCTGTAAAGCCTGTGAACAATCCTTGAGAGTTTTTCAAGTTGAGTAAGCAGTCAAACGGCAGGTTTATCCACGACGTAAGAGTTATAGCGGCTAAAACTTGAATTGTATGAACATGCAATTTGGTACGCCACCGTACATGATACGTGTTTTTACCTGAAGGTGGTATGTGAGTTTAAGTGGGTTCCCTTCACAGCGGGTGATAGTGGAAAGGAGACACTCGAAGTCTGCGTGTACAACAAATGGACATTGATCCTGGTGGTGAGCATTTTTTAATTTAATGAACTGGTTTTCTCCTGAAGGCATAACAACACGTACCGATTCCTTGGATTCTCAGTCCTCCATATGCCTTTTTAAATGCTTTTCTTGTGAAAAGATGTTTAGACACCTGAATCAAATGTGTTTTTTATGTTCTTTTTTCGACAACTGGCTGTAAAGGAGGCAGGACATGTATTTGATCCATATGTAATAATGGTTATGACCTTCAGAGAAGTGCAGCATGTTTACATAAAGATCACGCTCACCTGTATATTGCTAAAAATGGAGTGGTCCAACTACAGTATGTTTTCTGCTTCTTCTTCAGGTCATAAACGTGAACCAATATTCCAAGATACTGTACTTCAAATTTCTGTATGTCTTGAATCTTTACAGGGAACTCGATACTATCAAAATTATAACATCTGGGGATTTTTATTCTTTGGTGCATTGTATGTTGTTGTATGCTGAGGATGGTAACTCAGATGGTAATTTCTTCCGCAAGCCAGAATTTACCTGTGAAGCAGGCGTTATCCTTGTCATTTTGAACGTTACTACAAGCCTGCTTGTTCTTTATATCCTCAGGGAGTTTGATGAAACTGGACCCTGCATTTAACGGATCATAGAGATGAATATGTAGGTTGAGGTGTGGTATTTGGCTGCGTGCTTTAGCTGACCCTCTTACTTCCATCTCGTAAAACCGGGCAAATATAGCACCCAAGGTGGATTCACGGTACCTCTTGGTGATTCCTCCGGCATACAACGCCATTATCACCCCAGATGTAGTGCAGGCTTTTCTCCTCAGCAGCACCCTGCTGTTTGGGAGGGTGAGTTAACTCGCAGCAGACTACTGTTTTACATTTGATGATATGTATTATGTCTCGGATTATCTAGGGCTTTGAGGAGCTCTGCCTCCAGCAGTGGGAGGCACAGCTGACTATCAATCAGTCATTTTAGAATTATTAAAAACAATTTAAATCAAAAACAAAAGACTGACGAAATTGCAGACGAAGCACTTCGGAAGCGTTCGGGTCACGACTTTTCTGGTATGGCGCGCGAAGTGTTTCGGGCTGTTCGTCACTCTGGATTAGACAGTCGAGAAGAACAGACATGTTGTCTGTCGCAAGATGTGTTTCCAGTTTTTATTTAAGTTCCCGTTCGTCACTCTGTATTAGGCAGTCGAGATTTACAGTCATGTCTGTGGCAGGATGTGTTTGCCATTATTCAATATTAAAAGATTCACTCCGGTCGTCATGAGGCACAGACACGTACCACAAATAGTGTAAAGATACATGTTCTTACATACTGTGTTTGATCATGTACTTTGCTGTATCAGAAGGTGTTGTATTAAGATCATGTAGTCTTCTCGTGTGGCTATATTAAAATACGCGAGTGGCATCCCAAAGAAGTGGTACATTATTTCAGAACAGAACCTCGCTAAAAGTCAGTTTCAGCCTCAAGATTCAGAACCTACGACCTGCGTGCTGTTTTCTGCGCTGGGGACATCAACCTGAAGGCAGCAGGTTAATAAACTATAACAGAACCTTCGTATTCCACACAGTGCAGTGGAAACAACGAGGGGCCTCACGTGTACTGCATGCACAGAACAAATGTGCTCAGTGACACGTCATCTGCAGTAATGCAGAGGAGGTAAAGGAGGATGATCGTTATTGACACCAACTATCAATTCATTCTTCCTTTCCTGCCGTAACGTGCCACTGCAGGCTGTTGTCGTGGCAGTGTTGGTGGCATCTCTGTAACATACGAACAACAGAAGAAAATTAAGTACAATGCTCAAGATTTATTAAATATATGCTCTAAACAAATAACAAAAATTAAGTACATCAGCATTCCACAATAATAACGATGTAACGATGACAGTCACCTTTTACACTCTTAGTCCCAGGATTGAGCAGTTCAGTCGATCTTCCTGCTAGTTCTCTCGCCCAGTCAAATATCTCCATCTCTTTTTCCAGAAGAGAGAGCTCACACTGCCTTTGAGCAGCCACGGTCTCATGCTCCCACTCTGGTATTTCATCCTCGGCAGAACTGTTGTTGTTGTTGTGGAGCCACTGATTCATCTCACGGAAGTCATCTTGTAACCTCCCAGCAAATATAATAAAAGAAAATAATTAAATGTGAATCGTGCTAAACGTAACCTCCCAGCAGAAATAAAAGAAAAGTCTATGATAATGAAATAGAGCCAAATGTTAGCTTTCCACAGTAATAAAACTCAATGATAATAAAAATGTGCAAAAATGTTAAGTCCCCACAAAATTAACGTTAAGATCAACCTGATTAATTTTATAAGGGCAGCTGCGCTGACCTTAGGCCCTGTGCAATAATTAATCTGATAAATTGATTCTGGGAGGAAAAGCATAGGAAATATTGTTTCAATTGGAATGATTCTTTTCTTAAAAACGATTGCTTTGAAAACAAAATTATTATTGGGGCATTTCTTGAAAAAATCAATTACAATTAATATACATTACATTATCAGATGTGCGCAATGCTGCTTCATTACCTTATTTAACAATATACCTCGTCCCGAACCTTGACCAGAGACCCATGTCGTCGACCGCCGACTCCACACACACCATTCCGACTGAGTACAACTCGCAACTGAACTCTCGCGCAGTCAAGCGCAGACTAGCAACGATAAACAACTCTCTGGTCAGAGATTCTGTCATGCCTCGCCATCGCTGGCAATGAGAACATATGAAACGTACGCGTTTCACATTATCATCTGCAAAAAAATCACTTCATTACTCATTATACAACTATTCCTTATTTCTACCATATTTCATCACTAAAACTAAGATGTGTAGTTCTGTCTGACAGCCTGCATCAATCGCCTTGTATTCTGAAAAAAAAATTTAGTTAAGACTGCTATTCTACGATGTGTATAGTATATTCTTGTTAATGCTTGTTAATCCTGATCCATTTACTCTTCATCACGAAGTATTGCATTCTCTTTCGTTCATTCCGAAGGTGAAATTCCCATTTTGTTTAATTTATTTCTTTCACGCATCATTTCTTTCTGAAATTGATTAACAAAGATTAATATCTTGCATTTACATCATATACTCACTAGATAATGACTGGTTTATGGAAACATAATTAAGCATACAGCATAACATGACAAAAAACATAATATATGAAAAAACATGGATAGTGTTCAGAGGCAAAAATGTACTCAGTGTATCACAATGTAACAGTAAAGTAGCCACGATGTTGAGATATCATAAGGCAAAAGTCAAAGTCAACTGGTGTTTGCTATATTTTAACTATTTCATAGTGCATACAAACAAAACATGAAACAATCGTATATACCTAAGAAAGACAAAAAATGTGACGTTCGTTGTGTTCAGCTTGTATGTTGTGTAGTTAATAGAGGCGAGAATTAAAGACTTTAATGGAGAGAAAATTTAATAAAATTAATATGTCACTAGATAACATTGCATAATTATTCATAAGATACGTAAGTTTCTCTGGAAAAAATGTTCACAGTCTAATATGTAACGACAAGAAGAGCGACCTGCTAACCTTACCTTGCCGGGCACTTACCAAGAAAAAATACGATAATCATCAATAAGTAGTCACATAAATATAATTGCATAAGTGGTCATAAAATGTGTAACTTCATCTGGAAAAATATGCACGGTCTGATGTATAAGACAAGAAGAGCGACCTGCTAACCTTACCTTGCCGGGCACTTGCCAAGAAAAAATACAATAATCATTGGTAATTAGTCATGTGAATATAATTGCATAGGTGATCATAAAAATTAGCAAATGGCATTTTAGCATGTTAAATCATAAATTGTCTTCATTCAATAAAAGGTTTGATGTTTGACCAATGGTGGTTGCCTTTGGATTTTCTGGTTCTCAAAGTTTCGACGTGTACAACATTGGGGTGAGGAATGCTGCGAATCCGATATGGACCTGCGTATAGAAGTTCAAATTTATTGCATCTACCTTTTCCTTTGTTGGATAAATAGTGTGTACATACTAATATTTTCTGTCCAATGTGAAAGTCACGGCGTGTACAAACCTGTTTTTGCTGTCTTCTCCGGCGCTCTGCGGCACGTTTGATATTGTTCAGCGCAATGTCGATTATTTCGTGGTGTCGTAATCGATGAGATGTAGGAAAGTATACTAATTCTGTAATTTTGTTAGGTGGTTCAACATTTTTCAGTATAACAGACGGAGATAGCATAGTGGATTCATTTGGTATGGAATTAATTACATCTTGGAATGAGAATATGTGTGTGTCCCAATCAGTATGTCTTTTGTGGCAGTATATTCTACACAGTTTACCAATTTCTTTCATTAATCGTTCACAAGGGTTCGAAGAAGCGTGGTACTTGGATATATAGATCGGAGAAATGTTTCTAGCTCGTAATATACGTGTCCATATAGCAGAACGAAATTGTGATCCATTGTCAGAAATTACTTTCAACACATGCCCTACATGAAATAGAAAATGTTTTACAAATGCTTTCGAAACGGTTTTAACAGTAGCTTTGCGTAACGGAGTGAAAGTAACAAATTTTGAAGTGAGTTCAACAGCGACAAAGATGTAGCAGAAACCTCTATTAGTTCTGGGAATCGGACCAAAAATGTCTACAGCGGCCATATGTCTTAATTTAACAGGTACAATGGGATATAATGGAGGAATATGTGAAGTTGTGTCTGACTTAGCTTTCTGGCAGATTTTACATGACGCTAAAACTCGTCGTATACGTTTCTCCATGTTGGCAAAATAACAGTTCTGTCTCAGTATAAGAAAACATTTTCTAGCTCCGTAATGTGTGTAACTTAAATGAGTATACCAGATTAATTTGTTAACAAGCTCGTCAGGAATGCATAATAACCAACTGTTGCTGTCAGGATGAGAGCGGCGAAACAGAATGTCATTGCGTACAGTGTAATGGTTTCTAATCGTAACATTATTCCTATCTTGCCAGAGGTGTTTAATTTCTTTACACACGTTGTCTTTATTTTGCTCTTTTGCTATGTCCTGTAATGACGACGAAATAAAATTTTCGAATGCAACTTGTTGAATGTACATCACTCTGAAATTTGCTTTGCAGAAGTTGGTTGCGATATCTTGCTGATTGTTGCTGAGAGAACGGGATAGTGCATCTGCTATAATATTTTGTGTGCCGGGAATGTGAACAATTGTAAAATTAAATTCCTGTAGATAAAGTTTCCATCTACTGAGTCTGTCGTGTGTAAATTTAGCCGAAAGTAAAAATTGTATTGCTCTATGGTCTGTGTAAACGGTGGTATGTCTTCCATAAAGAAAATGCCGAAATCTCGTAAAAGCCCATACAACACATAATGTTTCCAGTTCTGTAACGGAATAATTTCGTTCAGCAGGTGACAGAATGCGGCTTGCAAATGCGATGTTTTTAATTACTGTTGAGCCATCTTCTTCAATTTCCTGAAAAATATGTACGCCTAAAGCAGTGTTGGAACTGTCGGTGGCAATGGAAAAATTTCTGGTAAGATTTGGGTGCGATAAAAGTGGTGCATTCAACACAGCATGTATCAGGCTCATAAACTCAGAATGTGCTTGCTTATCCCAGGACCAAATAGTGTTTTTACCTGTCAATTGGCATAATCTAGGTGTGTCTAAAGCAGAGTGATGAATAAATTTACGAAAAAAGTTAATTAAGCCCAAAAAACTGCGTAGTTGCTTCTTCGTTGTAGGAACAGTAATGTCACGTAAAGCTTGAAGTTTTTCCGGATCAGGCGCAATGCCTTCTGCTGAAATTACGTGTCCAAGAAATTTTATAGAAGTTTTACCAAAATGCGATTTACTGAGATTAACTGTGAGTCCTTGTGCACGAAAAGTTTGCATCAGTTGTTCAAGAATCAGATTGTGTTCAGACCAGTTAGCTTCTGCAATAAGAATGTCGTCTACGTACGTCGTGATTCTGTCTTTAAGTTCTGTCGGAAGTATTGTGTTCAAACCGCGAATAAAAGCTGCAGAAGAAATGGTTAAACCGAATGGTAATTTACAAAATTCTTAACGGTCACCAAAACAGAGAAATGCTGTGTATTTTCTGCAATTCGGATGGAGCTGAATTAGCCAAAATCCCGATTTCAGATCTAATGTAGAATAAATAGCCGTACCATGAAATTTCTGTAGAAGTTCCTCTAGTGTCTGTGGTCGATCTGTTTCATTAATAATTATGTCATTGATGTGACGTGAATCAAGTACGAGGCGAAGTGAGCCATCTTTTTTCTTAACAATATGTAGCGGGTTTATGTACGGACTAACTGCCGGTTCAATAATTCCTTGGTCAAGCATATCCTGCAATTCTTTCTTAACCTGTTCTCTGTGAATATATGGAATGGGATAATGCTTGGCTTTAAATGTATCATGCTGCTTCACTTGAAATTCATACATAAAACCGGACATCGTACCAGGAACATTGTCAAAAACTGGAGCTTGCTGTAAAAGAATTTTGTGTAGTTGCGTGCGTTCGTCGTCTGTACTTGCACTGCTCTGTTTAACTTTATCAGAAATCAAGTGTATAACGTCATAGTCGGCTTCGTCTGGAGTATTATAGTTATGTACGTACGTATCCGTGAACAATGTGGAATTACAATCTATGCCACGTGATACGGAAATGACCTCTGTGCGATTAATTGTCTGTTCTTCTGCAGATAATAAGTGCTGAAATTCCAAAGCCAATTGTAGATCCTCGTCCTTCAACATTAAACAAGAATTTTGAAAATCAATAACTGCGTCGTGTTGTACCAGAAAATTAGTACCTAAAATAACGTCTGTTGTCAATAAAGGAACAATCCAAAAATTTGAGTGAAAAGTATGACCTGCAATACAAAATGATAAATGCGTCTGTAATTTAACATCTACTCCTTTACTCGATACTGCTCCTTTCACTTTCGTTTTGCCTAATGGTAATGTAGGATAAATATTCTCTTTGTTACACTCGTTGAAAGTTTCTTCATTTATTACTGACATAGGTGATCCGGAATCGATTACTGCTGAAAATTTCGATGAAACAATTTTAATTTCGATGACAGGATGTGAAATGGTTTTCTGAACAACTGGTCTTTCCTGCAAAAGAGTGTCTCGGATGTCGTCAAAAGTAATAACATTTTCGTAAACAACATTCTGCGTGTCTAAAGTAGTGCTTGTGTTACTGGAAGATGCGACCTGCACAGTATCTAGTCAGATCCTATCTGACGTGTTATTATTTTCTGGAGGATGTTGTGGCATTTCGACTATTTGAACTGTTCTGTTATTTCTTCCAGACGTATTACGCTCTGGGTGGTATCTACTGTCGGGTTCATTCATGAGAATATGTTGTTGTGGATGATTTTGCTGCTGGTAAGACCGACTGTTATTAAACGTATGTTGGTAATTATGCTCATTGTTTTTACGTCTGTCGTGATAGTCATTTCTATACGGTGCATTACGATAGGAATTGAAATACTGTCTTTTCTGTACGTAGTTATTTCCTTGCTGCCGTGCGTTACTATTTGTTGTACCAGGGACTATACGTCCACGCGGCGAAACATTAAAGTTTGGTTGACCTTGTGCATTACATTGTTGGTTAGGTATGCTAACCGGCTGGTTTTGCTGCTGTTGTTGTGAAAAACCTCTATTGTTACTAAAATATGGTTCCTGATGCTGATAATTTTGACGATACTGATAATTAAAATTTTGTCTGCTATTAAAGTTCTGGTGGTTGTCGTTCCTAAAGCGTCTGTTACTTTTACTATTGAAATTACGTGGTTGATCGTTATTACTGTAAGTTTGCTGGCCTTGGTTATTATATGAAAAATTTTTGTTTATAAAGGAATAATCCGATAGCTGTACTTCCAGAAGCTGTAACAGATCTCTGAATGCCGAAATGTTTTCCTTTTGCTGACCCGTTAGAAGTGACACTCTTAATGATCGTGGTAATTTAGAGATACCTAATTGAATAAGTGCAGATTCACTGTATGGTTCACTTAGGTATTGGTTTTGTTGGACCATGTGTTCAAAAAATTGCGTGACACTGGGAAAATTTGTGTTCTCATAATTTGGTAAACTAATTAGTTGATCTTTAATATCACGCTGTGTCGTCTTCGACCAATACGCTGACAGAAAAGCATTCTGAAACTCTTCTACCGAATAGCATTGTCTCGCGATCGGTCTCATACGAGTTGCCGGTTCGCCTTCCAAAAAACTGCAAATAAATTCAAATTTATGTGTTACAGGCCAAGTCGGTGGAAAAGCAAAGCTGAATTGTTGTATCCAATCCAGAGGGTGAATCTGTGTTCTATCATTTTTAAATACTTTAAATTTTCTCACTGATAGGAAATGTTTGTAATCAAAATTATCATCTCTGTATGACGGAACAGGTTCAGGATTGTATGGGAATCTGTTTGACTGTGACTGTTCGGAATCTAAGTCGCGTACTCTCTGTAGATTACCCCAATCATACGCGCTGCGTGAGTCTGACAAATGTTCGCAAAGTGGCGTCTGCTGTGATGTGTTATTAACTGAAATATTTTTTATCTCTGTTACTTCTTGCTGTAAACTTGACAACTTTCTACGTAATGTATTATTAGATGAATCGATCTCATCGATTGTCTGTTGAAGATTTTGGAATTCAGATGTTTGATTAAATGAAACTGGTGCATTATCGTCTGATTTTCTGTCATTATTACTTTCTATAACGTCAATACGACTGGCCAAATCATCATATTTTTCAGTCAGTATTTTTACCTGATCATCGGTTTTAGTCTCACAAGGATTAATTTGTTTTTGTATTTTACGTGTGGTTTCGTTCAATTTTTTAACGTCTGCTTTAATGACATCAGAATCATGTGTTAGTTCTAATTGTTCGAGTCTGTCTATCACTGTCTGAAAGTCTGTTGTGTATGTGTCTGTTTTCGATTTAAGATCGGAAATTTCGTCACGTAATTCTGTGTTCGACTGTTTGATGGTATTAATTTCGTCGGACACTGTAGCAATATTGTTGTCTACGTATGTTTTTTCTTTCGCGAACAATTTACGTTTGTCTTCCTGTCTCTGTGCAGTGATTGATTCCATGACTTGACGTTTTACTTTATTTTGATCCTGTATAAATTTGCGGAAACGCGTATCACTGTTTTGTATGTGGTGATTGAAACGTTCGTCAATCTGAGTGTTCTGTTGGTCGAATTTCGCGTCTATCTTTGCATCCATTGTGCGCGAAAGTTCTGCTGTCATTAGTTTAAACTCGTCGCGTAATTGTGTAGCTTTTTCAGAGCATTGTTTACCGACTGTACTAATTTCCTCTCTAAGTGTTTCTGTTGTAGCTGTTTGCATATCCCTTAATTCTTGAGCAACAGATCTAATTTCTTCGCTACTTTTTCTTGAACAATCCTCAATTTCCTCGCGTAACTGTTCCTTAGTATCATGACACTAGGCGGCAACGGCTTTAATCTGTTCACTAAGCTGTCTGGAATTGTTGTCTAATTTTTCATTAAGCTGTTGTTTGAGATTTTCGATATTTTCATTAAGCTGTTGTTTGAGATCTTCGTTATTTTCATTAAGTTGTTTGAAATTATTATCTTGTTTTTCATTAATTTCATTAATTTGAAGTTTGAGACTTTCACTAAGTTGTTTGAGATTGTTGTCTTGCCTTTCATTCTGTTGTTTGGAATTTTCTATAAATTGTTGTTGTAGCAATCTTGCCATAATTTGTTCCAAGTCAAAATTAGCATTTCTATTCTCTGTGCTGTTTAGTGGTGTACCTGCAATTGTCACGTTTTGTGTGACCATTTGGTCATTCTGTGATTCACGAAAAGGTTTGCTTATCGGATGTGTACTATTAGATACTACCTCGGAATTAAATAAATCCGACGCATTCTGATTATACTGCTCGTTATCATTAAAAAAATTTGTCTGTTCGTCATGTGAACTTTGCAAACCGGCTGTGTTAAGCTGGGCAGCGCTCATTGCAACAGAACGCCCCGTGTCATCAATTGTCGTCAATTTAACAGAGGACACAATTGAATTCGTCTGTTCAGCACAAAGATCAAAATCATTATTAGTGGTCGGTACGTATTGATTGTCAGTAAACGGAGGATTGTCATCATTACACTGCGCGTCACAAGTACTATCGGTCAAGTTGTTTAATTCGGTTATTTCACTCATTATACCTCGCGATGCACTATTAATAGTCTTTCGCGGCATTTTTACACTAGTCACAATTATTCACAAATAAGACAAAGACAATGCAAAATCCAACAAATACAAATACAACAAAGAACAACGAATTGCCGATGATCTGAGGAAAGAAAGTCACAAAATTAGTAAAAGCTTTGCGCCAAATGCTAATTATATTAAGCAAATAAGAGCAAATATCTGACTACTTTTCAGAAGATTCTCAAAGAAATACGATCCTGGACCGGATGTCGCCAAGTGTAACCTCCCCGCAAATATAATAAAAGAAAATAATTAAATGTGAATGGGCATCGTGCTAAACGTAACCTCCTAGCAGAAATAAAAGAAAAGTCTATGATAATGAAATAGAGCCAAATGTTAGCTTTCCACAGTAATAAAACTCAATGATAATAAAAATGTGCAAAAATGTTAAGTCCCCACAAAATTAACGTTAAGATCAACCTGATAAATTTTATAAGGGCAGCTGCGCTGACCTTAGGCCCTGTGCAATAATTAATCTGATAAATTGATTCTGGGAGGAAAAGCATAGGAAATATTGTTTCAATTGGAATGATTCTTTTCTTAAAAACGATTGCTTTGAATACAAAATTATTATTGGGGCATTTCTTGAAAAAATTAATTACAATTAACATACATTACATTATCAGATGTGCGCAATGCTGCTTCATTACCTTATTTAACAATATACCTCGTCCCGAACCTTGACCAGAGACCCATGTCGTCGCCCGCCGACTCCACACACACCACTCCGACTGAGTACAACTCGCAACTGAACGATAAACAACTCTCTGATCAGAGATTCTGTCATGCCTCGCCATCGCTGGTAATGAAAACATATGAAACGTACGCGTTTCAATCTTCAACAAGATATTGATTATAGTAAACAATAACAACAACAAAAAGTTTGTACTGAATTTCCTAGAGCGAGATATTGAGGTGTAGTGTATTGTATTGTATGTTAACCGGGGACCTAGAAACGACGGAGAGACTCCGTCCCCGCCGCAGCCGCAGTGGTCCACAGCCCCACGAAGACTACCGCCGCCCCACACCGAACCCAGGGTTATTATGCGGTTCGGCCCCCAGTGGGCCCCACCGGGAACGTCTCACACCAGACGAGTGGCACCCCTATGTTTGCGTGGTAGAGTAATGGTGGTGAACGCGTACGTGGAGAACTTGTTCGCGCAGCAGTCGCCGATATTGAGGTGTACTCAAACAAAAACAAAAAAAATTCTCGACGCATAGCCCTACTAAAATCTCATCCTGCTCTTGATCCGCGGCAACGCCCACAAATATGGATAATATATGCTTCACATAAGTGTATACAAGAAAACAAAAAAGAAATCTAACAGCAATATACACTCCTGGAAATGGAAAAAAGAACACATTGCCACCGGTGTGTCAGACCCACCATACTTGCTCCGGACACTGCGAGAGGGCTGTACAAGCAATGATCACACGCACGGTACAGCGGACACACCAGGAACCGCGGTGTTGGCCGTCGAATGGCGCTAGCTGCGCAGCATTTGTGCACCGCCGCTGTCAGTGTCAGCCAGTTTGCCGTGGCATACGGAGCTCCATCGCAGTCTTTAACACTGGTAGCATGCCGCGACAGCGTGGACGTGAACCGTATGTGCAGTTGACGGACTTTGAGCGAGGGCGTATAGTGGGCATGCGGGAGGCCGGGTGGACGTTCCGCCGAATTGCTCAACACGTGGGGCGTGAGGTCTCCACAGTACATCGATGTTGTCGCCAGTGGTCGGCGGAAGGTGCACGTGCCCGTCGACCTGGGACCGGACCGCAGCGACGCACGGATGCACGCTAAGACCGTAGGATCCTACGCAGTGCCGTAGGGGACCGCACCGCCACTTCCCAGCAAATTAGGGACACTGTTGCTCCTGGGGTATCGGCGAGGACCATTCGCAACCGTCTCCATGAAGCTGGGCTACGGTCCCGCACACCGTTAGGCCGTCTTCCGCTCACGCCCCAACATCGTGCAGCCCGCCTCCAGTGGTGTCGCGACAGGCGTGAATGGAGGGACGAATGGAGACGTGTCGTCTTCAGCGATGAGAGTCGCTTCTGCCTTGGTGCCAATGATGGTCGTATGCGTGTTTGGCGCCGTGCAGGTGAGCGCCACAATCAGGACTGCATACGACCGAGGCACACAGGGCCAACACCCGGCATCATGGTGTGGGGAGCGATCTCCTACACTGGCCGTACACCACTGGTGATCGTCGAGGGGACACTGAATAGTGCACGGTACATCCAAACCGTCATCGAACCCATCGTTCTACCATTCCTAGACCGGCAAGGCAACTTGCTGTTCCAACAGGACAATGCACGTCCGCATGTATCCCGTGCCACCCAACGTGCTCTAGAAGGTGTAAGTCAACTACCCTGGCCAGCAAGATCTCCGGATCTGTCCCCCATTGAGTATGTTTGGGACTGGATGAAGTGTCGTCTCACGCGGTCTGCACGTCCAGCACGAACGCTGGTCCAACTGAGGCGCCAGGTGGAAATGGCATGGCAAGCCGTTCCACAGGACTACATCCAGCATCTCTACGATCGTCTCCATGGGAGAATAGCAGCCTGCATTGCTGCGAAAGGTGGATATACACTGCACTAGTGCCGACATTGTGCATGCTCTGTTGCCTGTGTCTATGTGCCTGTGGTTCTGTCAGTGTGATCATGTGATGTATCTGACCCCAGGAATGTGTCAATAAAGTTTCCCCTTCCTGGGACAATGAATTCACGGTGTTCTTATTTTAATTTCCAGGAGTGTATTACAAATGTACTTACGTTCTTGTTGCATTTCGGCCTCCAGCAGCCGCTCAGTATCTGTCAGCTGCTGCCCTAATGCTCAACAGCGAGATCAAAAATTTTATAAACACTTGTTACAATATGAATACGTCAAGAGCTCTTTTCTGAGCGTGTAAACTATCACACAGAATCTGGAATTTGGAGATGTACTTACACGCCGGTCGCGGTGGCCCTGCGGTTCTAGGCGCTTCAGTCCGGAGCCTCACGACTGCTACGGTCGCAGGTTCGAATCCTGCCTCGGGCATGGATGTGTGTGATGTCCTTAGGTTAGTTAGGTTTAAGTAGCTATAAGTCTAGGGAACTGATGACCTCAGATGATAAGTACTATAGCGCTCAGAGCCATTTGAACCATTTGTACTTACATGATGGTAGCCCAACATCTTCAACTTGCTGGCGACTTTCAGCTTTCAGCTGCTGTTGCTCTAATGCTAGAACAACAGTAGAAATGTTATAAGCACTTGTTACGATTTGAATACTTCAAGAGATGTTTTCTGAACATGTAGACTACCACCACAGAATTTTGATATGTACTTACATGGTGGTAGCACAACCTCGTCAGCTTGCTGGCGACATTCAGCTACCAGCTGACGTTCTATTTCTTCCAACATTTCAGCAATGAATGTTGAAGTAGCATGAAAAAAAAAAAAGAACTCTTGTAACCGCTTGTTGCGAAAATGTATCACAATCTAGAATTTGCTTTCAAATTTTAAACTGTTGCAATTTGAACTCATAACTTTTTTAAAAAAACACTTACATGGCAATTGCCCCGAGTTTGGCCGTTTCCCACCACCGCTACCACATTACATTCATCTGCCGATTTCCAACTGCTGGCTGCCGCCCCGCTGTGGAGTGGACTGTTAGTGTGGGTGCGGGAGGCAGGCAAGTGGTCACCATGCAGACCGCCAGACACCAACCCAAGCGGCGCATGTGGTGCGAGTTGTATCATCTAAGGCTGCCAGAAAGTTATGAACACACGTGGCTCGGCAACCTCTCATCTCAAGCCCCCAGAGCAGGGCAGGAGGCGGTAGGTGTCTCCGGCAATGTCCCGCGAGGCGAGGCAGCTGCAGCAGCCGTCATGAATGCGGTCCAGTGGAGGATGCACCGAGCCCCCCCCCCCCCCATCCCTCCCCCACCCCCCACAAGGTACCGCGAGGCGGCGTATTGAAGGAGGCGGGGAAGTGATGTAGTCTGGCACACCTCTAGTGCACTCGCGCCCGGCAGCGCCCCGCGGAGTATTTTAATGACTTTGCGATCGCAGTTTATGAAGCGATGAAGTGATCGGAAGTTAAACAAGAGTATCCATGTCCTACGAAATGCGAATTATGTCCTTCTCAGAACGTAATTCACCGATTTACCGTCCTCTGAATTTCTTTTTTTTTTTTTTTTTTTTTTGTCGATTTCTACCACATATTCCCGTTTTACAAACAATTTCCGTTAATACTACGTCCTCTGAATTGAGAATTGAATTCTAAAGCTAAAATTCGAAATTCCAGCCAAAATTCAAAATGCCCGCCAATAGACAAGCGGGAGGGGTAGGGGTAGGGAGGGAGAAGGTGCGGGGACCCATGTGCAGGTTGAGAAAAACACATGATGTCATCTGAGAGGGCGTGGGTGTGGGTGTGGCGTGGTTGTGTGTAATTAATTATCAATTTAATTAATTTGCTTCTCAATTTGATATCAAAACTGGAGTCATGCCGCCCTTACCCTACTACCTTCAGTATCTCTGTTAGGGGGAACAAGATGAGTGTGACACATACGACCCTCAAGATATTTTTGTTGTTTTTCAGTACGTAGGTTAATTTCACTAGTTTTACCTATTTCCGCCTACACTTGTTGTTTTTTAGTATGTAGGTCAATTTCACTATTTTGCCTATTTCCGCCTACATTTTGGAACATCTTTCTACTATTCTTTAGTGAGTGGTAATTCTTTCCCTTTCTGTCTTTTTTCACTCAGTTTCTGTGAACCGATTAACGTGTCGACTTATTATTGGCAGCAGGTACGGTCAGCATTTGGGTGGCCGCTTTTACCTGGCTGGAATGTTTTGTGCAGCCGGTGAGGCCACAAGCCCTTCAACCTCGCCTAGCCCTCAGGCGAGCAGCTAATACTTGTATGTGAAATGCCTTTCCATTTTCGAAACTCTAAGTTTCATGTTACGTTATTGGCTTGAAAGTTGGGAAATTTACACATGCAGAAATATAAATGGTACTAACAAAATGATCTTTACTGGGAGTTACGATCCTCGTGACACTCCCCCTATAGCGATGACGTCATGTCGTCGTACACTCACATGTCTCGTGGTACATGTGGTCCTGGGCTCCATCTGATGCGTCATAATGCTCAGCTACACACGTCTGCCATCTTGAGCGAGTCTCATCATCACGGTATTTTTTCGATAAGGCTTGTCAACGGATCTCGCTCTGTTCTGGGGAGCGTCGCAGTTTCCTCTGTCTCCCGCGTCCCCAAATTTAGCTTCGCGCTACTCTCAGTTGTAAAGTGCCAAAGACATCTACGATTGTAATACAAACAACAATAATAATACTACTTCGCGTTTGTGGACGACCTTGCGATACTTAGGATGGACGAAGAGAGTACGTCAAACAGCTCGAAATACTCAAAGGATGGTTAGGAAAATCAGGATTACAAATTTCATTCGAGAAAACTACGTTCTTACGTTCAAAGGCAAAAATCGTGAGACTGAAGACAAGTTACGGTAAAATCAACAGTGTCCCGTACTTTAAATACCACGGAGAAATCATCGAACCAATAGGCCTTGAAAAAATCACAGAATAAAATCGCCTAGAAAAAGTAAAAAAAGAGCCTTGGGATTAGTCCAAAACCTCTACAATAAATAATCCATGTTAAGACAGACAACACAGTCATAAAATTAACAGCCCGCTACGCAAGCGAAACGCAAACGTAAAGAAGTCAAAAAAGAACAGAAAAAAATCATTGTGAAAATTTTAGGTGCAAGACGTAACCAAGACGGTTAAGACGGTTACAGGCAACCATCATTCAAAACAACAGAAAAGTTTTCAAACGTCGAAACTGACATTAAGAAAAGGTGAATGATATTCTTTGGGCATCTCAACAGACTACCAGAAAATCGATTGACAAAAAGGGTAATAGACCACGAAACATCACTTAAGAACTCATCTTGGCTGAACAAGTTCGAAAGGACCTCAAAAACGCAAATAAAAGAACAACCGACGTTTTGGAAAGAGACATATTCGGACACAAAGTAGACAACTGGGAAGTTTTAAAGAGTGGGCAAAACAAAAACAGTACAGAGAAGAGTGGCCGGAAGAACGTAAACAAGCCTTCTCGGAAAGAATGAGAGCCTTTTGGAACAACAAGAAGAACCTAAAGGAAAAATGACTGAGTTATTTGCTTAACGATTTCCATTTATTGGGAGAATTAACTAATAATAATAGAATAATACATTTCCAGAAAAAAAATGCAACAGCCTCAATGACATCGTTTTATTGACAGCTGAGATGGCAGGTAATTCACATTGTAAGGATACATCATAACGCATTCAGATCAGTAACAGTACCCAAACAGTCGCATCAGTACACAGTGTACCTCTCTCTGGCGGCAACGCAGGCGTGTGTTCTCGCATGAGAACGATCAGAAAAGTGCCGAAAGCCATCCTGCGTAGATTGCCCCAAGCATCCTGCGCCATTTGTTGCAATATAGTAATGGTTCTTGCAGACTCTGGGGAAGGCATAAGTTCCGCTGCAAGAGAGAGCTTGCAATCTTGTTGGCCAGGGTAGCTGTTGTACACCGTGAAGAGCAGCGTCGCAGTAGCCTTATGTGCACGTGCATTGTCCTGCTGAAAAAGCACGTCACCCTCCTATCGAAGAAATAGCAGTAGCACGAGGATAAAAGCCTGTGCAACTAAGCAACCAGTAGCCACCGGTTACTTTACCCATCCTCCTGTTCCAAGATGAAGCCTGGGATGGAGCCTGTGTGCTGTGGGCGAATGCACTCTGCACTAGGTCTCTCACCAGGTTACGCCAGACGTGTGCACGTCCACGGACAGACAGAACCCACTCTCGTCGCTGGAGAGAACAGAGCGCCTTCCACCCTCCAGTCAGCTTCCGACAGCAGACTAGCCAAGATTGGCAGTGTCGTAGCCTGGCCAGAGTCACGCCTGCTCTCAATCCTACTGCAAGCAGGCGATTCCCAGTGGTCCCTGATGGCACAGCAGGCGCAACATGTGCCGGGATTTCGTCCCAAGGTTATATTCGGTAGGCTACAGCTGCTCGCACATTGCCTCGATCTTGACGTGCGTCTGTATTAAGCGAAGGTTCAGAACCGGGGAATTGGAAATTTGTGGTAAATTCCTATGGGACCAAACTACTGAGGCCATCGGTCCCTAGGCTTAAACTAACTTACGCTGAGGACAACACACACCCATGCCCGAGGGAGGACTCTAACCTCCGACGGAGGGAGCCGCGCGACCCGTGACCAGGAGCCCTAGACCGTGCGGCTACCCTTCGGGGCCAGAACCGGATCTTTAGGCGTGGGAAAGTTCTACAGACCACTTCTGAAACCAATGATACACCACCCACATGTTATGGCCAACACAGGCAGCAATTTGCCGGTACATCCATCCAGCTTCCCGCAGGCCCACAATACGGCACCGTTCAAATGTTTCAAGCTGTTCAATCGGATTACGTACTCGTACCTGGGGCATGGTTGTACCCTATGATGAATGTTACAAATACTGGTCACCTGTAAAATCAGCGCAGTTACTGCCTGCAGAATCAGTCCTTCTGAGCGCCATGTGATCGCCACTGATCGTGACGACTATATCAGTAAGACTACAACGGCACGTGTAATATCCTGGTGCCAGTGAACTCAGCCCTTCAGGGCACTGAATTTTTTTTTTTCACAGTGTAGCCTGTTCAGTGCTAACTTGGTAGTGCACCTCTGTAGCATAACGTCCAGGAAATATCATTTCAGAGAAATTTAGTACTTGAGGTGCATATTCCGAAAATTTGAGAAGTATACCCAGTGTCTTTCCTAAGAGTGTCAGGCGTATTTTCTCTGGTGTTTCGGCACATATTTCCTATTTCGTTTTTGCGTTGTGTAGCTGCAGTCTACGCAAACAATTACTGCTCTGTTATGTCTTTCATTCGACACCTCGTATCAACAGAAAGTGTCGGTTTGTTTTCCATTACAAACAAAATTATTTTTAAATCGGAATTTTACGTGCCCATCCGATAGAGCGCTCCCAGATTAGTCTATCACAATATTCTTTTTATCGCTATGTACTGACCCGAAGAATAAACAGCAATCCAGCAGCGCCTCAGCACGGGTCAGGCTAATACTGTCGCTACTCGAGTACTAGTTATTCTTCGAGCTTTACTGTCCCTGTTAATACATATCGATAAAACAATTATCGCACTAAACTAATCTGGGATCACTCTACCGAATGGACATATAAAATTCCACTTTAAAAATCACTGTATTTATAACAGAAAAGAAAGCGATGCTTTCCATCGACACTGGGCGTCGCATGAAAGACACCATAAACACCATTCGCTATAAAATAAAATCCAAGTGTACACTCGTCATTATTACCATTTCCCTGAGCTCTGCGATTGTGAACACAAGTCTGCAGACCATGGGTGCGTGAGTGTGTAAAGGAGACAGATGCTGTTCCTTTCACTCCTTTCCGCGTCCTTTCAGGAAAATCAGTCTTTCCGTTAGTTTTTTTTCTTAATATTAAAGGCGCTTTCAATATCCGTGTTTCCTTACTCAACTTTTTGTGGTTCGCCGCTTCCATTTGAGAGCAGCAAGCGTGAAATATATAATCCGCATGAAGGGCACCGAGTACTTGTCTATGGAAACGATTAGCGTTTCAGCGCAGCCAAAGTAGGTTGGAGTAACGCTTTCTACGTATATTCTGTACATTCTGCATGTAAGGAAAGGCTACGAAGCGGGGTTCTCATTTACTTCTACATGTGCTCTGACAGCGTCTGCTCCTTTTCTCTATCTCTTGTTACAGTCAGCCCAATCTAGGAATGCTGCCGTCACAATGCCGTCTCAAGGAGAAATCGCAATACGTTTTGTAGTTTCTTGAAAGACGGTCGCCTGTTACAATGCAGCGACAGTTCCACAGTGCCTATGGTCGAGATCTGGTTAATGTAAAGAGTATGAAAGGATGGTATGGAAAGTTTAAAAGAATGGCAGGGCTGGTGACAGGCAAAGAGCCCGTAGACCTGGAGTGAGTGACGACACCGTTGATGCCGTGCGTATAGCATTTCAAAGCAGTCCACAGAAATCGACACCTCCTGTTCCCAGAGATACAGGTACACCTCACAGCACGGTGATGAAGATTTTACACAAACTGTTGCATTTACATGTATACAAAGCGCAACTCCTGCATGCTTTGCAGCCAGATGATAAGCCCAGAAGTGCTTAGTTTGGTAGCAACATGTTGGAACGAATCGATGCAAACAACGAGTGTCTTACTGAAGTTTGCTTTCCGCTTAAGCCACTTTTCACATCTCCGGAAAAGTAAACACGCATAATGTCTTGATCTGGGACTCGGATTATTATCAATAAATAATTCGTTCTTTTTTTTTAAAAAAAAAGAGCTTTTTATTTATTCACTTCGCATTTTTACCAGCTACTCACTTTCAGGTTTCAGGTAAGTAACATACATCGCCTATGCTGCTTTTGAAAAAGTGAGGAAAATAATTTCGAAACTTCGTCTATATGACGGTTAAATCGGAGACGGTCTTGCAGGCTGCCATATTCCAATGCTGGCCTCCCTGCATACAGTAAAAGGATAATCGTCCAATATATGAATCCATGCAGGCTCCTCATGTGGTAAGTGAACTGTCTTCTCCAAGCTCCGCGCTGACAATGCACGCGGCGGCCTCACCACGATAAATATTGAACGTGCTGCGCGAATCCACATGTGAGCGCTGTGCCGCGATCGACTTTCCGATACCGCGTGTTAAGTGCACAGCCGGAGCATTAGTTGGAGAAAAAGGAACGCCGAGTATATGAGATCACGCACAGCCGACTGCTTTCCTAGCAGGAAGCGTAGAAATGATTAAATATGCATTATCCGCAAGCTGACTGAAGAAGAACACTGATGAGGTGATTTGAGTTCTTAAATTTGCGTATGCGTGCTGGCTGCTGTCGCACCATAAAAAAACAATACGCAGTCGCACTTTTTCTTTTGTAGAGTATGTCGAGATAATGAAATACGTGATACGAGCAAGATGACTATTACAATATCAGCATGAGCAGGATGGGGCATGCATGGCGGTGCTAGACGCAAATGAGACGACCTGAGCAGCCCCTTTTCACTTCCATTACTATCGTCGAATTTCGTGCGAAAATGAAGCGTCAGTCCGGCAGTGCTAATGGCGGAGGTGCAGGTCAGCGGTATCGTTTATTGAGTGACGACGATATACCGTCACCACTCTTTGATGAACAAAGTATGGCTTTCCCCCAGGAATGGAAGTATACGTATGCCTGTGTTTTCTTTTTAAAAAATTCTGTAGACACTACTTATAAGATTCTTTTTTTCTGGATGATCTCAATTCTCTCATACGTATGTCTGAGCAAGACAGCAACATGGCATCTCTATAGTTTGACGATGAAGCTCTGGTTCCCTAATGCTCGATGTGCAGGAGAGCGATCGTAAATATACCTACGATATTGCAGAGCCTGTATTATTCTTATTACGATGCAGAGTTCCTTTGGACACCACAGCCATTACGAAACACACGATATGAATTCGCAGTTGCGAATAAGGACTACCTTCAGCTGTACAAGGGAATGACGACGCTGAAAATTTACGTCAGACCGGGACTCGAATCTGTATTTCCCGCTTATTGCGAGCGGTCGCCTTACCATTTTTAACAATAAATTAAAAACAAATACATCGGCCGGAAATCGAACCCCGCCGCCTATCAAGTTTATTTTATTTTAATTTTTTTTAATAGCTCAGTCAGCGGCAGGCTGGAGGAGGCAAGGCAGGTAGGGGTTGAATTCCGAGGCCTGGCCACGATGTCTCTCTCCTCCTACCACCGAAGCGCACCATCACATTTTTTTCTGTTTCCTTTTTAATTTTTTTTATAATAAGCAACAAAAACAAATTACCCATACGCCAAAAATTATTCCGATAATGCGAACTAAAAAGGGCCATCTTGCCCGCTGGGATGGTCGTAATTGCAATGGGCATCACGAGTCATCAATCGTCGGAGCGTCCGGGGCCGCTGCACACAGTCAGAAACTGTTCCTGTTGCCGTAGGAGAATCGTGGAAACATCACGTCTGCAAGTCAGTTCCTTTTCACACGTTTCACACCACAGCTGGGCGGTGGGTCCATGAATGACGATCCCAAACAGTTAGCAAAACGGTTCCAGTATTGCGTACTGTTCGTTAAAGCCAGTAATTCGTCGATCATGTTTTGCTACAATTTGAGGACTTCCTTTTCGCCGTCACGGTACATGTAGTGCATCGCTATTCCTTGTACCCAACTGACCGCATTCATCCGGGTCATCGGGAAATAGACGGCGTCGGGATGAATGAGGTCCAGCGGCACAATCGAAACATAGGGGCGGCGTAGCATGGAAGCCAGTATCTGGCGGATTAGTTTCCAGCACTCGCGTGTGGGGCCATAGTTCAGTCTGTGTTCGTCCGTGACTACTGTCGTGCAACGGGGGCGTATAGGGTCGTCAGTTAGGTGAATGGCACGTAGCCTTGGTCGGGTCGGAATTTTGTCTTTAGTGACTACATAGCAACATACCATGTCGACCGCACTAAAGTTGACAGGAAGGCGCGTGGGCTCGCCAAACCCTCGTCCAGTCGACCGTGGGTTTGCGTCGTACAATGTCGTTAGCCAGTTTCCAGCGTTGGAGAACACTATAATATATCTTTGCTGTCGGATTCCGTGTCTCAGGTGTAAGTCCCAGCTGTGCTCCACGGAAAACCATGATAGTGAGGGTGATGAATGTCCAACAGGTACCGGTGGGCACAGCGTGTATGGGGCCACCTCTGCTATCAGGATGCCATGAAGACTGTCTGTTGGTGAAAGCCAGGGTCTCCGCATTGAGCGAAGGTACACCGCCATCGCTCTGTGCTTGACGTGAGTGAGTCCAACACCTCCTTCGTGGAAGAGTAAAGTAAGAGTAACGAAATGGATCTTTAAAACTGCACCAGCGTTCACCACGTGTCCAAACACTGCCTGTATCATGGAAGCCATCGTATCTGTCATTGGTAATACGTAGGCGTAATGGTTAAGTTGAGAAGCCATGTACACATTGACGTACTGAGCGCGTTGCAAAATGTCCAATGATTTGAATTTTTTGTGGCGGCGAGCCAACATGCGGAATCGTCGTAAGACCTTACGATACATAAAGGCTACCGTACGTTGTATTTCTCGATGGAGCGATATCCCTAAACATTTGAGCATTGGGACCTTTGTCAGGGTACATCCAGCTCTGCAGGGATGCCTCGTCCCACCTCCATGTAGCGTGATTTCCGGAGGTTGATCACACAGCCTGCCACCGCCCCATACTTTTGGAGCCAGGAAAGCGTCGTTCATATATCGTCACTTGTCCGTGCTAAGAGCATCGCATCATCGGCGTACGCGCTACATCGAAAGGTCACGGAGCGGATGCTAAGACCTTCCAAGCGTCTCCGTAGTCCGTGAAGAGCTAGTTCGAGGGCAATGGTGAATAACATGGCAGAAAGAGGACAACCCTCTCTGACGGTCCTGTTGACACGGACAGGGGCGAACCGATATCCGTTTACCATAATCCTCGCGACCGCCCCATGGATCAAACGAAGCACATCACTTGGTGTCTTGCGTAGGACACCGATGTGTTTCATAGCTGCATGTAGGAAACCACGTTCGACCCAAGGTCAAAGTCCAGCGCAACAAGAGCGCCGTGGAGGCGACATGTTTGCTTGAGCGCCACCACGTCTCTATAGGTGCTTAAAGTCGTAAACACATTACTGTCGCTTCCGAGGCAGGTTTGATCAGTGTGGATGGCCACCATTACCATAGATTTGAGCCTTTCACGGAGGATGCGTGTCAACAGCTTGTAGTCGGTGTTTATCATTGTCAATGAGCAAAAATCAAGTGGGCGACAGTCTCCTCCAGATCTGGGCACCGGAATCAAGAGACCCTCAGTGAAATCAGATGATACGTGAAAATCGGGGTTCAGGCGTTGTCCGTACATCCTGACCCACACTGGGCCCATAAGATCAAAAAGGCTTTTGTAAAATTCAAGAGGGAGTCCGTCAGGGCCTGGCGTTTTGTTGGGGGCACCGTGCAACATAGCCTCTCGTAGTTCTTCCAAAGTCACCTCCGACAAGAGCGTAGCATCATCTTGTGGGTTCCGAGAGACGGGTAGGTCAGATAGGACTTATTACGGTATATTGATAATTTTTACTTATGGACCGTCTGACAGCAACTGAATAAAACACAATTTTAGTGCCATACGCATTTCGCCTTTATTTTCTGCAAGGCATCATCAGTGGCAGGTTGCGTGGACAATTTCTTACATATTACGCTCCTGTTGCATTTTTGGTGTTGTTGTTCTTCTTACGAACGCAAATTTGCGGTTTTTTCCACATTCCACAGCACTATGCACTGAACGCTTGTTTTAATGCAATTGCAACAAGCGTTCAGTGCATAGTGCTGTGGAATGTGGAAAAAACCGCAAATTTGCGTTCGTAAGAAGAACAACAACACCAAAAATGCAAAAGGAGCGTAATATGTAAGAAATTGTCCACGCAACCTGCCACTGATGATGCCTTGCAGAAAATAAAGGCGAAATGCGTATGGCACTAAAATTGTGTTTTATTCAGTTGCTGTCAGACGGTCAATAAGTAAAAATTATCAATATACCGTAATATTACACGCAACTGAGAAAGACAGGACTACAAAAGTTGCAGATAGGACTTCCCATCCTACATCCATGTTGTACTCTCGCTCGCAGAGAAGTGTATATGTGTGAACTCTCGATCAATGTCCATTTGCGTTTCAGCTCGTCGTACATCCTCCGTCTCGGTCTCGGTAGTGAGCTGCCTCTTGCGCCTTCTCCTATCTTGAATGATATGGTGGAGGGAATGTCGTTCTCCACTAACATCATCAGTGGTCCTCGCTCGCACCCGCACACCCGCGAGACGTACGGCGGTGATACGTAGCAACTGTGCCTTCATGTGGTGTTCTGCCGATTGCCGTTCCGGCGACGGCGGTTGCACAGCCAGATCGCGGGGCGCAGTGTAGTAGAAATCAGTGGTCGCGGTACACCAGCGCGTTCTAACTCGTCCATAGCTGGCTAATGTGCGGCACAACGCGGGTTTGACACACCGTAACCACCACTGAAGTACGGGACCGTAAGCGGGTAATCGCCAGTGGCATCTGCTCCATGTGGACTCAACTTCGCGTCTGCAATTGACCTCTTCTAGAAGGGCCACTTTGAGGCGCCACGGACCTCTGCTTCGTCGGACACGTTGGAGGGCGGGAGGGGGGGGGGGGAGGTGAGAGTACACACGTACGCTAACTGGTCCGTGAACGCTGCCGGCCACATCTCAGCGTCGGCAACTGCCGATCGCAGGCCGCGTGTGACGCAGACTCGATCCAAACGGCTCGCGGAATGACTAGTAGAGTAGCTGTATGCCTTTCGGTCGCCGTTTTGTATGAACCAAGGCTCCGACAAAGCCTTTAAAAGCGCCTGAAGTGCTGGGCAGGTGATATAGTGCGGCATCTGATCGGATGGTCTGAGTACACAATTGAAATCTCCTACTACTAACAAGTGGTCGGCATTTCCCTGTAAGAGCAGTGCTATGTCTTCAGCAGAAAAGCTGCGGCGTTATCTCCTTCTATCGATGCCGGAAGAAGCATACAAGTTCACTAGACGTACTGTACCAACCGTGAGTGCGACCCCCGGGCCGACGGTAAATAGGATACATCAGCATCCCTCAGCAGAATAGCCTTACCTCCTCTGCCTACATCTGAAGGCATAGCGTAGGCGTCATATCCGCAGTATCGATACAGAGTCCTGATCGGACTTCTTGAAGGAAAACAACATCCAGATCCGAAGCTCGTAATATATCTTGCAGCATACGGGTTTTGAGAGCAGAAGTACTGCCGTTGACATTGATCGTGGCGAGGCGGTATGCCTGTTCCAGTAAGTCGCGGGGGTTGTCCGTGGTATTACAGGTGGGCAGTAGTCGCTGTGTGGAGAGTCTTCAGGGCATAGAGCTAGGAAGCGACGGGTGTGGGTCATGCCGGCCTAGGCGTCTGTCGCCGTCAACGTAGATGCTGCCAAAGGCATCGATGTATCGTCAGACTCCTGAAACGCATCCTGCATCTCCATCTCCTGAACCGAGTCTCCCAGGAATGTCGTACCAGTGGATCTCTAGAGGCAGACATAGTGGTGGGTGCATCCCCGGGGTCGGAGTTTCAAGCATCCCGACAGTGCGTAGATCCACAGGTAGCGGGAGAAGACGTCGAAGCGTGTGGTACGTTAGTATCGGCCGTGTCGGATCAGTTTATCGACTGACGCACCTCAACGATGGATGATGTCCATCGTTGCTGCCTCGCGCCGTTCTACTGCGTCGGTTCAAAAAATGCTTCAAATGGCGCTGAGCACTATGGGACTTAACTTCTGAGGTCATCAGTCCCCTAGAACTTAGAACTACTTAACCTTAACTAACCTAAAGACATCACACACATCCATGCCCGAGGCAGGATTCGAAGCTGCGACAGTAGTGGCCGCGCGGTTCCAGACTGTAGCGTCTAGAACCGCATGGCTACACCGGCCGGCACTGCGTCGGTCGATATGCTCCGTTTCTTATGACACTTCCGCGATTTCTGTTTGCGCTGTCTCGCCTCTGTGTCCGGCGCAGGGCAGGGGGCTGGACGCGGCATCCTGCTCTTCAACTTCCACCGCACCGTTGGCTTGTCGTTGTAGCAGTGCGCCTAGGCTCGACGAGAGGGCAGCAGAGGCATCGGCGCTGGAAGACGGTGGGGGCTCCTGAGGAACTGTTGCAGCGGTCTCCAAGGCTTGTACCAATATAGAAAGGTCGTCATAGATAGCTGGAGTCTCCCGTCTCGCCGCACCAACATACGTAATCGGCACAGAGGTCGCTATCGGCGGTCGAATCTAACCAGCTGAGGCCGTCTGCACGAGATTGCGTTGCAGGCAGATGGTTCAAATGGCTCTGAGCACTAAGGGACTTAACAGCTGAGGTCATCAGCCCCTAGAACTTAGAACTACTTAAACCTAACTAACCTGAGGACATCACACACATCCTTGCCCGAGGAAGGATTCGAACCTGCTACCGTAGCGGTCGCGCGGTTCCAGACTGAAGCGCCTAGCACCACTCGGTCACAAGGTCGGCCGTTGCAGGCATTGCGTTGGTGCGTGTCCTGCCTGTCCACATCCGGAGCAGGTCCTCGGCTGGCCGTTGTAAATAATTATCGCCCGGCAACCAGCGATCGTGAGATACGAAGGTATATGGCGGTGCACTTCAATACGGACCTGTCGCATCGAGTTAGGGACAGGGTAAGTATCGAAGATCTTCCACTTTTCGGCCGTATGGCCGTGGACTGTGCCATAGGGTTGAAGAGAAGGGTGACCAGATCCGCTGGAACTTCAAATGGTAGCTCGAACACGCGCACGTTTTGTATTCCTAGTCCAGCAGTTTCAAGCGTCACCACACCCACATTTCCGTCAGAGTGGCAGAACCTATAACCTTCCGTCGAGCGCCTGTGAAGTTTGTCACACACCTCATCGACAGTGAACTTGTAAGTAGGCTGTTTAGGTTTTTTTATTGGTAACGCCACGTAGCGCTCTGTATGAAAATCACTGGCTGTGCTGTGTGCAGTCTGTGGCTGGTTTGCATTGTTGTTCGCTATTGTAGTGTTGGGCAGTTGGCTGTTGGCAGCGCGTAGCGGCGCCAGCAGTGGTGGATGTGGGGAGAGAGATGGCGGAGTTTTGAGAGCGAATGATCTGGACGTGTGTCCATCAGAGACAGTAAATTTGTATTATTGGATATCATGAACTGATACATATATATGATGTCTTTTGAACATTATTAAGGTAAATACATTGTTTGTTCTTTATCAAAATCTTTCATTTGCTAACTATGCCTCTCAGTAGTTAGTCACTTCAGTAGTTAGACTCTTTTATTTAGCTGGCAGTAATGGCGTTCGCTGTATTCCAGTAGTTCGAGTAACGAAGATTTTTGTGAGGTAAGTGATTCATGAAAGGTATAGGTTATTGTTAGTCAGGGCCATTCTTTTGTAGGGATCATTGAAAGTCAGATTGCGTTGCGCTAAAAATATTGTGTGTCACTTTAGTGAATGTCTGAGTACGTTTAGTTTTGCTCAGCTGTTTGAAAATCAAATAATGTAAGAGGTTTATCAGCACAATCGTTCATTAATTTTTCTAAGGGGACGTTACAAACTTAAGATATACAACCTGGAGACAATAGATAAGTGGATACCTAGCAGCTCTTTCGGGTGAACATGTATCACGTCGCGTAAAAATCTCTCTACTTCGTGGCCCTTGGATCTAGAGTACGTAGCGTCGAACTGCAGCTTGATCGTGGCTTTCCGATGCGAAAGGGCCAAAGGAACAAGCACTGCGGCGACCACAACCATTAAAAAACACATGAAATGAATTCGCAGTTGCGAATAGGGACTACCATCAGCTGTAGAATGGAATGGCGACAGTGAAAATTTGTGCCGGACCGGGACTCGAATCCGGGTTTCCCACTTATCGCAAGCGGTCGCCTTACTGTTAGGCTATCCGTGCACGACTCACGGCCAGACCCAAACTTCCGTACAGCGTCAACCATACTCGATACTCGGACATCCATTATGTATATTCCCGTACAAGTCAGACGTTGTACTTGAAAGTCGCTTGCCCAGTATCAGCAGATAAATACTATATTGCAGTGCCTATATTATTCTGATGACGATGCAAAGTTCCTTTGGACATGCATGCCGCAGGTCTGTGTGACAGTGAAGAAACCCTTTACAAAGGAACGGGTAGACGTATCAAGTTGAAATTTGTGTCACATACTGATGTCTAAGGTCCCTTGTCGGTGTAGATTATTTAATTTTCTACTCCAATAAAATCGAAAGATACGGCCGTATATGTCACTTATTTTGATACTCGCAAACTCACTTACCGATACTTATATGATACTTTCTGCTGACCTGGAATCAGGAAATCTGGCAATAAGCAAGGTTTCAAAGTGCACGTGAAGGGGAAACTCCTGATATTCAACTGTAATTATATCGCATAAAAATTCTTTTTTTTACCATTACAAACTTACATTGCATTCGTAGTCTCTCAAGAATCTCAGGAACTACTGTAGGGATTTTAAACTGTTTTTCAATAATATATAGTATAAGGAAGGTTTTTGTATTTAATTGACAAGTATTTCGTGCTAATTGGCTGAACTGTGATTAAATGAAGTTCACTGCCGCTGTGAAAACGGTGCCTATATCAACTAGCGGTGATAGGCGTATGGGGCCCCGACTACTGCGGTTACAGTTTATGCTTACGAAACGTACAGCATCTTTAGTGTTTCAACTCAAAATACTACTGGCAACTGACGCATGATTGCACTCCCATTGTTTGGGATCAGGTTCCTATATCCCATAGAATATACAGTCTAGCGTTCCACAGAATAATTCGACCTCTGCATGAAAACATTAGCTCTATGATCGGCTGCACCATTTTCTTCTCTAGACACTTCTGTCGAGGCTTATCAGAAATCGCAATAGGGACGAGAGCACACGAAGTCAACACATCTTAGCAAATGTGAAATTACAGAAAGAATTTAAACCAAAAACTTAAAACCCTCTAGAAAATCTTGCAATTCCTAGGAGCACTATGATGCCAGTATCAACTTCGATAATACGCAAAAACTGTCCAGTTTCTCGATTCCTGCGGTGGATGATCTATATATAAGGAACAGTCAAATGAAAACCGGACACCCGCCACAACCTGACAATCGAATGGTTGAATTCAAAAGTAGTCATCACACACGTTAAGGCATTTATTTCACTGGGAGACGAGACGATAACTCCTGCTTCACAGAACGCAGTCGGTCATTGACGGATACACAGTCGCACCTACTCTTGCACTTCCTCGTACGATTGAAACCGACGTCCATGCCTGTCTTTCTTCAGGTTGCCAAAGATGTGAAAATCACACGGTGAACGATCGGGGCTGTACGGAATATGTTGCAGTGTTTCTCAGTCAAATCACTGAAGTGTAACCTTCGTCAGATTTGCAGTATGTGTGCGCGCAATAACATATAACGAGATGATTCCATCCGTCAACATCCCTGGGCGTATTGATATTACGGCGCGTCGCAGATTCAGCAAAGCGTCTTCATAGTGCTGCTCGTTGATTGTGGTTCGATACTCGAGGAACTCGACCAGCAGAGGGCTCCTGTAGTCGAAGAAGGTCATCATGATTTTACATATAAATTCAAGAGGATCACTGCTATCAGCTGGAGCGGGACATTACGCGGAATCAGTGGCGATGAGTGAATTTGTGTACCGGATAGGGATTCGAACCCGGGATGTCCGGCTTACTAGGCAGGTGCGTCATCCGCTGCGCCATCCGAGACACCGTTATCGCAGCTGCAAGGACTACCTCGGCACGCGTCACGGCCTATCCACATTCCCACCGGGCGCCACCATCCCCAGTCCCTGTCCATTGACTCCATGTTCGCTACTCTGAAATTCCCACAGGAGCTCGGACGCATTTGCGCATCAACACTGAATAAGGTGGATCCATTGCCCAGCTAGCGGTATCAATTATGTGAATGCATAGTGTCTGTTCTTTCAGACATATCCGAAACAACAGACACCAAGTAGAATACAAAATGGTTCAAATGGCTCTGAGCACTATGGGACTTTACATCTGAGGTCATCAGTCCCCTAGAACTTAGAACTACTTAAACCTAATTAACCTAAGGACATCAAACACGTCCATGACCGAGGCAGGATTCGAACCTGCGACCGTAGCGGTCGCGCGGTTCCAGACAGAAGCGCCTAGAACCGCTCGGCCACAACGGCCGGCCACCACGCAGAATCTGCAGCTATGAAACATTATATGTAAATTGGAGGATATCACTGATATCAGCTGTAGCTGGACATTACGCGGAATCACTGTTAGCCGCTCCTCCAATTTACATACAATGTTTCATAGCTGCAGATTCTGCCTGGTGTCTGCTCTTTCGGACGTGTCCGAAAGAACAGGCACCATGCATTCACATACATCGTGACCTTGCTGGCACTTCCGTGAACAGCTTTTGATTTCTTTGGCGAGGGCGATGTGAAATGTTTCCATTGTTATCTTTGCCGTATGCTCTCGGACTCGAAATGGTAGCGCCACGTAAAGTTATGATGACCTTCCTCTTCGACTGTAGGGAGGCTCTTGTCAGTTGGATTCCACGTTCGCCAACTGAAATATTTCAAAATTTTACCAAAATGAAATTTGTAAGCCTCCCAGACGTGTTGGGAGTGGCGCAACAGAGGATGTGGACCGATGGACTTTCATAAAATGTAACTTACATATCGCAATTCGATGATCGTTCTGTGCAGTATGATTGATTTGAGAAACCCGGGCTACTTCTCTGAGTGGCTGCAGGCTCTTGTCGTCCAGTAACGAATCGGTGCCACATCGAAGCGTTGTGGATTCCCTGCGAGAAATGCTGAAAAATAGAACTCGTAATACAATAAATATTGAGGTGAACGTATGATATGGTGGATTAATGAAGAATCAATGCATTAGTAACTCTAAATAAGTAACTCTAAAAAGATACGTGTTTCAAAGTTTTACTGACCTTCAAAGTAGTCACTAGCATTGTGTATAACCCGTTGCCAGCGATGTGCATGTCGTAGGACACTTTTAGCAGTGCCAGTTGTGTTGACAGTTTGAGAGGCGCGGTCTATTGCCCGACGGATTTGTAGAGTTCTGAAGCGAATGCCGTGAAGTGTTTCCTTCAGTTTAGAAATCGAGTTGAGCTCACGAGGGCTTGAGTCAGGGGAGTGTAGTAGGTGGTATAGCACTTAGCAGCCCCATCAGTAACAGCTTGCACTGTACGTGCTTCAGCATTGTCCTGCAAAATGATGGTCAGGTCCTGCAGAAAGTATGGTTCTGCAGAAAGTGTCATCACTTCTGTCTCTAAGCTGGTCGTACGTTGTGTTCCAAAAATGAACAGCATAGAGACAGAAGTGATGACACTTTTTGCAGGACCTGACCGTCATTTTGCAGGACATTGCTCAAGCACGCACAGTGTAAGCTGTTACTGATGGGGCTGCTAAGTGCTATACCACCTACTGCACCCCATGACTTAAGCCCTTGTCAGTTCAACTCGATTTCTAAACTGAAGGGAACACTGCACAGCATTCGCTTCAGAACTGCTACAAATTCGTCGGGCAATAGACCGCGCCGCTCGAACTGTCAACACAACTGGCACTGCTAAGAGTATCCTACGAGTTTCACATTGCTGGCAACGGTTTATACACAATGCTGGTGACTACTTTGAAGGCCAGTAAAAGAATGAAACACGTATCTATTTTGTACGAGCTGTAAATAAATAGTTGCCACTATTAAGGTTCCAACCCTCGTAAATATGAAGCCTGCGACTTCTTTCACTACACAGATAATGTAAATCTTTACACATAATTTTACACAAACGAGAAATTTATTATAAAGGGGTATTACACTCTGCTGGTAGAGTTTCTCGAGCTCGATCACGGAACCACAATCAAATTGCAGTGCTATGAAGGCAGTTTGCAGAAACTGTGACGCACCATACGTCAAAATGCCCAGGAATGCTGTCGGACGGAATCACACGATAACGCCAGCCCGCACAGTGCTAATCGGAGGAATGGCTAGGCTACATGTCAGTGATTTGGCTGGGAAACACTGTAACATCTTCCGTGCAACCTGGATCGTTCATTCTGTGATTTTCACGTCTTTGACAACCTGAAGAAAGACTTGCATGAACATTGGTATCAATCGGACGAGGAAGTTCAAGAGTGTTGTGGATCCATCAGCAGCCGATCGCTCACGTCTCCCAGTGGGGTAAATGTCGTGACGAGTGTGGTGATTATCGCTTTGAATGGAAGCATTCCATTGCCTCATTATGGCGGGTGTTTGATTTTCATTTGACTGCCCCTCTTGCACAATTAAATTTGTTCGAAAGTGTCGGTGCGCGACTCCTGCTCGCACCTCTTCCTTTATACGAAGTTAATAACAATATAGCCGAGGAGATACCGCAGGCCATGGCACCATTCTCTAGACTGTGTTCGTGGGGGATGTCATAAATCAATGAGGAGCGCGTATGAATATTACTACTTATTCTGCCAACAAAAATTATGCTTGCATAAAGTGCTTACAATGTGTTTTTTTTCCTTTACACGCACTTGACGACAACATAGCCAGTGGTGAGGTCGTTTTAATGAATGAGAAAATGAATCAATATATGGCTAATAATATCCCAGATGACGTAAGTTTGACATGGTTAAAATCACTTTGTGAACCATAACGTAAGTCGTAAGTTGTACAGTTCTCACGTGTTTTCTGCTATTGTCAATAATTCACCTTTTCTATATTGGGACAAAGATGAATGAGCGCACTGTAGAAGTAGTAAATAAGATCCTTGACCCTGTGTTTAGTTTGATCTATGGGTGACCAGCTAGTCAGTCAGTTGTACAGCGGTGAAATATTCTTATTTGGGGCACAGAAGCGTACAGCTGAGTTTTTCAAAAAAGATCTGTTATTGTGAATCTGGGAGAAGCTATCTGGAATATTTTATTTTGGAAATGGCAATTCATTTAATACTTTCCTGTTATTTATGTTAACAGAGAAGATTTTGGAGCAATTTCAAAGGTATGTTTGTTGTTTCTCTGTAATGAGAGAATTTTGTAGTTGTTAGTCTTGTTATGTTGTGCAGTCTTTTTGTCAATAATCAGAGTTTGATATATCAAAAATGATTTTCTTTAAAGTAAAACCTACGTCCATGAGTCATGGTAAAGTTTTGATTTTTGTCGTGTGTACATTACACGTTACGCCACATGCAGCAACAGATTGCTTCTGACAAAAAAGAGCTTAAAGTAGATTATTTATCATTAGCTGCTGCACCTGCTGATTTGTATTTCCTTTCGTGAACGTCAGTACTCCAGATAAAAAAAAAAAAAAAAAAAAAAAAAAAAAAAAAAAAAATGGACAGCGTGTTGAGGTAAGTCACTTTTATTTCAGGGCAGATCTCACCTTGCATTCTTGTGCAAACACTGTATAGTCAGGACTGCTGGTGTCGTCCTAGCAAGTACATTAATTTTCAGTGAACAGCGTTGATAATTTGAAACAGTTATTTTCTCACGAGTACAGCAGCAACTTATTTTTGCATATTCTTAGTCCAATATTGTACTTTATACCACGTGTCGTTAAATAATGTGCTTCGGTACTGAGTTTTATAGTTTTCATTGAGCACACAATTAGAATTTTAAAAAAATGTGTGTGAAATCTTATGGGACTTAACTGCTAAAGTCATCAGTCCCTAAGCTTACACACTACTTAACCTAAATCATCTTAAGGACAAACACACACCCCCATGCCCGAGGGAGGACTCGAACCTCCGCCGGTACGAGCCGCACAGTCCATGACTGCAGCGCCTGAGACCGCTCGGCTAATCCCGCGCGGCACAATCAGAATTAGTTTCTTTTGGCATTTAATTGGGTTCATTTTTTTATTTCAAATTTTGCATTTCATGGAGTTTAAAGTTCTATTTCATGACACTGTTCACATAGGAAACACAGGGCAACCAACCAACAGTCAGTTTTGCTCAGCAATTGAATACTTTTCTAAAACACACGTTACATGAGGGGAAAGTTTTTCAAACCAATGTATTCAGTTTTCTCATATAAAGACGATACATTTGTATAGAAAGCTTAAAAAGTATCTGAAATTATTGATGAATATGTATATCTATTGCATGTGTGTGTGCTTGAAACATATCAATCTCCCTTTTTCCTTTGTGGCAATATTAGAGACATCTGGAGGCGCACTAACCGCGCCACCTATGTCTAAGTACTCACATCCCACCCTGGACCCCCGAACTGGCAGCCACAGGCACCGAGGCCCAGAGCATCGACTCCAACATTATTATAGAGTAAAACTATTTACTGTATGGGTACCCACCTTTGTGGCCAACGCCCTTGCCGCAGTGGTAACACCGGATCCCGTCAGATCGCCTTAGTTAGGCGCTGTCGGGCTGGGCTAGCACTTGGATGGGTGACCATCCAGTCTGCCGAGCGTTGTAGGCAAGCGGGGTGCACTCAGCCCTTGTGAGGCAAACTGAGGAGCTATTTGATTGAGAAGTAGCGGCTCCGGTCTCGTAAACTGACATACGACCGGGAGAGTGGTGTGCTGACCACATGCCCCTCCATATCCACCTCCAGTGACACCTGTGGGCCGAGGTTGACAGGCGGCCGGTCGGTACCGTTGGGCCTTCCAAGGCCTGTTCGTACAGGGTTTAGTTTGGCACCCAAGTTTATAGGAGTGCTGTTCAGACTGAGCGCTGCATGATTTACAATGTGGCGACTTGCCGCTAGGTCCCGGTACTAGTACGGCGACGTAGGACTGAACCACAGCCATCAGTCTGCATTACAGTTGCAGACAAAAGTTTACACGTTAAGCTGTTTCATCAAAACAACAGCAATAGTGCTGCTGCTCTTGACGAGTATCGACAAGCTGATGGAATACAGAGAAGACATCTTTCTGCGTCAGGGTTGAAGAACATGGCTCAAAAATTCGAATTAACTGCTGAATTTGGAAATTCTCCTGGGAGAGGCCGACTGCCAATTGCTCCACAAATTGTTGAAGAAGTCACTGTTACCATGGCTGAGAATGCCGGACGCAATGTGCGTTCTTCAAGCACTGCACGAGCTGTGTCACGACAGCTGAACATTCCACTGTCCCCCATTCAAAAGCCCTGCGAACAGCTGTGAAATCGTATCCAGGTTGTTGCGGACGCAGATGATCATTACATTGATCAAATTTGTACCCTGGAACATAAATATGTTATGCAGTTAACAACTGTTACCCTTCCATGTGGAAATTTAAATGTGTTTTCTTCAATAGTGTATTCACTCTTTCCCTTCCTCATGTCGTTACAAAATGTTTCCACAATGTTTCATTGTCCTAATAACTCGCTTTTAACGGGGACTCTCTACAGTAGCTGGAGTTTAATTATAACCACCCCATAGATAATTAATGTTTGGTTTGCTACAGTGACACGTCTGAGATCCTGTTAAAAATTGAAATACAGTGAGGATCAGCAGCGCTATTTTGTTTTGGCTCCTCTGGCGAAGTACTGATGGACTCAGGCTTGGGGATGTAACTGCGTGCCAGGACATCTGACATTTACCTACAAACAAATGAAAAAGTAATTACATAGTTATATATATTTGGCGATAGTTAAAACGTTGTGGTTAACACTCGTATGGTGTTACTTCCGAGCAGATGCGCTCTTGGTGCATCTGTTTAAGTTTTTGCAGAAAACCATTTAATATGATATTCTGGTATTGCACTTGGGGGTTTGTGTCTCGGAACTGCCACAGTTAATACTAGGTCATTTCAATATAAATTGCACAGGCTGGCACCAAAATTTATATGGGAATACTGCATTGCAATCACTCCGGTCGTAACTTATTTGTGTAGTGATACTACACTTCTGGCCACTCGAACTGCAACACCAGGAAGGATAGCGAGTAACGAAATTTTACTTGTTATTCATTTACAATATAGCAGGGAGAATACAGGACTGAATTTGTAGTTGATATGGGGAATGGATGGAATGTAGTCGAATTAAGTCGGGTGATGCTGAGGGAATTAGATTAGGAAATGTGACACTTAAAGTAGTAAAGGAGTTTTGCTATTTGGGGAGCAAAATAACTGATGATGGTCGAAGTAGAGAGGATGTAAAATGTAGACTGGCAATGGCAAGGAAAGCATTTCTGAAGAAGAGAAATTTGTTAATATCGAGTATAGATTTAAGTGTCAGGAAGTCGTTTCTGAAAGTATTTGTATGGAGTGTAGCCATGTATGGAAGTGAAACATGGACGATAAATAGTTTGGACAAGAAGAGACTAGAAGCTTTCGAAATGTGGTGCTACAGAAGAATGCTGAAGGTTAGATGGGTAGATCACATAACTAATGAGGAGGTATTGAATAGATTGGGGAGAAGAGGAGTTTGTGGCACAACTTGACAAGAAGAAGGTACCGGTTGGTAGGACACGTTCTGAGGCATCAAGGGATCACAAATTTAGCATTGGAGGGCAGCGTGGAGGGTAAAAATCGTAGAGGGAGACCAAGAGATGAATAATACACTAAGCAGATTCAGAAGGATGTAGGTTGCAGTAAGTACTGGGAGATGAAGAAGGTTGCACAGGATAGAGTAGCATGGAGAGCTGCACCAAACCAGTCTCAGGACTGAAGACAACAACAACATGGGGTACATAGGATTCCACATGTAGTACTAGAATTGCCTCCTCTGGCAGCACATCATTCAAAGTGGTTTATGGGTAGTGACATGCCAGTCTCTCGACAATCTATGATTGATGAGTGGTGAAAAATCTGGAGAATGTGTTGACCAGGGCAAGTTAAACGACTGTGCTTCAAGATATGTCAGAACAGCACAGGCAACATGTGGTCTTTTTGAAAGGTAATGCCACATAGACTTTGAAAATAGGACACTGCCATTGGCCTCACCACATCAGAAATGTAATGGCTCCTGTCCCAATATTAGCTATGCGAACCAGAGGAGATTGTGTTACACACAATGGCAACTAGATAGACAGTCACAGTTCCGGAACATGGTGCACTGTTGCGAGATTTCCAGTGACATTATCGATGATGCAGTGTAGCTAGATGTCCCATACCTGTCCTCCCGTACCCCCTGACATAGGTCAATTGCCCTATATATAAACCGCTCGAGACACCGAAATGAGGTTTTGGCGAATGATGAAACACAAGGAGGAGAGTCCTTTACCAGTTCGTCTACACATTGAACTTTCGAATCTATGGCGATATATCTGAAGTTGTACTGTTTTTTTTTTTTCATTCCAGTGACTGTAATTCCTGAAGAGTTATCGACAGCTAGTGAAACAAGAGTTTCATAGTATGAAAATAAACATAAAATTTCTTCTCTTATGCTACCACAAACCGACACAATTAGGTTTTTCGTTAACTGTTTAATGAGACACTGTTTCACAATTCTGTCACAGTAGCCGCTGCGAAAATGAATTTGTGCAAATTATACTGTGTATTGGCAAAGTAAGTACAATTTAAACTGTCAAAAAGAGAAATATGGTCGTTACTCATAAATAGTTGATGCTTCTTTGAAGAAGAAAAGGTTAACAATTCACACAAAAATAAATCGCCAATTCTGTTGGAATTTTGGTTAAATCACGTAACCCATAGTATTTTTAACACTGAGAGACTGGAATGGAAACTTACCAAAGGATTTTATTCCTTTTCTTCGTCTGAGTAATATTAAAATAACGACGAGTGTACCCTTCGGGCAATGTGACTCGCACATACCAGATGCTGGTTACTCACCTATGCCTTGCCAAACTGACAACGTGTGATTCGCGAATAAAATGGTTGTTATCGAAAAAAGTAAACAATTGATACGTGACACAACACAATGGTCAGTGTACCATCAGCACCTGAGAATAATGCGCGCGACAGGAATGCGGAAGCTAGCCAAGTGTGCTTTGTGAGAGGAAGAGTTCGTGTCTTTCGAAAGACGTTGTCATGTAATTAGATCTGTCTTTATCAGCAATACATTTCAACAAATAAAATATATCAAATCACCACACTCTTTCAGGGTACTCATACTTTCGAAATAATACCGACCACTACCTCATTTGTGTAACCTGTTGAATAATTAGTTTATTAATGCTGACAGTGTGTATGCAACCACTAAAATGCTTCTCGTCACGGCGAGCCGATTAAAACTTCGTTATTCATGAGGGCTTCTCGACTGTTTACAGCTTGCACTCGAAACATGTGCGTAGTACAATATCTCTTATTACATCCATATCCAAATAATGATAGTGAAAGTTGTGTACTTCATATCTCGGACGCTTTTTATCAGGAGCGCAAAGGCGTCATACCTGTGGAAATTACGCCTTTCAAACTTTTTTTAACAGATCGTAGAGATACGTCAGCAGGCAGCAAGTACATAACCTTCTTTTACTATCCTGCCTTGCTTCTAGATAACATTATTTTATAATATTCCGTACTTCCTTATTCACTACCCTTACGATAAATCGTCTCCCCCTTTTTACGATCTGAAAACATTGTGGATGCAAAGATATAATTATAGTGGCTAATGGCTCACCAGTTATTGAACTGTGCATTGTTCTTGGCAAAAAACAAACAAAACAAAAAAGTATACAGATATATGTAACTGAAAACTATAGTGTACTAACGACAAGAGATGGAGCGCTTAAACAGCGAAAAACGAAACACTACTCATTGACAATAAAAGTCAGTATACCGCAAGGCCGTATTTTTCGGATGGGCAATACTTCCACTACTCATATGCGCCATGCCAAAGTGAGCATATGGCAGGAGTGCTTTCCCGCTCCCCGCCTCACCCCTCCCTAACCGCGACGCGCGGCGCGAGAAACTGTGCCACAACCACAGCGCCCCGATACCTGGCGCAGGCGCGTGTCGCGTCCCAGTCGCGTCGCGTCGCAATTTACGCGATCCAATTTGAACCTGTGTAGTTACAAAAAAGCGCGCTGCGCTGCGCAGTGCCGCGCTATACGCGTCTCAATTTGCGCCTAGCCAAAAGGGGCACCCACTACCGGATGTGCTAATGTAACCGCCTGTTCAGAGCTGCATTTGACCTTCTCTGAAGCCCATTGCATACCATCTGACCACTTCAGCACACGCTACCCGTGATCATCTTTTCCCCTTCATGATGGCTGTCATAGGTAGCCTGCAAATGCACTGTTTGAGGCAAACGTCTCCTGTAAAAGATGACTGCTCCAAGAAATCGTCGCAGCTCTTTGAAAGCTGTAGGTCTAGGCACGGAGCGGATAGTTTCAATCCTATCAGCTGCAGGTCCAATACCGGATGTAGTTACAGAATGAGCCGAAAAGGTTACCTCATTTCTCCGAAGTTGACAGTTCCCTTCATCGATCACGACACCATGTATCTTCAGAGTATCAAAAATAATTTTTTAATGCGTTTGAAACTCTTCCGCCGATTCTGAGAAAAGCAGTATATCATCCAAGTAACAAAAACAGATCAGGAACTCTCCTCAAACTGGGCTGCATTTTTTCCCCCTTATAAGGCATTTGCACGAATTCGAGGAGGCCAAACGGCGTGATAATTGCCGTTTTTGGAATGTTTGGCCGCGGCTTTGAGATTTGATGATAGCCATTTTTGCAATCTGTCACGCTAAGCATATTTGTACCTGCCAGAATTTGTGAAAAATTCTGTGAATTGGGTATGGGACACCCATCCGGTATAATACGTTAGTTAAGTGATCTGTAATCTACGCATAATCTACAAGAACTGTCTTTTTTAGGTACTAAATGGATAGACGATGCCCACTCTAGCAGAAGACTGAACTATGCCTGAGTGCAAAAGTTCGTTTAAAACTTGTTTAACTGCCCGACACCTACCTGGTGTAAGTCTCCTTGCCTTGGCGAAGGCTGGGGGACCTTGCAGTGTGTGAATGTCCCTTGAACAATACAAACGAATGCTTTTCGTGCATGTTTTGTACTGAGCGAGTTTTTCTTCTTGCCAGCATAACTATGCAAAATCGGTAGTGGCTTGCATTCCGCTGACCTGTGTATTTCGTCACGCCAGCCTAGTGTGTCGATAAGCCGCTGCACCTGAGGCTGAGGTTGCTGCTCCTGATGCTGCCAATCTTCCAATCTCTTGTGGTTGCTGTCCAGCAGCTCATAACGGTTCGTTACTGCTTCCTGTAACTGTGAATTGTCTTGACATAGTGACGCCTTCTGCTGTACCGCCTGCTGTAACCTACTGAGAGTCCTGGCGATCTCCCTGTGCTATTGCGCCTATATTGTCCACGTGTCTCTCCACTGAATGGCCAGTAATACACTACTGGCCATTAAAATTGCTACACCACGAAGATGACGTCCTACAGACGCGAAATTTAACCGACAGGAAGAAGATTATGTGATATGCAAATGATTAGCTTTTCAGAGCATTCACACAAAGTTGGCACCGGTGGCGACACCTACAACGTGCTGACATGAGGAAAGTTTCCAACCGATTACTCATACACAAACAGCAGTTGACCGGCGTTGCCTGGTGAAACGTTGTTGTGATGCCTCGTGCGAGGAGGGGAAATGCGTACCATCACGTTTCCGACTTTGATAATGTCGGATTGTAGCCTATCGCGATGGCGGTTTATCGTATCGCGACATTGCTGCTCGCGTTGGTCGAGATCCAATGACTGTGAGCAGAATATGGAATCGGTGAGTTCAGGAGGGTAATACAGAACGCCGTGCTGGATCCCAACGGCCTCGTATCACTAGCAGTCGAGATGATAGGCATCTTATCTGCATGGCTGTAACGGATCGTGCAGCCACGTCTCGATCCCTGAGTCAACAGATGGGGACGTTTGCAAGACAACAACCATCTGCACGAACAGTTCGACGACTTTTGCAGCAGCATGGACTATCAGCTCGGAGACCATGGCTGCGGTTACCCTTGACGCTGCATCACAGACAGGAGCGCCTGCAATGGTGTACTCAACGACGAACCTGGGTGCACGAATGACAAAACGTCCTTTTTTCGGATGAATCCAGGTTCTGTTTACAGCATCATGATGGTCGCATCCGTGTTTGACGACATCACGGTAAACGCACATTGGAACCGTGTATTCGTCATCGCCATACTGATGTATCACCAGGCGTGACGATATGTGGTGCCATTGGTTACACGTCTCGGTCACCTCTTGTTCGCATTGACGGCACTTTGAACAGCGGACGTTACATTTCAGATGTGTTACGACCCCTGGCTCTACCCTTAATTCGATCCCTGCAAAACCCTGCATTGCAGCAGGATAATGCACGACCGCATGTTGCAGGTCCTGTACGGGCCTTTCTTGATACAGAAAATGTTCGACTGCTGCCCTGGCCAGCACATTCTCCAGATCTCTCACCAATTGAAAACGTCTGGTCAATGGTGGCCGAGCAACTGGCTCGTCACAATATGCCAGTTACTACTCTTGATGAACTGTGGTATCGTGTTGAAGCTGCATGGGCAGCTGTACCTGTACACGCCATCCAAGCTCTGTTTAACTCAATGCCCAGGCGTATCAAGGCTGTTTTTACGGCCAGAGGAGGGTTTTCTGGGTACTGATTTCTCAGGATATATGCACCCAAATTGCGTGAAAATGTACTCACATGCCAATTCTAATATGATATAGTTGTCCAATGATTACCCGTTTATCATTTGCATTTCTTCTTGGTGTAGCTATTTTAATGGCCATTAGTGTAGTGCTACTAATCATTCCATTTGCTAAGTCTAGTGAAAGTTTGTTATGACGAAGAAAATAGGCCCTTATAATTGGCACAGATACATCGGCAATCACAAAATTCCAGTTGCAAGTGCGCCGCAATCCAAAATGTACTGTGAGGTGATGTGTCCTGTACTGACACACTGGTGAGTCATTAACGGCAGATAGCAAAGTCCTGACCACCAATCCAGTTGAGTCGGCTTTGTACCTTATAGCCAGGACCTTGAACCTTGCAGATACTTCGTAATCGTTTTAATAGCATGTCAGTGATCATGACCTGGATTATATAGAAACCTACTCACCATGCTCACAGCGAAGGTGATGTCCAGCCGCGAGACAGTTACTGCAAGCATTAAAGCTACAAACTGCCTGTCGATAGGGCTTACTGTCCACATCCTTTACCTCACTTTGGTTTGCAGGAGATTGTTCACTTTGCAGCATGGTTCCAGCATCAAAAGAAGTGGAGCTCGGTTTCGAATCACCCATGTTTAAATTGTGAAGTAAACGATTAATGTAACCTTGCTGACCTATGTAGATTTCTTTTTCAGAGCGGTTGCCTTCAATTTCAAGTCCACAGAACTATTTTCCATTATCCACAGTAATTTCAAACGTTGACCTCATTGCACTCAAAATGTTTTTCTATATTTCTGGAGATTTACAAATAAGCATGCCGTCACCCACTGGGTCATCTGTTAATGCATCGAAAATGCATTTGCCTGTATGCAGTTGCTCTAAACCAAACGGTTGGTCCTGGCGGAGGTTCGAGTCCTCGTTCGTGTGTGTGTGTGTGTGTGTGTGTGTGTGTGTGTGTGTGTGTGTGTGTGTGTGTGTGTGTGTTTCAGTCTTCTGAAACAAATCGTTTTGATTGATTTTGATTTGATTTGATTTGATTGATTGATTGATTTTATTTCGTGTTCCATAGGTCCAACTGTGTTGGGTTCACAAGGATGTGGAACCTGTCAGTTTTTTTACAAATACAATTTGATAATGTACAGACATTTGAGTACTTAATTATATCAAAATTTGTACAGTAAATTCTTTAAGCAGCAATACAGAAAAAAGACTATACATATTTTCTTAGAATCATTAAAGCACTACGGAAAAAACAGATACAGAGAACAAACAGATACAGAGCTCAAGCTAAATAATATTCTTACTGGTATTATTAAAATTTTACAGTTTATTTACTTAAAAATTCCTCTAGACTGTAAAAAGCTTTTTCTAGCAGAAATATTTTTAGTTCTTTCTTAAACTTACTCTACTTATGAATCTCTGTCTTTGTTTCAGGAGGAAGAACATTAAGGAATGGAGTCTTAACATCAAACTTCCTGATTCTCATATCTTGTGAAGCTACTACGGCTTGTAAAACTCTGATTATGTCGCATCTCATTGCACGAGAGAATGTCTTCACAATCGATGCCATTTCGTTGCGAATAACCTTTTACTTTAAAGTGGTCCTTTTTTACCTCACGATTCTGCTTCACATGATAGGACCACTTACATCCAACTGCCTTAAACTATATGTAATGGTACCAGATCCCAAGTTTTGTTCTTCTTCAGAGACCATTTTCCTCTCCCACTGCTTGTGACGCCAATCCTCCTTCAAAAGTTTGAGGCTCAAAGATAATCGCATAATAGGCTATTTGTTGGTCCCGAAAAGGAGCAGGTTCATCCTTTCATTTTCTTTGACTTATTCTCTAGTATCATCTTCTTCAGATTCCTCTTTAACATCTTCGGCAGGATGGCCTCCTAGGTAAAATTCAGCATATCTCTGTTCCATGTTCAAGTCAAGGGTTTCCTCTTCATTGAGAGAGGCATTGCAGTTGATTATAATTATCTTCGACTCAGGATTATAAATGTCATATACGTCGCTATATCCATCGTAGCCAACCACAATCAATTTCTTCCGTTTACTATCCCATTTTGATCTAAACTGATCAGGAAAGTGTACATATTCTGCTGATCCAAACGTGCTCATGTGTTTTATAGATGGAGGTTTTCCAAACCATGTTTCACACGGCATAACGTTACTGTTCGCTTTACATGGTCGTCGGTTTAAAATACATGCGCACAGTTCGTAGGGCAAGTCTGTACTCAATAACAAAGTGCGTGCACGTTCAACAATGGACCTGTTTTCTCACTCAATTCAGCCATTCCGTTGTGGTGTTTAGGGCTTTGTTTTCTCATTTATTATTCCATTTTGCCTGAAATAATCTTCAAATTGTTTATTTTTGAACTCGGTTCCATTGTGACTTCTCGAAACTCTGATTTTGTTTCCTGTTTGCCTTTCAACCAGTCTCTAAAATTTCCAAAACGTAAGGAAAATATCACGCTTGCTTTTAAGAAAATATACATATCTGTAGAACTGCAATCATTCTTGAAAACTATGTGCAAATGCGCACCTCCAAGAAACGTTTTTTCACATCCACTCACTCAAGTCTACATGAATAAATTCGTCAGGTACTTTCGATCTTGATTCCAAATTTGAATTAAACGGTTTTCTCTTCATCTTGTCATACTGATATGACTCACAATGAGGCTCTTCATCTTTACTTACTTTTAGACCAGGAATTAGGTTCATGTCAGCTATATTCTTTAGATCTCATGCAAAATCATTGTGGAATTCGAAGAAATAGTGTTCGTCTGTAGTAGATCCGGACATTTAAACAAAATTTGGTACCGGTAACACTGATTGCCCATCTATATTCCTGCTGCAATGAGACCTGAATTGCGAACTTCCGTTCTCTTGTCGTGAAAGATAACTTTCGTTCCTCTTTTTGTGATTGCTTCCACTTAAAATAAATTTTACTTTAGCTTAGGAATAGGCCTACATAGTGTTTTCCAAAGTGTGAGGTTGCCATTCTTCCTCAACTAACGATAATACTTCAACGGGTCCATTGTCTTTTGCTTTAACGATCGAGTTGTCTTTAATTTGAACATAGGAGTCATCATATTGAATTGGTTTAAAAGAGCTGAACCAATATTTGCGTGACTTCATATGATTTGATGCAGCACTGTCAGCTAACCAAATATTTTCGTAACCTGGGGCAAAAATCATTCGCTTGCTCTGCACCCAAAGCCTAGTGCTCGGAAGTATCATTTTCGTGCCAAGTTTTGCTAAAAATTTTCTGCACTCACATTTGAAATATCCCCCAATGTGACAGTAATAATGTGACGCCACTAAACTCCAAATTCCGAGACGCACACAGTCTGCCCTAGCAGCGACACTATCCACGCAGCCGCACCTGCTCTTTCTCAAACGAGCCCGTGCGTGAAAGGCAACTGTTGACAGGAATGTCTTTCCCCTACGACAATGTGCAAAAACTGACGCTTCCGTCGGATTTCCTGCTAGCTGGCAACACCACCATTCTTGTGTGTGCACATGTGTGGAGCAGTAGCAACAGCACCTACACAATTTCAGTGAATGTGCAGTGTTTTCAATGAGGACCCGAGTGCCATACGAAGACTTGTGATTGCTGCGACCCGATGGTGTCCTGCCAGCAGTGCACGGATTTATTTCGATGAGTCGGCCTTGCTTTGTAATGTGCAATTAGCTTGCAGGCGCACCTCATTTGCCGAACAGGATCAGTGGCGACCTCCCACCGGCGTGATTCGAGCTACCTACCTTAAAACAACCGTCTTGTCATTGTAGGCACCCTTTTCAGATGCCGAGACAGTAAATTTTGTGCCAACAAGGACACAAACCGTAGTGAACAGATGGTCAAACAATTCATAAGTAGTTTGATTGTGTATAGTTTGTGCTTAAATAAATAAACGTGTGGTTAAATTTCTGCCCTCGTGCATGTTTCTAAGACAAGCATCCCATTCCATTGCATTCTTGACTACTACTTCTTTAAATTAAGTGGCAAGGCGAGCCATCCAGTAAGAAATGGGGGCACTGCACATGTACCCAGCCTGTTGATCCCGATTCTTGAATTTTTTCCATGCAGCACATCTCTCAGAGTGCCCTTTGTAAACTTCTGTGCTACACATCGTTCATGTTGGCACCAAGCATGCAATCTTTGTCTTTCCATCTATCCAACCACACTTATTACTGAGGTGCAGCATGTCGGGCAATGGTTCCACAGAACAGACCTTCAGAACCTCTTCTGCAGTGGGAAGCATTCCCCCTGATCCTGGCCATGCAAGTGGGCCTCCTGACCTGCAATCTCAGGTGGCTGGCTTTAATGAGTTCTTCACAGTTTTCCCAACTCATGAGCGCCACTGCACCCCTTGCACAGGCCCTAGTGCTGACCAGTCAGCCGAGCAGAACTTCCACCCACCTCCCCGCATTTGATGTCTGATCCGCGCCTATGGTTTGCATCCAATCTTCACCGGGTCTGGAATTATGAGTGACAACGAAATTCGCTCTTATCACAGCTCAGCTTGGACCCATGGTCGTAGCGGAAGCTCTTGACATAATCACTAAACTTCCACTGTCCGGCAGCTGCAATAAAATGAAGAAGCACCTGATCACATGCTTAGTGTTGTTAGAAAAACAGCACTCCCAGGCCTTGTTTCCATCAGGCAAATGTTCCAAAATGAGGCGCACTCAGCTTCTGCTGCACCTCCATGCCTTAGCCGAACCCCATATCTTGCCGAACAGTCTCCTCTTCCCAACTGGAGTTCTCACTTCCTGGCGGCCATCTGTACCACCCTCGCCATGCAGGATCATACTGAATTAACGTGACCACTGTGATAGCAGATCAGGTGTTCAAATCCCTCAACCTCGCGCTGGCAGTAGCCACCACCTTTTCTTCTCATCTGCCTTCCGCCATCCCGAACGCCCCCCACCATCAGAGCAGCAAGTCTCCCAGCCACACAGCTGGAGAGGATACCACTGCCTGTGCCTCAGGACACACAGTCTGATTTAGCACAGATCATGGTGTGCCTCAGTAGTGAGATGGCCAACCTAACTGCTGCCCTCACATGCTCATATCTGCCCACCTCCACCCCATGCCCCCCACCTCCATCCTACACAGGCCAAAGTTACTACCCACATGGCTTGCATGACAGCCAGCACACAAGTCCCTGCAGGTCAAACAATCTCTACCCCTTCCTCGACCCGTCTAGTGAGCAGGAGGAGCCATGTGATGCTGATCATGTGTGCTGGTAACACAAGGGCTTTGCCAGTGACACAACAAACTGCCATCTGCCGTGCTCATGGCAGCCAAACACGGTCAGCGGCCAGTGGTTGCTACACCTGCTTGCTCCACAATTTCACAGCAACTGTTTCCTATCGGACCAGCACTACTCCACCCTTCCTATTTCTACCTCATCGATGCCAGTTTGGACTTGTCCATTTTCCCATGCAGGCTCTTACCCATCCTCCCTCTTACTGCTCAATGCTGCAAACAGTTCCGTGATCTCCACTTATGGCCCCATACCCATCGTATTGGCCTTAGTTAGGTGTTTCTCTGGTCTTTCTGTGGCTGACGTCACCAACCTGATCCTCAGTGTGGATTTCCTTTCCCACATCAATCCCCCCCCCCCCCCCCCAAACCTCATGTTTCATTGCCTGATCAATGGAGCAGCACATCGCTCTGTACTCTACACCATCAGTCCCGCATCCCACCTCACCCCCCCCCCCCCCCCCCGGGCACAACACAGTGCACTATATCTTGACAACGCAGTGCACTATATCACAACAACACAGTGCACTATATCATGACCACACTGAGCCCATCAGTACACTGCCACATCCATTCTCTCCCACTGGCTGTAAGCAAGTTCGTGCAGGCAGAAATTGCAGCCTACATTGCTGCCATAATCCTATGACCTTCATAAAGCCCATGGTCCTCTGCACTCTATTTAATTCCCAAGAAGGATGGCACCTGGTGCCCTTGTGGTGATTACTGGCACCCGAATAAATGATTAATTTTCGACCGTTATCCCATTCCTCCTTTTGCGTGGTTACAGCAAATCAATTTTGGGTTCTGCCATATTCAGTACGGTAGACTGCACACAAGCTTTTATGCAGATCCCGGTTGCACCAGATGGTGTCGAGAAGACAGCCATTTTACACCCTTTGGTCTCTTCGAAAGCCCCTTTATGCCTTTCGGCCTCCGTAATGCCATGCAAATGTGGCAGTGTTTCCTGGGCGATGTCCTCTGTGGCACAAAAAAAAAAAGATTCAAATGGTTCGGAGCACAATCCGACTTAACTTCTGAGGTCATCAGTCACATAGAACTTAGAACTAATTAAACCTAACTAACCTAAGGACATCAAACACATCCATGCTCGAGGCAGGATTCGAACCTGCTACCGTAGCGGTCACTCGGTTCCAGACTGTAGCACCTAGAACCGCACGGCCACTCCGGCCGGCCTTCTGTGGCACACTGGAATGTTTTACCTATCTGGACAACTTCTTACTTATGCCCAGAACTCAACCGAACACTGAACACCTCCAGGGGGGGGGGGGGGGGGGGGGGGCGTTATATGTCTGGAATGAGCAGCAATCATCCTCAACATCAACAAATGCTTATTCAGGATAGCCGAGATTGAATTCCTGGGACACATCATTTCCACATCTTGTTTGCGCCCCCCCTACCAAGAAAGTCTTGCGGTCGCCTTGTTTCCACACCCTGCAACATACAAGGAACTATGTAGACTTTTGGGGATGGCAAATATTTGTTCCGCCTTTTTCTAAAAGACAGCCTCTGTAGGAACCGATCACTGCCACACTGTGAGACAGCTAAACGAAAGGTGACAGACCTGCACCATGGGCTACTAGCATTACAGCCAGTTTCGGGCACACCAAACATGACCTTGCCTAGGTGGCCCTCCTGGGGGCACTCCAACCCCTTCGTACCCCTCGCTATTGTCACTGATGTGAGTCGGTCTGTGATTGGCATGGTCCTGCAGCAGCATACTGGGGATGCTTGGCAGCTGCTGGCTTTCTTTTCAGCCAAGCTATCTAGCTGCAATGCATATGGGCTGCGTACAATTAGGAGCTGCTCGCAATGTACGAAGCAGTGAAGTGTTTCCGCTCCTCTGCTGAGGGTCATGATTTCTGTATTTTTACAGACCACTGGTCACTCACGGCAGGTTTTTGCCAGAAAGACAGTGATCAAATATCACCTCAGGAGTTCATCCACCAGGAGCACATAGCGCAACTTACCACTGATATGTGACATGTAGCTGGCGTCAACAACTTCGTTGCCGGTTACCTCACTTGTTCATGTACCCTCAGCCCTATGCTAGATTACGAGGCCCTTGCAAAAGCCAAAACCACCGACCCCATACTAGCCCACTGACATCAGGATCCAAATTCAGATCTAATCCTCCACCTCCACCCAGTCACAGGCACTGACCTGTTGGTTTGGTGTGATCTCCTGTCTGACCCCGTGCATCCCACCGGCTTCAAAGACAGCATCCACCCCTACCTTCCCCTGGCCTTCCACAAACCGGTTTTCAACCACTTGCATGGTTAGCACATCCTGGGGTCTGCATCTGCTGCCCTTGTCCAGGAGCATTTTTTCTGGCCCAGTGTCTAATGGGACTGCCACGTGTGTCTGCGTCACATGCCAACGTTGCAAAGTGGGCCATCACTTTCACGCACCAATGGCCTCGTTTCCTCCTGTTGAACACCGATTCTCCCATGTCCACATTGACCTTGTCGGTGACTTTCCCCCTTTCAGATGGCTGATGCTTTCTCCTTACTATGATAGACAGGTTCACACACTGCCAGAAGCCATGCCCATCCTGGACATTTTGGCCAAAAAAGTCGCCGCTGCATTCATCAAAATATGGGATTCACGTTTCAGTTCCCCACCACATAACGTCCAACCACGGGCACCAATTTACGTCACATTTGTTCAGAATCCTCGCCTAGACCTGCAGTACCCTGGTCCACACTACCACTAGCTGTCATCCTACAGTAAATGGTGTCGTGGAATATTTCCACTGCATGTTGAAATCCACTCTTACCTGCTGTGATGGCAAATGGTCTGCTGCTTTGCCACTGGTATTGTTAGGCATGCAGGCTGCCCACCCCGACGTGGAATCTTCGCACACCAACGGGGTATATGGACAGCCCCTGGTCCTGCCAGGTGACTTTATTGAGCCACAACCTTTCCCTGCTACGTTATCTATCCCAGCCTACATTCAGTATCTCCAAGACTACATGGTACACCCACAGCCGACACCTCCCCGATGCCTTGGCGAGCGCAAAACTTTTGTGCTCAATGACCTCGTGTCATGCACTTGTTTCCCAATAATGTGGACCCTTACCCTCTATAGCTGTTGGGGCTATTTTAAGAACTGCACTGACTACAAAAGAATAGTTCAAACAGTCCATCTGTAGCTACAAACCAGAATTGGTCAGCTATCGAAATAATCATGCAAACATGATTTCGCCATGATCACAATATGATACAGGCAAACCAGAATAATTTGCAAATAATTACACAAATGTGCCAGCGTTGTTGAACACTGCCATACTATCAAAAAGAGAGATGGAGAACAACATCGCAGATGAAATGCCACAAGGGGTATCATCAATCCAATTGATGAAGGTTTACTCAAACACAGATAATTTCTGATCTTTTGGCAGGAATCATAAAAGACACACCCAGTGGTATTTGTGTGAGCATTTAGGAACATATTATCCTGATATTGTTCCGAACAACAAAAAATCCAATTCGTTCAAAAAATGAAAGAAACATTGCATCCTATAACTATAATACAAATGAGTCACTGTTGGAATCTGCCAGCTTGGTAGGGATATGAAATGACAGATGACAAGATCAACATCCAGGAAAGCAGCTCAGGATTCAGAATAGGACAAAGTGAAATTTGAGAGGAGGTATTCAGATATTCCAGGAATTTTGACAAGTCAGCCTCACCATGAGTCCATATGGTAAAGATGTCACCAATGTACCTAAACCAGACCAGGGGCTGAAGACCTATAGATTCCAGGAGCCCCCTCCTAGCGACCCATGAAACTTTTGGCATAGAAAGGAGCCATCCTGTTTCCCATGGCTGTACCCCAGATCTGTTTTTAAGCATCTTGGAATTCTTACATTCACTTCCCAGTACACTAAACCCTTGACAGTTTTTGTTATTTCAGATGAACTGTGATAGTAAGTGGTGGAGCAAGAGCTTAACTATGTTGTGAGTAATATTAATACTGTAGGTCAAAACAGACTGTAGTGCTCTGAAGGAGGGAAGATATGAGTTTTTGTCCTGTTGGTAAGTGGTCATTAGCTGTAGAGTACCATACTAGGTTTGTTGGCCAGTAATTGGGTATCAATTCAGACATAGCCCTATGGAAAAAAAAATTGAAGTGGTCAGCGAAACCATGAAAACAAAAGCCCTATTTTTTTGTCACAATGCAACACAAGTCAGCATATAGGGTTGAAAAGTGAAGATGTTGAAGGCTGTTTCACATTCAAAGGCTATAGAAAGAAATGCAAAAGGAAATATTACTTAAAAAAGAAAACTGAAGTAGAGTGAGGCATTCAAAGTACAAAAAATAAAGAAGATAAACAAAAACTATCAATAAAGAAACCTGTATAGAATGGTGCTTGTTAATGCCTGAGCACATGGAATTAAAAAGCTCAGGACCACTGTAAACATGCAGTAAGTAAATGTAGATCAACATACATTACGACATGAAAAAATTGCATTATTTATTTAATAATACCCTGAACTTACTGTAGGTCACCATAACTGTTCAGTGCTAACACTCAGTGCTAACACTCAGTGCTAACACTCAGTGCTAACACTCAGTGCTAACACTCAGTGCTAACACTCAGTGCTAACACTCAGTGCTAACACTCAGTGCTAACACTCAGTGCTAACACTCAGTGCTAACACTCAGTGCTAACACTCAGTGCTAACACTCAGTGCTAACACTCAGTGCTAACACTCAGTGCTAACACTCAGTGCTAACACTCAGTGCTAACACTCAGTGCTAACACTCAGTGCTAACACTCAGTGCTAACACTCAGTGCTAACACTCAGTGCTAACACTCAGTGCTAACACTCAGTGCTAACACTCAGTGCTAACACTCAGTGCTAACACTCAGTGCTAACACTCAGTGCTAACACTCAGTGCTAACACTCAGTGCTAACACTCAGTGCTAACACTCAGTGCTAACACTCAGTGCTAACACTCAGTGCTAACACTCAGTGCTAACACTCAGTGCTAACACTCAGTGCTAACACTCAGTGCTAACACTCAGTGCTAACACTCAGTGCTAACACTCAGTGCTAACACTCAGTGCTAACACTCAGTGCTAACACTCAGTGCTAACACTCAGTGCTAACACTCAGTGCTAACACTCAGTGCTAACACTCAGTGCTAACACTCAGTGCTAACACTCAGTGCTAACACTCAGTGCTAACACTCAGTGCTAACACTCAGTGCTAACACTCAGTGCTAACACTCAGTGCTAACACTCAGTGCTAACACTCAGTGCTAACACTCAGTGCTAACACTCAGTGCTAACACTCAGTGCTAACACTCAGTGCTAACACTCAGTGCTAACACTCAGTGCTAACACTCAGTGCTAACACTCAGTGCTAACACTCAGTGCTAACACTCAGTGCTAACACTCAGTGCTAACACTCAGTGCTAACACTCAGTGCTAACACTCAGTGCTAACACTCAGTGCTAACACTCAGTGCTAACACTCAGTGCTAACACTCAGTGCTAACACTCAGTGCTAACACTCAGTGCTAACACTCAGTGCTAACACTAAGCAAAAATAATAATTGCATTTTTACAAAAAAATTGTATCATATACTGAAAGCTAAGGAAAGGCACCAGAGTTAAAAATGGATTGAAATAATCACATGAGGATACACAGAAGAAAGAAGGAAGGTGCCTGGTTGTATGAAGAAACTTTGACAAAAAAATGCCAAAAGGACAGTTGTGACAGGGCTTTATATAGTTAAAAGAATGAAGGCTACGTGGTGCTCTACCATCAGCAATGAGGTCATTAGAGAAGGAGCACTATCTACATCTACATCTACATCTATACTCCGCGAGCCACCTTACGGTGTGTGGCGTAGGGTACTTATTGTACCACTATCTGATCCCCCCTTCCCTGTTCCATTCACGAATTGTGCGTGGGAAGAACGACTGCTTGTAAGTCTCCGTATTTGCTCTAATTTCTCGGATCATTTCGTTGTGATCATTACGCGAGATATATGTGGGCGGTAGTAATATGTTGCCCATCTCTTCCCGGAATGTGCTCTCTCGTAATTTCGATAATAAACCTCTCCGTATTGCGTAACGCCTTTCTTGAAGTGTCCGCCACTGGAGTTTGTTCAGCATCTCCGTAACGCTCTCACGCTGACTAAATGTCCCCATGACGAATCGCGCTGCTTTTCGCTGGATCATGTCTATCTCTTCTATTAATCCAACCTGGTAAGGGTCCCATACTGATGAGCAATACTCAAGAATCGGACGAACAAGCGTTTTGTAAGCTACTTCTTTCGTCGATGAGTCACATTTTCTTAGAATTCTTCCTATGAATCTCAACCTGGCGCCTGACTGAGCACAGATTAGGAAGGGAACTGGCCATGATGTTTTCAAAGGAGCCATCACAGCATTCAACCTAGGAATATCTGAAACTACAGAGAACCTGATGCAAGATGGCTGGAAAGGAGTTCGGATTTGCATTTGGGATGAGTACATTCCAGTGTCATACCCACTGCACCAACAGGAGGACAAGGAAAATAAGGAGAGCAAATTCAGGAAGACATTAGTAAATTGTATGAGTTGAAGCACAATTGCACAACATGAAAGAAAGAAGATGGTGGCTTTAGTTGTAAATAAGGAATAATGATGACATCTACACATTTATTCCTACAGCTTTGCCAACTTAGGATTTTGTTTCCTTTACCAAATGAATTGTTTTTGCATGTCCAGATTGCAAAATATATACCTCTTCCCTAGAAGCATTTAATTTTAAATCAGCAAATGTTGATGTTACACATGTGCTAGCATAATCGTACTCTGTTTATAAGGTATAAGTACTTGTTACATAATGCTTAGGATCATAGGCATTGAATACTACACAAAACTGGAAATTGTATTTTATCATAAAAATACATTTTTATTTCATTTAAATAAGAAAGTAAATTAAATTAAATTATGTCTTTACAGTAACATATTTCCACAATCTCCTAGACAGCTAAGTACCAGTCATAACTATATAAATTAGTGCTACTACACATCAAATTTAACAAATGATTATGGAATTTTATTTTTACTGTTAAGCACTTTCATTAGTCTTTCCGAGCTTGTTTTCCATGTGACAGATTAGCTGAAAGCTGTACATAAACATTATACTATGGAGCAGCAAAAGTGGCAGCTTTACTTGGTTCATGTCTAAGCACACATTTCTCACTGTATCACATCTTCCACAGGTACAGTCATAGGAATCAATAGCTACTGAATGGGCACTTCTCATTAACAGGATTGATATATCAACACTGTCCTTCATTTATGCTGCCACCAGCAAACCTTTCCAATAGTCTGCCAAGTTTGGTTTCAAACACAAAAACCGAAAATTCTAACGACTGAGCCCTAAAGAGTAACACTAGTGAGGGAAGTGTGCGGAAAAGGTGGAGTGGGTACCTTCTATATTTGCCCATCCAGTCATCAGTTTCACTGCTCCCTAGTATAGAACAATTTCTTGTTGACAAAGACACCACACAATGTTCAGCTCACAGGAAATGAATTACAAACAACAGCAGAGACATCAGTATCCTCATCAATAAATGAATTCATTAGACATGGGAAAATTTCTAAGACTAAAACCAGACAAAAAGTAAATAATATACAACTGATCAAGGATTAGTTTAAGGCCACATGAAATGTCATTGAGAGAGGAAGTAGGTTACGGAAGTCAACTGTTTGCAATGGGGGAGAATATAACCAACTTACTGCAACTTTACTTTTTAATAATTATCCACATATACACCAATGAAAGTGATAAGTAAAAAGACTCAGGCTGTTATAGTGCATGAAAAACTTTATGCAGGTGTTGGCCTAAGAAGAATTAATCATGACTGTTTTTTGCACCAAGTCAATAAAAATTATACATGCCTTCCAGAAACAATATTTCACTCTGCAACAGAGTGTGTACTGTTTTAACACTTCCTGAAAGATTGAAATTGCATGCTGAATTGGGGCTTTAATTTGAAACCTGGCGTTTCCTGGGCAGTTCTCTGGCCAACTAAGCTGTCCAGTCATGACTGGTGACCCAAGCCTACAGCTCTATTTCTATCAGTATCTACCTCCAAGAACACTGTTTGTGAAAGCCAAGGTTCCAAGTTGGAGTGCCAATCTGATACACAGTTTTAATTTGCTAGGAAGTTTCATCATATTAGTTGACAATGATTCTACATAACATGCATTCGTATTTGAGCAATAATCAACTGATATTCAGTCTTTTGAAAAATTAACTTTACATTTAAATACATATTACATGAAACAAATAATAAAATATTAGGTTTTCGTTCATATGTGATGAGTTTTTTTACAATGAATTAGCAGTACAAAAGTTAAAACTAATCAAGTCCAAACAATCTTTGCTATCCATGGAACATAACTGGAAACCCTTGTGTATATTGCAGGTGTATTTTCAGCTCCACATACTGAACTCCCAAATGATGTGACTCCAATTATCTTGTACATGCAGTGTTCAATGTCTCGTACCTGCAGTGGTCCACCTGAATCGCCCTGTTGAAGTAACAACAATGAGATATATTACATATTACCAACATCTATATTTGTAGGAAATTAAACTAAATTTTGTTCTGTGTTAGTAATTACATATTCATCCCATACTCCATACGTGAATGGAACAGGAAGAATCCCTCAAAACTGGTACAACGGAAAGTATGCTCTATTGTACCTCACAGTAGTTTGCAGAATATGGACGTAGATTTAGATATTTGCACTTCTTAACTGTGTATGGCATATTTATTGAATTCCACGACTGTTACATTACTACTTCCTTTCCTCATCCATACTAATATTAAATGAGAGAGTAACTATGTCTGTTTATCATGACTGAACCGCAAAAAAAGGGGCACTAAAAGGTTGTAGTACAGAATTGAACATCGTTTTTATATAAATGAACATAAACTACATTAAAAAATTATTCAATTTGTTAAATAAATGTACACATTGCATAATGCATACCTACTTCACTAGCACAGTGCATAGATAACCACAATCCTTTGCACACTTTGCTTGGCAACTACACTGCGTGTACTGCCACATCATATTTTAGGGCACTGGAAATACTTTTATAAGCTTTTGGGACAGGTTTCTTACATCAGAACAAGAAATAAGTTTATTTAAACATATATCTTTTATTTCTGAGTTATTAATGAAAGTCCACAGTTTAGGTGACTGGAGTTCATCAACACACGAACTCATAATAAACGCTCAAAATGCCTTCTTACTTCTGAACGTGCATGCAGTCATCACATGATGGATTGTTGCACCCTTTCAAATACTTCCTGATAGTTTTGAAGGATTCCCTTACACACTGAAGATTTTCTGCATCTGGATGGTGTGCTGCATCAACTGTTTAAGGTGCCCTCAGAGATAATAATCCAAAGGATTGAGGTCATGGGGGATGTATAGGTCATGGAACCAATCCTCCTCCACCTATCCATCAGTCATGGTAGATACCAGCCAGTGTATCTCAAATACTGAGGCTGAAATTTGCTGGAGCGCCATCATGCATAAACCATATGTTTCTTCTTATTTACAGCGGCACGTCATCTAGTATGTCTTGGCGATGTTCTGAATAAAATCCCAACAGACAGCACCTGTAAGACATGCTGGGAGAACATATGGCTCTACTAGATAGTCTCCCACAATTCCAGTCCACACATTAACATTAAACTGATGCTTAAGTCTAGCCTGTATTTTAGTCTGGGGATTATGATCAGCTCATATGATCTGGTTGTGGAAATCTGTTATTCCATCTCTTCCAGTCATTGCCTCATCCTTAAACAAACTGAAGAGACTAACAATGCATTGCCAGTTTTCACAACAAACCATAGATGAAAGTTCTCCCGTAGTCAGTGACCAGCAGGCATAGAGCCCCGCACATTGCTGAAGATGATATGGATACACGAGCTGCTTGTGAAGTCCCTCCATGCTGAATTTTGAGAAGCACCACACGCATGAACCACTTGTCTTGCACTGATACCTGGCTCTTCTTTGACAGTCCATAGAAAGTGGTCTTGCTGGGCACGTGTATGTGCAGCACTTGGTCTTCCTCGTTCAGTTGTCTATGGTGCTACAGAGCCTGTCTCAGTAAGACAATGATACAGAGAACCAAAGGCTTGTTAACCAAGTTGTCTTTGGCCTGTAAAACCTCTGCAGCCTTTTTTACATAGCATTACCACTGCCACACTTAAAAATTTTGTGTACCTTCTCATGAAATGAATATCCAGCTGCTTTTAGCCAACTCACTACATTTGTACATGTACATAACGCCTGATGAATGATGAACATAAACTAGTCTTCCTGGCAACACAAGGCAGTCTAGGATACAATGAGTCAAATGAGTGCATAGATACATGAAGTAGTTGGGCAGTATTTGGCAAACTATTCAACATCAACTTTCATTAATAACTTGAAAACTAATCATTTTTGAACATATATTTATATGAGTTTTTTGTGTTAGGAACCTATCCCCAAAGTCTGTAAGAGTGTTTTTGAAACTCTCTGTGCATGAGAAGTTCTTACACAACCAGATGTATAAACACTTCACCTGGTCCTCCTCAGCCCAACTGACCACCTTCCTTGATGTTGATCTTCACTTTAATGATGGCTACATGAGTACACATCAGTACCTCCATCCACATCAAACATACCAACCACCAACAATACTTCCAGTTTGACAGCTGTGATCCATTCCACACCAGGCGGTCCCTTCCATACAGCCTAGCCACCTGTAGTTGGTGCATCTTTAGTGACAAGTAATCCCTCTCAAAATATGCCTATGGTCGCACTACAGTCTGGCCACATAGGATAACTCTTCTCACCCTACTCCAACCTTGTCTCAGACATTTCCTACTCCAAAGGCAGAGCTGCCAGTGAAAGCAGCTGTCATTTACAAATTTAGCTGCAGCCACTGTGTTGCATTCTACATAGGCATGATTATTAACAAACTGTCTGTATTCCTGAGTGGCTACTGCCAAAATATGCCCCAGAGACAGCTGCACAACCCAGTTGCTGAACATGCCACTCTGACTGTTCCTTGCAACATATTCTGTTCCTGTAAACCCCCTGGCCTTAACATTCAGATTACTGAGTAAGTTAGGTATGAAATGAACAGAAATTGCTTGTGCCAGCTAAAGAATATGTATGGTATAAATATACAGGATTTTCTTTTTATTACATAAATGCCTACAAAGGTACAATTAATTACACATTTAATTTCTGATTAATTACCAAATCACCCACATTAATTACAGAGAGGAATGTTCATTGTGGGAGGTCAAGAAGACAAAATGTTAATATGATGTTAGTTGCCTGCAGGAAAACCCAGAATTAATGCCCATATAGTTCTAGGAATCTGGCTGAAACCAAGAGCAAACAGCAGTAAAATTTTAAATCTTAAAATATAAATAACAACACTGGGATAGATACTGGTGGCATATGTACTACAGTAAGTGTCTTGTATATTGTGGTTATAATGAATCATGAGTGTGAAATTATTTTGTTGAAGACAAAAATCAAAAGTAACATTTATAGACCACCAGATTCAGGTACTGCAGTGGCAGAACTCTTCAGGGAAAAATTTAAGATGGTCATGTGTAAATTTCCCAATAATGTAATGACAAGAGATTTCCACTTAGCAACTACAAACTGTAAGTTTTATGTGATTAGATAGGTGATTAGGACCAGAATGGATGGATTTTGTGCCAAATGTCTTAGCTGAAAATTAGCTTGTGTAATTAGAGAAACAACTGACAGGATGAAGTCTTACATAACAACATGATAAATGGTCCAAGTGTTTTGATTCATAGACCAAGGAGGGGGTACCAGTGTTGATAAGGCTATCAGTGACTGTAATTGATGAAAGGCATATTAATCCAAGGAGATAGTATTTAAAATCATTACCAACACTTTTGTCACTACTTTCACAACTAGATTCACTTTAAACAGTTGCAGTTCTTCAAAAATCTGAATCACTGAAGGACACATGACTTGCTTCATCATCATTTTTGAAAACAATCAACAAGCTTCTATAAACCACCACCACCACCACCACCACCACCACCACCACCACCAACAACAACAACAACAACAACAACAACAACAACAACCTACTCTTCACCATGCTGACTGGCAGTTAAGATCAACTACCATGTGACACACTTGGCTTGTGCTCCAGTTTAGAATACAGTAAAGAGCCATCTATTTGCTAGAACTTCAACTCTGAGCATCCACATAGTGAAGCATGCATTTGTGAGCAGATCTTATTATACGATTTAAATGCCACATCAACTTCTTGCAACTACAGCTCATCATTTGATGTGATTAGGTTAAGAAGGGCAAGAAAATAATTCTGGCCTCCAAGTATAGAAAAAAAATTCAAAAACACATCTTTCACTCCGTAATGCCATGTGTGGTGTTTGTAAAGCTCCTGGAAGATTAAAACTGCGTGCTAGTCCAGGATTTTAAGCTGGGACCTTGCCTTTCAGCGGTAATGTTCTTATCTGAGCTCTGTAGGTGTGGGGACTCTGCAGGTGACAGCAACTGCCACAGAGAGGAGACTGATTAGCAACAGCAGCATGATGTGGGATATCTGAGGAAAAATGATTCAGTGTGCTCTATTCCTACCACAAACTTATGCCTGTATTCGTCCTGTGTCCCTTATGAAATAAAGTGCATCCTACCTAGAACTGTGTCCATTCCAGGGTAAAATCCACATTGGTGACCTTTGATAATCATGTACAGCTCATCTGAATGCTTTTTACATTCTCAGTTTGGATACTTCATGTCAATGATTGTGATAATTTGCACCTGTCATGTAGCTAAATTCCTTAGACAGGGCAGTGACATTTGAAAGCATGTGTTCTGTGTTTTACAGTGAAATACCCAGTAACAAACACTGTTTAAGCAGAAAATAATCATTCTTAGTGCAGTGTTAACAGTGCTGGTAATGATACCTACAGCACCAAACAATGATTCCTAAAGACAATCTTTTGGGTGATTTTGTCCCAGACTTCACTATGCTTGCACATCATCCCAATACTGGACACCGGCTTCTTGCACATGGCAATTCTCAAATGTTCACTGATGTTTATGTGAATACCATGCCATATCCAGTCCATCTGCACAACCATTCACCGACAACTCCTCCATCCATTTTGGTTCACAACTCAAGCTGTCTCCGTTCTGCTCAGATCAACCAGTGATGTAGTTCACAATTTTTGAGTGCCTTCTGGTCACCTAAGGCCTCTGAGATGACAGTGTACAATTTGTTGCTTTCCTAAACCACAGACAGAATCAGTGATATTATTCTGTTTCCCCCAAGATAGCAATACACTCTCACGACTTTGGTGCCAGTTATGTACACTCGGGGATATTAACCCCATACCTGATCACACATTTTAGACTACGGATCTTCAAGATGCCATCCCAAAGACAACTGGTCAAGATTTCAAATGAATGTGAATCATTGGAAAGCAAATTCATTTTAGTAGGCTGGATTTTTACTATTTTGCATCATCAACAATGTATAAACATGCAGATAAAAATGTCTCTGAGCCTGACTCACAGCAGCTATGCTGCACTAACCACTTAGGTGCAGCCAAACCAATGCAGAACACGACATCAACTTTGCTAGAGGTGATGACCTTCAGCTGACCATAACAAACATTCAGACAACCGACAACCATGCCTCGTGCACTGACATTCCTTATGGGGATGGCTCAACTGAGTTCACACACCGTTTGGCAACATTGATTGCAACTGTCAGCCACTGTGTGATAATCTGAAAGCAAAGCATGATCCACAATAGATGCACTCAATCACAGTGATGATTCAAGCCATCTCATCCTGTAGTATTTCAATGAAACATCTTACACATGCCACTTCTTTAGCAGAGTGTAAAACTCTGCGTCTTTGACTGCATATGTAGAACATATTTTCTGATTGTCATGGGTCTGAACATGAATACCTCACCTCATGGACATTCTCTCTCTCTCTCTCTCTCTCTCTCTCTCTCTCTCTCTCTCTCTCTCTCTCATTTGTTTTTGATGGCTGTTTCAAAAAAGAAGTAAGTGTCGCTCTGTAAAGTTTGGCAAACAATTTCACATATCAAATTATTATGCTGCATTTTAGAACTATTTTAGGCTGCAACAACAGAGAGTTGCCAACAAATTGTTTGGTGGCCACAGCCAAATGCTACTAGTGTTCAGTCGGCTTTTACTTTAGCGAACTTTTATTCCAGCATCCCTGAGATCTCTTTTACCAATCTTTTCTGTCAGTATCCGGGCAATGTAATGACGCAATTTTTAGATCGGTCACTGGCCTATAAACAATGCCGTCTGTCAACATTCTCGTTGGTCTGATGGGAATCTGATGCTGGTTGGTGGAATATATAATTTCATTACCCACAAGTAAAAATTTTTTATGCAGTATTTTACCATTTCTGAAGCATAGCCACCAGCAAAAGTGATAAATTTAATATTCCATTTTTTTTAAATACCAGTAATATTAAACTACCCTCAGCAGTTCCATCCCCTGGACTACAACACAATTCACAATTGATGTGTGACATCTCCATAGAGTGGACAACATTGTCGTCGACTACCTGTCAAGAATAAATGCCCTTGCCACCCAAGTCAAAACCAACAAATTTGCAGAGGCACAGTGCAAGACTGGTAAATTATGCAACTCCTTCAAGATTCTATAATCAACTTACTTACAGAAAGTTTCCCATCCCTGGTTCCACCAGGCAAGTACTGAGTGATGTTTTGCAAAACTGAATTCAACTTTTTGTGCCCACATCAATAAGGAAGGACATATTCTTCCAAATCCAATTTGTCTCACCCTGGCATACATTCACTGACATGAAATGGCTTATGCTGTCTTACAATGCCTAATATTTAAAAGGAGTGCATATACTGCACATGTATGTGCATGTATTGACATCACAGCAAGATGGGTCATCATGCACAACCACTACTTGGTCATTTTGAGGTTCCAAAACATCTCTTCCTGAGTCTCAAGGCTATTGTTATATACTCTACATTATCAATAACGTGACGGGCTGGGTGGAAGCCATTCTCCTCTAGGGAATTATGACAGAGCTGATTGCAAGAGCATTTGTTGACACACGAATATCTCATTTCAGCTGCCCGAACTCTATAACAACTGACTGATGAAGACAGTTTGAATTAGTCCTATTTAACAAACTATACAACCTGTTGCGTATGATGTTACAGCACAATGGCCTACCACCCTTAGAGAAATGACCTCAAGGTTCGATCACACTGTACAATTAAAGCCGCCCTTATGTGTCATTGCAGTTATTGGATGGAAGCAAGTCCCTTGGGTGCTATTAGGTATATGCACCACTCACACAGACGGGATGAGATTGAAAAGGTGGCAGATCAGTGACAAATGTTCAAAGCTGCCAATCATAAATGTTCAAGATTGCTCTACAGCATGCTTTCAACAGGTTTTTAACATGCGAAGGTTGATATGGTTTAGCAAGACTTGCTGTGATTTGAAGCTAAGTTAAGGACTTGTTGCAAAAGTAAAGAGAGCTTTACACTAATTAATGCAATTTGAAGTAAATAAAGTACCCAATAGCAAGACCAATTTTAGTGTACAATATTAATATGTGCATGACCAAAAATATTGCTTTTTCTGAAATTAAGAGGTAGATTCTGGATTCTTGTGTAGCTAGGTAATTAAGGTCTAGTACTTTATTGGCCTAATTTATAATGTGTGAAACATTTCTCACAATATGTGCAACTTATATTGAAAGCCTAACACTGTATAGTTGATCGTTAAACTTGAAGCATTTCTTTATTTCTTATGGGAATAGTTATTCATATGGAAAACCTCAATTACACAAAAGTGGCCAAATAATCACTGTACAGCTGTGAACTGTGATTCAAAACTAATGAAAAATTTAATTACGAAAACACTGTACACATTTGTCAAGTAAGAAATTATGAATTATAATGAAAAGGTATGTAGTTGTCAAATCTCAAGATGATATTGAAATATGTGAAATATTAGAAAAAGAGTGTAACATAAAAAAACTTTGTGAAGACACTTAAAAGTCTAGAATTAACCGTCTTGGTTATTTATATGTCAAAATTTTAACGATTTAATTGTCATTACATTATATCAGATGCTGTGGGAGTGTCTTTTGTGATTGCCTAAGTCGATTTGTGTATCTGTTCATCACCTGTTGGAAATGAAATAAATGGCATTTCTATTCAAAAGGCCTCTGCTTTTATGACACTTCTAGTGATGTTGATGTATATAAAGGGCCTCATGGACACTGGTGTTGTATATAGGAAACTTTTAATGACATACAATTGTATCAGACTGCAAACACATCTTCATAGGATCAATTTTATGTTTATGAACTGCCTGTTGACCCTCAATGCAAGAACAGCAGAAATTTTTTAAGTATTTTATGGTCAATATGAAAGTTATGAGTGCTACATTATAACTACATTAAAGAGTTATGTTGTACTGTCAAATACATATTTGACCTCTATTAACATAAATTTACCTGACATGTATCCTTGCTTCCCCTTGGATCACCAGCACAAAGCATACCATTATCATCTATGCCATTTGGAAGCCTGAAGTTAGCTCTATATGTCCCATTACACTCAGAGAAGGGTTGAAATGGCAATGTCACTTTCATGAGCTCATTGCTGCCTTCTCTATCAACTGAAACATAAGTTAAAAGTATTTTATGACTGTAATGATCTTATTCATGTTATTAGATATCAGAAAAATAATTTTTAAGTGGCAGATTAAAAAAAATGTTATTACAAAGTTTCATTCCAGTCATTCTGTGAAAAATGAACATTGCAGGCAAATAGTGACAACTGCAGAGTAGTTGTTTCCCCACACAATTTCCTGAAATAATTTTTTTGCTGTCCGTTTAACAATCAGTTTTCAGACATTGTCATGGCTTTAGTTCACATGCACAAGGCTTTAGTTTGCATACACATAAATGCATATGTTGATATAAAAAGCTATGATTAATAATTACCTTTTTTTGTAGTCAAACAAACTTATGGCAATAGACACTAACAATTTTGCAGACAGATTACAGATTAAAATTTTCTTTTGAGTAACAGCCTCTCTCTATTAATGAATGTTTCAGTTTATTCTTTAAGGCTTCTAAATTAGCTATGTTAAGATCAGTTTGAAAAAGTTGTTCTTAGTGTGTGTGTGGACTGCGGTCTGCAGCCTTTTTATTACTTGTAATTCTGTAAAAGTTTTCCCTCTCCTGTGTACTGTAGCTATGTACATTACTGTTTATTACCAACAATATTAGGAAAAGGATAGATTGCTGCTCACTATAAACATGTCCCACCGAGTCGCAGACAGGCACAACAAAAAGATGCATATTGATATCTCTCAGCCAAAACCTTGTTCAGAAAACAAACACACACACACACACACACACACACACACACACACACACACACACACACTTGCACAAGCAAGCACACCTCACGCACATATCACCGCTACCACTGGCAGCTCCAACCGGGATATGACTCACGTGAATAGCAATCTGGAGTGAGACGGGGAAGGTGGATAGACAGCAGGGTATAGGTGTGAGGAGAGAAGAGAGCTTGCTGTCTCGTGGGGCATGCGGGGACTACAGACTGCCAAGTGAGCATCAGGATGTGGGATGTGGGGGGGGGGGGGGGGGGGGGGGGGGGGGGAATGGGGAGGAGAGAAGGAGAGGATGGGGAAGGGGGAAAGATGGATGGGTACATTGGCAGAGGGCATCACATACAGAGGGTGACGGAATGTGAAAAGAGAGGAGGTGATAGGACAAGGGGGCAGAAACTGGTGGGTGGACGATGTGAGGACAGTAGGTCACCATTGGTTGAGGTTTGGATCATTTCCTAATATTGTTGATGTTCCAACCTGGAGTTTCTATTGTTTGATTTTATTGTTTAATGCATTACATTCTGAATATAGTTTCAGAAACAGGATTGTCAGTAAGATGTACATAGAATAGACGGGAATAGATTGTTGTTGTTGTTGTTGTTGTGGTCTTCAGTCCTGAGACTGGTTTGATGCAGCTCTCCATGCTACTCTATCCTGTGCAAGCTTCTTCATCTCCCAGTACCTACTGCAACCTACATCCTTCTGAATCTGCTTAGTGTATTCACCTCTTGGTCTCCCTCTACGATTTTTACCCTCCACGCTGCCCTCCAATGCTAAATTTGTGATCCCTTGATGCCTCAGAACATGTCCAACCAACCGATCCCTTCTTCTAGTCAAGTTGTGCCACAAACTTCTCCTCTCCCCAATCCTATTCAATACCTCATTAGTTACGTGATCTAGCCACCTTATCTTCAGCATTCTACTGTAGCACCACATTTCGAAAGCTTCTATTCTCTTCTTGTCCAAACTAGTTATCGTCCATGTTTCACTTCCATACATGGCTACACTCCATACAAATACTTCAGAAACGACTTCCTGACACTTAAATCTATACTCGATGTTAACAAATTTCTCTTCTTCAGAAACGATTTCCTTGCCATTGCCAGTCTACATTTTATATCCTCCCTACTTCGACCATCATTAGTTATTTTACTCCCCAAATAGCAAATCTCCTTTACTACTTTAAGTGTCTCATTTCCTAATCTAATTCCCTCAGCATCACCCGATTTAATTTGACTACATTCCATTATCCTCGTTTTGCTTTTGTTGATGTTCATCTTATATCCTCCTTTCAAGACACTGTCCATTCCGTTCAACTGCTCTTCCAAGTCCTTTGCTGCCTCTGACAGAATTACAATGTCATCGGCGAACCTCAAAGTTTTTACTTCTTCTGCATGAATTCTAATACCTACTCCGAATTTTTCTTTTGTTTCCTTTACTGCTTGCTCAATATACAGATTGAATAATATCGGGGAGAGGCTACAACCCTGTCTCACTCCTTTCCCAACCACTGCTTCCCTTTCATGTCTTTTGACCCTTATAACTGCCATCTGGTTTCTGTACAAATTGTAAGTAGCCTTTCGCTCCCTGTATTTTACCCCTGCCACCTTCAGAATTTGACGTTTGTATTCCTTTTTGCCTGCTTCATTTACTGCATTTTTATATTTTCTCCTTTCATCAATTAAATTCAATATTTCTTCTGTTACCCAAGGATTTCTATTAGCCCTCGTCTTTTTACCTACTTGATCATCTGCTGCCTTCACTACTTCATCCCTCAGAGCTACCCATTCTTCTTCTACTGTATTTCTTTCCCCCATTCCTGTCAATTGTTCCCTTATGCTCTCCCTGAACCACTCTACAACCTCTCGTTCTTTCAGTTTATCCAGGTCCCATCTCCTTAAATTCCCGCCTTTTTGCAGTTTCTTCAGTTTCAATCTGCAGCTCATAACCAATAGATTGTGGTCAGAATCCACATCTGCCCCTGGAAATGTCTTACAATTTAAAACCTGGTTCCTAAATCTCTGTCTTACCATTATATAATCTATCTGATACCTTTTAGTATCTCCAGGATTCTTCCAGGTATACAACCTTCTTTTATGATTCTTGAACCAAGTGTTAGCTATGATTAAGTTATGCTCTGTGCAAAATTCTACAAGGGGCTTCCTCTTTCATTTCTTCCCCCCAATCCATATTCACCTACTATGTTTCCTTCTCTCCCATTTCCTACTGACGAATTCCAGTCACCCATGACTATTAAATTTTCATCTCCCTTCACTACCTGAATAATTTCTTTTATCTCGTCATACATTTCATCTATTTCTTCATCATCTGCAGGGCTAGTTGGCATATAAACTTGTACTACTGTAGTAGGCATGGGCTTTGTGTCTATCTTGGCCACAATAATGCGTTCACTATGCTGTTTGTAGTAGCTAACCCGCACTCCTATTTTTTTATTCATTATTAAACCTACTCCTGCATTACCCCTATTTGATTTTGTATTTATAACCCTGTAATCACCTGACAAAAAGTCTTGTTCCTCCTGCCACCAAACTTCACTAATTCCCACTATATCTAACTTTAACCTATCCATTTCCCTTTTTAAATTTTCTAACCTACCTGCCCGATTAAGGGATCTGACATTCCACGCTCCGAACCGTAGAACGCCAGTTTTCTTTCTCCTGATAACGACGTCCTCTTGAGTAGTCTCCACCCGGAGATCCGAATGGGGGACTATTTTACCTCCGGAATATTTTACCCAAGAGGACGCCATCATCATTTAATCACACAGTAAAGCTGCATGTCCTCGGGAAAAATTACGGCTGTAGTTTCCCCTTGCTTTCAGCTGTTCGCAGTACCAGCACAGCAAGGCCGTTTTGGTTAATGTTACAAGGCCAGATCAGTCAATCATCCAGACTGTTGCCCCTGCAACTACTGAAAAGGCTGCTGCCCCTTTTCAGGAACCACACGTTTGTCTGGCCTCTCAACAGATGCCCCTTCGTTGTGGTCGCACCTACGGTACGGCATCTGTATCACTGAGGCACGCAAGCCTCCCCACCAACAGCAAGGTCCATGGTTCATGGGGGGGAATAGATGGTAAGTATTTAATTTTTTCTGAAGATTCCTCTATAATGCTTTCTCTTGTTTACCATAGCTACCACTCTTACTGTCTTTTTTGTGGTCTGAGAAGCCTGTCTGTATAGACTGCTGGTACCCCACCCCAGACCTTAGTACCATACTGAAAATGCAGATGTATCAATCTAAAATATATTTGCCTTTAAGTATCTTAGGATAGGAAGACCAAGACAAGTTTCAGTATATACACGTTTGTACTGATTTTGATCTATGCGCTCTATTCATGATAGGTGTTCATCAACAATAAGAACCAAAAATGTGTGTTTATTTGTATATCTAAGTGCCAGTGGAGTTGTGAATGGAATAAGATTTATATTTAGATTATAACCATGCAGGACTGCACTGTCACTGTTTCTCTTCATTTACAAGTAGCTTATTTACAATCAGCTAAGTAAACAGAATGTTGTAATTAATTTCTCTTCTGTTAGCAGCACTTTTCATATCACTGCCCCAGCTAACAAGGGGTGTGTCATCCATGTAGCTTACAATCTTGCAATTTTGGTGTTCGGTTAAATCATTAACATACAACAATGAACAGGAAAGGCCCTAACATACTTCCTTGAAGTGTACCACATTGAAGTACCCTGTAGGTTGACTTAGTTGTTAGTAACTGTTCATTCCTCTTGTAAGTTAGCTTAACACACTGTTTCATGTCTTTCAAATAGGAGGTAAGTAGTTTTAAGGCTGCTCCGGTCATCCTGTTGTCTTCTAATTTATGTAATAGAATGGTATGGTTAATGGTACCAAAAGCATTATTCATACAGAGGAAAGTGGCTGTTACCTTGTCTCCTTCAGCCACCTTGTTTAATACTAGTATTTCATACATAAAAGTTGTTACTGCAATCATAGTAGGTTTTCTTTTCTGTTCTGATGTTAATGATATTTGCCCATAGTTTTTTGTCAGTTTTTATTCCTTTCTAGTACACTCATAGAATTTAAGTGATTTTTCAAGAGATTGGGGAAATCACCATGGCAGAGGGAGGTATGTAGTATGTGTGTCATACGTTTCACTCATTCTCTTCCGCATTTCTTTAGCAGCTTAGGTGAAATGTCATCTCAGTTTCTGGACATCTTTGCTTGACATTTTGAGATAACAGCTAGGAGGCCCCTCTCGATAACTCTGTGGGTGAGAAAAGATTGGCTGCTGTTTCTAACATAAAAATTGTGTATCTAGTCATGTACTTTACTTGTGCCAATCTTAATGAAGTTTTGTAAGAATTTCACAAACGCTTATTTCATATTATTTATTATTTCATTACTTTATTTTAATGTTATGCTATTGTGTTTACAATATTGCTGTTTCTCACACTCTTTATATATTATTTTTCAGGCTGTTTTGCTAACACAACTGGAGTTTTTTTTTATTTGACAAGCATATTTATGAGCCTTCAAGTTAGTCAAGGAACCTCTGTATATTTTTCATGACCAAATAGATGTTCCTTAACAAAAATATTATTATATGGGGTAACAAAAAAAAGTTTATGATTGGAATCCATGCCATTCATGTTTTATGTTAATGATCTGGCAGGCAGAAATATCTAGTTAGATTCAATATGTGATTATCAGATCTGGTGCCAGATCACACTTTGTAAATCCCACAATTTTCTTCAAGGCATCTGCTTGACATTGTGAGGCTACTGCTGACAAATAGCAAATTGTCTTCTTAAGGAAGCCCCATCTGAAAGTTGTGCATGTGCAACTCAGTTGCTTCCAGTTTGATGAATGTTGGATGTTCAGAGACCCCTAGCAGGAGCTTAGCTGTGGCATTCAGACATGCACCAGGTCAGCAGTGCTCCTGCTGACTACTGCTGTATCTGTGAATCAAACCAAAACTTGGCAGCTAGATGGTTTCACCATCATGTTACAGTGGAACTGTCATCAAAAAATTCCCAAGTTTATGTATAGAGAATGACAGCAGGTACAGGGTTCCACACTGTACTTGATTGGAATCCTGAGTCCCTTTTTATTCAGTTATCTGACATTTGAATACGTATTGCCTCCTTTATCACAGAGTCCCATATAAATGAAATGAAGACATAATCATAGTTTCTCATACATTATGTGCTATCCTGTACTAAGGCAATGTTCTGCTATTACAGATTTATATGGTTGGCGGAGACAGGTATGATGATGGTTTCCCTCCCTATCTGTCCAATAGATACCATTCCACACTCGCAAAGAATCTTTAACACACATTGATTCTTTAAGGTGAATTCACCTTTAATAGTATTCAATGAATTTCTCAGTTGGCAAGAGGATAATGGACAAATCTAATGCTGTGCCAGTTGAAGACTCTTATGATAGTTGAGGAAATACAATAAAAGTACAATAAGAAAGCTCTGATAGAGGGTGCCTCTGTTTCTTCATTTTGTTCCCTCAGCTGGACTTCTTTTTCCTGCAGAGTGAGATTAATTCATATTTCAGAATGTCCATGGTGTCAGAAAACTGTCTGCAGTTGTTGAAGCTTACCCAAAAACTGTCAAGATCAGATACAATGTCTGCTCCATGAACAAGGGCATGCAATTCACCATTGTGTCATGCAGGGTATTGATAACTTGTAGCCTACAAATTGCAATCAGTGCGAGTAGTCTTGCACGAAAAGGTATGCTCCAGTGTTACATCAGCTTCCCTTTGTACCACAACATCCAGGAAGGGTAATGTGCGATCTTTTTCCATCTCCATCATAAAGTAAATAATCAGATGGAATGAATTAAGATGCTGAAGGAATGCAGGTAATGAAAATTCCTGGTAGATTAAAACTGTGATGAATGAGCACTCAAAACCCGGATCATCTTTCATGGGCAAGTGCTCTACCAACTGTTAAAAGATTTATCCCACTGTGATGCAAGGCAGTCAATACCTTCATGGAAAAAAGTTTGCAGTTGCCTACGAAACAGTGATTGTACTTATTTATCAGAAGCACATCAATGGCCACAAATGTCTTGCTTCAAAGCTACAAAAATATGGGAATCACGTGGGGTGAGTTTGGGACTGTATAGAGGATGTGTAAGGGTCTCCACACATGTTGAAAAGGCTGTTTTGAGTATGGTGTATAAGTGTAGCTGGGAAGCCCTTACACATCCTCTGTATAGTCGTGATCTCTCCCTGTGTGATTTCCATATTTTTGGAGCTCTGAAGAAAAACATTCTTGGCAACACTTCGTTTCAGATGAAGAGGTGTCCAGCTGGGTATAATCATAAAATGAATTCACAATTGTGAATAAAGACTACCATTAGCAGCAGACTGGAATGACAACAATGAAAATTTGTGGCACACCAGGAATCGAACCGTGATTTTTTGCTTTTTGTGAGTGGTTGCCTTACCATTTGGCTATCTGTGCATGACTCTACACCTGATAGTAGTCCTTATTTGCAATTGCAAATTCATTTGATGTGTTTCGTAATGGCTGTGGTCGCTGCAGTGCCTGTTCCTGTGTACATGCCTGCATGTCCAAAGGAAATTTGCACTGTAATCAGAGTAACACAGGCACTGCAATACTGGGCAAGTGACTTCCAAGCACAATGCCTAAACCATATGGGAATATACACAACGGATGTACAAGTACAGGTCATAGACACATGGTTGACAACATATGGAAGTTTGGGTCTGGCCATGAGTCATGCATGGATAGCCAAATTATAAGGTGACTGCTTGCAATAGGCAGATTGGAGTCTCAGTCTGGCACCCATTTTCGTTGTCATCATACCATTCTAAAGGTGATAGCAGCACTTATTTGCAATTGCAAATTCATTTCACATGTTTTGTAACAGCTATGGTCACCACAATGCCAGTTCCTGTGGACATCCATGCATGTCCAATGGAACTTTACATCGTAATCAGAATAACACAGGTACAACAATATTGTGGGTATAATCATGGTTCCATAGGCAATCAAAAAAATTTTTCCATGATAACATTGACCATCTTATCTCATAGTGGATTAAATGTGTTAACAATTGTGGTGATTGCTTTTGAAATAATAAACAGTATACATAGTACTTTTTTCCCATCTGTGTTGTTTTTATTTGATTGCGTATTATATTAGTAGCTTCCCCGGTCAGAGGAAGCTGGTAGATAAAGTATGAGAAACTGATGTACACACCCTGCGACACAGTAAAAATTATCATTCTGTGACATGGATCAGAAAAGAGCAATGATTTTTCTGGGTTATATTGGATCCATCTGTAAGTTGATACTTCCTCTATTGAATTCAATGTTTGTCATCTCTCTCTCTCTCTCTCTCTCTCTCTCTCTCTCTCTCTCTCTCTCTCTCTCATGTGTTTATTCTTGTCCATACTGGGGACAATATAGGAGTGAAACAGTTAAGCTCTGTAAGAGTATTCAAAATATGCTAGACACTTATATAGAGAAACTAATAGAAAGCCATTTGTAAGCATGCATTACAATGGTATTTAAAATTGTTATATAAAACAAACTTACGCCAATCCTGACGACCAAATCCTGTGGCAATGCCCTTATCATACGTTGGAGGGGCAAAAGTGTCATACAGACATGCAGGCCTTACAAAACCAGTAAACGAAACATCACGGTCCAGCTCAAAGATGGCAATGTCATTATAGCGTTTGGGCGGATTGTATCTTGGATGGCGTATCCGACGTACAATATTAAACTCCTGGGGCTCTGTATTAGTATTTGTTTCATTCAACAACAAGGCTCCAAGAAGTACTCGCCTAGCACACCCCCTGGATACAAAAACCAATTATTTTTATACTGCAGTTTATTAACCAAAACAAAAAATACAAAAACAAAGTCTATTCAATACAATAAATATGCCAAGAAAACCACAGAGAATACATGTAAAGATGATTTGAATACTACTTTGTTTTATTTGAAATATACAGCAGAGTCCCACTAATCCAAACCCCGATAATCTGAATGTTCAGTTAATGTGAATATGAAAAATGTAAATCTAAGTATGGAAAATTGTGCGGTTAACTGCTGTACATACACACTATTTTAATTTACACAGTACAGTAAACATGTATTAGAAAAATTGGCAAGAAAACATTAGGTTTAAACAACACATAACAATGAAAGAAAAGCTGTCAAACTTACTAAAATACAGCAGACATTTTTTCCCTACTTTTTAGATGACAAAAACACAGTCCTTGTTTTTTGGCATAATGAAGACAGTCTGTCATATGACACATAGTTGTGCCATCATTTCATAAACATCAAGTTAGCAGGTGTAGCAATGGGCTGTTGCTCCAAATAACGTAGTGCAAGTCAAGAGATTCTGCTGCTTCACTGTGTGGTACCAGCTCTCCTTTGTCACTTTCAGGCTCATTTTCACTTCCGTCACAGCAGTCCACTTCTTCCTGGTCTTGAGTCACAGCAGCAACTAAATCAGTGTCAGTAAGGTTCTCCACACATGCCCCATCCGCTGCCATCTGCTCATCTAACATCTCCTTCACTAGCTTCTTCACATCTAGGGAGTCTCTGTATCATCTGTAGTAGATTTTCCTCTTCATTTGCAACTAAGTTGTCCTGAAATTCAAGAGATGCCCACAGTTTTCTCCATGATTTTCTCAGAGTATTTTCTGAAATATTCTGCCATGCCTCAGCAGCCCAATAAACAACATCCTTCACATTGGTCTTTTTTGGCCTTTTTTATTTTGTCCACTAAAGGAATGCTATCATCTTGGAACAGCATTCTTAAAAATTGTTTTCTGTAAATCAGTTTTAATGTTTGCAGTATGCCCTGGTCCATCAGCTGTAGAAGTGGTGTAACATTCGGTGGCAAAAACTTCGCCACAATTTCTCCATCATATAATTCCTCAGTGCTGGGGTGAGATAGCACATTATCAATCAAAATGATTGCATGGGAAGACAAATGATTTTCCTTAGAAAACTGTTGAACAGAAGGAACAAACTTGCCATGAAACCATTCTTTGAACAGCTTACCACAAGATACCGTGAAAGAACGCTGCACTGAACATCAACGTTACACCCGCCTTTACCAGCCAAGCAAGTCCGCTATTGCTGAACATTGTATTTCTACTGGACATTCAATGGAGTATGAGAAAACAATGATTTTGTCCATAGCAATGTCTTTCTGGGACTCCATTATTAAAGAATCCGTAGAAATACGACTGGCAGAAAATCTGTTAAACCGTGACAGCAGCTACCAGCTGGACAGTGCATGGAATCCCATCATCTCCACAATTTGCTCAAATCGAAGACGACAGAGTGCGTCGCAAACAGCAATGCAGAGGGTGACTGAGTTCCGCTATTCCACCAGTGAGGGCACTGCCAGCGGGCAGTGTTGGTTCAACTATCAAGTTTTCGACGCATGCGCAGAATAGTTACAGTACGCTATATATTGCGGAGCAGAGGACGTTATCGCCAGTCTGCAATGGCTCACCTGAAGATGACTGGCAGGTGCCCAGTTGAAATATTGTGCGAAGTATTTAACGACGACCGGCTGCAAGCCCGAAATTTGTTTGAACAGTCAATTCACCGGGAAAATTTTAAAATTCACATCAGACGCCTTTACGGAGAGGAGATGGCCTCACATATCCGAAGTTTCGAGAAGCTACGTGGTAAAAGAGCAAAGCTTTTAAAAGTTCATTAACCTTTTTATTGAGATGTCGGGACCATGGCATAATACCAAAATTTGCTAGAGTGACTCATTTCATTAAGACCGCTACTGCACAGAAGATTACTGAGAAGGCTAGTCATGCTATTGTCAATGAGAGGATTTGCTATACAAGACGAAGGTTAGATGCTATTTCAGCAGAACTTTACCAGTCACATCTGAAGGTTGCAAGGTATCTTTCTCCTGTATCATGGGACTGGGTCAATGGAGTGACTTCGGCCAAGTTCGAGTGGATCCACAATGATGCTAATTGTCGGCAGATATCAAAATTTGATCGACTGTTGCCACAGAAGCCGTCGCCAGAAGGGATAATGGTACGACGTTCCGTTGTCAATCTCACTGAGAAGAATTTGGACGACTCTACGCTGCCTGTATTAAGCGAGGGACTCAATTTTGCACCTACCCCTACAGCACCACCATTAATAAGTATTTTGAGTGGTGTTGAAGAAGCTGTACGACGTCTTCCTTTGGATGCCACAGACGAAATAAGAAGGGAAACTTGCTGTGCTCTGTTGAAGGCTCCTACTCAACGCAGTAATTTAACCTCTGCAGAAAGGGCTGCATTACGAAATCTGAGAGGACCCTGACGTAGTGGTATTGAAAGCTGACAAAGGTAATGCAACTGTTTTGTTACCTCGTGGTGTGTATAAAGATAAGATGTATCGTCTGCTAAGTGACTCTACCTATAGGAGGATTGATTACGATCCTACAGGACGTGTGCAACGAAAAACTTCAGCACTATTAAATTCCTTCTCCTTACCGAAAGAGACCATCAAGAGGTTAAAACCACATGGTTGTGTACCTCCAAGACTGTATGGCCTTCCAAAGATTCATAAAGACAGTCTTCCTCTGCGTCCAATAGTGAGCAACATTGGAGCTCCTACATATGATTTAGCTAAACATCTCGCTTCCTTACTGAGACCTTTCGTAGGCAAGTGCTCACATCACATACGAAACTCAGCTGATTTTATCAATAGACTGGGAGCTCTTCGTCTTAGCAGAGTAGACCTTCTAGTAAGTTTTGATGTGGTCTCACTTTTTACAAAAGTTCCTCTTGCAGATTCTTTGAAACTGATTGGTAACACGTTTCCTGGTGATATCACTGCTTTGTTTAGGCACACACTTTCCTCAACTTATTTTATGTTTAATCAAGAATATCTTGAACAGACTGACTGTGTCGCCATGGGTAGCCCCCTGTCTCCTTTAGTCGCCAACCTTTTTATGGAGGATTTTGAAGAGAGAGCACTTGAATCAGCTGCCCTGAAGCCAACAGTTTTTTGGCGGTATGTGGATGACACTTTCATAGTGTGGCCTCATGGAGAAGATAAATTAATGGAGTTTCTACATCACCTCAACTCCATTCATAGCAACATCCTGTTCACCATGGAAATAGAGACAGATGGTTGTTTGCCTTTCTTGGATGTCCTCCTTCAAAGGAAGAATGATGGTTGTCTAGGACATTCAGTTTACCGGAAACCCACTCATACTGATTTGTACCTGCAAGCATCGAGTTGCCATCACCCATCGCAAACCGTGAGTTTGCTTAAAACACTTGTTCATAGAGCTCATACTGTCTCAGATCTAGATAGCTTATCTCAAGAACTCGCCCATCTGAGGACAGTATTCAGCGAAAATGGGTATTCCATCCGGCAGATTAACAGGGCACTAACAGTTAAAACTAAGAAGCAGAAAGTGAATAAAGAGGAGAACATGCCGGAACAGTCTTTAGCTTTTCTTCCTTTCGTTGGCAACACTTCATTTAAAATAGCAAGAATCCTCCGAAAATTTCAGGTAAAAGTGGTTTTCCGCCCACCATCGAAGATTGCGGACCTTGTGAGATCAGTTAAGGACAATCTGTTACTACCGGAATTTACAAGATACCATGCCAATGTGGTATGGCTTACATAGGTCAAACCACACACACCGTGAAAGAATGCTGCACTGAACATCAACGTTACACCCGCCTTTTGCAGCCAAGCAAGTCCGCTATTGCTGAACATTGTATTTCTACTGGACATTCAATGGAGTATGAGAAAACAATGATTTTGTCCACAGCAACGTCTTTCTGGGACTCCATTATTAAAGAATCCATAGAAATACGACTGGCGGAAAATCTGTTAAACCGTGGCAGCGGCTACCAGCTGGACAGTGCATGGAATCCCATCATCTCCACGATTTGCTCAAATTGAAGACGACAGAGTGCGTCGACGGCCGTGGCAAACAGCAATGCAGAGGGCGACAGTTCCGCTATTCCACCAGCGAGGGCGCTGCCGGCGGGCAGTGTTGGTTCAACTATCAAGTTTTCGACGCATGCGCAGAATAGTTACAGTACGCTATATATTGCGGAGCGGAGGACGTTATTGCCAGTCTGCGATGGCTCACCTGAAGATGACTGGCAGGTGCCCAGTTGAAATATTGTGCGAAGTATTGAACGTCGAGCGGCTGCAAGCCCGAAATTTGTTTGAACAGCTTACCACCCATCCATGCTTTTGTCTGGTTGTGATAAATTACGGGTAGGGACTCCACGTTGCAGTTTTTAAAAGATCTGGGCGTAGCAGATTTGCTGATCAGCATTAAAGGCAGCTTGTGATTACCAGCAGCATATCTGCCCACTAATAAAGTCACATGATCTGTGCACATCTTAAAACCAGGAGCATTGTCTTCTGCTTTTGATGTCAGGATTTTTGTCGGCAATGCCCTAAAATTAAGGCCACTCTAGTCAGTGTCATAAATTTGTTGTTTTTCAAACTCGCCCAAGTATTTCTTTGCTGCATTACAGTCAGAAGAAATTTCTCTCCAGTAATTGTTAGCTGGTGGATTCCATGATATTTTTTGAATCTGTCCAACCAACCCATACTATCCCTAAAAGACTCATCACCATTCATTAACTTGTACACACTGGTGTTTTCACACTACTACTCCCGTTTCAAAATAGCTTCTGACTGTATGAGGTTTTCCATGTATCGCTCATCTACTTTTGCATTCACATTATATTTCAATCCTTTTCCTAACAGCTCTTTTTCTTCATTGTTTAATTTTGTGGCTGTGAGATTAATCAGTCTTGGGTAAAACTGGTGCATGTGCTTAGGTTCATTATGGTTCACATTTGTGTGTTGTGATTTTGTTGTCTCCTGAGCTGTGCTATCTTTTTATGTTTTTTCAAGATAGTGTCTGTGCAACTTTTAGCCTTGTTCACCAGATAAAAGAAAACAGTAGTATTATTAACATTATTTGCAAGCTGTACATGATGTTTGCATAACTTTCGAGATGAAGTATGGTCTTTTTTTTTATGGAATCTGTTTCACAAAAACAGACCTGTTTTATGGCAAGACAGAGGTAACTCTAATAATGAAACACATGCCAGAAGATCTGGAGGATAAATGTTTGTGTGAAAATACTGTCATAATATATAAGAACCATTAAGGATCAGACAAAATTTTCACGCAACCCAGAATCCAAATTGTTTTTAGAAGGTTACTGTTGGTTTAATGGAAACTTGAAAAATTAGAGCTACCAGCATTATGCAGCAAGACCTTCAATTTGTACATTATGAATGCAACCTTATGTACACACCCATGTCAGGAACAACAGACAGGAAATAATTATTAAATCTGATGAAATACTGGTGATGCCAACACTGCTTTATGAATATGAATAAGACACACTAGCTAAACAACAGGCCAGAACAAATAATTTATACAGAGATGAGAATGTAATTGTGGCACAATGCATATTACCATATAGAATGAGAAAGAAAGACAACAGACAAGAATTAAAGATGCTGAACGTGAATCAGAAAATAATAAAGTATAGTAAGAAAAGTGAGGAACTCATGAAGAGAACCACAGTACAAAAAACAGTGCTGAACTGTAAGCCAAAATATGGGGAAAGAAAGTCTGAAAGTCTAAAGAGAAGATAGTGGGACAAAAACTTTGAAGAGCAGAATAAACTACAAATGGTTTAATTACTGGTTCTCATGTTTATGACAACATATAATTCTGTATGTCACCTGTAAAACAATGCAAAAGCAAGCAGAGATTATTTACAGCCCATCCTCCAATTCCATTCTAAATTTTACATTGTTAATTATCCATTATCCCCAGACCTTTATTAATATTACTGGTTTTGTCAATCTAAGTTACAAAAGAAAAGCTAACAGCATCTTTGTGTCAAGATTGTAAAGATAGCTAAGAATAATAATATCACAATTTGGACTTTTCTCACTGTGTTAGGGTAAACATACACACTAAATACCAGATGAAGCATGTGTGTAGCAGGGTAAAGGGACTGTGTTATTAAGATTAACTGTTATGGATTTGTGTTATACACTGTTAGCATCTGGGTGACCATTACTGATAACTCCATAGATTTTCTTTTCTAAATTTTAGTAAAATTTTACGGGAAACAAATAATCCCCTAAGTCCCAAAGTATTGCAGAATTACTTTGATCCTTGCCCTTCTCCTGTTTCACTTGTTAAAAAAACAATTCTGTACTTCATCTGCCTTTTCTTTGAACTAAATTTATCCTTCTATGAACTGTTACACTCAACTACATATAAATGTTTCACTCACGCACTAGGAGACGTCACGCAATGAGCAGCAGTAAGGATGTGTCTGCTACTAATAAGACTTCCACCACATTGCCAGCTTGTCTTCCCATCACCATAACCTATAACAGCCTGAAGCAATACAGTAATTATTTATGTATCAAGGGCACAGATAAAAACATGTTCACAATCTAAAGTGTAACAGGATTGTTATCAGTAAGCTAAAAAGCATAACTGACAAAAGAAAGTAACATTCAGAAACTAAATCATATGCATATAAGAACAGTGTGACTTTCACACGCTCACTATATAGCACCAAACTACTATACAAACAAAATACAAATACAATGGAAACACATTTATCTGGTAGCAGATTTGACTGTAGGTCATATGGACTATCAAAAATCTTAATTATCTGGAAACTAAAAACAATATTAATAAATAAATAAAAATAAAAAACTTGACATGGTTTTAATGTCATAAACACACATTATATTTACGAGGGGGGACCAAAAAATAACCGGAATTTCTTTCTAGAAAGCATATACTTTATTGTTTTCAAATACAACCTTAATCTCCTTCGAAGTACTCTCCATTAGCATTAATACACTTGTCCAAACATTCATTCCGGTGTTTGAAGCAACTTTTAAATTCGTCCTCTTTAATACCTGCTAGCACTTTCATGACTTTTCTTCAGCTTTTTTGTTTTGTATCTTAGATAAAAATGACAAGCAAATTTCACTCACAATGTGTGAACTTACGATGCTTCACTTCTTGACAATGTAAAGAGTGATTTCTCATCAATGATTAGTAATATTTGTTGTATACTATCACCTTTAGAAATTACTCTCTCTATTCAAACAAACAAACAAACAAAGAAAATTCTGTTAAAATGTTGTAATTAAAAAAGGTTGTGGAAAATAAGATGAGAGAAAACAACACTAGAGGGAAAGTAATTGTACAGGCAACGAAGCGGAAAAGGACCCAGCAGAGTTTAGTTTAGTAGAACGGCAACAACAAAGTTTAAGTAGGATGTATTATTCCTACTGTATAGTTAAAAAGAAATGGTATTTATGAGAGGGAGGACGTGATCTAAAAGGCAGCTATTGATTCACTACTTAAGCCCTTTTCTGAGTAATCTTGATATTTTCCCTGTTGCTAGATGTACATTGTCGTTACATTTGAAATCAGTCTAAACCAATTCTCCTTGGTGTTTGATAATGGTGTCCGATACCAGTGATCAATCACTGATTAATTACTATGTACTCACAACACTATTAAATATTTTGACCTATACTGTGCATAACATTATTTTTGAGAGTCAGATGCTACTCTTCGCAGCAAATGCCACTTATCTTCAAGTCTTCCTACAATTCACAACCATTTTCTAACAACATACAACTGTAGGTTTTTGTGGACAGCCTCAGAAATCTAAAACCATGCTCTGTTAGGACATTTATATACCGGGTGTCAAAGTCTCTGTACCCCTCCTCACTTTGCGCAACTGGTGAAAAAAAAAAAATAGCTGCTTTATTAGTATCCATTTCCCTGAACCTCAAAAACTGCAGTCAACAATCCATGACCACATTACAAAAAAAAAAATAAAATAAAAATAAAATAAAATGATTTAGACCAATGTTTGTTTATGAACTATCTGACAATTTCAGAGCAGCAAATTCCAGCCTGTCATGCTTTGTTCACACAATTTCCAAATTCCATGTCTCACTGTGTTGCTTTCTGATAAATGTCTGATACATTGCAGTTTGTACAGAAGGAATGTGGTTTTCTGATCTAAGGAAAATTCCCAATATGAGCAAGTGTTGGAAAAAAAACCTGCCTCATATTATGATATTGGCTAGAATATTACATGATGCGTGCTCAGACCATTTTCAAGTGGACATGAATGAAAATTCTTGTGCAGACATGTGCAGATGTCAGATGTGCAGATGTGTCAGAATCTTGTATTATGTGTAATTGCAACAGGATAGAGCTCCAACACAATTTGTTTATTAAGGGACTCATGCACATGAATAACAATTTCAAGGGTGCTGGAGTGGCTGTGATTGAGCAGCACCTTCAGTTCCATTTTAATGGCCTCTACAAAGGCTGGACTTTGCCATGGCAGATATTTCAGGATCAGTGCAAGATCAATGAAGATTTGCACAAGAGTGCTAAGGAAGCTTTTTGAAGCAAAACACCTGCAGTTCTTTGCAGTATGTCAAAGAAGACAAAAACATGACGGTGTAGATACAGATTGCTGGGTACATATTAATTCAATATAGTCTACTGTTGTGATATTGAAGTATGGAGACTTCTTTGACACAACGCATATTGTGAACGATAATATTCTTATTGTACTTCCCTGAGCTACCCACACTCCAGATGCTCCTTTCACTTCTGGCACTGTCTCATCAGCACAAACCACACACCACATTCAACAGTGAGGACGTGTTCTGTTGAACTGCTACACATTTCAGTACTCTGTACGAATGCATTCTGTTTACTAAAATGCAGTACTTCATCAAAGGCTTTTCAGAAGCCAAGAAAACAACATTAATCCAGGCTCCCCTATCTAAAGCCATCTGGGTTAAATGAACAAATGGAGCAAGCACAATCAGTGTGGTTGGACACCCACATTTCCTAAAAAGGAAGTTGTGATATGTGAGCACAAAACTGGTTACATAACTTTACAGCAAATTGATGTTAGTGAGTTGTGTCTGCAGTTCTAGTACCCATAGTTACTTTTCAAGTCACTTATTACACTAGTGCCCTGAGACAGTGGCTGTGTGTGTGCGCGCGAGTTGTGCTTATGTGAATGTCTGTGTGCTTCCTACTGCAGAGGAAGAACCTTGTCCGAAAGTATTCTTGAACATCCATTGGCTTCTGACTATGGAACATTGCTTTTTCCAATGCCCAGCTGACACTAAACCTATTACCTCCTTCCTGATCATCACGACCAATTATAAACTCATTCACAACTGCTTCTTCTTTGAAGGCATGACCTACAAACAAATCCATGGTACAGCAGTGGGCATCCACAAGGTGCCATCCTATGCTAGTCTATTCATGACTCATCTAGAGGAATCCTTCCCAACCATCTAGAATCCCAAACTCCTCACCTGGTTCAGATTTACTGATGACATCTTTGCGATTTGAACTGAGGGTGAGTCCTCCAGAAACTCAACACCTTTTCCTCATTCACTTCACCTGGTCCTCCTCAACCCAACAAACCACCTTCCTTAATGTTGAACTTTTCAAGTAATCAAGCCAATGATACATTAAAAATCCTACAATATCAGAAGGGTATCAGTATCTTCGTTTGCATAAAAAATAAATTCATGTAAATCCATGTTTATAAAAATGTGTTATTAGATGCATAAATATTTATATTTCATGTGTTTAAAACAATGTTGTCATTTTTACACACATTTTCTTAAATTCATTTCATCAATTTTGCTAAATATGTACCACCACTTATCACTGATGAAGATGTAAACTTTTTACCTTGCATAGTATCTCTGCTCTTCTATGTTGTGGTCATAACTGGTGGAAAGTGGTTGTAGGTCAAATGCTTTTGTAAAACTGCCGAGAGCAGCTGTATTTTTTGTGTTGTTTGTTCAGAGAATGAAATACTGCTGAATATAAATGTTTTGAAGTTCAGAAACTTTACTTCATTCAGTAATTTTTAAAAGTTACCTTAATTTCCCAATACTTTTATTAATTAATGTTCTTTGTAGTATAAAGATGAACTGCCAACATTATGATGCTCCTTCAATGGACAATGAAGCTATCAACAAGATATTACTCAATTTTGTGAGTGGATGTGTCCTTTGATGCAACTCACTCAAAAAGAAAGACTAACATCTGGTTTGAAGATGAGTCATTGAATATGCAGCACTGAAGTGGTGCATTACACCCTCCTCTTCAAGGATGGCTGCATCAGTACCTCTCTCCACATCAGACCTACCAGCCACCAACAATACCTCCACTTCAACAGCTGCCACCCATTCCATACTAAGAAGCCTTTCATATAACCTAGCCATCTGTGGCCATCACATGTGTAGTTATGAGCAGTCTCTCCAAAAAGGCCAAAGGTTCCTCAGACCACAATTATTCACCCAACCCAGTTCTCCCATGCCTTGTCTCTCCAGTAACCTACCCCATCCTAAATATCTATTGTCTGACCACAAAAGAACACATCTCTCAACTCAGTACCACCCAGAATTTCAGCAAGTGAATCGCATTCTCTGCTAGGGTTTCACTACCTGTCAGTGTACCCTGAAATGAGGACCATCATCTCCACCCTCCCACAGTGGTGTTCTGCCACTCACGTGATCTACCAACTAAGCTGCAACCACTATGCCACTTTCTAGGAGGGCATGAAAATTAATAAGCTATTTGCAAGACTGACCATGACCAAATTGTGGACAAGAGGCAGCTGGACTATCCAGTTGTTGAACATGCTGTCCAACATGATGTGCTTCACTTTCATGATTGCTTCACAGTCCATGTCACTTATATTCTTTCTGCCAACACCAGCTTTTCTGATCTGAGCTCATTGAATACTCCTTACAACATATCCCCCTTTCCTGTAAACCCTCCATCCTAAAAATTCATTAGCCCTGTCTGCCACTTACCTAAGCCCTTCCCTACTCTGACACCAGCACTACACACCTCTTCTAATCCACCAATGCACCTACAAGTTCTTTACCCTTGTCTGCTTGTCTCCTCTCTCTGTAAGGAAAGTATCAAGTAGTAATCAAGTAATTTAAGTTAAACTGGGATGTTACCTGCAACAGACAAAAAGCATTAAAATTACACAGTTCTCACCATATGTGGAAATTCTCGTGGAGAAGCTGGAACACCTCCAACAATGAGTGGTTCTCTGTCCATACCACATGTTGACAGGTTGAGGAGTCCTGGATTATCTATGAGAATTGGGTCCTGCACCAATTGGTAAACATGTTGCCGATACTCAACACACTCTATAACACAAAAGAAAGTTCTCTGAAAGCACTATGTACACCAATAGACCTGATAAAAATTTAAATATTTTGTTAATACGCATTTTCAAGTAAAACTGTAGTATAATGTAATATTTGTACATTCTGCTTGAGAAAAATTATTTATTGTTATAAATAAATACAAGGCTCAGTTATGTGATGTTCAAACTGTGTGCCTTTTCACACTACTAAAGGCCCACACCCACCCAAACAGCTGTTCATGTTAGCATGCCACTTCTGGATTTGGGGAGATGCATTGGGCCCAAACGTATCCGATTAACAATGAAGGATGGTGTGCCGGCCAGCCTAGATGTAGTTTTTAGGGAGTTTTCCATATATTACTGAGTGAATACTGGCCTGGATCCTCATGGTCCCACCTTGGTTACACAATTTGAAAACTTTTTAGAAACAGTCTGACAATTTCACATGGGATAACACTAAGACACAGGCATAGATGGAATGCATAAATTCCGTCCCTGGGAAGAAGGGGTGGTGGCAGGAATTGCATCTGGATTCCATCTGCAACTAAATTTGCTAAATGCAGATTAATATGCAAACGCTGTGAAGATACTGGTTATGATGACAACGATGAAGACGAAAACGATTTGCAGTACTAATGAAGGTGAATACTTGTCAGCAATGCTGTCTCATAATTTATTATTTTTCTCAATGAATGTTTTCTTTCATACAATACTACTTGAATAATAGTCCTAAAAAGTAAAATAGAAAGAGTAATTCATTATTTAAGAATGCAAAAATTTATTCGAAATTCTGTGATGCAGCAACAACACACAACTACACAAGTACTTACTCTGCTGGGCAAGCTGAAGTAGTGAGCGTTCCTCTGCAGGACTTGGTGACCAGTCTTCTATAGGATCGTGGCATGATGATGGCTGTCCTTGTGTTGGCTGTCGAGTTGGAGTTGGTATGGGTCTCGATGGTGTTGTCACTCTGGGAGGAGTTTCAGGTGTTGACGGAGTTGACAGTCCTTTCACTGGACAACATGGGACAGCCACAAAACCATCAAAGAAGCAGGTTGTAGGCTGGATCCCCTTCCGTAGTTCCTCAATGGCCTCTCGGCACTGTTCAAACTTCTTACATACACCTTGTCTTCCATCATTCAGTGTGCAAGAGGATCCTGCACATACATAATAATTAATATTAGCTTTGCTTTCTAATAATAGATCTGTAACAGAAACTAAAAAAAAAAGAAGGAAAGATGGTCTGGTGTTACAGCAGCTGCAACAATGTAGAAGATGCAGTACATGAACACTGGGCATGTATGTGAAAGAAAGATATGCACATGCACTCACTATCACCTTACAGTTGACAGTGGAAGGAAAGGTTGAATTATTAATAGTGCAGTCGCTATATTTTTTATCTTGTTATTTTTCTGTGGCCAAGAAAAGTGTAAAATCTATCATGTCAATATCATATCAACGAAGTTAAGACCCACAATGTTTCCCAAATATACGGCTGAAACCTGGCAAGATCTAATGTTACTATAATTAATTATCTATTCTGAAATTGTTCTTCTGTAGTGCTTTACACATAAATATCACATCAAGTAATTTAAATAAATGAGGTAGGAAGATAATTAGTTCAAAATCAAAATGCTTCTGTGCTAATAAAATAAAAGTACTACGTACTTCATATATACTAATGAAATGTGCTTTAGATATTGGAGTAATTTACCTTCAAGAATGTATTGTGTAGATAACCATAGATAACTATCAGTCACTAGAAAAAAATAATTTTACTACATTTTTTCACAAATTTAGTTCACATTATATAAAAAATGGCAAATTTAGAATCTTACCTCTGTCTTTGATAAATTTCTGCTGATATCCATGCCCATAGTAGTAGTCATAGTTACTGCAGATTAATTAATATAACAGTCGAACTTAAATTGTACTTTGTAAACGGTTCTCATGAGAAAGCACTTTAAGTGAATGAATTCCCATGCGAGGCTCAGAAATGGTGTCAAAGGAACATCCACGTGGTGTGGTTCACTGAATTATTATCAAGCATTTCATTCTCTTTAAAGCTTTTATTTCACAGAACTTAAGACACACCATGAAGACTGGTTCTTTGCTCCCATTTATACAAGAACACATGGTGCCTTCTGGAGACAATGAGACAGTGATTTTCACATCCTGCTCAGTAGGTTTTTGTGGCCCTTGATATACTGGGCATAACAGAGAATCAGTATAAAGATCACTCTGGCATCAAATATGAGGCCAACTGTAATGTACGTATAAAAGAAATACTTATATTGTTATGAAACAAAAAAATGGAAGATAGAAACAATACCTTTCTACATCTACATCTACATTTATATTCCGCAAGCCACCCAACGGTGTGTGGCGGAGGGCACTTTACGTGCCACTGTCATTACCTCCCTTTCCTGTTCCAGTCGCGTATGGTTCGCGGGAAGAACGACTGTCTGAAAGCCTCCGTGCGCGCTCTAATCTCTCTAATTTTACATTCGTGATCTCCTCGGGAGGTATAAGTAGGGGGAAGCAATATATTCGATACCTCATCCAGAAACGCACCCTCTCGAAACCTGGACAGCAAGCTACACCGCGATGCAGAGCGCCTCTCTTGCAGAGTCTGCCACTTGAGTTTATTAAACATCTCCGTAACGCTATCACGCTTACCAAATAACCCTGTGACGAAACGCACCGCTCTTCTTTGGATCTTCTCTATCTCCTCCGTCAGACCGATCTGGTACGGATCCCACACTGATGAGCAATACTCAAGTATAGGTCGAACGAGTGTTTTGTAAGCCACCTCCTTTGTTGATGGACTACATTTTCTAAGCACTCTCCCAATGAATCTCAACCTGGTACCCACCTTACCAACAATTAATTGTATACGATCATTCCACTTCAAATCGTTCCGCACGCATACTCCCAGATATTTTACAGATGTAACTGCTACCAGTGTTTGTTCCGCTATCATATAATCGTACAATAAAGGATCCTTCTTTCTATGTATTCGCAAAACATTACATTTGTCTATGTTAAGGGTCAGTTGCCACTCCCTGCACCAAGTGCCTATCCGCTGCAGATCTTCCTGCATTTCGCTACAATTTTCTAATGCTGCAACTTCTCTGTATACTACAGCATCATCCACGAAAAGCCGCATGGAACTTCCGACACTATCTACTAGGTCATTTATATATATTGTGAAAAGCAATGGTCCCATAACACTCCCCTGTGGCACGCCAAAGGTTACTTTAACGTCTGTAGACGTCACTCCATTGATAACAACATGCTGTGTTCTGTTTGCTAAAAACTCTTCAATCCAGCCACACAACTGGTCTGATATTCCGTAGGCTCTTACTTTGTTTATCAGGCGACAGTGCAGAACTGTCTCGAACGCCTTCCGGAAGTCAAGAAAAATAGCATCTACCTGGGAGCCTGTATCTAATATTTTCTGGGTCTCATGAACAAATAAAGCGAGTTGGGTCTCACACGATCGCTGTTTCCGGAATCCATGTTGATTCCTACATAGTAGATTCTGGGTTTCCAAAAACGACATGATACTCGAGCAAAAAACATGTTCTAAAATTCTACAACAGATCGACGTCAGAGATATAGGTCTATAGTTTTGCGCATCTGCTCGACGACCCTTCTTGAAGACTGGGACTATCTGTGCTCTTTTCCAATCATTTGGAACCCTCCGTTCCTCTCGAGACTTGCGGTACACGGCTGTTAGAAGGGGGGCAAGTTCTTTCGCGTACTCTGTGTAGAATCGAATTGGTATCCTGTCAGGTCCAGTGGACTTTCCTCTATTGAGTGATTCCAGTTGCTTTTCTATTCCTTGGACACTTATTTCGATGTCAGCCATTTTTTCGTTTGTGCGAGGATTTAGAGAAGGAACTGCAGTGCGGTCTTCCTCTGTGAAACAGCTTTGGAAAAAGGTGTTTAGTATTTCAGCTTTACGCGTGTCATCCTCTGTTTCAATGCCATCATCATCCCGTAGTGTCTGGATATGCTGTTTCGAGCCACTTACTGATTTAACGTAAGACCAGAACTCCCTAGGATTTTCTGTCAAGTCGGTACATAGAATTTTACTATCGAATTCACTGAACGCTTCACGCATAGCCCTCCTTACGCTAACTTTGACATCGTTTAGCTTCTGTTTGTCTGAGAGGTTTTGGCTGCGTTTAAACTTGGAGTGGAGCTCTCTTTGCTTTCGCAGTAGTTTCCTAACTTTGTTGTTGTACCACGGTGGGTTTTTCCCGCCCCTCACAGTTTTACTCGGCACGTACCTGTCTAAAACGCATTTTACGATTGCCTTGAACTTTTTCCATAAACACTCAACATTGTCAGTGTCGGAACAGAAATTTTCGTTTTGATCTGTTAGGTAGTCTGAAATCTGCCTTCTATTACTCTTGCTAAACAGATAAACCTTCCTTCCTTTTTTTATATTCCTATTAACTTCCATATTCAGGGATGCTGCAACGGCCTTATGATCACTGTTCTGTACATACAGAGTCGAGAAGCTCGGGTCTGTGTTATCAGTAGGTCCAAGATGTTATCTCCACGAGTCGGTTCTCTATTTAATTGCTCGAGGTAATTTTCGGATAGTGCACTCAGTATAATGTCACTCGATGCTCTGTCCCTACCACCCGTCCTAAACATCTGAGTGTCCCAGTCTATATCTGGTAAATTGAAATCTCCACCTAAGACTATAACATGCTGAGAAAATTTATGTGAAATGTATTCCAAATTTTCTCTCAGTTGTTCTGCCACTAATGCTGCTGAGTCGGGAGGTTCCCTGTCTTCAAAGTAATCTCCATCGACCTCAGGCATACTGTCAACAATGTTTATAAAGCTGCTGGAAACTCATTAAATCTGGTATGTGGTATATGTACAAAATACGTGCCCATAAGGATTCTCCTCAGTTACTGAAAGTAAAAAGTCTGCAGGTGCCATGACCTTCAAAATAAAAATTGCACAACACATTTCAAGAATTTGTGAACACAGTTGGCAGACTAAGCAGGGTGGTGTCATTCAGTAGATTTTCCCTCTCTATTTTTCTAGGACTTTGACCCAACTCACCAGATGCATACCAGAAACCATTTAAAATCTTTCTAGCAGAGTTCTAAATCGACAGTTCTACCTTTTGACATGGCCAGGGCTGGTTTGAGAACCTTTTCCACAAATTGACTTCTTATTTGGCAGCCCTGCTCCCTTTGGCCCCTTGTCCTTTGTAGACTTTCTTGTCTGCTTTTGGCACTACAGTGTAACCCCGCTTTTACGTTCCTGGAATTAACATTTTCCCGCTGTTTGCGAAATTTTTTATCGGTCCCATCAAATTTCCTACGCCCACAATGTTAATTTGCACCTGATTTTGGTTCAACATACTGAATTTTCCCGTGATTTACGCATTACGAAAAAATGTTTGTGGAGAAAATATGATGCTGGTATAATGTTGGCCGCCCAGTAGTGTTTACAGATATTAAATGGTTAAGTTTCTTAACACCAGGGCACTCTATTCAGCGGATTTAAATGGGTAAACGAGTAAAAGTTGTAACAATTTGTGCCATATCTCCCGCCGCTGCCGAGCTCTACGTGGCGTGGTGGCTGATGGGAGTAACTAGGTTCGTTCGAATGAAGCTATCGTGACCTATCACAACCATTTTCAGACTGTCTCTACTGCGCAAATGCAATTTCGTCATTGTTGTGATCATCGTGACACCTTTGTTGAACCATATTTAGCGCGTTTCGGCGTATAGCCACGTGGATCGCTAGTTGACATCGTCATTCACATTGTGTTGCTCAAATGATTTTAGTGTAAACTCAGCGCCGGTTACGTATTGTATTCATGCTCAGCAAAACGTGTTTCGAGAATTTATTCTCGTTGTCAAGTGTAGTATTTACGTATGTATTTTTTGTGATGTTACACAAACAAACAATGTGTGTGTGTATGTGTGTGTGTGTGTGTGTGTTCTACATAACTGATGAGGCACAGTACCTGATAACCTCAAAAAGACGAGTACAGTGCAAGTAAAGCAGAATAACACATATTCAAACACTATACAATATACTTATTTACGTATATACTATTTACACTTGACAAGGAGAAAAAATTCTCGAAACGCGTCGTGCTAAGCATGAAAAAAAATATGTAACTAGCGCCGTATTTCATTATTTAAATAATGAATGACAGCTGCAGGCTTTTCAAAAACATCGATTATGACGTTTGAAATTAAGTCAAATGTTTCTACTTCCCTGACAGATCAATTCCGGCTACATCAGCTATTTTTATTAGATAATAAACCTTTCATAGATAATAAAAAAGTCCCTGTCAAGTATTTGATACCTGTTATGTACATACATCATACATAAAGTGCAAGGGGGTCTCCTATAGGTAACTTTTACAGCTTAAAACATTATTTTCCACATTTTACACCATTTCTTTTGAAGTCCCTTGAAAAGTGTTACAGTGGGGTTTCACTGTAATTGTGATAGGCCCTTGGTGTCCCCTGCAGCATGGTGCCCCACATGACCGCTACTAATTGTGATGCTTCCAGTTGAATTATGCAGCTGTAAAAGGTTATATAGTAGTAGTAGTATGAGGAGGAGGAGGAGGAGGAGTGTTAGTACAAAGATGTTAGACATGTCTTGGTATTAAATTAAGAACAATGATAATGACACTATTCAAATATGCAGACGTTTACATACTTACAGATCTAGTTTGAAAAGAATGTGACAGGTATTCAGCTTTGGGTTTATACTAGGAATTATTCTGGCATTTCAAGTGGTTTAGGGAAACCACAGAAAACCTAAATCAGTATCGCTAGATTAATATTGGAGCTCCCACCCTTCTGAATACAAGGGCAGTATGCTACCACATTTCATTTGTAATGTAAAATATAGCTTTATAAAGAAAGTGAAAGTCTTCAGGAAATTCTAACGTGAAGGATAATGCTCGACGTAGGTTTTTGGTGTGGTCTTGTGGTTAAAGACGTGCAGTTACTTAGTTCAAGCTATGGCGGCCGATAATCATGAGCTAATGTGCTGCAGCACACTGTAAATATCACACTACAATTACGCAATTTCTCTTAGAAAGCGAGCCAAAAATTGCACTAAAATTACGCCAGTTCTCTTCTAATACATGCTGGCATGAAAAGAAAACAGACGAAAACGTTTTTTAGTGCTCTCTCGGCAATAAATAGAAAACAATGTCAATAAATAGAAAACAATGTCAAGTGCCAAATGATCGTCAACTGCAGTACCATCAGCGCAGAAAAGGGGCACAGTTGTTGGTTTTCGACTGTGCATGCTCTGCCGGCAATGGGGGTGCTACACTGCTCACATCGCCAGGTAAGTATTTTTCTATGAGCACTGTAGGTGAAGTATTGTGCATGGGTAGAGTATGATGGATTTTAGAGCAATACTTGTCACAAAGGCACCATGGCAAGGTGGTTTAGTACACAGGATGGCAGTTTGGCAGCCTAATTTCGAATCCCAATGCTACCAACATTTTTATTTATTTAATTTTATTTCTCTCAATGCTAAACTAACAGTTTGAGTGCTACAAACATGCTCTCTACTTCCCGTGCTGAGACCAGCCATGTCGTCACTTTGCTCTCCCCTAATGCTGCTGCCTGGACAGACACATGGCGTTCTGGCCACTATTAGGTATCTATCATATGATTTTAATAAAACTATAAACTGAAATAATTTTATTTTTTTCACATCTTCCAGTTTGGACTGAATTTGGCTCTGAGCACTATGGGACTTAACTTCTGTGGTCATCAGCCTCCTAGAACTTAGAACTACTTAAACCTAACTAACCTAAGGACATCACACACATCCATACCCGAGGCAGGATTTGAACCTGCGACCGTAGCGGTCGCGCGATTCCAGACTGTAGCGCCTAGAACCGCTCGGCCACCCCGGCCGGCTGGACAATTTCTTTTCGATATTTATCATTGTTACTTTGCTGCATAATAAGTAAAGCATAGTACGATATTTTAAAGAGCTAGGAGAGGTATTGTGGAAACTTTGCGTTTGGTTGATTTTAGCCCATATTTCCTGTGTATGAAATGTAGACAAGATCAAAAGTTTTGTTTAAAACAGTGCAGAACGATATCTCAGTTTGCTGTTAAAATAGACTACAACATTTGTTTCTATATCTGTGTGATTGTTACATACGACGCGCCCATTTTTGTACCTGCACATCGGGAATCATATGGCCATAACAATAGTCATATTTCATAAACGGTTCAAGATATCAAGAAGAGGTATTTTAGAAACGATAGCACGCAAAGAGGCACCTATTTTTTATGATAAACACTCGAAAATATTTTATTCAGCAAGATTTGTAAGTAACTCGTCTGCATCAGTGAGAGGATCGGCGGAACAAGACATGTAAACAAGCCAACAATGCTTAAGTTCTTTAAAATTAGAGTATGAGGAATTTTTGAGCAGTGGTACAAATAACTGTATAACCTACTGGTCAAGCACGTGGACTAGCAGTTCATCAAAGTGGGTTCGATTCTCACTGTTGTCGTTTTCTTTTATTTCTCACAATGTTAAACGATTAATTATGAAATTTAAATATATTTGAACAGTTCAATTTACGCATCTAAAATTAATATATTCAATTTAGTTACGATTATTATTCTTTTAAGCCAAAAGCCTTTACGCCACCACATTGCAGCACACTGGTGACATTTTGCACTAGCTGCCACTGAACTGAAAAAAGCAGGTCTGCATCCTGCTATAGGCTTGATATTCACATGTAACAGCATGCTCTCTCAGGAATGATTTTCTTCGAGTTTGCGACTTAAGTCTGATTAAAAAATAAAAGGTTAAACTCCTGCGAGTGAGACCAGCAGCTGACCACAAATATTTGGTCGTTTTCTCCGGATGTGTGTATTTTCGAAAGTAGTCCTATAGTGAGGACGTAAGAGGGCAGCTTAAATTGCATTTATATTCTTTCTTGAGACAAATGTTTAGCTGCGATCACTGTTAACAACGCTTTCGTACATTCGGCAGTCGAGACAAGGACGGACCACACAGCAAGCAGCACGATTCACGATTCCAACGCCAACCGAACGGTGGTTGCAGCTTCCTCATTTTAAACATTCGAAGGAGTTGGGGAAATCACGGAAAACCTTAATCTAGGTGCCAGACCGGACAGGGATCAGAACCAATACCCCTCTCCCCTCCAAGAATCTGGCTCCAGTATGCTAATCACTGCACCACCTGATTATTTTGATGGAGAGTCATCGCCAGATCTAGAAGTAACTTCACGAGTGCCTCAGGAAAGTATATTGGAGCCCTTGCTGTTCAGATTGTATATTAATGACGTGATAACATTATTAATTGTAAGCTCTGAGTTTTTCAGATGATGAAGCCATCTAAAATGAGATACTGTCCGAAAAAAGCTGCACAAATGTTCAGTCGGATCTTGATAAGATTTCAAAATGATGCTAAGACTGGGAACGCGCTTTAAATGTTCAGAAATGTAAAGTAGTGCATTTCACAAAAGGCAAAAACGCAGTGTCCTGCGTCTATAATGCCAGTGAGCCACAACTGGAACCAGACAAGTCCTACAACGAAGTGTATCAATTTATGGAGATATGCAATGGAATGATCACATATACATCTACACTTATACTCTGCAAACCAATGTAAATCGGATGACAGAGGATACTTAGAATGATACCACGTTACAGTGTCTTCATTTTCCAATCACGAGTGGAACGCGCGAATAATGAATGCTAAACAAGTCTGTGCATGCTGCAGTTGGACTAATTTTGTCTGTACGATACCTACAGCAGTGATAAATAAAAATATCTCTATAGACTTCACTGAAAACTTATATACAAGCTTTAGCAGTAGCTTTCACGGAATAATTGATGTCCAGCTAAAAGTGTTACCCTATCAATGTATTTTTTTTCAGGATTTGCGTAATGCTATCCTCTGAGAAAAACAAACCTTTGACCATTCTTGCTGCCTTTCTTTGAACAAGCTTAGCATCCTATCTAATATGGGTCCCACACGCTTGAAAAGTACTCTAAGAAGAGATACCCTACTGTTTTCTAAACAGGCTCCTAAGCAAAATGACTGCATTTTCCCAGTGCCCCCAAAGAAATGAAATCCGCCACCAGCCTGACCTACAGTTGAGCCTATATTACCATTCCACTTCATTTTCCCCACTCATTGTTATACCCAGGTATTTGTGTGAGTTGACTAACTGTAATGGTGACTCATTGGTATTTTAGTCACAGTATGTTTATTCGTCTTGTAAAGCGCGAATTTAACTTTTCTGTGCATTTAAAGTAAGTTGTCAATGTTTGCATCACTTCGAACTGTTGTCAAGATGTAACTGGATACTAGTGTAGCTTTTTCGTGTAGTACCTCATTACATCATTACAGAGAGGCTAATAGTGTCTAGCACCTATCTCCGAACCTGGAGTCTCGCCTTCAATCCCGAACACGGGCAGGAATTTTTCCTTGTTCCAGTCCCTTCAGGACGTCTACAAGTACTCTCTGCCTGCTGTCAAATCAGTAACAGCGATCTTTCGCGGAAAAGGGGGGGGGGGGCGGGGGAGGCAGCCGTGGTGATCAGCTCGCCACTCTCCCCATCTAGTGCCGCGGCAATGGAAGGCTGCACTCCCTGCTTTAGGTCAATAGCCGAGTGACAGGCTCACGCCACAGACTTTACATTTACCTCATTGTAGAAATGTATCATCTCCGAAAAAGTCCGAGTTTATTATTAATATTGTCTGCAAGGTCATTAATATACAACATGACCACCAAGGGTTCCAAAGAATTTCCTCAGGCAAGCATGAAGTTACTTCTACAATAATCTATGACTCTCCATATATGGTTACCTTGACCCATGGCAGTCTTATGTTCGTTGCAAGGACGCTGGGAAAATTCAATTAGACTACAAAGGAGACTGCTGACAGCAATCGTGCGTTCCAACTTAGAGTATTGCTCAAGTGTGTGGGACCCATACTAAATAGGACGAACTGGGAATATGAGCATATTCACAGAAGTGCACATGTTTGTTTGTAGATTAGTTTAGTATGGTTAAGGGGAGGTTCTACATCTACATTTATACTCCGCAAGCAACCCAACTTTGTGTGGCGGAGGGCACTTTACGTGTCACTGTCATTACCTCCCTTTCCTGTTCCAGTCGCGTATGGTTCGCGGGAAGAACGACTGCCGGAAAGCCTCCGTGCGCGCTCGAATCTCCCTAATTTTACATTCGTGATCTCTTCGGGAGGTATAAGTAGGAGGAAGCAATATATTCTATACCTCATCCAGAAACGCACCCTCTCGAAACCTGGACAGCAAGGCTACATCGCGACGCAGAGCGCCCCTCTTGCAGACTGCCACTTGAGTTTGCTAAACATCTTCGTAACGCTATCACGCTTACCAAATAACCCTGTGACGAAACGCGACACTCTTCTTTGGATCTTCTCTATCTCCTCTGTCAACCCGACCTGGTACGGATCCCACACTGATGAGCAATACTCGAGTATAGGTCGAACGAGTGTTTTGTAAGCCACCTCCTTTGTTGATGCACTACATTTTCTAAGGACTCTCCCAATGAATCTCAAACTGGCAATCGCCTTACCAACAATTAGTTTTATATGATCATTCCACTTCAAATCGTTCCGCACGCATACTCCCAGATATTTTACTGAAGTAACTGCTACCAGTGCTTGTTCCGCTATCATATAATCATACAATAAAGGATCCTTCTTTCTATGTATTCGCAATACATTACATTTGTCTATGTTAAGGGTCAGTTGCCACTCCCTGCACCAAGAGCCTATCCGCTGCAGATCTTCCTGCATTTCGCTGCAATTTTCTAATGCTGCAACTTCTCTGTATACTACAACATCATCCGCGAGAAGCCGCATGGAACTTCCGAAATGAGGAAATAATGGAAGATGCCGAGCTTGTAGCGAAAGGACACTGGCCACAGGGCAAAATACGTGACGGCGATAGAGGATACCTTTACTTATTCGCGCCTCTAGAGGCTTCATTTCCTCAGAACAGGATTAACACAACACATTGTTTTCCTTTTTTGCTGCCAGTTCCAGTGGTTTTGTGGCAGAGTATCAGACATGTTCTGATGGAGAAATGAATTTGAAGGTAGCCTGTTGGTACTATCACTGGAGTAGCAGACAGCCGGCGTAGCCTTGGTGACAGGCACCTGGCGGCTGGCGCGTCCCGTTGCCCCCTCTCCCTCCCCACTCTTCTCCCATCTCAGGCCACAGCCCCTGATCAACCGGCACCTCGCGGCGGCACGCGTTCCGCGTCACTGCATCAAGCACCGCTAGCCCGCGGCGAGAAAGTGTAGTCGTCTCCACATTTGGCAACGCATTTAATTTACATAACGCACCACTTGGAAACTTCTTAGAAAAGGGGCCGAGTGTTTCTAAGTCACGACACTGTCCTGCGAGTGACAAATAGCTAGGACGAGACACGGGGAACGACACAGAGGTTAACCGAATGCCCATTGAGGTAACGAACACACAAATGCCGCAATACATTCTTGACGGTTTTGCGTCAGAAACTGAGCGGAGGGACCACAGATCAGAAAATCCATTTCAAATGTAATCTCTGTTGATCCACCATGGATACGGGAAAGCGACTGGTCAGGTATTTGCTAAAGGAAAGTCGCCAAGTAGCCGTGTGTTTTCAGAAGTGATTTTGATTAGACAAACAGTTTCGGCATCTCATCAATGCCATATTCAGTTCCGTAAGCTCTCCATGTATGCGGAATAAGATGGATCGATACATACATAACTGGAGCCATCAATATCTGGATTCCGTGAATTTTTTTGTAGAACTTGACAACTCTCTGGTTCCAGTTATGCATGTATCGAGATCTATCTTATTCTGTGTAGCCGGCTGAGTGGCCGTGCGGTTCCAGACGCTACAGTCTGGAACCGAGCGACCGCTACGGTCGCAGGTTCTAATCCTGCCTCGGGCATGGATGTGTGTGATGTCCTTAGGTTAGTTAGGTTTAATTAGTTCTAAGTTCTAGGCGACTGATGACCTCAGAAGTTAAGTCGCATAGTGCTCAGAGCCATATTCTGTATACATGGAGTGCAGAGGGGGCCTGAAGATGGGATTAATGAGATACCGGAACTGGTTGTCTAAATAAAATTAAGTTCTGAAATCATAGGCCGTTTGGTGACGATTCTTTAACAAATTTCACATGTAGTTTTAAGATACACTTCCTTCTCGGTTCGTTGATGTATGAAGGAAATTGAGATTTTCGTCGTATAAATGAGAAAGATGAGACGCCAAGGGCATGAAACAGGTTGATAAGCGTGTAGGCTAGATATTAAAAGTATTTGTTGCTTAATTCCATTTCCCTGCGACCTGTATACATAGAACTATGCATGTCAATAAAAATTAGTTCCAGGCATCAGTGGTAAGTTAATGGTCTTTCAGGATACAAGTGGGTTTATCTGAGTAGGCTAGTGAGAACCCATCGCTTACGTCAAATGCTGAAATGATACCCATCAAAAGAGCACTGCCAGTTTTCTCCTCCAACCTTCGGTTCCGTTTGTCGACGGACCGTTAAACCCTAACCTCCTATCAATCCAATAAGTTTAATTAACGGTCAAATTCACTGGAATTTCGATACATCTTACAACAAAGTGCAAGTCTTGTAAAAACACAGTGGAACGCAATGCGAAACCAGAAAAATGTTAATGGCAATACGAATTCTGATGTAATTAAAAAATATATTATGCGGAATATCTTTCGAACAATTTTACCTAGCCATCCAAATAAATGAATACATTTTCTTTCATACAGTTTCAGTGTCGATTGTTGGTAGAGCATGATGATAGTACGGAAACGGATACAACACAGACGACATTCGAAATGTGCAACTCTCAACGTTTAGAAGTACACGTGCTCATAAAAAAGAATAGAAATCCAAATCAAGGTTGCCAGTATAAACTTTTCACTTTCTTTGCATAGTTACATGTTCGCGATGTTGACATAGATACTACTTTTACATTTCCCCGCAAAATTAAAAGAGAATACTATTTGACGGAACATATTTCCTCAGCTTGCCAGATCATAAAAAATTGTTAGTAAAGACTATTTACTGACACTTAAAACTCGCGAGAACCTCTTGACAACCAGACGACCAGCCACCTCACGTCATCAAAATAAGCAACGTCAATCTCTTAAGCATTCGACTACCATTGCCTTCCAGATCTAGGAAAACAGTATTTTACTGTCTTAGTTTTGTACCCGATATTCCGGCACATCTTAAGTTCCCGCTTGGCACAGAACCACTGCGCTGGCATCGCCGTTTGGCGACGCCGCTTAGTGTCACTGAGATAACTCTGTCATTATGACTATGTTCGCTGACAGTGCAGTGAGGATCCACCAGCTACAGGGTGTTGCCCCAGGCTGAGAATTACGATGGAGCAATTGGACAGGAAGGAACCGTTTGAAATTGCTAAATTTGGGTGTTACCAGTCCGGCTGGTAGGTATCTCCTCGGTGACTACTCAACGAAACCAGGAAGAGAAATCCGTCGAAATATTGTTATCGTGTTAAGTTATACCCCAGTAGTTCCTGAACAAGAATATGTATGGTTTTTGTACGGCTGGCTCTGAGCACTATGGGACTCAACTGCTGTGGTCATAAGTCCCCTAGAACTTAGAACTACTTAAACCTAACTAACCTAAGGACATCACACACATCCATGCCCGAGGCAGGATTCGAACCTGCGACCGTAGCGGTCGTGCGGTTCCAGACTGTAGCGCCTTTAACCGTTCGGCCACTCCGGCCGGCGGTTTTAGTATGTTTGATGTTTCTTTGACCGCTACTTTTCAAGAGTAATGCTCGTTTCACAGTTCCCGCGAACGTGACGTCATTTTGACGTCAAGCGCAGTATCTACGACCGTCGACCGCATGGTAGGTTATCGAGTTTTGTTAGCATTCGATACGGGCCTCTCAGAAGATTCCATGCGTGCGCACCGTAGATCTACAAAAACTCGACATTCTTGGAATGACTATTGTAATTATTGCTATAATAAATTGTCACATAATGATTTACCGATGATGAATGCCTTCACATAAGAGCGAGTTATTATTTTCAAAAAATTAACAAATTAAGAATGAAACACACTTAGCATTCAATATTTATGACAAACTCATTGCCATTATCCTTATATGCCACTTAATAACGCATCAGCGATACGAGCCTTCAAGATAGAATATGATAACGGAGACCGGAGTTAAACATCGAATGGTTAAGTGTAAGCGTAAAGAATAACGTCGTAGTTTCCGGAATCTGAAGTTGTTGGCTTGCATCCTGTTACATACAACTTTTTTTCTTATGTTAGCGTTGTTAATACGCTGTTACTTTCTTATGAATGTTCTACGGTATTGGATGTTATCGTATTCAATCTGATCTGTGAACGAAGGACTAAATAAATATTTAGCGATCTCCGGGTATGTGGTTAGGCAGGAACCTAAGGGGACAGCTTAAATTGCTGAGACTGAAACGAACAATAATAAAATTCATATTCTTCCTTCTCCCAAATGTCTGTGTTTCCAAATATATACCACCTTTCGAGTGTGTGGCTCGGTAGAAAACTGAGGACAGATTCAATTGCTGCGAGTGAAAAGAGGAGGATTAACATTCATATTCTTCGTCGTCACAAGTATTTCGTTGTTTGAAACTTCGTGGCAGATTAAAACTGAGTGCCGGACCGAGACTCTAACTCGGGACCTTTACCTTTCGCGTGCAAGTGCTCTATCAACTTTTTTTAAAATTTTGTTCGTTGTTGATCGTTGTGTTTTGTCGTTGCGGACGTCACATGACATCCGTTAAAGTTCGTTTTGTTGATCCTTCCACTCAGTTTTCTTATTACAGGGGCTACACAGCTCTCTGGCCGAACACGCCGAGCTACCGTGCCGGCGTCCAACTGAGCTACCCAAGCACGACTCACGCCCCGCCCTCACAGCTTTACGGTACGCAGGAGAGCTTCTGTAAAGTTTGGAAGTAGGAGACGAGGTACTGGCAGAAGTAAAGCTGTGAGGACAGGGCGTGAGTCGTGCTTGGGTAGCTCAGTTGGTAGAGTACTTGCCCGCAAAAGGCAAAGGTCCCGAGTTCGAGTCTCGGTCCAGCCCACAGTTTTAATCTGCCAGGAAGTTTCATATCAGCGCACACTCCGCTGCAGAGTGAAAATCTCATTCTGGATTTCGTTGTTTGTTTACGAATGTGTGGCGTTTACCGAGGGTGTGATTAGGTAGGAACCTTAGAGTATAGATTTAATTGTTGCGACTGAAACGAGCAGCAATAAAGTTCATATTCTGCCGTGTCACAAGCGGTCGTCCATACTGCGCGTGACGTCAAAAAGACGTCACGACTGCGGGAATTTTTGTGAAAAGAGCCAAGGGTAATACTCATTCTGACGTCACGCGCATTCTAGTTGCCTTGGCGCGCAGTTATCGAAAACCGCAGGAACTGTTATCGCCTGTGTCGAAAGGAAGATTATGAATTATATTGCTTTTCGTTTCAGTCGTAGCTATTTAAGCTGCGCTCTTAGATTCCTGCCTAAGCACACATTCAGAAATCACCAAATGTTTATTTTATCCTTCGTTATCTAATCAGACGGAAATACAAATAACATGGAATACTGCAGAACATATTTGTATTAAATTCATAAAAAATCACAGAATTTGTTAACAATGCTACGATGAAAAAGTTTGCTTGTAGCAGTATTATTCTAATATACATACTTTGACTCCATAAATGACATTATCCATAATACTAGCGTCTGGACATCTGATTTTAGACTCCTGTTTCGATTACTATAGTATCTTTTGAAGGTTAATATCGTTGATGCATTATTAACTAACATTTAATGGGGAATAGTGACGTGTTTGTGATACATTAAATTGTAATACAACCGTGCTTCATGCTTAATTTGTAAATTATTGACGATAACTTACTCCTGAGAGAACAGACTTATATGAAACCATTAATCTTCGATAAATCATTATGTGACTTTGAATCATAACAATAACCATAATAAATCGTACCAAGAATGATGAGTTTTTATAAACTTCCAACATGTGTGCAAGACGTCTTTTAGGAGGCCAGTATCGAACGTTAACGAAAGTTGAGAGCAGTTCTTGCGCTCGTAGATATTGCGCGTGACGTCAAAACAATTGAGCATTCAGTTTACGTTTTACTCACCGTAGCGATTTGAAGAAGATAGTTGATTTCAAGAAGTAATCTCACTGTGTTTATAGTTTTATTTTATCCGTAAAGATCGTAAGTGCGAACCAAATAATACGGAGAAATACTAATAATTTAGAAGGAATGACAAAAGCTGTGTGGTTCACCTTTCACAAGATTGCTACAGACGAGGATCCTTGTCATTCGCCTGTCCAAAGGTCCTTAGTCCTTGTGTAAATATCAGAGAGCTAGCGTAACTGGTGATATATGTAGACACAAGCATCCCCTACCAACGTCAATGCCAAATGTTTTGCAACCAGTCTACAGAGACTTAGCTGGCATAAACTTGCTTGCTAAATGCATCCATGGTAAAACTCAGTATCCTAACGAAAGTTCCGATAAATGTGTGGGGAACAAGCCTCAAACAGTATTCGTGAGCCTTAGAACCCTAAAAATTGTGGTCGTGGACGCATTGTGATGTTTCAATCATGTGAAAGTTTTCAGTGATATATGTATAGAACCTGGTATGATCTTTAAGAATACGCTTGCGTCAATTAACCAACCATGGGTGCGGGAGACGAGACAAGTGCCCTACAAATTACAAAAGAGACCAGAATTCAAAAGAGGCACTCCAAGCGTAAACTGGAGTATACTAAAACCCGCACGGATGACGCCTATGGACCTGGTGAGTTTTAACTTTGAAGAAGTGTAGCTTGAACAGATCGTATCCAAAACTTCAAACGAATTTCCCGAAAGCATGGAATTTTAAGCTTTAGGTACGTTACAGGCTAACTATTGGCAATTACAGCTTACACAAGGAAAGTTCAGATAATAGGGCTTAGCTTATAAACTTCGCTACGACAAATGATCTCATTCTAAGCAGCACAAAATTTCAAAACAAGCGCATTCATTCAGGGACATGGGTATCACCAGATGGAGATGTAGTGACTCAGACTGATTTGAAAAACCTGATACAGTTGATGTACAAGTCACCAACCAGACTGTAAAAATGCAGTCAGCAATAAATAAAGAATGACAAGGCTTCTTGTGAAGATCAGACTTACGCTGAGTTATTAAAGAATAGAGCGCCGTAGCTGGAATTAGAACTACATATTTAACAGAAACAATATGGAAGACATAAAACATAACCCCAGACTGGAAAACCGCAATTCTACGCCCCATATTTAAGAATAATGTTCCCCTTATGTGCGATAACTACAGAGGAATTGCTTTACTGGATGCCACATATAAAATCTTAGAAATATGCCTATTAAACAGATTGATCCCAATAATTGACGATCTAATGGCGGTTTCCGCAGAAGTAGATACCATTAGGTCATATATTCACACTAAGACGAATAACTGAGAAGACGTGGGAATTTAGTGTAGATGACCACATACTAGTATTATTTCCAGTTTTGAAATAGGCCTACGATAGCAAACACCAACAGACACACCTAAATATAAAGAGGGAATCTGTAATTCCAAACAACACTGATTAGATTACTTAAAATCTGTACAGACGAAACTTCGTGTCGTATAAGGACACCGAAATTTTTAAGGTGTTCACTGGATTGAAGGAACGGGACGTCATTTCACCCACTTTATTTAACCTTATTTTGTAGAAGGTCGATGGAAACTTTTGCTAAACTAATCCACAAGCGATCGAAATGCAGGAGGCGAACATTCGTATTTACCTATGCAGATGATATAAGTAGTTCCAAAACAGAATTAATCAGAACGATGCAGGATTATTACAAAATCGCTGACAAAACCGGATTGTATGTTAATGAAGAAAAGACAGAATATATTATCATAAATAAGAAAATCCAAAGTAGATGCATTCACTTTAAAGACAGTTGATCATTTCAGATACTTAGTCTTTTTCGTAAAAACTATAGAACGGGTATGGAAATAGATGCCCACCTCGCAACAGTGAACAAAACTAATTATTTTTATGAGAATCGTAAAGAAAAGATCAACGAACTTCAAACACCGCTTACATCAATCTAATATTGCACCAGTAACATTATACCGATGCGAATATTAATATTCAGAAATAACGATGAAGAAAACTTAAAATTCAAAAGAAAAAAACTTTTAGCCAGTATACGATGAAAATGACGTGGTATGAAGGATAAGAAAAAATGAAAAATCAATAGAGCTGAACAAACACCGTCACATCGTTGAGGTGCTAAAGAAGGAAGGCTGAACAGGGCAGGTCATAAAACAAGAATAACGGAAAGTAGACTTCCAAAATAGCATTCGGTAGGCCAATAGATGGAATGAGAGGGAGGCAAAGAAGCAGAATTAGGTAGCGAAGTAACACCCAGGTTGATATAGCTAGGATGAACATCAACACAGAACGGATAAACAGTGCATTCGACAAGCATGAAAGCAAGAGGCTCTTACAGTAGATCAGGCGTACGGTCGGTAGGACCGTTACCTCATGTAAAGTACGGAAAGATACAGTTTTTCTGAAATTAGTACTTCTGTGCCATTGAAAGATGGTACAAAAATTAATTACTTCATTTTCATTAACTGCAGTCAAGTAAAAGGTGTGACGAAGGGTGTCCCACATAAAACCGGTACACCTCGTTTTACCAGTTAATTATCTCTAGTCGAATTGCTTGTGAAGTGGCAACACTGTCTCGGCAGTTGGCTACACTGCATTTTGTCGTAAAGTTTAGTGCAGCTGTGTGTTTGGACATCAGTTGTTGTGAGAAGCTCGTATTGTTGTTACAGAAATGGGGCAATTTGCATTAGAAGAGCGAATTGATATTGTGGAGTATTACAGAAGGGCTCCATCAAGGAATGTAAGGATATTTTTCAAGCAAAATATGTTGGTAGGAAACTCCCCACGACCAGCATTATTCAACATTTGTACAGGAAATGAAGGCTGGAGTATCTGTTCAGTATGTGCAGAGGACTAGGCGACGGCTGTGAGGACCCCTGAAACTGTAGACAGAATTCGCATGGACATTACGAGAAATCCTCGCGAGTCCGCGTATGTTGTGCGTCGTGTCATTGTGCACTAAAAGATATGAAATTAAATGCCTGTCGTGTGAGTGTGGTGCAAGAACTGAAGTCAGAAGACCAGAAAAAAAAAAGAGTTCATTGTGGCAAATGTCAGTTCACATCAACTGCTAACGGGTCCTTGGATCCTTGCTTTACCTCATGTCAGATGAGTCCTGTTTTCGTTTGTCAGATCTGAACTCCCAGAGTTGCAGATACTAGTTGTAGGATACCACACATATTCTGGATGAAAAACCGCTCCACCCAGAGAAGATAAGGTGATGTTTGGTGCGTGCGCGTGTGATAGGTCCCATGTTTTCCAATTACATCTTAAATAATGCCAGATATCTAGAGATATTTGACTCTTTGTACGCACAATTAACAGATGCAGAGAAGCTGTATCCAGTATTCCAACAAAATGGAGCAACCGCCACACATCCAACCGAAGTACGGCCACATCATCAACATGTTTCCTGAAGACAGACTGTCGGTAAGAACGTCTGCGTCCCGAAGGTCTTCGGACTTTATACCGTGAGATTTTTATTTATGGGGCACATTACAAAGAAAGGTGTATGCTGACAATCCTCGCACAATAGACAATCTTAAACGGAACATTAATAGAGAAAACAACATCGCGCCTGTAGAATTACAGCGTCTGCTGCTAAAGTCAACGCACGAAGTCAGCGATGCCTGGGGTCTGATTTTGAACAGGCCATTCTACCCTTCGGAAAAAAAAAAAAAAAAATCGAAACAAATGTTGGAAAGGAGACACGAATATTATGACTGACACGGTTCAAAATGAAATGAAACTGCTATTAGCTCTAGGCAAGTGGATAAACTGAGATTTTACATGGTCGCTATTTAGAAACTCAGACAGTTTGCTTCTCAACGCATTATGAAATTTCCAACGCAGTAGCTCGCAGTCGGACATCGGCGCTCATTGAAAGTTCTCTACCTCTTCATTCATATTTCTGTTAATAAGAATGCGAAAAGTAGCAGTTGGTTGATACAGATGCTGTCCCTAATTTTTTTATTTAGCCTTATCAAACATTTAATCAGGAATCAACGTTTTTTTCCCGCCTATCGAGACTCAAGTCTTCAATATTGCAACCGTAGCAGCACTGTTTGCTCGGGTGCTGATGAAAAGCTGGTGTGAAAAACAGACCTGCAGCAAAGAAATGAATTGTGCTCTGGAAGGAACAAAGAAGAGCCTTGAGATTGCAGAATAATCTCTCTATAAGAACCACACGGAAGTGTGCATGCAGACAATTTTTTAGGGATATCACGCAAAGATTACACAATACGCGCGTCGAATTCTCTAGTACGTCTTTGTTGTGACTGATGAATGCTACTTTAAACGATCACAAGCACTTTCACACATTGACGCAACCCACGCGAGCGATGTATGACAAAAGAACAGCTCAGACATTCCCTAGCATGTTGACTACCGCTATCGAGTACGATATGTGTATTATCTTTTGCGAGGCCGCTAACCGCTGATAAATTACATTCGATGAGATCTAATTGTCAGCAAGTTACATCTCCGAAACGACGGACGCCACTGGAAGTCAGTTACGTCAAAGGAGGCAACTGTCAGACTCTCCCTTTAACTGCGCCAGCTTGGAACCTCTGCTCTCATTCGAAAAAAAAAAAACATTTTTCTGAAGCAAGTCACCCATCCAGTCGGAAAAAATAGCTGACTTTTCAGAAACGGTTCATGTGTATCCAAACAGACCATGGCAAAAAGTGATGAGCGCCTTACGTTATCTGCAAGGCGTTTCTCAAGCAGACGATATCATCCGACGCGTCTCTTGTTGCACAGCATCAGGCTCTTACTCTGATGCAACACGGTGAGCTGCAGTTTCACGAAGCACACGCTTATTAGCCCAAACATTATGACCACCTACTTAAAAGCCTGAGGGTAGGCCCTACACCTTTGGAACGCAATACAGTTGATATGTGGGCGCATACGTGCGCCCGATTCTTAAACCAATACAGCTTGATTACCGTCTTGAGATACGGACAGTTATCCTGCTGGAAGAAGGCATCACCGTCAAGGAAAACATCAAGCATGAAGGGATGCAAGTGGTCCTCAATGATGTTCACGTAGACTCCAACTGTCATGGATTGGGTTGTTTGGGGAAGGAGACCAGGCAGCGAGGTCATCAGTCTCATCGGATTAGGGAAGAACAGGGAAGGAAGTCGGCCGTGCCCTTTCAAAGGCACCACCCCGACATTTGCCTGGAGCGATTTAGGGAAATCACGGAAAACCTAAATCAGGATGGCCGGACGCGGGATTGAACCGTCGTCCAACTGTCATGTCGTCCGTTATTACCACAGGTCTCATGGAGGCCCGCGTGAATGTACGAGTAGCTCATAATTACTTCCCCCCTGCTGGCGTCCATTGCGCGGTGCGTGTTTCGAGCAGCCGTTCTCCAGGTTGTCGTCATATCCGGAAACGATCATCGACTTCCTGTATCAAGAAACGTGAATCACCTTACCAGCAGATTCATTTCCTTGATCTACCGTCCAGCCTCCATGATCTCGTGCCCAGCACAGCAGTAACTGACGTTTTTAATATTGGCAACACAATGATCGTCTGGTGTGGATCTCAGTGTTCAACAATGTCCATTGAACGGTGTGCTTCGAAACACTTTACAAGCACCGGCACTGTACTATGCTGTTAGATTTGTCACAAATCGCCGACTGTCTCTTACATGCTTTACATAGTGGACGAACATCTGACGTGCACATTATGTGATGGAACGTGGACGTCCAACACCTTATCGCCTGCTCGCGGTTTCAGAATCCTTCAGTCACTTTCCGCAGAAGCTCACAAAAGTAAACGACAAGCAGCCGATCAACTACGCTGTTTCACAGATGCTCGCTCCTAGGAACCCGACCATAACAGTTTGCCTTTTTCCAAAGTCGGTTATGTTGGTGAGTTTTCCAATTTGCGGCCCATATCGTCGCTAGAAGTAGTCTCTGTTCGTATCTTCTCCACTTGTGCACTGTCTTTATCGCGTCACACACCCAAACGCCAACAGACGGCATTCGTTCTTCCGGCGGCCAGAAGTCTTTGTGTGTCGGTTCTTCCGTATATATACATAAGCAACTACTCCATATTTACAATAATTGTGCTTTTAGATTAATCTTCACACTTTATATAAGTACCCTGTTTCCACAGTACGTGCCTGTGATGAGATTAAGCCACACCTAGACGAGAGCTTTAGAAATACACTGGATTTCCAACGGCTGATCATCCGTCTCTTCCGTCGAAAGAAAAGAATCGTATATCGTTCAAGAAATTTGGGAACAAATATTGATTGGTAGAAAATCACCACACTAAGAAGAGTAGCGAAGAAAATGTATTTCCAGTAAAAATAATAGGTTTAATTTTACGTTCATAACGAAATTTGTCTTAATGGAAACTTGCCACTACTGTAAGTGTCAAAACAGGATTTTAATTATAGTCTCATTTGACTCCAATTAATTTATCCTAGCGATATGTACTGGAGAACGAAAAATCATTCGTAATGCATGATATATTGTCATGACAAGTGGTGCAACCGTACATTTAAAAAAATATTAACAGTCTCAGTTACAAATTTTCACAAATTCTTACAAGTTTCGATCACTTAATCACCATCAGATGAATCCAGAATGAGATTTTCACTCCGCAGCGGGGTGTGCGCTGATAAACTTCCTGGCAGATTAAAACTGTGTGCCGGACCGAGACTAACTCGGAACCTTTGCCTTTCGCTGTGCTCTACCAACTGAGCTACCCAAGCACGAGTCACGACCCGACCTCACAGCTGTATTTCTGATGCAGAGTGAAAATCTCATTCTGGAAACATCCCCCAGGCTGTGGCTAAGCCATGTCTCCGCAATATCCTTTCTTTCAGGAGTGCTAGTTCTGCAAGGTTCGCAGGAGAGCTTCTGTAAAGTCTGGAAGGTAGGAGACGAGGTACTGGCAGAAGTAAAGCTGTGAGGACGGGTCATGAGTCGTGCTTGGGTAGCTCAGCTGGTTCGCCGGCACGGTAGCTCAGAGTGTTCGGTCAGAGGGCTGCGTGCTCTCTGTAATAAAAAAACTGAGTGAAACGATCAACAACGAGCTTCAACGGATGTCATGCGACGTCCGCTACGACGAAATACAGCGAACCATAACGAAGAAAATGAAAAAAAAAAAAAGTTGGTAGAGCACTTGCCCGCGAAAGGCAAAGGTCCCGTGTTCGAGTCTCAGTCCGGCACACAGTTTTAATCTGCCAGGAAATTTCATCATCAGATGATTTTGACGTTTCATAACTCGTCATTAACTAGATCTGAAGATGATCTAAAAGTGATCGAAACTATTTTTGAAAAATCATAGTTTGCACACAGTTGCATTGTCGCTTTAGTACACAAACAGCTTCATTCACAAACAGAGGTTCTTCGAGTGTATTGTGATAATTACATTACGACCGCCCAGACCCTTTATCAAGCGTGATGTCAAAAACCAAAATATCAATTCAACTATAGATGTGGACCACATATAGAGTGTAGCAGACCATGATCCAAGCCCGTTATCAAGCATCATGTCAAAAACCGGCATGTCAATTCAACTATATATCTGGGGTACATATAGCATGCAGCAGATCCATGGCGAAGCACATGACAAGACTGAAGTGGCTTGCTCCTCACCACAGATCTACTGCCACGCTAGAGGTGCTCCAGGTTTGTAGGTGAATCCACTTGTTGGTTTTTGACAGGATGCTTGATAGTGGTTGCAGGCTGTCGTACATCTGATTAATTCACAGTATACCTGAAGATGGTCTGCTTGTTGCAGTCCGGTTGTGTAGTAAAGCGACAATACAGCTGTGAGTAAATCATAATCGATGTTAGTAATAGTTTCTGACAGTTTGCAACTGAGACTTAACACAATTATTTTTTAAAAGAATTACTGCATTAAACAATTTACAAAGTAACTTAAACAGTCTTAGATGTGTCAGTACGTTTCGTGTCATCTTTTTCCTCTTAAGGAAGTTAAATGAAGTTGTGGAGACGTCTCGTATAGCGGACGACAGGGATGTATGGACCGAATTTGTCACGCTGTAACAATCCAGACATATCCATAAGACTATTACACATCGGAATCCCGACATATCATCTTTGTCAGTGCAAGGCGTTTTATAAAAAAAGTCACTTCATCGTAAACGTTTCACATTCCGCAAGTCCTTTGGAAGTGATTGATCAGTACAACGGCTCAATATATCTCATAAAATATCCGACAGTTAAGTGGTGTAACTGTATTTACTGTTACTCGGAAAATCGACGTGTTTCGGAGAAAGTGCTGAATTAATCACGTGTAAATTTTGCGTGTCAATGTTCCGACGTGATAACAGGCTCATACTTTATTCATGCTAACATCACTATATATACCGACGTTTATTGAAGAAAATGATGTCATTTAACTTCGAATACTACTGCTTCTGTTACAATGGAGCTCCCACTCGGAGTGCTAGAACATGCCATGTTGCACACGGATGTGTTTCATTAACAAGTAACTAGACGACGTATCACAACTGAAATTCTATTCTATGATGTGAGTTTGAGCGAATGCAAATGAGAATTGTAGGCAGTAGGTCAGATTTTTAATGCGATCATCTGTCAGTAGATGACATATTGTGTATCTATATCGCAAAACTTTGGATTTCCTACTTCGTCACTTCGCAGTGCATAACATCGGTATAGATGCCTTACGGCCACAGCGATACGAATTAACATTTGACAAAACCCGAGAGCGACAAAGTTTTGGCTGTGTGTATGCATTCCGAGTATGCAAAACGAAGCGTTCCTATGGTCTGTCTTGTTTCCTTTTAAACCGGCATGGTACTTTTAGCTATTTCTGTAGCTGAAAAGGGCCCAACTCAAGAGACCTGTAGAAGACAGAGACCGTTCTGAACAGCATTGAAGAAAAGACATTTCAGAAGTGTTTCGAAGAATTGCGAAAACGCTGGGAAAATTGTGTACATTACCAAGATGAATGGTTTGAAGGATACCGGAGTTTTTCATCTCCCAAGCAATAACAGAAGACAGACTTACAATTAGTAAAGAAGAAAAAACCAAGAAAACAGTATGCCAATAACACGTTTGACAACTGAACAGTGTTCATTTTTGCTGTTCGTATACACAATATGAAATCGATAAAATATTGCACATATAAACAGCAAAAATACAGATAGCTGACTGGAACATGTGAAACATACTAATAAATACAACTGAACGCGGAACGGGTCCATTTGACGAAATATATAAAAAATACATTGTGCGTGTCAGCGTAGAATAGATTTCCTGCATTATTTCCACTGTCCACGCCATGTTTACATGTAGGAACCACATCATCCACATGAACATTCTCGATAAGTTATCGCCATCGAACTATTCTGTTTCTTGCCCTTTCCCAGGCATTTAGCGTCCTAGCAACAACAAGGTCATTACAGATAGTAGTAGATAACTAATATACGAAGACCGTTCCTTTTGCTCGTTAATGGCGTGTTTTGCCCAAGTCCTTTTGCACGTCAGTTCTTGCAATGCTTTCATTCTCCGATGAGAAGGTGAAATCAGGGGTTAGGTATTCCAGTTCTCGCTCAGCGAGATAAAAGCCCTACAAAGTAAACGTAAAAAACAAAGAAGAATAATTTTGTAGTTGGATACATTGCATTGACTCTGTAAAAAACTAAGTGGTATTACGTCCCTTCTAAGAGCTTGTTAGAGATGAACAGACACCTTGTAATGGAGATGAATGTGGCTTTTTTGAGGGTACCATACAATTACTCACCTAAAGTGACTCAAAGGAAGCGAAGGAAACACAAATCAAGATTGGCAGACGGGTATTTGAACCTTGGTCGTCAAATAAAGGACACTGCTCCCCATTGCTCTTTGTATACGTCACGTCAGTTTCAAAAAGCAAGCGATGAAAAATTGGTTTAAAACATTTGCCTGCCACAGCATACATTCGAAAGCCTGCCTTCGATAGGATTGAGAAGGAAAAGTGGAGTGGGAATGGTGAAATCTTGAGCATGCTATGCAGTGTGTTAATTCATTGTCCTTCAACATTAACTTGCGATAAATTGATGGGTACTGACCATATGCTAATGATCTGAATATCTTAGCACTATTGACAACAGAGAAAATGACTTCTGCAAGGCGTTTCATAATTAATAAGAAAAACTGACGACGATGCAAGTGTGCGGCCACAAAATGGGGGCGGGGGAGGGGGTGGCGAACCGCACAGTAATCCCGGGCTCGGTGTGGGGCAGTGGTGAGGTGGGTGGACTGCTGTGCCCTATTGTGGCGTTGTGTACCACTGAACGCTACGGCGGGATGAAGCCTCTCCGTTGTTTCTAGGTCCCTGGTTTAATACACAATACATAAGTATGATCGAAATCATTTTCGGGTTTAGGATGAGCTTCTTACCCTCGGATTTGTCCGCATACGCACATTCAAATATATTTCTTGTATATTTAAAATGGTTCAAATGGCTCTGAGCACTATGGGACTCAACTTCTGAGGTCATCAGTCCCCTAGAACTTAGAACTACTTAAACCTAACTAACCTAAGGACATCACACACATCCATGCCCGAGGTCGGATTCCAACATGCGACAGTAGCGGTACTCGCGGTTCCAGACTGTAGCGTCTAGAACCGCACGTCCACTCCGACCGGCTATTTCACACCTATGTGCACACATATTTCACCTGGGTGTCTATCGAAGTTCGCCCTGAAGTTTCATTTTCATGAAGCTCAATGTTTATGACCTCATATTGTCTTAACTATGTGCTGTACAATGACATAATTTTGTACTTTCATCCACTGTTATATGTGGCTGCTGTCTGCGAAATGTGTTGCGAATAGAGTTAGTAGTAAAGAAGTAATAAATTAAAACGCCATGCATAATGTGCTGGTTTTCCACACGTTTCAGAGTTTGTGATGTCACATATCCTGAACTGTATGTCATACAATGATACGTTTTTGTAGACGCTTTCAGTGGAAAATGTGGATACTGCCTGCGAAAAGTATTGCGGATGGAATTACTAACAATGAAGTAATAAATTAAAACGTCATACATGATGCGGTAGTTTCTCACGCATCTCAGTGTTTGTGACGTCATATGTCCTGAACTAATTGTCGTACAATGATGTAATTTTGCTGGTATTTTCAGTGATATGTGTCAATACTGTCTGCAAAATTAGTCACGAATACAGTTAGTAGTAAAGAAGTAATAAATTAAAAAGTCATTCTTCACGCGGCAGTTTTACCGCATGAACAGCGAAAATTTAGTTAACTGTAGACTTTTTCCTTTCACCATTTTGTGGGGGGGGTCGCCAACGCGAAGTAGTTTCTTGAAGGTTTGAAATTAGGGGTAATGATTCTTGCAAGTCTCTAAGTGCCCACATTCCGAAATAATGGATGACTAAAGTATGGGTTTTCGCGCGCCGTGGTCTATACTGTTTTTTTTATCACCATCCCCAACTTTTTGATAGGTGGGTGGTTCTTACCCTCACAGTGATTCTTTTCAGACAGTAAATGATACGTGTGCCAAGTTTGGTTGAAATCGGTCCTACGGTTTAGGAGGAGATGTGGAACATATGTAGGTACAATATACAAGTACATCCATTATTATAATTTGGATGGATTTTCACCCGTGTAAGTTCGCTGTTAATCATGATACACTCTGTATATCAGATTTGTTTTTCCAAAGTGAACCTGTAAAGTACTCCTGACACTAGCATTGCAGATCATAACATTTTTGTTGCAACAGCACACCTATTAATGAAATTAGACAGCAAGCGAGACGTTCTCCTGGTTCTTCCGCATTACGTTTTCCGATCTACACCTCTCAACGGCGGATGGCGGAATGGTTCTGTCAAGAAGGCCGCGCTACCAGTTCCGTTCTCCATCTTTGTCGGTCTGGGCTCGTGCTCTACCACTCTCATGACCTCGCTGTTGAGTGTACACACACACACACACACACACACACACACACACACACACACACACACACACACACACACACTCTCTCTCTCTCTCTCTCTCTCTCTCTCTCTCTCTCTCTCTCTCTGAGAGAGTGGAGAGAGTGGGAGAGATCGAACGCTCGTGTCCTTACCCCCCGCACTCCCGAATTATTTAGGATGTTGTTGATTGTTGATTTAAATTGCCTACGGCGCTTGACCCTGCACGCCGATTGATCTGAGAAGCACATTCTCAGACGCACCAGCTCTGTAAACATATCACGGCAACGGCCACGTTATTTTGTCTGCCTTGCCGCTTGAGAGCCTGCTAATACGAGTGTTTCCAATAGTCTACTTTACCTGGCCAATAAACGTGACAAACTTCACTGAATACCTTCTTTGTGACCCGCTAAAGGAGTGTAACTACAAATCATTGAAGTCTTACGGTTACAAAGAAAATTGCGCTCTCATTTTCTTCTCAAGCGTCACTACTTAATAATTTATAGTAGAGTAGTTTCGTGTCACTGTAAATGCAGCCAAATCGTCTGTCCCTAAGTTTTTCCGGTTGTCACCTGTTGATCCAGCGTTGTATCCGAAACTGTTTGTGAGCTTGCCAGTAATTTTATATTCCCCTGCTTGCGTTACGAGCACCGCTCAGGTAAGGTCGCATGATGGGGCTGCGGCCTGTAGGTATCACGACCTGGCTGGTTTTCTGTCGTGGTTGTCTCCCTTAGAAAAGCTGGCTTCACCGAGCCTCTAGAACCCTCCCTGCCCTATTTTGTATTACACTTCGTCTGACTTCAGTCGAGACCATCCGGCTAGGTTGACCCTGCGAGTAGTTATGCTACCGACGGCACAACTCTCGACTTCGTCGAAGCGCGCAAACCTTCCCACCCGACAATGAAGGTGCCTTCGATAAGGCACAGAATTCCTCAGAAAATCCTGAACTACAAGCCGTATGAAAAAGATGTAGTGGAAGACCTAGAAAAAGGTGGGAATGATTTTGTTTGTGAGTTCGGAACAGGCAACGCCTAATGCTTGAAGATAAGATGATGATGATGTAGATGCAGCGCAACCTCGTCCCTTCTAATGGTTCAAATGGCTCTGAGCACTATGGGACTTAACTTCTGAGGTCATCAGTCCCCTAAAACTTAGAACTACTTAAACCTAACTAACCTAAGGACATCACACACAGCCATGCCCGAGGCAGGATTCGAACCTGCGAGCGTAGCGGTCGCGCGGTTCCAGACTGAAGCGCCTAGAACCGCTCGGCCACTCCGGCCGGCCGGCCCTTCTATTTCACCTGTAAGTTATTCAACCTTAGTAATAAATTTCTAATAGCTGAAAAGAGTTATACAATGCCATTATCTTTCGAGGCTGTAGATACTCCAGATTCGTGTTGCCGTGTCTTTCTGGCTACAACTTTTACTATTGTCTTTGCCGCTACAGAACTATTCAGCAGGTGCAGCTGATACGATACCTTGTTTGCTTAACGACAAAAAACGATTAATGTTTTGGAATCACGAAGGCCTTTAGACATGGAATATGGCTAGCCTACTTCTTGGAGACAACGGATACTTTTTGCCTACAACATAAACGGTGCACAGATGTAGGGCATACGTTAGTTACTTACAGCTATGTGTCGTCTGGGTAGATTTTAATAAAATATGGATAGCTTTAGAGCAGAATCTGTTTTATGTGAATTAGCGGGCAAGCAGAAAGACAAAAATTATTGAATAGTCTGTTTTGCGTCTCTGATACGTCTATAATGTCATTCATATCACTGAGATGTATATCATCATTCGTGACAGTGGCTAAATTGGACTGCGTAAAGAAATTGGACTGTGTGAAAAAATGGGACTTTCCATGGGCGCTGATTAAGGTGCAACTGAGCGCCTAACATAACCTGACATCATCACTTCTGTGAATTACGCCAGGGAGAGTGAAAATACCGTAAAAACTAGAATTTATTGTCAAGCACGGCAATGGCGTAACGCAAACATTTGTTAAGCGGTGGTCTTCAATAATCTAACCGGCTAACTTTGACCAGAGTACATTAGATATTCATAAAGATATAAATAATTTTAATAGCAAGGAAGTACGTCTAAGTAAACGAGTGTAACTATTATGTCAAAACTTCGCTGCACCATACAAATCAAACGTGAACATCAAACACTAACAGATTGAAACAACGTGCAGGGCTGGAAAATTTTAGGCGGAACCTTTACCTTTAGCTGATTACAAGCCAATAAAAAAAAATAAAAAATTAAAAACCATCCTATCGCCCCTGAAGATGTTACTCATTTTCAGACTGACAGTACGTCTTCTTGGTACTTTTCTCAATATTAGGCCACACAGTCACAAATTTATTGATTGAAAGCAGCATTTTTACACGTTTTTTAAATTGAACTGTTACTGATATTTTGACATACTTCACCTAATAACTGTCAAGCTATTCAGAAAAGTACAATTTGTAAAGTATCGCGAATGGTAGCACATCATGTGAAGCGCTGCCACTTCTTTGAGTATGAAACCTTGTTCTAGATGAACACTAGATAATGGCTTAAAAACCCGAACGAAGATTTGTAACGAAGAAGCATCCTATGTGGAAAAAAAATTACCGCTTCCATTCTCTCCGTTTCGTACAGCTTTAAAGAAACAAAGCAAAACATTCGTTTTGATTACACACACTAGCCTGTATCTCTCTTTTCTCTCAAGGTAGCTACAAGGAATGCAGAAAACCCTGAGGTACTGGCAGGTTGAAGTTTTCAGCTGCAAGAAGGCGGTTGCTCTGGTTTTTCAACTGACGCTACTGAAGCTACAAGCAATTTAAGTTCACTGACTTCTCAGGAATGCTGATTATTGACACCAGAGGAGCGTTATGAAGTGGCCTGCAGACAACATGAGATGGTCGCGAAAGATTCGATAATCTGAAGTTCCATCCTTCCGGCACTCAAAGAAAGAATCATTCGGATAACAGACAGACACAATTTGCTGAAACGATCATTAGCTATCCACATTTAAAGCGACTGTGTTTTCTACGCGGCCTCATGTTTACTGGCTGCTCGACATTAAGGAACCATCAGCGCCTTGGCCACTGAAGATGACCTTAGCTCAGTTCTTCGGATATCGCTTGACTCCTTGGAAAAGTTTATCAAAACTGGACGTTCTTGTCACAGGGAATTACCGAGATCCCTGCTATCAGAAAACCAGGAAATTCCCGTTCTTTGAAGAACCTAATTGCATATATATATAACAGCATCAAACGGCTGATTACTTCACAGAAGAGTTAATGTTTTATATATTTGGCACTATGACGTCATATTTCCTGAACTATGTATCGTATGACGACATAATTTTGCAGGTATATTAAATGGCACTTGTAGATACTGTCTGCAACTCCTGCTGGGAATAGAATCGGTAGCAGAGAAGTAATACATTATAATGTCACGCCTGAGGCTGAAGATTGATTTCATGAACAACGATACTGTAAGCGATAAACAGTTTTTGTTTCATCTTCTTGTTGGGGATGGGGGAGGAATGGGGGTGGGGAAAAGTACATCAGCAGGAAAATGTTACGTAAAGGTCTGAAATTATGTGTGAAGTTTGTTGGAAGTCGTTAAGTTCTCTCATTCTCAAATACTAGTTGAATATGATCCGGGTATTTGCGCGCCCTCAGTTATGGTGCCTCAGGACACAGTGTCTGCATCTTTAACATTTGTCTTAAAATAATTAGGCGATGTATTGCAAATCAATTTTTTGTTGCCCTTGGAACCTGTTAGGCAGGCAACCTGCAACTGGTATTGGGCCGGCGGAGGTTCGAGTCCTCCCTCGGGCATAGGTGTGTGTGTTTGTCCTTAGGATAATTTAGGTTAAGTAGTGTGTAAGCTTAGGGACTGATGACCATAGCAGTTAAGTCCAATAAGATTTCACACACATTTGAACATTTTGAACTGGTATCGATTTTCGAAATAGCGGTTTAGGAATACATAGACGTATTTTCTATCTATCGGTCGCTGTTTTTATTAATTCAGACAGACTGTTTAGGCAGTGCCACCCATCCTCAGATCATTTCTTTTAGTTTTAGAGGAATGAATCTTACGGGAACCATTAATTTCACTCCCATTCACTGACAGTTCCATTAAGACTGGCTACTCTGGAGTACGACAAATGACCTGAAGATGGGCGACGCTGCCCGAAACTGGTTAGTTTGAAATAATGGAAATGGCGATCAACAGTAGAAAATAGGTCGACGCGTCAGTTTCTCGTTTCTTCGCGCGCTCTGTGATTTTTGTTACAACCCGTGTCCTGAAAACGCTATCCTATCCATTTTAGAATGTTGAAATGTGTGTGAAATCTTATGGGACTTAACTGCTAAGATCATCAGTCCCTAAGCTTACACGCTACTTAACCTAAATTATCCTAAGGACAAACACACACACCCATGCCTGAGGGAGGACTCTAACCTCCGCCGGGATCAGCCGCACAGTCCATGACTGCAGCCCCTAAGACCGATCGGCTAATCCCGCGCGGCCATCCATTTTAGAGAACACGACAAGGTCGTAAGCGGACGTATGCAGTGAGCAGAGTTGTCATTTGTTTTTGGGCAAGAGCTGCTCGACACTGCGCCGAGAGACTGGAACACTGACGCGCTGGAGCAGCCACTCTTTCGATTCCCGCAGCGTACGCCACTGTTGTTTTTGCAATGTCACTCTAAAGAAGTAATGCTGGTTAGTTATGATATCTTTGAGAACAAATTCATATTTGACTATCACATTTATTTTGAAAAACAAAGGCAACATTGTTACCACGTTGGTTCTTAACTGTCTTGATTTCATCAGTCGTGATGAGGCATTATTTCACGGGTTCGATTGTTGTTTGGTTTTCGGTCATACCCGTAACTCCAAGTATGACTTTTGCAAAAACTATATGTTCGCAGTTTGTTCCGTCAACTCTGGAACTGCAAATTCGCCAAACATACGAAACAGCATTTTCATAAACAAGCATTTCGAACTCACTTTCCCGTAGGAAAGGAATCTGGTCACTTGGTTTTAACAACAACAACAAACAACACCAACATAGCCGACAGACTTCAGGACTTTTCGCAAGAATACGGCAACAAAGCGAAGAAGCAGAAGCGCAAAAGACGAGCTCTTAATCGACAAAATAATTCTGGAGAACTGTCAAAGCCGGAAAACCAATCTATACATGACTTGGACTGACAACGAAAAAGCCCTTGACTCTGCCACACATTCAATCATGAAGTGCCTGAAAACCATCGGGGACGGCAATAATGTATCTAAATTCACAGAAAATCTGATGCAGCCCTGAAGACCGAGCTATTTCTTGGAGAAGAAAGTTACGGACGGCTCAACATTATGAACTATGTCTCCATTGCAGTTCATCATCACTTTGATTCCACTGTCCAACCATCATACAGAAAGTAAACCTGAGCTGCGAAACAAGAAATTATCGGAAACTATCCGACCTGCTGTTCGTATATTATCTGAAGCTCTAAGGAAAATCAGAAAACGAAATGTAGTCTCTGGCGTGTACAGTCAGAATCTTAAGCAATGAAATCAGCATGGAATTTGGCTTAGTCAAATGCGCCACACTGGCGCCAAAAAGGGCAAAAATCACAGGAAGTGACCGCATCGAAAAGCGAAATGGATATGCCGTCAAGTCCCACTAACCAGGACTCTACAAATATATAGACTTTTTGCAGGGCCACACCATCAAGCATGGGCATGTAAAAAGTTAGATCAGCTAAGAGTCCACCCAGAGGTTCAGAAAAATTTTGAAAATCTGAATGGCATCGATGCACCCAATAACAAGGCCATACCCGTCATCAGATACACTGCAGGCATTGTGAACTAGACGCAAGTACATTAGGATAATATGGACAGAAACAGAAGAAAACTCTTGATAATCCACTATATATTTCACCATCGCGATGTCGACAGTTTGTACTTTTCCAGAAAAGCAAGCAGTATGTTCTTGCAAGTGAGGCAGGAAGCATACGAAGAGAAGCATACGAAGAGAAGCATGCACTGGCATTCGGTGCGAAAGATAGCCAAAAATCAGCTATGATTGAAGACAACAACAGAAAGCTTCTCAAAACACAGAAAACGAAGAACCGACGCCGGAAAGACTGTTCTCAGATGCCGGACTGACAGCCTGCGCAATGAAACAACAACAGTTTTTGGTTAAGATCGAAGGCAAAAATAGCTAAAAAAAGACCGTTTGTTGCCTGACCGGCGGAGCACTAAAGAAGGAAATTGAAGGACTGCTTTTTGTTGCGCGTCAGCGAGCCATCAGGACTAACGCTATCAAAGTCAAAACAGAGAAATCCCAGAAGTGCATATTCTGCGGAGAAGCTAAGGAAACCATTGACTACATCTTGAGCTGTTGCAAAAAACATCGCCACGACTAATTAAAAGCAGAGGCACAAGGCTGTGGCACGAATGATCCGCTGGAAAGTACGTCAAAAGTACCAACTGCTGGTGGTAAAGAAGTGGCGGCACAAACCAGAAAAAAGTTTTCGGAAATGAAAATGTAAATTACTGTGGCACTTCCGACTTCATACATACAGAACGTTCGAACGAAGTGCACCACTGTCGAGAAAAAGAAAGAGTCTATCAATGACAGTGCCATCGCAGGTGATTGAAGAATCGGCGAACGTCAACTTTAAAAACTTATGATACGAGGACTTGAAAATCGAGCTTGAGCGACTCTGGCGCAAACCAAAGAACGTGAGCCTGTGATAAGCACGAATTATCCGACGATACGTCACCCAGTCCTAGACACTTTGGAAATGTCTCAATAGTGATAAAATATGAAACCCAGCATAGTTATCTTTACGGTTGTAATGTTTTCTATGTTTACTGTTGTAAGTCACTGCGGAAGAACAGTGCGGTTTCGATGCAGGTACAGCATGTACTGATTACGCCTCCCAATAGAACAGTTGTCTGAAAAGAGTAAAACATTTGACATACGCACCTATTTTTTTAAATTAATTTAGAGAAGATGTGTGATAACACCTATCGTAAATTTGCTGAGGCTCTAGAAAGTTGTGGGCACAATGGAAATATATTTGTCAGGAATAATAAATTATTTCCAAGTATGGCAGCAAGCTCGAATTTGGGAGGGTTAGCTGTCTAAACAAGGCGAATATCTTATGGCAGTTACAGCTTAATACGGAATACTAAACAGGTGTCGTTACTGGCGAAAAACAAAGGACTTACCGTAAATTTCAGTAAAACAAAGTAACTGACAATCGGGCAGCACAAAGAGGATATTGATGCAAGCGAAGAACGTATCAGTTGTTGTGAGAAACAACTATTTACGTTCTTTAGAAACTGACAGTATATTTCAGCAAGGGTATCAAGCCAAGCTAGCTACAAATGAATTTTATTTCCTTTTATAAGCCAGGAAAAATTACGAAGGCGACAAATGGAAGATTGTGTGAAACAGTCGTTTAAAAGATAGACGACGACACGTTGATCAAATGATTTTATGAGAAGTTTTCGAATATGTGGGCTACAACGGTAGGGTAATGAAAGATAATGATTTAAAAAGATTTGCTTGAAGAAATAGAGCTCTGGCTGAAACAGAATGGACAAATCTGAAGGGGAGAAGATAATTGGCCAAGGAGAGTACTGGAATGGCAGTCACAAAAGAGAAGAGGACTGAGCAAAGCAAACTTTTTAGTAAAGGACGAAGAGGAATGCGAAGAGTTCTTTGGCAAGGCAGGGATTCTTTCAAAAGAGGTTGAAAGAAACGGGTGACATAGTTGTAACGAAGTCTAATGTAGTCACATATTATTAATAGTATCTTATCATTCACTTAAGGGGAGTTAGAATGGATTTTTTTCACATCTTCGCATTTTTATCTTCATAAAATTTGCAATTTTCCGAATAAAATGATATATACTTACATCACTTATAGATTCACATATGAATTTTTTTTATATAATCTACACTGGTTGAAAATGTTAAAATTTTTACATGCATTACTTCAAGATCTTATTTTTACATGCATTACTTCAAGATCTTATAAAATCGGTATTTTTTTAATATAGAAGGCTGTGGATTGCTGTGTTATAAAGGTCATGTCTAGAAGAGGATTTGCACCAGGTTGAGGAAGTTGAAACAAAGTTTGTGAGACAAGAAACTTTCTAATGGTAAAACCATAAGAGGCAGACTGACAGACAAAATGATTGATGAACTACAGTAGTATTATGGGATGGCCACACCATCTTTGCCCTCCTGGACCTGATTCATCGTGCAATTACTGCAATGCCCAGTATTCAAACAGTTCATACAGCTATAAACGTTCCATCCCAGCAGCAGTCATGGATATCGTAAAACCTATTTACAGAGACCTGGTAAATCCTGAATTACTGAAGAAGTGTCTGCATTGTCACACTCGAAATCCCAATGAGTTTTTCAATAATCTTAAATGGACTCGCTTACCAAAAAATGTTTTTGTTGGAATGAAGACACTAAAGTATGGGGTGAGTGATGCTGTTATTGCTTTTAATGATGGCAACATTGTTAGGGTGAAAGTTCTACAGCATGTGGGGACTAACCCCGGACCAAACCGTATCAGTGAACTTGAACGGATGGACAAGGTTCACATTGATAAAGCAGAGTGTGCAGCACAGTTGGCCACCAAGGAGTCCAGAAAGAAGAAAACAAGAAAAAACTTAGAAAAAGATCAAGAGGATGATATACAGTATGACGCAGGGTGCTTCTGAGTGACTAAAAATTAAAAAAAAATTAAGTATATATTAAGTGAGTTACAGTCTTGTGAAACTTTAGAAGCTATACCTGAAAATTTACATTTTCTGTTACATTTTTCCCTAAATCTCAGAAACCACTTCTGGTAGAGTATTCAATTTTTCTGGGAGTAATAACAAACATATCCTGAGTCTACTGAACTAAAATAAGAACATAATGTTATGTATAATAAAAATTATTTAGGATAAATCACAAGAAAGGTACACAAAATTTTAACTGTGTAATTAAAAATTGTATTTCCAAAAGTAATGGCTGAAATGCAGTTATTGTAGTTCAATAGACTCAGAACATACAGTTTAATGTCCTGTAAAAGTTTCATGTCAATGGCTACAGTGGTTCCGGAAATATAGGATAGCCCAGTCATTTAATTTAACACTGTCGAGATAGGGCGTTCCAACTCCCCTTAATGCAGTGGCATTTCCACTGTCAACTGACATTGATACAGTATTATGAAATAAATATAATAAATATTATAAATTTAAAAAATATCATTTCTTGTACTAGAACTTTGGACTTCACAATCTGATATTCCTTTTTGCTCACGCTCAGTATGAAATCGCTCACGCAAGGTTTCGGAAGTTGCATCATATTACACTTTGTTCGTATTCGACGTTAAACTATAAAGAAACTGGAAAGTGGCTGAATCAGACCATTTGCATGTAGACAGAGTGACGCTGTAGTGTTAAGGCCAGACACTGGATTAATAATTAAATTCTTTTTTTCTCTTTTACACGATGAATATCTTATAACTAACTAAACTACGTGACATCTTTATCTTATACAAAAGTGCTGGGTTTAAATCCTCTTGTTCTCGATTTATGTTCTCGTACGGTATTCCTAAATCATTTCATCTAAGGCAAACCATCCAGGTCATGATCTTCCTATCATTCTGTTTAGTTTTATCATTCTTCTTCAATCAGTGTTCGACGAATTACTCTATTTTTCAGCCCTCTTATCATCAGACGGTGATTTTAATATCAAATAATCGTGAATGTTCTAATTCTAAGGTATGTACTTGCATATTATTATATCTCATCATGGCTATGTTGTTCCTGGAGGTGTTTTAGTTTCGACCGCCTCAAAAGGTCAGCAAGAATCCTGAAGCCACGTCCTCCAGAACGGGTTGCTGACTCTCGTGTTAACTCGGTCACGTGCGGTCCCGTGAAACCAGCTCATGTGCGTCACAACGCCCAATTAACCGCGCTACGCGCAAACCGTCCGGAATTGTTCCCAGACTTCAGTGTCACGTGCGCCCTGATCTAAGTGGCCAGCAAAATTCGATGTATATTTCCAGTTGCGTAACAGAAAAATTAGCTTTCCATGTCGTTTTTGAAACCATAACTGTATGTCTCTGAAGCGTGAATATCGTCAGTTGCCAAGTATCTATCAGTGGTAAATCTCTGTGGCGTTCCACATCGCTTAAATACCTGGCAGTAATATTAGGTATGCAGAGGAAATGTGGAAACAGAATTAAAGTTCAGGGAAAAGAAACGAAGTTTAAGGTTTGATGATGCCATTGTGATTATCAGAGACGGCGAAGGAGTTGCAAGCTCAATGGAACGAAGGGGGTAGCGTTTTGCAAAGAACTTGTTTGCATGTAGATAAGACGAATATCAACAGAAGTAAAATAATATTAATGGAGTGTAGTAAAATTAAGTCAGGTGATGTTGAGAGAACTGGATTGGAAAAAGAGACATTAAGAGTAGTAGATGAGGTTTGCTTTTGTCCAGAAATGGTCGAGATGATATAAAATACAGACAGGCAATAGCAAGAAATGCACTTTTTGAAAAAAGAAATTTGTTAACATCGAATATAAATGTAAGGATTATTAAGTCTTTCCTGAAGATCTTTATCTGTAAGACTTGTACGCATGTGTAACGTGGGCGTTAAAAAGTTCAGACAAGAAGAGAATATGAGCTTCGGAAAAGTAGAACTAATAAAGAATACTTAAGAATATTCAAGATTATATGGGTAAATCGGGTTACTAATGAAACGGTACTGAATCAAACTGGGGAAAGGAAATGTATGGCAAAACTACAATCAAAGGAGTGACCAGTTTATTTATTAAGTATTCATCATCCAGATCGTGGTATACAATACAAATAATGTGGATGAACGTGCACGCAAGCAAGCACGCACGCACGCACGCACGCAGTACCTGAAACATTAATAACTGAGGTTCCCCTCCTAGATTTACAGCTTCAGCAAAATAACAAAACGGAAACGGAGCACTCAGTACTCAAGAGTCGGCTATTAAGCGGAGACGTTGCAGAGTTACGTCCAATAGATCAGGCTTTTTGAAATATTGCTACACTATTAAATAAACAACACACTTTTTCTTTGCTACGCTCCAAAGCAACTTCTGCAGTGCGCAAGTGTTTCTCTCGGTAAGTGTATTAAATAGTCAACTTTCACCGCCACATTTGTTTTAATTTGACTCGCTCGATTCATCTTACAGTTTTCTAGAAAAGAATCGGCACAGAAATGAACAAGTTATTCTCTAGTTCATATGAACTGATTAATACTTTCACGTCGGTGTCTTGAATTACTATTCCAATGCCGATGTTGTCAGACACACGTGACATAATAAAAAAGCTAGTATACTTGTTTTCCTTACATTGTGTCAGAAGTAATTGCTATTTGTAATAACTCATCAAGCGAAACTAAAATCCTCCAGTTCCAAAATCATGTAATACGAATATTTCTTGTGTGTATTCAAGAACGTGTTGCAGAGACCTGTTCAAGAAATTAGCATCCTAACGACTGTTCCCTAATGTATTCGAAGACCTTGGCTGTGAACAATTTTAAGGGACAAGTAGGTTGTTTTCAGAAATTGCACAGCATAGTTTCATAAACCCTTATGAAGATATTTCTAACACTTCCATTGTGTTTTTTTTTAATTCAGATAAGTCACTGTTTTCAAATATTCCTAGGTAAACGACATTTGTAATATCGTAAATGCCATCCAAAATTTTACTCTTAAAAATACGTCAATGGTTACTTAACATTGTTTACGTGCAAACAGTGTATTTAGCATCAGTTCGCACTGAAATACCACTCTTTACATGCTGGGCGAGTTAACGAAACATTACTGTGAAACATTTCAAAAATTAAAAAAATGGTTCGCAGTATTTCATTTTATAATAATAAGATTTGTATTACTAACTTTTAATGAATGGAGTACAGAAATCTCAAAAATTAACATATGATTCAGCACAATGTTCAAGATAACCCTTAACATATCTGCCATTACACTCTGATGTAAATTCACAAACAGTGGTAAGAAGGACAACATATTGTTAACAATATAGTTATTTACTTTTACCTCCTTCGTAATAACTTCTGAAACGTATTTGCATTCAGGAACATATTCAGGGTCTTTATCGGAGTCCTTAGTTATCCTCATGTCAACGGCCTTGCCGCAATGGTAACACCGGTTGCCGTAAGATCACCGAAGTGAAGTGCTGACGGGCTTGGCTAGCAATTTGATGGACGACTATCCGGTCTGCAGAGCGCTGTTGGCAAGCGGGGTGCACTCAGCCCTTCCGAGGTCAATTGAGGAGCTACTTGATGGGGAAGTAGCGGCTCTGGCCACGAAAACTGACAACGGCCGGAAGAGCGATCTGATGATTATATGCCTCTCCATATCCGCATCCAATGACGCCTGTGGTCGGTCCGTTGGGGTCTTCAAGGCATGTTCGGATTGAGTTTCGTTTTAACTACCCCGTCAGCCTCAGATTTGTACAAATCGTTACTGTCGGCCATCATTTTTACACTTATCACTAACGATAATGATTTCCAGTCTCGGAACTTCCCGAATGATGATGAGGACAACACGAACACCCAGTCCCCAGACGGAGAAAATCCCCGACCCGGCCGGCAGTCGAAGCCGGGACCCCATGATCCGGCAACCAACACTTATCACTGTTTAGATGCACACACACTGAGAGTTGCCATTTGTGAGAATCTCAAATTACAAACAGAGCCACCATTTCTCGGTTTATCATGTAACTATCAACTAATGTGAACAAATCCCACAACGTACCATGTTTTACTTGCAACGACTGTTTCTCACCCAGTGTCCCTTACCGATGTTTACACCAGAGGTCTTCATTTATTCCTTACTGAAACCTGTCATTAAAATTCTCTCTCTTTTTCAATCCAACAGCTGAGTCGATGAAATCATTATAAATAAGAATCCTCACAAGGAGTTACCTACTTTGATCCAAAAACGTGTCCACTATTCAGGTACATAAATTTTCAATAATTTACAATCAGCCATGAAAAGTGTAACTAGCAATAAATTTCATTTTAAGAGAAGCCTACAGGACTTATTGGCGTACTCTGTTTTCTGAAGTATGCTTTTGACACCCGGCTCTTCCCTTATTTCATTATTTTTTATCCGATCTATGAATTTGTAACCAGCTATAGGCCTTAGGAGTCTCACCCTGCTGCCTCAATCCTCCTCCTCTGAACGATGGTTCCGGTCGTGGTCTGACAGAACTGGCACTGCCATCACATAAAATTTTAGTACTCTCTCTTTTCTAACTTTGAGGAGAGTGCGATTTACAGTGCCTACGAACTGCTGGAAGTTTTGCATTTTGTATTTTTGATAATTGTGTGTGACATACGAGACCTCACATCCCAGGTATTTAAAAGTATTTATTTGTTCTAGCCATTTATCGTCAATTGTTTTTGCTGTTAAATTCTTCTTACCGTGGAATGCCATCATTCTTAGTTTTACCTTTAGACATTGTCATATTATAATCATTTGCTATCCTGTGCAAGGACCAAATTGCTCTCTGTAATTTATCCTCCAAATCTAAGATTATTTGATCCTCTTCAAATTTTTAACTTTATAATTAAGCTTATAATGGTGCGCTACTTTATTCTACACGTCTTTATGACGCCGTCTCTGTATACATTAAAAATGTGGGTGATAAAGGACATCCTTGTCTTACTCCTTCACAGACTTTTCTCGCAAAGGGAAGTCGTTTTTGTACTTTGATTTTGTTGTCTATATACACACTTAGAATTACGTTTATTAGATACTAGAGTAGGTCATTCTTTTCTAAAATTTCCCGTAATTGAACTCAGTTACATCCACCAAAAGCTGTGTGTTACTAATAATCTCAAATAACCGCGCACTGCGTAAGATCTGACTTCTGTACAGACTCCGTGCAGTAATATGAATATGTGCTGTAAACTGATTTTCACCTCATGATGAGTGCTACAATACTGCAAGAACTATCACATGTACCTCAACGTATTGCACATTTCCACTTTTTAGACAAGTTTGTTGTTACTTTTTAAATGAAAATACGTTTAAGATTTTTTGACGTCTTCCAACCCACGAGGACCATTTCACTCGGGGTCTGTGGAATGTATATTAGAGTATCTTTTTCCTTCGTAAATATTTATTGTGTATTCTTGTTTTATGGTATGTTCTGAATCCGCGAGAATCTCCTCACTACTGATCTACTGAAGCGGGAAGTAAATGGGTAGTCTAATCTTTATTCGACGTATAAAAATCACTGAAATCTGTTACCTGTAACTTTAAATATACAGGTTTTGTGTCAATATTATTGGGACGACAAAGGATCCTACAATGAGTATTTTGAGATCAGGAACCAATGGTAGGAAATGGGTGTTTCTGGCGAGGCGTAGTTGGATTTGTATGTTCAGTGAGCGTGAGATAAGTTTACGTAAACCTCTTATGTTTGATAACAAACAAGAGCCTAGCGTGTCAACGTTGCTGGCTCTAACTTGGAAAACAATATACAAACGTCTGTGATAGTTCAAATGGCTCTGAGCACTATGGGACTCAACTGCTGTGGTCATAATTCCCCTAGAGCTTAGAACTACTTAAACCTAACTAACCTAAGGACAGCACACAACACCCAGCCATCACGAGGCAGAGAAAATCCCTGACCCCGCCGGGAATCGAACCCGGGAACCCGGGCGTGGGAAGCGAGAACGCTACCGCACGACCACGAGATGCGGGCACGTCTGTGATAGCCTACAGTGAGTTTCCAGCTTTTTACAGTTCGTGACTGATTATTTAACAAGCAGGACCATTACAAGTTAGAAGAAATAGCAGACACGCATTTTATATATTTTCGCAGCATGGTATGATGTGTGGGAAGCTGGATGAATGTACAGAGAAAAGTTTCGCGTCAGCCTTCGTGCTAATTACAAGAAATTCATTGTCGCGGACAGCAATTTACGAGAATATCGTCGAAAAATTCTAGCATTCTCCTTCGACAAATTGTTTTTAGAAGGAACACAGGGAATTCAAAATAAGATCAACGTTCCAGCCAATGATCATCACACATCTCAAATGCGAAGACACAGATACGTTGACTCCATACAATAAATACCTAGTTTATTTTCAGTTTCACAGTTAGGGTAAAGAGTCTATGTAACAAATCTCGAGTTTTTGACACAGTTGTTGCAAAACTTTCGCAGTAATCCGAGAAGAAATATATAAATTTCTTTTTTCCATTTATGGATCACAATTTTTTTTACATCAGGTAATTAATTTTCGTTCTAAAATTTACGGAAGCAATTTGTCTTACAAAAATAAACCAAAATTACAAAGAGAGACATCGGAAGTCAATTTGCGCATAAACGAAACAGCCACGTACCTGAATCTGCTCATCATATCGACCCAGCATATGTAAAAATGGACATCTATGCGTAAATTTCTGATGTTTTGCAATTTTAGTATTTTTGAACAAAAATTGCCTCTATTTTTGTAGATATGAAATTAATTACATGAGCTTTAATAAATGGCCACCGTTTTGCCACAAATATATAAGATTTCGTCACGGTCATAATTCGTCGTCAAACAGAATGTAGTGTTTATTACTTCTGAACCCTTTCAAGTATTAGGTATAACTGACAGGATCCAGTTTCGAAACGATGATAATACTAACTGCAGTACTCGACGCTGCCTTGGCCCGGGGTGTTTAATATCTGCTGCTTAAGGTCACTGGATCTCATCCTCGTAGCGAATGCAAGCCGAACGGGAAAGTACAAGCGCTTTAAATCTAAGGGTATATTTGAATCAATGCCTGTCAACGGAATGCGACCAATAAATACGTTTTCACCTACAGCATTCATAAAAATCATGTTCTAGGCTTCCGATTCTGACTTTTACTATATACCAACTTCAAACCAAAATTTAGTAATAACGATTACATCATAGATTATGCTTCGATTCCATTTTAAATTACAAATTAAAGCAAAGAACTTCTAAGTACATCGGTCAAGTGCTTTTCGAGATGCTTTTTAACAACGTTTTTCCCTCTTGTCTGGAATGTAAAGTGTGCAAAATTTCATCAAGATCGGAATAAAACTTTAGATTTGTGTGAATTACAAACAAACAAACAACGTATCTTTTTACACACACCACGTGTACGTCTTCGTCCAACAGGTTCGACAATTCTGGACTCGGCCTAACAGACGTTTCACACATCGACCAAGAAAAGTTTAAAAATTTCGTCTGATGTTAATGGTTTGTGGTACGTAGCTATGATAAATGACATTTAGACACTTATCAGATCAGAAGTAAGATTTTATAGCGACTGAAACGTAAAACGCTACATTAAATTACTCTGACCCATCCTTCAGATCTATCTTGCTATGGTCTTAGAGGTAAGAAGATACCAGAACTTTAAAGACTCTTCACCCTGATCTGACTCATAATGGGCCCTATCGTGTTCTTTTTTCACGGGGTTCTGTGTATTGTAGCTCTGCATTATTTTTAGCCATCATGAAGGTTTTACACCTGACAAACACATCGTTTGCTGTAGACGTGCACAGTACGAAGTAATCTTATGTCTCTGCTTTAATCTATACAAAATGTTCTTGTGCTACCGTCATCGATACGCACGCGTTTCTTTTTTGTCTTCTGTGTCAGATGCCACTGATGGGCTATGTGCCCGAATAGAGATCTGGAAAATAAATGCATTAGAAATGCAGCTCATGGTGTAAAAGCAAATTTCCTTTATCATACAACACTGAATTTTAAGGGTTTCGTCTTAAAACTGCTTTGCACTCAAATCTCTGTTGCGAATGTGGACTATGAGGATCTGCGTATGGAAGAAGTTTTTCGCTGCCGGCGTTCAGATATGTTCAGAGTTGGAAACAAAGTGAACAGAATGTTAATCAGGCGAGACTGAGCTGCTGCTCTCGACAGTCAAGAGTGCAAGGTCGCTATTAAGTGACTAACGACTCTGCGCTTCCGCGCGGGCAACAAACAACATCAGTCGCTAAGGACCTATACAATTGCCTTTAGCTAATATCGTAAACGTTGCTGCTCACGTAATTAAACTTTATCCACGAAAAATCTGGAACGTTACTAAACATATTTCTTTCTTCAGTTGCGGTCGGCATATTTCTTTTACTCTAATCGATCTCAGTATCTAGGATAGGCTGGTCAGTTTGCTTTTTGTGCTGCTGTAATGCTATGAAAGCTCGAGCACTAAATTTAGTCGAAGTTCTCTATAAAACTAAGTACATGCTGACGTAATAGAAGAAAAATAGAATATACTTCTCGGATTTTCTCGTTCGTGTCATTGAGATACATTGTTTCTTGTATATTGCAACATTTCCTTCGCGAAATTAGACAGGGAGGGAGGGAGGGAGCAGGGAGGGAGATATTGGTCTACATCTCTCTATTCGAGCAACACTGTATAGTCTGGCTAGCTCTATATTTTCATCTTACGGACAATCATTGTCCTTGGCGTTAACACGTCCTCGCTTCACAACACGCTAGAGAGCTTTGTGGTTAAGCCAGGACAATGGTACGGAGTGTGTGATGAGGAATTGTGCATCACAACAATTCTTGTTGTTGTGGTCCGAACCTTAATGATTTAATTTCTTCGATTACAGGGATTCGAACCAGCTGGTACTAACATGCATCGTCAACCTCAGCTTCCGAAGAGTGTTTTAGGGTGTGTGAATGAGTGAGTGTTACATTCGGTTCTTGAATTTAAAGAACGTTTTCTTCGGCAAAAATACTTCCACCTATCTGAAGTCAGGACAGTTCTTATAGACACCTTCACCATTCTGCTGCAGACTGACTGCAAACTTTGCATACTTCAGGACTAGAACTTCGACATGTTCGTTTTTCCATAAGCTGCTGCTGCTGCTTCCTCCTCCAGCGCCTCCTGTATTTTTTCCCGTTTCTGGACGAGTCGGCATTTGTTATACAGGTTTTGTCAATTTTAGTGATACTGGCCAGATGCCCTCCCTGGCACCAATACTCCCCCCGACGGAATCTGTGTGCCCCATTGTTTGCGTCTACAGTAAATCTCATGCGCAAGTGTGAGAACTTTTTCCAAATGTTTGAGTAGCATGTATCTGATGCAGGGTGTGGGCACCAGCCCAGTAATTACGTATATGGGCGTGGGAAATCGCCTAGTAACCACAATTAGGCCGGCTGGCTCACACCCCTCGTTGTTCAGCAGGGGCAGTCTCTACTCCCAGAATCCCGTAAGCGACGTTTAAACCCACCCTTCTGTCCGCATGGCTTTCATTTTTCCATAATATTCAAATAATACATGGTAAGTCAGAAACGACTTCGCAATTTTTGAATGATACAGAAATTTATTGAGATACGATGACATACAGAACCGGTAGATATTCACGTAGTGCATCAGTACTCCAATCCGCCACCAGCAGCACCAGCGTAGTGCACACACAAAAGTCTACTTTCACTGGTGCGGAGTGTGCTGTGTGTGTTTTGGCTTCATGAAATGAACTCTGCAGCAAATTTTCGGCGTAAATTTCGCGCCGAATACGCTAAACAACCTCCAAGCAGGCCTACAATTTACTCTTGGCACAATAACTTTGTTGAGATGGGTTGTTCACTGTGACATGATCACCAGGTGTTTATCATGTCGTATAGGTTAGGGAGAGCTTTGCCTGCAGTCCACAAAATTCAACATTATGTGCGTCTCGCGGGACTGGCATTCGACAAAAGACTGTTTGGGAAGTACTGCGTTGAGTCTATGCTGTGTTGCACGAGTTACACCCAATTTGCTGCAATGAGTGTGGGAAGAAATTGATTACCGGTGGGATGTTTGCTGCATCAAAAATGGTATTCACATCGAACCGAAACGACACTAGACTGTTTTGTGTGAAACTTGAGGTTGAAACTTCCTGGCAGATTAAAACTGTGTGCCCTACCGAGACTCGAACTCGGGACCTTTGCCTTTCGCGGGCAAGTGCTCTACCGACTGAGCTACCCAAGCACGACTCGCGCCCGGTCCTCACAGCTTTACTTCTGCCAGTACCTCGTCTCCTACCTTCCAAACTTTACAGAAGCTCTCCTGCGAACCTTGCAGAACTAGCACTCCTGAAAGAAAGGATATTGCGGAGACATGGCTTAGCCACAGCCTGGGGGATGTTTCTAGAATGAAATTTTCACTCTACAGCGGAGTGTGCGCTGATATGAAACTTCCTGGCAGATTAAAACTGTGTGCCGGACCGAGAGTCGAACTCGGGACCTTTGCCTTTCGCGGGCAAGTGCTCTACCGACTGAGCTACCCAAGCACGACTCACGCCCGGTCCTCACAGCTTTACTTCTGCCAGTACCTCGTCTCAACTTGAGGTTGTTTGCTACAAAATGACGTATCTGTAAATTATCTCAATAAATTTCTATATCATTCCGAAATTCTAAAGTCCTTTTTCACTGACCCTGTGTCTGTAACGTCGCCCGAAAAATTGTGATCATTCATTTGGTCTAAATGCCTAGAAAGCATTATAAGTCTACGAAAGGATGAAGTTGCGCCGACGCTGCAACGGGACTCGGTTCCAGTTCTCCAGTAGTCCGCAGGCTGTGAAACAAGTTCTATTTAGCACCGCAGAGCGCTGATACAAGCTGACCACGAGTAAAGCGGTTGCTTAAAGGCCATGGCATGGGTTCCGAAGAAATGGGAACAACGCATAAAAATGTCTTTAAATGTTTAGAGGCACCATAAGGAAGAGACTTGTGTACCAGCAGACAGGTAGGGGGCGCTCCACTTCTCCAGAAGCATCAAAGAGCAATTACACCGGCCTAGAGCTCGTTGAACTGAATCCAAGAGCTCTAGAAAGTAGTCTTCCACATGCACTGCGAAGTTCCCGGATGCTGGACAATTCTCAGGCACGGCTCCTAATTAAATCTTAGCTGCACATGTTCAGTGTTCGTTCCCAATTGCAGTATATGAAGACAATGAAGAGGACGGCGACGACGACGGTGGTGGTGGTGGTGTGGGTGGTGGTGGTGATACTGGATGTGTGTTTAGCGCACTGTTATAAAGCTATCTTTAGTAAAACTGACGTAACTGGAAGTGGGTACTTCAGATGACAGAAACGTCGTGATTCACTGCCAAGAGCTGCCGATATAAATTTTTTGTTATACAAGCAATTCTGTCCTTAGACCAACATCAGATATCATAAAATTTCTACAAAAAGCTTAGAAGACTATATAAAATCAACAGCGTCAGACAGTATAACATGCATGAACCGTCACAGTTGTCAAAAAGTAATATAAATTAAATCGCCATTTTTACTACTGGCGAAACAATTTATGTTGCTATCTGACAACAGCGACGAATCACGGATTTTATCTGATGCAGTTGTTGTTGTAAGATGTTATAAATATTTTATGATGCACAATGATAGTTTGCGGATCGCAACTGCTTGTATAATAACGAAATTTTTCAACAGCTCTTAGGCATGAATCAGAACTTTTTCAAATATTTACGAGCTATGAGGCACCGCCTTTAAAAAGACCTATTAGTACACAACATCCAGGAATGCCGTAAAATCACATTTAATTGCGACCGCAAAGTCCTCAAAGTTTTCAGTGAAACTTTGCATTTGAAAGTTAACGATCAACTCAGTTCACGTACTACAGTGAACCGACTCTGCTCAGATGTAAAATCATCCAGTTATCTAATTCTTGCTATTTCCGTCTCACTGACTGCACATAAATTACTTCAACTATTTATTAATACATCAGAGTTAGACAGCTTGTTCGAAAATGGTGAGCAGTCACATTCCTTACATAAAAAGTAAAAAGCACGTACTGACACGGGTCTAGAAAATGTTTCCCATTTATGGGACGTGCCACGTACAGCACATTTACATCTGTGCACTTATAGCAGAGGGTACATACGCTATCATCTCCTCTCTTCCTATCCCATTTTCGCATAGTACGCGGGAAGAGACTGTATCCGTCTGAATGATTATTAATTCAGAAACTTTAGCTTCATCGCCTTTTATTTGCAAGGAACTATGCTGTATAACAGCTATTCTGTTTGTTGCAAATAGCAGCTTAAGTCATGAAGTTTTTATGGACACACTTCTGCACTCTACGCTGTACCTCAGTTGCAGAAATTTCAACTGTGGGTAGTGCTTCAATATGATAAGGGCACTGCCCCACTGGGTGTTATTTCTTAGCCAGTTCTCGCATGAAACCTTCCGCACACATGGATCGGCAGAGACGGTCCGGTATCAAGGCCACCTTGAAGAGCAAACAAAACTCCTCTTCACGTTTTTGTAGGGTTGCGTTAAGAATAAAGTGTTCACTTCACCAGTTTCTGACGTGCAGACTCTCGCGGCACGAATACGGCATGCTATAAAGGCAATTACATAAGAGATGTTTGTAGTGACACGGAGAGAAATTTAGAACCACCTAGACTTCCTACGGGCAACAAACAGAGCACATGTGGGAGCGTACCCCTTAAAAAACCTTAGGAATTAAATTTCCGTTTGTAACAAACCGTGTAGCTGTATCACTTTTTCAGAGTAAAATCTTTGTAAGCAGGGAAAAGACTTCATGCTAACCCTGTGAACTAGAGGAAGCATTGTGTTTTTTACTCGTTTTGAGAGTTGAAGTTAAGATCTTCTACGTTGTACAGTGCCGTGCCTGTACCGACTGCTACTTATTCCACGTCATCAGTTAAAGCAAATGTTCATTAACCTAGCCATTTGCTGCAATTTACCAATGTTAACACTACTTTACACTGTCAATGTGCCCACTTTCCGTTTGAATGCAATCCTCACCTCGCCATCGTATTTAGTTCCGAGACCTCTCGAATGCACCTGACGCAGAGCGTACTGTCTCACGTGCTCCAGGGTCTTTCCGTGGAAGGTGAAGGTTTTGTCACGGCTGTAACATATCCTGTTCCGTTGTTTAGTGGCAGATCAACAAAGCTCGCATCATCAAACCTTCGCTGTACATACGACTGTCATCTCCAAGTCTAGCTTTTTTTTCTTTATTTTCATCTTAATACTTCATTGTAAACTGCACAAATGTTACATCCGTAGCCATTGAATGACCCTTCAGTGACTACTACAAGAAGACACGGTTCAGCATTGACAAAAACATGTAAGCCATCTGCTTCGCATAACCCCACAAACAAATCCAACAAGCGTAAGTCATTTTGGAGGCTAAAGCAAGAATCAGTGACAGTCCCATGCAGTTCAAGGAAGCGGTACACATCTATCTAGTCATCCTATGACCAGGATAATCTCTCTACGTATACAGGCAAAGCGGCCAGTACCTGTTTTCCTCCAATTGTGAAGCCTGGTCGAGTAACCGTTCGAACGGCTGTCATATCTGGATTTTCATCGGGTACTATGGTCACACTAAAAGCAAACGTACGCGGTAGAGGCTATGAGATAATTTTAGATATTTCCGCACACTAACTCAGGAAGGGAAGAAGGAAAGATTAACAATAACGTCCGTCGACAACAAGGAGTACAATCTCTGAATAGGTAAGGATGACTACCCTTTGAAAGGAACCCTTGATTTAAGGAAATCGCGGGAAAATCTAGTTCTGGATGATTACCCCATAGGTGGCGTAAGCGTCACCTCTCGGTCCCACTCGACCAGGTATCGCTCCTAGAAAATGTTCAAGGTCGGTTGAATGAGTGTACAGCTGCCTAAGTCTCTACATCGTGAGTTAAGTATTAGGGTGTTGCAAAAGTTCGTAGCATTTTCCCCAAGTTTAATAAAGACAACAGACACACAACGGAAACTTTAGTTCATAAATAATACATTCGCTATTTACGAGAGTCTGCCAACACTGGGGTAACTTTTCGATTGCGCGACTGTAGAAATCACGTGGTTTTGTGGCGGAGAACACGTTGAGCCATGCTCGGAGAGCATTTTCGTCCAGATAGGAAGTTCGACAGAGAGCGGAAATGGTGAAAATATGAGGGCGTAAGATCAGTGGGTGCGGAAATATTGCCCAGTCCGACTCCTGATACTGTTTTTCATGTCTAGCAGAATGCCTGCGGATGTTATCGTGAAGTAGCATCACTTCACGCAGTCTTACTGTCGTCGCCACTCATCTCAGTTGTTGACAAGTGTCACTAGTGATGGATATCTCGGGGAAGCAATTCGTAGTTCACCACACCGTCGCTGTTGCAGCAGATTCAAAACATCTCTTGTGGATGCGTGCAGATCTTTGTACTGGGAGATGTAATTTTGGTTTAGAGCAGGCGCTACGTATAAACAAGTTTTTTTGAACCTTCCCCACTGCATGCAAATGTCACACAATTGTAGAATGATCATAGTTCATTACATTTGGCAGTTCTTGAGTACATTGAGATGTATCTTTGTGGAGTAATGGGTTTAAAATATCTTCGTCAAAACCCCAAGGTCTTCCTGAACGTGGGGAGTCACTAGTGTCGAAACAATTCCTTAAAACGAAAAAATTTTTTGCCATGCTCTGTCGTTTCTGGCTGCCTCTACTGCGTTCATCCCTCTATTGAACTCAGAAGAATATGTCGGAAATGTTGCTATTTCTCCACTTGGTGCTTAATTTTCTAGTGCTCACAACACTATCTCGAAGCGACAAAATGAGCTCAAACAGCAGCAGTGAACTACAAATAAAAAATGACAATCGATAAATAAACCCAAGGTAATCGCAATATCAACATGCAAAAGAAACACTACGAACTTATGCACCAACTTACGTTTAGTAATATCAAGCCATTATCATCTGCACTGGAAAAACTACTAGGGAATCTGTTCTCCACTGTAGTTCACAAAGCAGCAGCATTTTGTTTTCGAGGATTGGAAAAAAATAATGTTGGCGTCTACATTATCCCGTAACATGTCAAGAGTTTAATATTATTGTGTCAAACCCAGGTATACTTACGGTATGAATCACCGGCCACAGAATTAAATTTTGTGAGAAGTGCAGTATGTATTACTATTTTCTGTAGGCTATACCAGTTTCCGGATACAATATTTTATGAGCCCCTTTTCAGTGCCATTCCCACTCTCACGACACTATCACTACTCATAGTCACTTATATTAATGAAATTACACTGACCGTTACCAAATCATGTGAAACCTGTTTTAGCTCTGCTGTCGATCGAGCCATCGGCGCAACAGATCGTTGCTCAGGATGTCACGCACCAGCTATGCTGTGTGTGCTGTATTTAACGTGACATTTTTCGTGACTACATTATCCCATTATCGAGTACTATTTAACAAGCGAATAAATCAATACATCGCAATATTACACGCACTGCCAGTCATGCAAATATTTATATTGTCCTGCGATATAACATACCTTAAAGTTTTTACACCATTAGGCATCGTCAAAAATAAAAAGTCAGAAGCAAATATGCATTGTCAAATATCAAGTCTTCCACGAACATCTCACATTGGAGCGTAACACTCTCGTAAGGCTCAGTTGTCAACTAATGGCAGCTGCTTCCACCTACCAAAGACAATATAATCATGTAACGTATGTATCACAGCCTCTAACGATGCAACTATCTACCGTAAAATCGTTAAACAATATGTCAAGTCCTAGAAAATCCTAAAAACCAATACAGCACTTATTTTTCAATTTGTGCATCCATGTAATTGACTAGCAGGACACTGCTTAGTAGAACAAATTGGTGGTTGATTATTAATGAGGACATCGCTGAAGTGAGCCAAGAAATGGCCTTTTAAACACTTATGTCTTCTCATTTAACACGCTGACATTCCTCTCAGAGCACAAAAATCTCAAATTCCTTTAAATTTGACACTTGTTTCGTTGGACATTATACGTTATAGGATAGTACTATCTTAGGTGAAGGTAGCTATCTTTAATTGACAACCGAGCCTTATGAGAATATTATGTGCAACATGAGATTGAAGACCTGTGTTTGACAATGCATGTTTACTTCTGGCTTTTTACTTTAACCGTGCTTAATGACGTAGAAACTAAGGTATGTTACACTGCAGGACAATACAGATCTCTACATGGTTGGTAGCATGTGTAGCATTGCTAGTACTGATTTGTTTCCTTGTTTTATAAAGCACTTGAGAACTGAATGACGTAGTCCGAAATATATTTTAAGTGTATCACACATTTGATGACTCGTACGTAACATTCTCAGTATTGATTCATGAGACAGTTGTTTATAGCTCTACAACACACGCAAAGAATGAGGTAAGGATCATGGTGAACCTGCTATTGCAAAAACGCTCTCAGCTTCCTAGGAGTTGTGGCTGTGGGATCTCTTAAAATGCACAGACCTGTACAACTTCTCTCAGAAATGGCCGTGTGGATTGGTGCCAGACAAATTTCTGAACAGTTAATTATTTGAAAATCTCTATAGTACGCATAAAACTGTACTTGTCCTACACGCTTGTGCGCACCACATTATTCTTCGAGCATCCAGAGTGGATACAATCAGCTAATCTGTGCAGGATAATCGCTGAACCCAAACTCAATTTATTAGCACTCATCAACAGCATGAACTAACTGTTGACAAGCATGAGGGCTCTCCTCGTGTGGTCAGCGCCATACCAAAAACAACCAGCTAGAAACAATTCCATTACTCATTTTACCAAATACTCAGAAGTCAAACGAGTAACTAATCGAGTCCAGGCGAGATTTTGGCTCCTTTGTTGTTACATCAATAAACTAGCTTATTGGTGTTTTATGGCATCCTGTGAATATACCATGTAGCCGGTAGCTTATTAGATGTGGTCTGATTCGAAAAATCTTTCAAGGACGTACGAGCACGTAGTAGCTGATAAGATCATAAGGCATGATTGTCACCGACAACAAATACAATACTTTCGGATTATTATGGGAGGGGAGGAGATAAAGAATAGTGTAAATACACTTATTTGTTTGAAATGTTCCTACCAGCTGAACATCCGACCACGAATATCAGTCAGATTAAGTTTCAGTCTTCCACCACCACCCTCCTATACTCCACATTGCTGGAATTGCGTACCCAGGGACAAGTATAAGACAAGAATGGTTTCTCCACAGTCCATGGGTTCCTACCAGAAAGATCTCTCTCAGCCATCAGCGGAGTTAACCAATGTACTCTCTTCGTTCAGTAAAGGTTTGTCGTCGCTTTCCTTCCCCTTACTTCGGTCACAGAACTTACGGATACACATTTCCACACAAGTAATATAGTCACCTCATTCGGACATTTGTACTTTAAGGTGATCTAGTGAACCGAGAAAGACCACCTAATCTTATAAATGCTGCCGCAAATTTTCGGATGTACCTTACGTCTGACTGTCTAGTCATTATCGCAAAACAGAAATTTCTGATCTTTCCTCACGTATTTGAACGGATATACAAAATATGAAAAGTTTTTCCTTGTTTTTCAATGACTTAAGCGTTTCCTCTGTCGAGTGGATGACTGGTAACAAGTGCCTTTACGTGTTAAGCGTGTGGTGTTACGGTTGGACACGGATTTAAAGGAAGGTGAAACCACGCGTAGGCACAAAGGCTATCACTTTGTATCATCACCAAACCGAGCTCTCCCATGAAAGAGACTAACGGTCAGGGGTATGAAGTGTCATTACACAATGAGACACCGAAGAGGGTTTTGGGATTCGACTTAGATAACTGTTGTGCAATTGGTATTATGAACTGTACACCTCAAAATTTCGGGCTCTTTGCCATCAGCTTGTAAGCAGCATCCAATCCTTGTTAGCTCCCGACGATATAGCAACAGATAAGCTAGTGTACGAGCTCGCCAACAGTGGCAACTTCTTCGAGATGTAGCTTCCTGCGCTTCTAATCTAATACTCTTGGTGCTTAGAATGTTAGGGAAAAACCGACAGCTCAATTAATTGACTTTCCACGCACAGCCTCTAAATTTACGTCACTAAGTACCTTCTCCCCCACATGAACCATGGACCTTGCCGTTGGTGGGGAGGCTTGCGTGCCTCAGCGATACAGATAGCTGTACCGTAGGTGCAACCACAACGGAGGGGTATCTGTTAAGAGGCCAGACAAACGTGTGGTTCCTGAAGAGGGGCAGCAGCCTTTTCAGTAGTTGCAAGGGCAACAGCCTGGATGATTGACTGATCTGGCCTTGTAACAATAACCAAAACGGCCTTGCTGTGCTGGTACTGCGAACGGCTGAAAGCAAGGGGAAACTACAGCCGTAATTTTTCCCGAGGGCATGCAGCTCTACTGTATGATTACATGATGATGGCGTCCTCTTGGGTAAAATATTCCGGAGGTAAAATAGTCCCCCATTCGGATCTCCGGGCGGGGACTACTCAAGAGGATGTCGTTATCAGGAGAAAGAAAACTGGCGTTCTACGGATCGGAGCGTGGAATGTCAGATCCCTTAATCGGGCAGGTAGGTTAGAAAATTTAAAAAGGGAAATGGATAGGTTGAAGTTAGATATAGTGGGACTTAGTGAAGTTCGGTGGCAGGAGGAACAAGACTTCTGGTCAGGTGACTACAGGGTTATAAACACAAAATCAAATAGGGGTAATGCAGGAGTAGGTTTAATAATGAATAGGAAAATAGGAATGCGGGTAAGCTACTACAAACAGCATAGTGAACGCATTATTGTGGCCAAGATAGATACGAAGCCCACACCTACTACAGTAGTACAAGTTTATATGCCAACTAGCTCTGCAGATGAAGAAATTGAAGAAATGTATGATGAAATAAAATAAATTATTCAGATTGTGAAGGGAGACGAAAATTTAATAGTCATGGGTGACTGGAATTCGAGTGTAGGAAAAGGGAGAGAAGGAAACATAGTAGGTGAATATGGATTGGGGGACAGAAATGAAAGAGGAAGCCGCCTGGTAGAATTTTGCACAGAGCACAACATAATCATAACTAACACTTGGTTTAAGAATCATGAAAGAAGGTTGTATACATGGAAGAACCCTGGAGATACTAAAAGGTATCAGATAGATTATATAATGGTAAGACAAAGATTTAGGAACCAGGTTTTAAATTGTAAGACATTTCCAGAGGCAGATGTGGACTCTAACCACAATCTATTGGTTATGACCTGTAGATTAAAACTGAAGAAACTGCAAAAAGGTGGGAATTTAAGGAGATGGGACCTGGATAAACTGAAAGAACCAGAGATTGTACAGAGATTCAGGGAGAGCATAAGGGAGCAATTGACAAGAATGGGGGAAATAAATACAGTAGAAGAAGAATGGGTAGCTTTGAGGGATGAAGTAGTGAAGGCAGCAGAGGATCAAGTAGGTAAAAAGACGAGGGCTAGTAGAAATCCTTGGGTAACAGAAGAAATATTGAATTTAATTGATGAAAGGAGAAAATATAAAAATGCAGTAAGTGAAACAGGCAAAAAGGAATACAAACGTCTCAAAAATGAGATCGACAGGAAGTGCAAAATGGCTAAGCAGGGATGGCTAGAGGACAAATGTAAGGATGTAGAGGCCTATCTCACTAGGGGTAAGATAGATACCGCCTACAGGAAAATTAAAGAGACCTTTGGAGAAAAGAGAACCACTTGTATGAATATAAAGAGCTCAGATGGATACCCAGTTCTAAGCAAAGAAGGGAAAGCAGAAAGGTGGAAGGAGTATATAGAGGGTCTATACAAGGGCGATGTACTTGAGGACAATATTATGGAAATGGAAGAGGATGTAGATGAAGATGAAATGGGAGATATGATACTGCGTGAAGAGTTTGACAGAGCACTGAAAGACCTGAGTCGAAACAAGGCCCCCGGAGTAGACAATATTCCATTGGAACTACTGACGGCCGTGGGAGAGCCAGTCCTGACAAAACTCTACCATCTGGTGAGCAAGATGTATGAAACAGGCGAAATACCCTCAGACTTCAAGAAGAATATAATAATTCCAATCCCAAAGAAAGCAGGTGTTGACAGATGTGAAAATTACCGAACTATCAGCTTAATAAGTCACAGCTGCAAAATACTAACACGAATTCTTTACAGACGAATGGAAAAACTAGTAGAAGCCAACCTCGGGGAAGATCAGTTTGGATTCCGTAGAAACACTGGAACACGTGAGGCAATACTGACCTTACGACTTATCTTAGAAGAAAGATTAAGGAAAGGCAACCCTACATTTCTAGCATTTGTGGACTTAGAGAAAGCTTTTGACAATGTTGACTGGAATACTCTCTTTCAAATTCTAAAGGTGGCAGGGGTAAAATACAGGGAGCGAAAGGCTATTTACAATTTGTACAGAAACCAGATGGCAGTTATAAGAGTCGAGGGGCATGAAAGGGAAGCAGTGGTTGGGAAGGGAGTAAGACAGGGTTGTAGCCTCTCCCCGATGTTGTTCAATCTGTATATTGAGCAAGCAGTAAAGGAAACAAAAGAAAAACTCGGAGTAGGTATTAAAATTCAGGGAGAAGAAATAAAAACTTTGAGGTTCGCCGATGACATTGTAATTCTGTCAGAGACAGCAAAGGACTTGGAAGAGCAGTTGAATGGAATGGACAGTGTCTTGAAAAGAGGATATAAGATGAACATCAACAAAAGCAAAACAAGGATAATGGAATGTAGTCTAATTAAGTCGGGTGATGCTGAGGGAATTAGATTAGGAAATGAGGCACTTAAAGTAGTAAAGGAGTTTTGCTATTTAGGGAGCAAAATAACTGATGATGGTCGAAGTAGAGAGGATATAAAATGTAGGCTGGCAATGGCAAGGAAAGCGTTTCTGAAGAAGAGAAATTTGTTAACATCCAGTATTGATTTAAGTGTCAGGAAGTCATTTCTGAAAGTATTCGTATGGAGTGTAGCCATGTATGGAAGTGAAACATGGACGATAAATAGTTTGGACAAGAAGAGAATAGAAGCTTTCGAAATGTGGTGCTACAGAAGAATGCTGAAGATTAGATGGGTAGATCACATAACTAATGAGGAAGTATTGAATAGGATTGGGGAGAAGAGAAGTTTGTGGCACAACTTGACCAGAAGAAGGGATCGGTTGGTAGGACATGTTCTGAGGCATCAAGGGATCACCAATTTAGTATTGGAGGGCAGCGTGGAGGGTAAAAATCGTAGAGGGAGACCAAGAGATGAATACACTAAGCAGATTCAGAAGGATGTAGGTTGCAGTAGGTACTGGGAGATGAAGAAGCTTGCACAGGATAGAGTAGCATGGAGAGCTGCATCAAACCAGTCTCAGGACTGAAGACCACAACAACAACAACAACAACAACAACAACAACAACAAGTACCTTCTATATGTTTAAGTCTGAATACTGGGGTATCCATACGCGTGGCTGTAATACACAAGTCTTGTTGTTGTAAACTGTTATGTTCTGGCTAGATATTATTTAATAGACTTGCATAAATATTCAGTTCTCCATTCGCGGCTTTTGAAGCAATTCCTACAGGACATAAAAGAGCATGTTATTACTAATTTAGATACAGAAATTAGTATGGGATGAATAGAGAATATCCCAAATGTGTACCAACGGCGATTTATCACTTCTTATTGTGCTACCAGTAGGACTTTTATAGCATACCACCACAGCGTATCCTGTGTTGGGTTTGGGTCTTGTTTACTCGTTTTTGTATACTCATCGAGAAACTTGTTTTATGTCGAATCAGTCCTTCGTTAAGCCTATGTAAGTTCATACCAGTGTGCGACTTAATGTCCATCATGAATCGTCAAAACCAACTCACCAACTGTAATACAATATTTGGTGTGCTGAGATGTCTGTACGGACACATTCCGAAACCAGATAAAAAAACTGTACAACTCTCCCTCCGCCACCATCGCAATACTGCAGATGAAAATTTATTCCAGCAAAGGAAATGAGTATTTGAAACGGCGAACTTTCGTACCTAGCACCACCATATTTCTTGGAACCTACATCCATTTCAACCTACTCCCTGTGTTAATGGCTGGGTCTCCCTCTACAGTTCTTACCTTCCCTTCCTCTCTTTCCTTCTCGCCCCCGCCCCGTCCTCAGTTCCCTCCGTTACCATTATGAACACGAATAACCTTGTTGTTGAAAGCAGTCTTCTTGTAGCCCTTCCGAATGGTGCGTTAGAACACTAGCGTGCCTGAGTCTGGCGGCACTAATAGCATAACGGGAAATACAGACAGTTATTTCAGGATGTTTACCAACGACGACCGCGTTTACTGATAGAGACGTAGTCAGATAGGCAGTGACCTAACAATGGAAATATAATTAGTTCTGAAGTACCTTTACCTTTCTGGGTGTGCACGAGGAGTGTAGATCATGCAGCCCGTCAACTTGTACAATCCAGTGATTTTTTAGGGTTTAGAGTAACATTATAACTGAAAAGGCTTTCAAGCAGAACTGGAAAAACATCGCTGCTGAAACTTCTACAGTTCATTTATAATGCGTGTGCCAACAATAAATCTACGGTTGGCCTGGGTTTTCTATTCGCTAGGACTGATCGAGAACCTGATCGTATGTGACAGGCTATTTAAATGCGTTTAGATAGCCACCGAAGAACAGTTTGTTAGTTAACTGGCTGAACAGGTGTTCCCGAGAAAAGTGCTTGACCGTAATATTCCTGACACACTGTGGCTCAGTAGGTAAGTTGCACACACCTAAAGTTTCAGTGTCAAATGTCCAATCGACTCAAGATTTTTTTGTTATCACTCGTTCACCGATGGCAGTGATCTGTTAGTTTGAAAAATGAAATGTTTCGCCGTAAGTTTTGAGTCCATATTAATTTATAGGTCCCTCTAACTGGTTTTCTCAATGCGTTCGAAGATCGGAGAAAAATAAGGGCACGCCATTTTCGGTAGGGCCAAAGCTGATAAAACACTGCGACGTACAAACCATTTCTAGCTGAGAAGGGCTACCTTTTGTTGTAAATTCACAATATCGAACGAAAATATATCAGTTACGAAGTTGGGGATTAGGTATTTTCACAATGACGGTGCGACCCCAGCCATCAACTTTGTTTTTACACTAATTCTGTGATGATGGTCCCTTAAAAATGACCATCTCGACTGACCAAGTCTCGTGAACTAATGGTAAACTGCCACTGAGTTCGATCATGACAGCTTTCTAGTCCTATGTACTTCCGAGTCTGGGCGAATTCCAGTGCACAACAGTATATACACTAAGTATGTCCCTTTAGTATTCGGTCCTTAGTACGTCCGTTCTGGGTTATAAATACAAGAATTTTTTCCTGGATGAATTTTACGAGCCATGTTCTGTTCTTTATCCATGTTTTAAGGTCCGATCGTTAAACGAAACGAGCTGTTTCTTGCTTTATGCACTGGGTTAAACTTATGCCCTTATTCAGTTCATCGGTAAATTTTAATTTTGTTGAAGGAGTACAAGCCACTGGTTGGTAAAGTTATAGCCAATTGGGACGTTAGGTCCGTTATACTGATAAAAATTGGTGGACACATTTAGGATTACGTGACACCTCTTCATTGGTTCGATTGGGGCGATGCTCACTAGTGATTGTTTAAGGATAAATGTTGATGAAAGAAGTAACCGGAGTAGCTGGACTTGGTGACTACGGGTTGAAATTTATGGTAAAGTGTGGTGTTTGGGTTGGGCATGTACACTACCGCAATGGCAATTCGTAAACCACCAAGAGGTGAATGGCGAACTCTGTCGTAATTTTGGGTATATGGTGAACGTGGGTGATTAGTACGCAAGAGCCAGGAAAAGAAATACAGACATATCCACCTATCATTATTTAAATCACGCTCAGCGATAAATGTGGTACATCGGTTCGACTCTGACAACGTTACCCTCCGAGCTCATGAAAAGCTTCGCGCATCATAGGCCACGAAGAGAGAGAAATTCTGGGAGACAGACCTAAAAGTCAGGAGAGTAACGGAATTCTTTGCTTTTGAATAACGACGATGTAATGCATTATTACTATCAGAAGAAAGGTTGTCTTAAATTTGGTGACTCTTGTGTATTCTAATAGACTTCGAGAAAGCATATGAAACGGTTGGAAACAAATGATTGTAAATGTGAGTTACTACGAAGTATTTGGCCAAGTACAAAAGATAATTAGGGATTTATTAACACAGCATTTCCTTCAGTACACCTAGGATGTAATTTTTCACGGTGGAGAGGACAAGAATGAAACAGTTATCTATGATCGGCACGATCTGGCAAACACGATTTTGACGTAATAAAATATCTTACGAGTAGTGGACTGAAAGTTATTAAAAAGGTAAAATGACGTGCAGGAAGCCAATTAACGGCGCTAAGACGCAATAGTTCCTAAATTTGCACACGTACCTCCATTTGTAAACACTGGCGATTGAGAAATACAGTTTAGTAGTTGTGCCAAAATGACTGCAAGAAGCAAAACAATTCGTGCAGCAGCTGAAGTATAACGAATTTTCGAAAATGTGACATTACAGCACACCTTCCACAAGGGTATTGTTCTAAAAAAGTGTATGTTTGCACAAAAGATACATTTTCTGGGTATTATTACAATCTGAGTATTGGCTAACAATAGGAGCCCCTCACCACCAATCCATCCTGAGAAAACCGCACATCAGTAGCATTTTCCCTTTCCACAATATGTTTGGTGCAAGTTTTAGGTGATTCACCTTTTATTTCAATTAAGTAACATTTTTAAATAATGCTTCACTTTTATGAAATCTAGTCTAAACTAGAGACTTTTCACGCCGAGTCACTAACACGTGGAGATTCCTTGAGTGGCTGTATATTCCAGTTCCTAATGAAGGAATAGTATTTAATTAACTGACCTTTTTTTATCGCGGATTCGTACAGGAGTCAAAATTACGAATCTGATGACTAATCACTGGCCATTTGACTGTTGGACAAGTCGGAAAAACTGATAGGCAAATTTCGGTAAAATCAATTCTCTTCCAGCTTCTGGACCCTCGGATGTTTCCTAGATGGTAGATCATATGATTGGGATTGTGGGGCGGGGGAGGCGAATCAGTTTGAAAGTCAAAAGGATGATTCATTTGAAAAAGTCACAATATGGTGAAAATCGGTAAAAGGCAGGGCCGCTGAATTCAAATTCATGACGCAAACACGCCCGTGCGGAAGGAGATTGTCGTTTCAGAGAATCACAGAAGCCGCCCTCCTGGTGCTACTGCAGAATGGCCGACTTAAACGCAAGGTATTTCCTCTCCGCATCTGCACTCAGAAGCCAGTGGAGCGATCACCGATGCTCTTTCCCCTGCCCTCCCCCCCCCCCCCCCCCCCCCCCAACCCTCGCAAAACTGTTTATGAACAGGAGGAGGAGGAGGAGGAGATTTAGTGTTTAACGTCCCGTCGACAACGAGGTCATTAGAGATGGAGCGCAAGCTCGGTTTAGGGAAGGATGGGGAAGGAAATCGGCCGTGCCCTTTCAAAGGATCCATCCCGGCATTTGCCTGAAGCGATGTAGGGAAATCACGGAAAACCTGAATCAGGATGGCCGGAGACGGGATTGAACCGTCGTCCTCCCGAATGCGAGTCCAGTGTGCTAACCACTGCGCCACCTCCCTCAGTGTGTTTATGAACAAAAGGACGTTGTACACTGGGGACCTGCCGAATGAGGCAGTGCAGTTGTTAAGGCGCTGGCCTCGCATTCTGAAGGATGTCGTTCTTAATGTGCCTGATCATCCTTGTTTAGGTTTTCCGTGGCTTTCTTAAACTACAGTATTTCAGGCAATTGCTGGGATGGTTCATTCATCAAGGTCATGGCCGGTCCTCTGTCCCATCCTTATAAAGTTTATTGTACGTGCATGTACATTTTTGAGCCATTTATTTTCATTGTATTAAGATAACTCCAATGTAGTTGTAAGACGATCCCTGGATGAATAAATAAATGAAATGAGATCACTTGTATGTTGCTGTCACTCCATGTTTTACAAACTCAACAGAAATAGTAAATCCGGTTGCGTCCTGCGTTAACTTTGGGCCGGCATTTTTCGTAACTGTTCGTTGGGACGATGCGCGCCTCTTCCATGCGTGAGAGCGCAGGCCACGTGGGGAATCCCTGAACAGAGTCATTCCCCGTGACTGCGCTTCAAGGCGACTCAGGGTCGTCGCCGACACGACGCTGCGCGACTCAACTGGGTGAGGCAACAGCCAGGAACCGGTCTGGCAGCAGAACTCCACTTAACGCCTTACAGAGCAAAGACACTACGGGTCACCTATTAGCAAATGATGATACAGCACTACAGAACTACTTTGCTCCTGTCCATGTTCACCTACTACTTTTCCTTCCTTTCCATACTATCGTATTCTAGTCCATTATTATTAAAGTTTCGTCTCTCAACTATCTGAATAATTTATTTTATCCCTTCATAGATTTCTTCAGTTTGTATCATCTGCAGGGATAGTTGGCATATAAACCTGTACTAATGTGAAGCGCGAGCATTCTGTGTCTATCTGGCCTATGATAATTCACTCACTATGCTATTCATAGTAGCTTACCAGCAGTCCTTTATTATCCCTTATTAAACCTACTCATGCATTACTCCTACTTGATTTTGTATTTAAAACTCTAAAACTAAAGTTTTTGAGAATAAAATCCTCGAAAGATATTTGGACCAATCTATGAGGGAGGAGAAAGGCGAATAAGAAAGAACAGGGACCTCATGGAGCTATACAATGAACCAGATGCAGTTGCAGAAGCCAAGACAGGAAGACTAAGATGGGCCCACCACGTGTATAGAAGAGAGCAGGGATCTTTATTGAGAGAATCCTCAGAACAAACCAGAAGGACGAAGACCTCAAGGCAGGCCAAAAATGAGACACAGACCAGTTTGCCAAGGCTCTCCATGTACCGGGGGCAAGGAAATAAGATCCCGAAGACAATACTGAGGAAGAGGCTAACTGACGAGGCCAAAAACCGACTGCAGTTTGTGGAGCCAGGAGAGTAGCCGGCCGGTGTGGCCGTGCGGTTCTAGGCGCTTCAGTCTGGAACCGCGTGACCGCTACGGTTGCAGGTTCGAATCCTGCCTCGGGCATGGATGTGTGTGATGTCCTTAGGTTAGTTAGGTTTAAGTAGTTCTAAGTTCTAGGGGACTGATGACCACAGATGTTAAGTCCCATAGTGCTCAGAGCCATTTGAACCAGGAGAGTAAGAGAGTAAGTAAGAGTAAAACTATGTTCACATGACCAGAAGTCCTGTTCTTCCTGCCAACTAACTTCATTGATTCCCACTATATCTTCAACTTGTCCATTCTCTCTAGCCGGCCGGAGTGGCCGAGCGGTTCTAGGCGCTACAGTCTGGAACCGCGCGACCGCTACGGTCGCAGGTTCGAATCCTGCCTCGGGCATGGATGTGTGTGATGTCCTTAGGTTAGTTAGGTGTAAGTAGTTCTAAGTTCTAGTGGACTGATGACCACAGATGTTAAGTCGCATAGTGCTCAGAGCCATTTGAGCCTCTCTCTCTAAATTTTCTAAGCTACCTGCCCAATTCAGGGACCTACTCTGGTCGGTAGAACGCCAGTTTTGTTTATCCTGATGATGATATCCCCCTGAGTATTCCCCTCCTCCCAGATCTCTTAATGGGGTCTATTTTACCTCCAGAATATTTTAACGAAGAGGTAGACTTAGAGAGTTTAGTTGAGTTGATTTGGGAGAAGAGACCGAACAGTGGCGTCATCGGCCTCATCGGATTAAGGAAGGATGGGGGAAGGAAGTCGGCCGTGCCCTGTCAAGTGAACCATCCTGGCATTTGCCTGAAGCTATTTCGGGAAATCAAGGAAGACGTAAATCAAGATGGCCGGATGCAGGATTGAACTGTAATCCTCCCGAATGCGAGTCCAGTGTGCTAACCACTGCGCCATCTCGCTCGGTAAACCAAGAGGATGCCGTCATTTAAATACAATATAGCTGTATGCGCGCTGGAAAAATTACAGCTGTAGTTTCCCATTGCTTTCTGATGTTCACCTCATCAGTGCAGCAAGGCCGTTTTGGTTGATATTACTGGGGTATCATGTGTTGATACCACCCGAAGGGTGTCAAAATTGGCGACGGAATTGCAAGTTTCCGTCAGATGCCAATAGTCGAGTGGGATCTGGTAAAATGGAAATGAGCGGTTGGCGTCATTGGCCGGGAGGCCCCTTACGGGGCAGGTCCGGCCACCTTGGTGCAGGTCTTATTACATTCGACGCCACATTGGGAGACCTGCGAGCCGGATGAGGATGAAATAATGATTAAAACAACACAACACACAGACCCTGAGCGGAGAAAATCCCCGACCCAGCCGGGAATCCGTCACGCTGATCATTCAGCTATCGGGGTGGACGGTGTGATCTGGTGGACCCAATGGAGCATGGCTGCTGAGCCGTGGCTCTAGCAGCTCCTTACCACGAGCACACTCTGCCGCCACGATATAGAACCGTCATCAGCAGCCAGCTGGCCCACTCACATTTGGAGCCTGTTTGCTAAGTGATGCTATGCTCATGTCATATGGTCGCATCTCCAACAGCATCAATCTTGATTTAGTACAGAGAGCTTCATCCTTCTCGACACAAATAACTGGGCTACTTCTTGCTTCATTATCTGTAATGAGTCTTTGTACACTAATCATTTCTGCTTCTATCCACCATTCTATGACGACAGTTGTCACACCTCTCCTCACCATTGTGCATGAAGTCTTACACAACAGTTTCAATCCCCGATCAGACAGTCATCGAAACTGTAGCCCCTGCAACTACTGAAGGGCTGCTGCTCTCTTCAGGATCCATACATTTGTCCAGCCTCTCAACACATACCCCTCCATTGTGGGTTGCACCTACGATATGGCTATCTGTATCGCAGAGGCACGCAATTCTCTCCACCGATGGCCATGTCCATGGTTCACCTAGATGAATTTAAATAGCAGTTGGCATAAACTCCAGTAATGTCCTCTGTAGTAGAAAGCGGACGGTAGGATCGAAACTTTGTTTAGGACCAGGCCTAAATCCCGAAAGCGATATATAAACTATTCTGTTCCCCCCCTCCAACTTCGTCCCGCATCGAGTTACGCGAATCGCAGTCAACAGGAAGCCCTGACATCAAATATTAATTTTGCGCTCGACATTTATATACTTTTCCCAAATCATTTTAGCGCAAATACTGAATTGCTAACGTATCCGATTATCTGCGGAGTTGGCTTACAGATAATGCAAAATCTCACAAGTACAAATTCATGTCGCTTCGAATGGCAGCTACGTGTGATAGGGCTGTAAACACCAGGGAAACCAAGTTATGGAAGAAGTGCACAGTTTTCACGTTCATTTAGGACGTTCACAATGCGTTTAAGGTATTTAAGTGGCTTAAAGTCGAACATAAACAGCTTCAGATGAAATTAAATTTTAATTCAGTAATTTTAAGCGAATACACCTGATGGGTGATCAATCTCTCGAGGAAAAAGAAACAGCGTGTTTTTCATGCATTGTGTGGCACATTTATTCAGAGGAACGATATTATAAAACACTGAGTTGCCTTTGGTAATATTTCGTCAGTTCCTGTGAGTAAATTTTAGTCGTCTGAACTTAGTCTAAATTCCAGAAGTGATCTACATAAAATTTCAGCACAAAGATATATCTATGCTTAATTAGTCTGTTTCAGAGAGGAAATTTGTCGTATACCATTCTGCATTTCGGGAAAGTGCGCGATATTAATAATTGCTTCAGAGCCAAAAGCACTTCTTACTCTCACCTTTTTTCACCTCATGTTTTACAGTAACATTTCTTGTGTTCAAGCCAAATGCATATTCTTCTAGATGTCCCGTTAACTTAATATTTAGTCAGCATGCTCTAGACTCTAGAGTAAGCATTATGAAAGCTTGTAAGACATAACACAGGACGACAGAATTTGGTGCTCAAGACTTGACGGGAACTCCAACTCACGCGGTTAGTAACCGAAGAAGAATTTTTATTTTCACGCGCTGTGAAACCCTGGACCTGGATTAAGTACAACTAATTACACCGCGTATCATTTTACTCCCCACGGAAAGAATAAAATACAATAGTATTTTCAATAGAAACAAATCGTCCCCGCCTCTCCATCCCACCCTATTCCCACATTAAGCTCACACGATTACGTCAATAACACGGACAGTTACAAATTTAAGATAACTTATATCGGTAGTTACAAAGCTGACTCCAATTTCAGTTAACAGTCATTTCATGGATGACAATATTTACCACAAGGAAATACGGAAGCGTCCGATCCCACCCGTCTGCTTTGACCCATCACGTCACAAATATGGCGGAAACAAAAACAAACACACACACACACACTTTCCACAAGAAGCCTAATGACACTAACGGGACAAGCGCGGGAAATGGGGTGTTGTGGGTGGGGGGCAAACTAAATATAAACAAATTTAGACGCCTTGTGTAGCTACAACGTGTAAGTGAAGACAGCCATGCATGAATACCCACCCACCTCCCCAGGGGTCGTAACCCCTACAACCCATAGAAGATAAAGATGCTTCAGTAGCTGATTAGGGTTTTTTGTCTTTTTTTTAAAAAAATCTCACGGGATAGAACGAACAGATCAGAAAAGTAAATAAAATAAGATAAAACAGAACTGGAGACAGCCACACTCAAACTAAGCTCCGCGCCGTCATGACGTCACACACGACACCAGCCTTACGTCACGGGTCAAAGCCGACGCGTTGGATCGGACGCTTCAGTCGACCCTACCACAATTGTCATGTTCACAAAAGACTCACTCAGAACGTACTCTTATGAAATGGAAATTTTCTGAAACTATGGATGAACTAGCATATGAAATTAGGTGGTGCACGTTCATCTCACAGGCAGTCTAATGGTAAAGCATATTTGTGTTGCAGTTCAAGTACCAGGACCAGGGCGGGGGGGGGGGGGGGGGGGGGGGGGAGGGGGGAGGAGCGGAATGGTGTCACGGTTATCATGATAGCCGCCACCTTCTCCCCTCTCTCGCCCCCAGGACAGTTTACTTCAAGCGTTTATATTTCTACATACATCGCTATTTTTTTTTTTTTTTTTTTTTGAATAAGGTAACTAAACAACTAATACTCTTGAAAATGGCAGGAATTCTGGTGAAATTACAAGCTGTGTTTAAAACGAACTAATTTTCAGCAGCACTGAGGGCTAGGCCGCTTGGATGGGCTTGCCGGCTGCAGAAAACAATCCAGACAGGAGAAGCGCCCATTCATAGGCTGACTGTACCTGCTGACGTCAACAAACCTGACACGGTTCGTGTGTCCAGACGTAGAACTAGCAACCCACAGGCAGCTGAGTAAGGCAAGACAAAGGGAAAGACCCTCGATTAGAGAAAAAGACCGGCTACAAGCGAAAAATGGGACAATTTCATGTGCGTCTTAAATAACTCTTGACTTACAGCATGCTTTGGCTTTGAGTAACGCCAATTTGGAACGAGCTACCAACCTCAACAAAGCATACAGAATAACATGGAATCACTACCATAAACAAGCGATATTTCATAATGTGAAGCTTCAGTATTACTAGACAGCTATTTTGCCTGAAAGAATATATGACTCAGGAAGTACATCTCTAAGAGGCCACTGAAACATTGATGGAAACTGAAAAAAAAAAAAGAATGAAAAATTCCAAGCAAAATTTGTAGTCCCATTAATATAAATGGCATAAGGACTGAAAGAACTACAAACTTATACATTGTAATAGACAAGTTCACTGATACAATACGTAGAAGATGCTAGAAGCTCTACGGTCAGATCTTGAGAACACTAGATTAAATAACTACTTAATATACTAAATACAAAAAAGGTAAAAATCTATTTTTAGAAGAAATTAAGCAGGACTCAAGAGAGATGAAGGCTACAGAAGACACCACAGAGACCGCAAAGACTTTGAAATTCTAGTTACAAATCACGTGTTCGTAGACAAGGATAAAAACGCCAATGGAAAACAGTCAACAGAGAAACGCAAGAAACAGCGAATTCATGAAATGATTTTGGGAAAGGGGTTATAAAATGGAAGCTGTCAGACGAAGCTACCAAGTTCAAACGCGCTCTTCAACTGGACATAACGATGGAAGAATGACTGAATTTCTCTCGCAGAGAATATTGAAAGAAATAACACCTTCCCACCCTCTTCACATTTACATGCCTGATTATCTATAGACTGCCGACCTGTGTTCACAGTCATAGTGCTAAGTGAAATACTGATGACGGCGAGGACGTTTCAATTTTATACTCTCAAATTTTCGGACAAATGCTTTTCAGATGATTTATTTCTCTGAACTATTTCTTGATAGTCATGATAAAGACGCGCACTAAGCACTGGCAAACTAATTGTTAACGTAAAACATTTTATTGTAATTATTATTAAGCTTCTAGGTATCTGAAGCACTTAGAAATGTGGGTGCTGAAAAGCTATATTTGGGGGGGAAGGAGAAAGCTGTCAGTAAACGTAACACCTGGCTCAATCCCCCACCACCCCAGAACCCAGTACTGTATGCGCACCTAATGCAATCTTTAAAACACTGTGTCGTTGTGAATACACTTCAGCTCGAACGGTCAACAACACTATACAAATCTACAGATGGCTGACACCAAGCGTTGCTTACATAATAATAATAATGAATCCATTCGGTTTCCATCGGATATGGCAAGCAGTTTCAAAGACGCTAACGTTAGGTGCTCACTCAGGAGGAAGATCCATGCAGTGAAGTATCTATTAGGCAACCTTGATAATTCCAGTCGTTATTACGACTTTCAGCAGCGTACGAGAGATATGTAAAGAATAGGGGAGACGAGTTTCGATGTTCTAAGGTATTTTTAGAGCGAAACTCACTCGACATTTCTTGTTGCAACAGCGCAACGTTCCTCATACTACCGAGCAGCGAAAAACACCATAAACATCCAAAAACTACACAAGGAAAGCACGAATGGGACCCAAGAGGAGCCCTCTGTATGGAATAGGTGGACAACCACGTATTTCTTCCTAACGAGCTGAAAACTTAACAGAACATCGGGCACCACCACCACTGCGAAATAAACCGTGCAATAAGATAGACATGTGACGTACAAAGTGTCACGTTTTTGCTACACATTCCGCGCCGTGCACCAGGCATGCATCGTAGCGGTATACTGACCGATGCCGACTCGTCTTGACGGGAGGTTCCACTGCGCATGCGCCGTCCCACACAGCAGCGCGGATAGCGTCGCGAGCAGCCACAGAGCGTGCATCCTGGTCGCCGTCTGAAGCAGCACTGGGCGGCCTCCAGCTTCTCCACAAGCGGTCACCTCGGTCTCTTATGTTGCAAGGCGCGCGGCCGAAACACTTCCTGCGCTGCCCGGCACTTCCCTGGCTCTCAATGACGTGGCGCGTGTCTGCTCCTGGAAAGGAACTAACAACCGAGCGCCGCTTCTCTTTCCGTTCTCGAGCTCCGGAAGGTTGTAGACAGCGGATCTCATGTTTCTTCAGTTCCGGGAAAGCCTTCGGGGGAGTGCAGCTCTTCTTCTTTCGTACAGTGTGTACGTCAGATCTTTCACTTTTGCATCCCAGACCGACCGACGTATTGGACGTAGGGGCTTGGCCAACCGACTGACTAACTTTTCTTGTAGGGATGTCGGTCGGATAGCACCACCCGGCAACCCGACCACCCCCCCCCCCCCCCCCCCCTCACTCCACCACAATAAATTGTGGCGTGTGTTGCGCTGTCGCGCCAACTGCCCGACAAAAGTTCGTCTTTCGTCACTGGGCGCGAAATTAGATACTGTTCTAATATACATGACAAAGTTGAAACGTCCCCTTAGAAAAATTATACATGACTGTGCTTAAACTGAAACACAATATTTTTTAGCGCAACGCAATCTGACTTTCAATAATCCCTACAAAAGAATGGCCCTGAGTAACATTAACCTATACCTTTCACAAATCACTTACCTCACAAAAATCTTCGTTACTCGAACTACTGCAATACAGCTAGCGCCACTACTGCCAGCTAAATAAAAGATTCAAACTACGGAAGGCACTAACTACTGATAGGCATAGTTAGCAAATGAAAGATTCTAATAGAGAACAAACAATGTATTTACCTTAATAGTCATCAAAAGTCATAATATATATATAGCAGTTCATGACATCCAGTCTTACAAATTTCAAAATTCCGCCATTTCTCTCCCCACATCCATCACTGCTGGCGGCTCACCTCCAACTGCACAACGCTACGCGCTGTTCACATCTAGCTGCCCAACACTACAATGGCAGACAACAATGCAAACTAGCCACAGACTGCACACAGCACAGCCAGTGATTTTCATACAGAGCGCTACGTAACGTTGCCAATAAGGAAACATAAACAGCCTACTTACATAGCCCCCATGCTCCCCACAAAAAATTTTACAAATTGTTTTGGGCAGTGGCCAATAATGATTTGATAAAATTTTTCATAATTACAATAAGAAAGATATCAAATGCACACACTTATTGATACAATGTTGGTCAAAAGCTAAAATTTTCTCACAGTCCATAAAGACACTCCTGATCATTCATCACAGTAAAATTGCAGTGTTTTTCTCAAAGTCTGAGCAGTAAAATACAATGCACACGGAAGTAGTGGATTTCCATGCAGTCTTGAAGAAGTAGTGTTGTCCTTCCAACGGAAAGACAGTGCTGACTCTTGACATGCAGACAGGCAATGGGCCACAACAGAGCAAAGCCACAGCAGAGTCATTCGACGTTTTGAAGAATATTGGTAGGTAGGTCATCACAGAGTAGACCCACTGTAGTCCTGGTAGAGATTACGGTATTGGTGGGCCACTAGAGGTGCAGACCCACTGTTGTCCTTGCAGAAATAATGGTATTGGTGGGTCATCAAAGATGCAGACCCACTGTAGTCCTTGTAGAGGTGGCCAGCAACCATCTGTTGTGACTGTGCAGGTGCACAATCACCATTGAAGAGTCTCGCGGATAATATAGCAAGTCCATAACCACCACTTGTGCACTCACAAAGTTTTTGGAATTGTCCTTAGAACCAGCAATGCTGTTATCCAGTCCCTTGTTGAATTATTAACACACATGCAAACACTAACAGTCCCTACTTCTCACATATTGTCCATATACTATGACCAACAGAAACGTGTGCAGTGAAATGGAACTTACAAGTTAATAATATGATGAACTGGTGTCGATTACAATTTTATAACATAAGAATACAACTACAAAGGTACAAAACAATACAGATAACATTTGTAGTACAGGCTTTACAAGAGAATCGAAATAACATATACATCAGTGTTATAGGAATTATGACATGAGTACATACATAAAAGATCAGAATAACTTTCGAAACATCAACTTCACACATGAACATTAAAACAGAACAGAATAAATAATATCTAAACATCTTTACAAAGAAAATAACATATTATCAGAAAAATTCTACAACATAACTCTTATTAGCTAAACACATTAAGACAGGAAAAACACAAATTCACATAGTGTAATAACACAAAAATACAGGACAGGGTTTGTTTTCAGTGTGACATTTGGTACTGCAGTCCACCCCAAAACTTCATTCCATATATCTTTCCTCTTATTTCAACATTTGTTTCCACCAAAAAAGTTCTACCCAAGCATGCTTTCAGTATTTATATGTTCACACACTTCTTACCTCATTATTTATTTTCCATTATCTTACCTCATCGTTTATTTCCAAGAAAATCCTACCTAAACCTGTTGTCCCTAAACCCTACTTTTTTTGGTTCATATCCTCTTTCAAAATACTTTTTTTGCCAAACCATTTTCTTATAGCTTCTCAATGCATTTCTTCCAATTCATCACAACTTGTTCTCTTATATGGCCTACCCCATCTTAAGCTAACTTAAATCTACTGAGCTCAGATGCTAAACTAAGGGACGAGGCAATGCAGCAGCACAAAACAATTAACACAAACAGCAATGACAAAAAAATGCAAATTGGCAAAGCAAGCAGCAATATTACAACTAATATAAGGCAATGAGCAGCAAACAAGAAAAATAAATCAGTAGTAAAACTGGCTTAACAGAGTAATGTAAAGTCAAATTTAGTAGCACTATGTCTGGCAAACAGCAGCAGCAAATGCAATAACTTATATCTAAACATGACATAGCTCAAGCAGAAAAAATATTACAGTAAAAATGGCCATGTTTAATAACTATGTCACATCTTAACACTAGAGTGATACATCACAAAAACTTACTCTGCAAGAAAGTTACCAAGTCATTAAAAAAATTATTTATGCAATTCCAGTGAAGGGAAATTCTTATTTGTGTTCTCTTTTCTAGGAAAGTACATCATAAACGTATTTCTTACTGGGTCTGTAGACAGAAAATAGTGATATTAGTACATCTATTAAATTTTATAATAACCAATGCTGCAGTGCAGCTAGAAACTAGATATTAAAGAAAATGAACAAAGGAAGGCATGAAACATCATTCATTAGCCATATGGCATTTCATAAGGTAGTAAAAAAATCTCTCAACTAGAAAGACAGTAGTCATAATCAGGTGTATAGACAATAAAATATTTCTCGTCATCTCATTAGGCATTTCAGTAAATATCATAAATTAAGAGCTCCACAGTGTTATCATATGTTTTCAAGTTTGAGCGTCTCGTATTTGCGATGCTTTCTACAAATGAATGTCAATAGCAAGGATAATGGCCCCTTTTCTTTTCTCCACCTGTGCCTCTGAAAGGCACATACTAATGGCTTTTTTCCAGGCGACTGTCGCGCAGCTGGGTGCCCACGACTCATTACGTGAAGGTGGTCACTTAACTTTCTTACTGAAATATTTACGATACCAGTTTGCATTACAGTGACAGTCTCATATAAAAAATTTCACAGGTCGAGAATTTGCGCTGCAAATGTGTAGCAACAAAATCCTATGAATATAACAGTGTTCAAAAAGTTTTCATCGGCATTGTGATACATTCACGCATTTACACACATTTCATAACTCTTAAAGTATGATTCTTGGTTTCCAACATCCTTTTCCACAAATCAGAGTCCCTAACCACTACTCATTATTCATATATGTATTCCCCGACACTTCTTCAATATTTCATCAAAATGAATATGTAGCATAATCAAATTCCTCATTTATGGTAGCATCATCTTATTGATCATAAACATACCTCAACAGCATAATACACATTGTCATCGTAATAATAACATCATAAAAACTCAGCCAAATCTCAAAAACGTCGTAGCTTTCAGCTATAATGTCAAAACCAAAAAAAAAATTCTCTGCTCATTTCAATAGTGTCATCTACATCAAACGTACTTTAAAATCATGCTCCCTTACCAAATACATCATTCAAAGCTCTCATAGTATCACAATGGTTCTGAAAAAATGTGAACAGTTCACAAAGTACAGACAAAATACAATTTCATTAGTGTGAAGTTACCCAACTGTGTAATTGCGTAAACATGTGTCACTGATGTAGTAAAAAAATGTTTATCTCTCAGTTAAATGATCAGATAGCTGTGTAATCTGTGTGTTAGAGAAATATGGTACCGATGTGTAAAGTTGTATAAGCAAATACCATATTAGCTAGGGCTCCTTGTGCTTGCCAAACACATGGTACACAAAGTAAGTGTGTACCCCCCTGAGGATTAATGTAATTATATCCTCAGGTGTTACAGATTACAGCAATGGAATGAAATGTATCATGGAAAACTTTCTTTGTAATTCAAAAATCTTGAAAAATAAATGGTTTAAGTACAAAATTAATCACTCAAATGCGTGTCCTGTAGCGCTAAATGTGCGTCTTGCTGTAAGATAATTCTGTGGAAGTGTCGTAGTTATCGTCCTCTGTAAGCAAAGTTCTGCTGAAGTCAATGTACTTACCTCATCATAAACGAAAGAGAAATGCTTTGCTTATATATATCATAGTTATTACATACCTTACCATGATCAAGAAAGTACTATAATGTGACGTATTGTTATGCTACGAAAAAGGCTGTCTCATTGTAGCTATACCACAAAAGTTACTACTAAAACATGTTTTACTTTCCAGAATAATTCAGAAAAACTGTGCAGATATAAAACAGATACAACGCAAAAGCAACAATGTAAATTGTGTCACATATTAATAGCGTCGTGATATAATCGTGTAGCTATCAAAGAAACCAAATGCTAAGTCATCTTTAATCTCACCGAATGTATTTCAAATAAAGAGTATCTTTTCAAGTAAACCAAAATGTTGCATTAAAATCTCATTAGCAGTATAAGTTCTAAGTATGTAAGCCTGATAGTCGTTACGTAATCGTGCAACTTGTTGCAAGAATGTACAAGACTGTGTCGTCTGTTCACTATAACAATGCATTCGTAATTACTGTCTAAATAAGTTGCCCAGGTTCTTGACTGGATATTTAACTTCAAACATTGTTGCATGGTAACAGTTTCTTAAGTCTGACAAAGCATACTAGAAATGTGAAGTGAAAAGTTTTATGGCAAAGACAAAGTTAAAAAGCAGATTATCTTTCAACAAACGGTTTTACATGTGAAATGTGGTGTAAACCTTTACTCTTCCTAGTACGCAGAGTTTCAACTTCACCGCAATTATCATGTGGTATACGTCGGATTCTGTAAGGTCCATTGTAAACTAGAAAGAATTTGTGACTCAAGTGTTTCTTCTTATGTGACAATGAATGAGCTTTAATGAGAACTTTCTGACCAATATATAATTTCTTTGCATTTGCTTTACCGTGTAGTTTGCTCCTTTTGTCTGCTGCAGATTTTATATTTTTAATAGCCAAATCAATTATGTCTTTGTGTCGAAGTTTACGTGTATTCGGGAAAGGTACAAGCTCTCTGATTCTGTTCGGTGGTTCTTCATTCTTCAGTACAAGAGTACGTGGTAAAGCAGTGGAGTCATGAGGCATTTCATTCAACACATTTTGAAATAAGTGTAAATATCTGTCCCAATGCTGATGCTTTCTGTGACAATAAAGTCTGCAAAGCTTATTGATTTCTTTCATAATCCGTTCAGATGGGTTACAATGTGTTGAGTACAATGAAATAAAAACAGGTTTGACGTGACCAAACAGCAGATCTGAATTGCGGTCCGTTATCTGAAATGACTTTACTACCGTGTCCAACTTCACGTAAGAAATTTGTAACAAAGGCGTTGGATACAGACCGTCCAGTGGCTTTACGTAACGGAGTGAAAGAAACAAATTTTGAAGTAAGTTCAACAGCGACTAGAACGTACGAAAATCCATTAGATGTTCTGACAAGCGGTCCCAAGAGATCAACAGCAGCAAATTCTTTTAATTTAGAAGGAATAATAGGAAACAACGGAGCACGATGTGAGATAGTAGATGGTTTCGCCTTTTGACAAAGTTTACAAATAGACAAGACTCTTCGAATTAAAATAACAAGTCGTTCGAAGAATATGATAACATTTTCGTGGACCAAAATGTGCGTAGCTGAAATGAATGTACCAAATGAGCTTATTAACAAAATCGTCTGGAATGCAAAGTACCCATAGCTTGTCATCAACAGTGCAGCGTTTGAAGAGTATGTTGTTTCTAACCAGGTAATAATGCCGAATCTGAGTGTGTGTCTTTTCATGCCATTTACTTTTGATGTCTTTCCAAATCGGATCTTTATCTTGTTCATGAGCAATGTCCTTAAAAGATGTGGCGATGAAGTTTTCAAAGGCGACTTTCTGAATGTAAAGAATACTGAAATTTTTCTCGAGGTTGCCTTCTGTGTTACTTTTCTCAAGCCCAGCTGGTGCGCGTGACAGCGCGTCCGCAACAATGTTCTCCTTGCCGGGAATGTAGACTATTGTGAAGTGGAATTCTTGCAGAAACAATGCCCAACGTTTTAACCTGCCATGATTTAATTTTGAAGACATAAGAAATTGTAATGCACGATGATCACTGTATACTTTTACGTGCTTACCAGAAAGAAAGAAACGGAATTTGTTAAATGCCCAAACGATAGCTAAAGCTTCTAATTCAGTAACTGAATAATTTTTTTCAGATTTTGTTAGCATTCGGCTAGCAAAAGCAATGGTTTTCTGGACAGTAGTGTCATTTTCTGTGGCTTCTTGAAATAAATGGGCACCAAGACCGACTTTAGAAGAATCTGTGCTAAGGCAGAAATCTTGTGACAGATCTGGATGAGCTAGTATTGGCGCGTTAAGTAGCGATTCTTTCAAAGAATTGAATTCCAACTGTGCCTGTTCGTCCCAGTTCCAAATAGTCTTTTTTCCAGTGAGAGAACAAAGTTTTGGTGTAACAAGAATTTGCATATTCAGAAAACGACGGTAAAAATTTACGAGACCTAGAAAACTGCGGACTTGTTTTTTTGCGGATGGAACTGGAATGGCTCTGATTGCTTCTAACTTTTCAGGATCCGGCTGAATGCCTTCAGAAGAAATAATATGTCCCAAAAACCTCACCTTTGACCCACCGAATTCAGACTTTTCCAAGTTAACTGTAATTCCAGATTCTGCAAAAATATGTAACACGCTGTTGAGGATGAGATTGTGTTGTTTCCATGAGGCTTCTGATATCAGAATATCGTCCACATATAAGGTGATGTGACGTTTTAAGAACTCAGGTAATATGGAATTTAGTCCGCGAATGAATGCTGCCGAAGAAATGTTCAAACCAAAAGGAAGTTTCCGAAACTGATAACAAACGCCGAAACAAAGGAAAGCTGTGTATTTTCTACATTCTGGATGAAGTTCGATCTGATAAAAGCTGGATCTGAGATCAATGGAAGACAACACTTTTACACCATCAAAATTTTGAAGAAGTTCTTCCAACGTTTGCGGCCTGTCTGTTTCAGGAATAATGATAGTATTGATTTGTCTCGAATCTAAGACAAGCCTGATCGATCCATTTTTCTTCTCAACAACATGTAATGGATTGTTGTATGAGCTTACTGCAGGCTCAATAATGCCATCGTCAAGCATAGATTGTATTTCTGTTCTAACACGGTCCCTATAATGTGCCGGAATTATGTATGGTCTAACACAAAATTTAGTATGCTCACGAACACGAAATTGGTATTGAAATCCCTTGATTGTTCCTGTTTTGTGAGTAAAAACTGTGGAATGTGCTTGTAAAATCTCAAAAAGGTCCTGCCTATCAGTGTCATTACAATTCTCAATTGTTTGAATGTTATTCTGAATTAACTCATTAGTTTCAAATATGCCATCGATATCATCCCTGTCAGTACTTGCAGAGTGATTGTTAGTGTCTAGTTCCATAGAAAATTCCGAACTGTTGTCTAACAGAAGGTAAAGCCGATTAATTTCCTCGTCATGGTTTGAGAGCCAATCTTCAAATTTCAAAGCTATTGACCTACCTTCTTTCTCTAAACTTATTTCAGCATCGTGAAAGTTTAAGATTACTTTGAATTCATTCAAAAAGTCTACTCCCAATATAATTTCCGTCGACAATAATGGAACAATAGGAAAGTTCATTGAGAAGCTGTGGCTTTGACAAAAGAATTCTAAGTTGGTTTGTTGGCGTGCATCTACACTTTTTCCAAAGATTGCACCTTGCAATTTAATCTTACGTTAAGGAAGTGTGGGACAATCGTTCGATTTGTTGCATTTGCTAAAAGCTGTTTCACTAATTACTGAAATGGGACTGCCAGAGTCAAGTACTGCCGTAAATTTTACATCATTTACAGTAATGTGAATCACAGGATATGCAATGTTGTTATGTTTTACGTCATGCTCCTGGAGTAAGATGTCCCTAATGTCTTCCATTTTTACGTAATTACTAGCTACGGCAGCTGCGTCGTCAGTTTCATAAGTACGTTTTGTGGCTGCCAGCGGTATGAGTCATTGCCTATTGTGTCTTTGTTGGCGCACGTCGTTATTGGGATTTGGAGACCTAACTTCTACAAATTCAACTTGTCGAGAGGGCCCCACTCTGTTTGAATCCCGCCAGTTCTGATGCAATTCAGGTCTGTCGTTACGATCATATCGTCTGTCGTCATGTCGGTAGATTCCATAGTTTCTTTCTTGTCGGTCACGTGGTGGAGAATTTCTCCCTGAATCGTAACTGCGCGCTGGACCGTTGCGTCTAAAGTTATTCTGTCTCCCTTGATAATAATTATTTTGGTTCCCATATTGTCTGTTTCTCTGATTGTCTCTGTGATAGTTACTACCACGGAGAGGTGATCTTTCCCTGTAATTATTACTACTCTGCCAACGGTTGTCATACGGGTGGTGTCTGTTTTGGTCACGATTTGTGTTGTGAGAATAGCCTTGTCGTGTCCAGTTATTATTTCTTTCATCGTGGAATTGCGACGGATGTGACCTGTAATTGTTGTGTTCCTGTTTTCGCGTTCCGCGATTGTCAGTGTCAATTTCTAATTCTTGGAAGAGTCCCTGAAAAGCTTCAATGTCGTCTTTGCAACGTCCTGCTAAAATAATATGTCGTAAATGTTTAGGTAATTTGATTAAGCAAATGCGGATGAGTTCTGAGGGGCTGTATGGGTTTGACAGGTACTGATTCTTGTGCAACATGTCTTCAAAATATTTCACAAGACTGGAAAATTCAGATTGTTCGAAATGTTTCATCATTATGATGCTATGTTTTACTCGGTCTTGTGTAGCTTGAGACCAATCTGCTGAGAGGAAGGTATGATAAAATTCTCCTTCACTGTGACAATCGTGAATGACCGATCGCATTCTTACAGCTGGTTCATTGTCTAAATAGCCACATATAAATTCTAATCTGTGCTCTAATGACCAGTTGGGAGGAAAACAATGAGAGAATTGATGGAGCCACGCTTGTGGATGAATGTCGTTGCCAGAATTCTTAAATGTTCTTAATTTACGTGTAGTAAATAACAGCTTATAGTCAAAATCATCATGTCGGCGAGTCGCATATCGGTCATTGTTACGTCGTTTCGGCGGTTCCATTTCAAAATTCGGTGCACCTTGCCAATTTATTTCATAATTTCCGAAATGTCCTGTGTTATTATTTTGTGGTTGTTCCGTATTTCTATGTCCCTCTTCCCATACTGGAGCGCGAGTGTCCTCTGAAATATGTAATTCTTGTATTACTTGTGCCAGCTGATCTTGTACTTCCCGGATTTCTCTTTTGTACTGTGTATTGATTTGATTTTAATTTTGTTTGAATTTTCCAATTTGTTCATGCTCTTCAGTGTCCGTGAAGGCTACAGGTCTTGTGTCATTCAGATCATCATATACCTTTGTAGATAAGTTAGTGAACTGATCTGAAAGTTCGGCTACTTTATCCGATAGTGAAATTATTTCCTCTGTGTGTTTTTCTGAACCAAGTTTCAGAGTGTCCATTTGTGTTGAAATCGTATGTACTGTGTCCTTTAAGTTTTCCTGTGTTTTTGCAAGTTGCGTAACCGAATCGGTAGATGCAACTGAGTCAATTTTAGCCCACAAGGTCTCATGATTTTCATGAACAATGGTTTGCAGTTCTTTTATGGCTGCTTCGTGATTCTGTAATGCATTTTCATGACGCGAAAAAATAGGTTGGAAATGCTCACAAATTTGTGTTTTTACGTCATTACAGACTTTTTGACATTTCGATTCAATGTTATGTAACTCAGTAGTTAAATCTACACGTGTTTGTTGAAGTGTGGTGTCTAACTTCCGAAGATTTTGTTCCATTGTATCTAACTGTTGCTGTGTTTGTCTCTGGTGTTGTTCCATTGTGTCTAACTTTTGAAGATTTTGTTCCATTGTGTCTAACTTTTGAAGCTTTTGCTGTGTTTGTCTCTGATTTTGTTCTACTGTGTCTAACTTTCGAAGATTTTGTTCCATTGTGTCTAACTTTTGAAGCTTTTGCTGTGTCTGTCCCATTTGTTGTATTAATTGTAATAACAATGCACTGGTGTCTGAAACATGTTCCTCAGTGCTTTTCGGCAGTGAATTTGCACTGGCAACATTCACATTTTGACAAGCAGAAAATGTGTCTTGACTTATTTGAGAAAACGGTGAGGACGCAAAACCTGAATCTACAGTATTTGCAAGATTGTGTCCTGTCATTTCGGATTCCTGAGGCGAGCTGTTGCCGACCGATCGATCGATAATGCTTCCCTGTTCACTAATTGTTTCACTGGCTACACCATTATTTGCAGCCCGCTCCATTTCCCTATGCACAATTACCAAATCACTAGTTTGAACATTAGTTAATTCATTACACGGTGGCGCTTACACACTGCTTTCGTCTTCACTGTCATTTCTCAGTTTACTTTGGAGCCTAGTATTACGTTTTTCACGCGCCATTATTGTCACAATATTTCACACGACAACACAGAAAAACACAATTGACATAGCACTGAAAATAATATCTAGTTAATTGCAAGCGCAGCTGCGAAATACTTGGTGCAAATCTACATGCATGCCATAACAACAATGAAAGACTGCAACTACAAAGGAGATTCTCTCTACAATTACGCGCTAGCAATAAACAATAGCTACATTAATTACACAAACTACAAGAAAAAAATCAGAAGATTCCAGTGAGGTATCCTCGGCTAAGGGTCGACATATGAAACGTCCCCTTAGAAAAATTATACATGACTGTGCTTAAACTGACACACAATATTTTTTAGCGCAACGCAATCTGACTTTCAATAATCCCTACAAAAGAATGGCTCTGACTAACATTAACCTATACCTTTCACAAATCACTTACCGCACAAAAATCTTCGTTACTCGAACTACTGCAATACAGCGAGCCCCACTACTGCCAGCTAAATAAAAGATTCAAACTACGGAAGGCAGTAACTACCGATAGGCATAGTTAGCAAATGAAAGATTTTAATAGAGAACAAACAATGTATTTACCTTAATAGTGTTGAAAAATCATAATATACATAGCAGTTCATGACATCCAGTCTTACAAATTTCAAAACTCCGCCATTTCTCTCCCCACAACCACCACTGCTAGCAGCTCACCTCCAACTGCGCAACGCTACGCGCTGTTCATATCCAGCTGCCCAACACTACAATGGCAGACAACAATGCAAACTAGCCACAGACTGCACACAGCACAGCCAGTGATTTTCATACAGAGCGCTACGTAACGTTGCCAATAAGAAAACACAAACAGCCTACTTACAAAGTGTAAGAGCGGATGACACTTTAACGTCAGAGTTTCTGGAGGAATTTTATGACTCCAGATGTTTGTGGAACAAGTCGTGCGAGGAGTAGTGCAAGAGATCTCCAAGAAATGAAGCATTTGTTTCATTTTTTTAACGAATGGTTTCAGGAAGCATGTAGAGAGAGTAAAAGTACATATTTTATGAATAAAAGTCCGTTCACCTTATACAGACTGGTTAGAACTTAGATTTCAGAAGTAAAACCTAAAAACCGAAATATAGACACTCAATGGACGCTTATTCGTAAAATAAACTTGCTTCATTGTTATAGGTGTTACAGAAGTCCATCCTATGTCCAAGCCTTCTGCTAGGAAGAGCGAAGTGTGGAATTTTTTTTACAGCTCTAGCAGTTGCTAAATGCTTCTTTCATTTATTTATTTTGCTTTACCGTGACGTATTTCCTTAGACAACGACAAATCACGTTGCAGGTTTCAGGAACCGTTTTAGATAATAATTGTGGGGATACAACAACACTGGAATTTGAGGTCCTGTTAACCTCTGCCAGTGCCTTGAAACCGCAATGTAGCCCCTCCTCGCAGTTTACAGCCTCTCTTATGACAGTATTTTTTTTTTTTGGTTAAGAATGGTTTGATGGTGTTCAGCAGCCCCTAATTCATGTTTATCCGTTCTACATCTACATGGATACACTGCAAATCACATTTAAGTGCCTGGCAGAGGATTCATCGAACCATCTTCACAGTTTTCTAATATTCCAATCTCGTATAGCGCGCGGAATGAACGAACACCTATATCTTCCGGTACGAGCTCTGATTTCCCTTATTTTATCATGGTGATCGTTTCTCCTTACGTAGGTCAGCGTTAACAAAATATTTTCGCGTTCGAAAGAGAAAGTTGGTGATCGGAATTTCGTGAGAAAATTCCTCCGCAACGGAAAACTCCTTTGTTTTAATGATGTACATCCCAAATCTTGTATCATTTCAGTGACACTCTCTACCCTATTTCGCGATAATACAAAACGTTCTGCCCTTCTTTGAACTTTTTCGATGTACTCCGTCAATCCTATCTGGTAATGGTCCCACCCCGCGCAGCAGTATCCTAAAAATGGACGACAAGAGTAGTGAAGACAGTCTCTTTAGTAGATTTGTTACATTTCCTAAGTGTCCTGCCAACAAAACGCAGTCTTTGGTTAGCCTTCCCCGCAACATTTTCTATATGTTCATTCCAATTTAAGTTGTTCGTAATTGTAATTCCTAGGTATTTAGTTGAATTTACGGCCTTTAGATTTGACTGATTTATCGTGTAATCGAAGTTTAACGGATTCCTTTTAGCAGTCATGTGGATGACCTCACACTTTTCGTTATTTAGGGTCAATTGCCAGCTTTCGCACCATACATATATCTTTTCTAAATCGTTTTGTAATTTGTTTTGACCTTCTGATGACTTTATTAGTCGATAAACGACAGCGTCATCTACAAACAAGCTAAGACGGATGCTCAGATTCTCTCCCAAATCGTTTATATAGATAAGGAACAGCAAAGGGCCTATAACAGTACATGGGGATCGCCAGAAATCACTTCTGTTTTACTCGATGACTTTCCGTCAATTACTACGAACTGTGGCCTCTCTGACAGGAAATCACAAATCCAGTTACATAGCTGAGACGATATTCCATAAGCACGCAATTTCACTACAAGCCGTTTGTGTGGTACAGTGTCAAAAGCCTTCTGGAAATCCAGAAATACGGAATCGATCTGAAATCCCTTGTCGATGGCACTCAACACTTCCTGCGAGTAAAGAGCTAGTTGTGTTTCACAAGAACGATGTTTTCTAAATCCTTGTTGACTGTGCATCAATAAACCGTTTTCTTCGAGATAATTAATAATGTACGAACACAATATATGTTCTAAAATCCTGCTGCATATCGACGTTTATAATATGGTCCTGTAATTTAGTGGATTACTTCTACTACTTTTCTTGAATATTGGTGTGACCTATGGAACTTTCCAGTCTTTGAGTAGGCATCTCTCGTCAAGCGAATTGTTAAGTAGGGAGCTGTTGTATCAGCATACTCTGAAAAGAACCTAATTGGTATACAGTCTGGACCAGAAAAATTGATTTTATTAAGTGATTGAAGTTGCTTCACTACTCCGAGGATATCTACTTCTACGTTACTCATGTTAGCAGCTGTTCTTGATTCGTATTCTGTCTTCTTTTGTGAAGGCATTTCGGAAGGCTGTGTTTAGTAACTCTGCTTTGACATCACGGTCTTCGATAGTATCTCCATTGCTACCGCGCAGAGGAGGCATTGATTCTGTCTTGCCGCTAGCATACTTCACATACGACCATAATCTCTCTGGTTTTTCTGCGAGGCGAGGTTTTGAGACAAAGTTTTGTTGTGGAAACTACTCGCATTGAAGTCCGCGCTAAATTTTGAGCTCCTGTAAAAGGCCGCCAATCTTGGAGATTTCGCGTCTGTTTGAATTTGGTATGTTTTTTTCGTTGTTTCTGCAACAGTGTTCTGACCCGTTTTGTGTACCAAGGAGGGTCAGCTCCGTCGTTTGTTAATTTATTTGGTATAAATCTCTCAATTGCTGCCGATACTATTTTTTTGAATTCAAGCCACATCTGGTCTACACTTACGTTGTTAATTTGAGAGGAGTGGAGATTGCCTCTCAGGATAATTACAGAGATCATGGGCTGTCACCTTCTTAAGTAACAAAGCGTGGATGAATTTTTTACTTTGCATTAGCCATATCTTTTCCACAGCTTTCTTTTGATCTTTTTTGGCCTTGTTACCTCTAAAACAGCCATGCCACATCATAGTTTTATGTTTGTATGTATTTAAACAAATCACAACAAAAGGGTATGCTGTAATCGCTGAGTGCATTCGGTCGGGAAGAGTGTAGGCTGCCACGAAGTCGGCTGGTCGATCGGTTGACCGATAAATTCGTGGTATGTAAGGACCATAAGCCATCATCAGACGGGACGTGGTTTACATCGTGGTTGGTGCACGATTAGAAACGAGCTGGTGCATCACATGAACGAACTCCTCATCATGATCTGCGACTGCGGTAGTTGTCGACTTTATCTGGCTCGCATATCGCACAGGTTTTTTACGAAAATGGGTAGCCGTAAAATTCCTATGCTAGCTCTTAACAGAATTTTGTAATGACCAAAAAAATTCCTGTACTTAAAATAGATCATCTGCTAAATTTCCCATACCTCTGGGAGTTGAAATAATAGGAAAAGTCTCCATAAAAGTTCTCTGGGTATGGTACTGCGTCATAATGTGTAAAACTACTGCTGCTGGAGAAAAAAAACCAACGTTTCGGCGACGGTTGCAGCGGCCTTCTTCTGGGTCTACACATTATGACGCGGTACCACACCCAGAAAACTTTTATGTCGACTGACTCTGGCCGCAGAAGCCTACGCAATTATAGTAGGAAAAGTGTCGTATAAACATTAATTTGCTTGAGAAAACATATAGTTACACACGTATCAAACAGTATTAAGAAGACACTACATTGCGCTTTTTTACTGCAACCTTTTCTTCTTGTTTTCTATCTAATGGTCGTATAACGACATGAACAGTTTTCTTTCCCCATAAAGCGGAGTTTTTCGCTGTTGAAACAATTTGCATGGACAGCCCCGTATTTATTCTTATTATACACAAGCTGACGGTTTCTTTGGCCATATACGGTAAAACGTGTATCGTTTTTCACTTTGAAATATATTATCTCTCGTGTGGGAGAACATTTAGAAGAAAAATAGTTCTCATCCAACCTTCGCAATATGTCACGAAAACAAATAAAAAAACAGAATTAAGATAAATTGAAGACACCAAAGCAAAAAGTTTCCGTATTATAAGTGAACATAGTGAGAATAAGTCAACTTCTGGTGTTAGGAAACAACCCACCGTTTTTCAACATCGTGTAAGCCTAAAAGCGTTCTTCCCAAACCACCTTGAGGGTGACGTTGGTACCATATGTATACGATATTACACCATTAAAATTGCGTACTGCGAGTCTCACATCGCTTCTGCAAAGTGTTGATTTCAGCGTTTCTAATTAAAATGACAAAAGACTGAGTGAGAAAATCTTGTTTGCTCGGTGATTCGCAGCTTGTAAGTAATCTTTGAAAGACATGTTGCTGCACTTTTTTTTTTTCTTTATTGTGATTTGGCACCTCATACAAGGTGGGCTGGCAGCGGAAAATTTTACTCCGCTCTTCAGCCATAATCAATACAATAAAATAGAAAACCAATGAAGATAGAAAAGTAACACAATGGTGGTTAAAAAACAGTAGATACAATAATTTAAAAAAAAACATGAAGCCGTTCACACTCGACGAAAAACAAGAAAAACTGTCGGCACTGTGCACAAACACTGATGATTTAGACGATACGCGTGAACGAAGGAGCGTGGGCGGCGAAAAACACTGAATCACAAACACAACGGCACACACACAAAGAACTGATGGCGATGATCTCCAGCGCGCGAATGTCCACTTAACGTGTGTGAGTCCGGGGACCTGCCAAGAGGGGAAGAGGGTGGTGGGGGAGGGAGAGGGGAGAGCAGAGATGCCAATGGCAGAGGAGATGGTGGGAGGAATGAAGGGGGTAGGGGAAGCCCAGGGGAGGAGGGGGAGGAAGGGAGGAGGGAGGGAAGGAAGAGAGAAGGGAGAGAGGGTGCCCATAGGAAAATACACAGGAAGTGGAGGGGGAGCATCAAGGTTGATAGGAGGGGTAAATGCAGGGGAGGAGGGCATCATCAGGGAGGGGGAGCTGGCGGAAGCCACCTTGGGAGAGGGTAAGGAGAGTGGAGAAATAGAGAACAGATGGGACATGGAAATACAGGCGTGGCAGTGGACGGGGGTGGGAGAGGATGTGAGAGACGAGTGGGTGAGGGGGATCTAGTTTATGGGAGGTGTAGAGGATCCGTATCCATTCAAGGAAAAGGAGGAGGTGGGGGAACAGGATAAGGTTGTACAGGATCCGCGTGGGGGAGGGGAGACGGATACGATAGGCGAGGTGAAGAGCTTGGCGTTTGAGGATTTGAAGGGATTTGTAAAAGGTAAGAGGGGCGGAGATCCAGGCAGGGTGAGCATAGCAGAGGATAGGGCAGATGAGGGATTTGTAGGTGTGGAGGATGGTGGAGAGGTCCAGACCCCATGTACAGCCAGAAAGGAGCTTGAGGAGATAGAGTCGGGAGCATTCCTTGGCTTGGATTGTCTAGAGATGAGGGGTCCAGGAGAGGCGATGGTCAAGGGTGACATCAAGGTACTTAAGGGTGGGGGTGAGGGCGATAGGACAGCCATAGATGGTGATATAGAAGTCGAGGAGGCGGAATGAAGGGGTGGTTTTGCCTACAATGATCGCCTGGGTTCTGGAAGGATTGACCTTAAGCAACCACTGGTTGCACCAAGTGGTGAACCGGTCAAGATGGGATTGGAGAGGTGTTGGGAGCGCTGCAGGGTGGGGGCAAGGGCAGGTGGGGGCAAGGGCAAGGAAGGCAGTGTCATCAGCGTACTGGAGAAGATGGATGGGAGGTGAAGGCGGTAGCATGTCTGCCGTATACAAAAGGTACAGAAGAGGGGAGAGGACGGAATCTTGAGGCACACCGGCGGAGGGAAAAAAGGTGTAGGAATCCGAGTTATGGTCGGTGACGTAGGAAGGACATCAGGAAAGAAAGGACCCGATCAGACGGACGTAGTTAATAGGAAGGGCGAAGGTTTGGAGCTTGAAGAGGAGGCCGGAATGCTACACATGGTCATAGGCACGTTCGAGGTCGAGGGAGAGGAAGATAGTGGAGCGACAGGAATTGAGCTGTTCGGAGAGGAGATGAGTGAGGTGCAGGAGAAGGTCATCGGTAGAGAACGACGGCCGAAAACCACACTGGGTAACGGGAAGGAGGCGGTGCTGGCAGAGATGCTGGTGGATGCGTTGGGTAAGGATGGATTCCAGGACCTTGCTGAAGACCGAGGTAAGGCTGATGGGACGGTAGGAGGAGACAGCGGACGGCAGTTTGTCGGGTTTAAGGAACATCAGGATGTGGGAGGTTTTCCACAGGTCGTGGTAGTAGCTGGTGGACAGGACAATATTATAGAGCCTGGCCAGCGTGGAGAGGAAGGTGGCAGAAGCTTCACGAAGGTGGCGATAGGTGACACGATCGTGACTGGGAGTGGTGTTGCGTTTCGTGCGGAGTGTAGCGATGATATCCTGAGTAGTGATGGGGGCATTGAGTTCGGTGTGTGAAATGCTGTCCAAGTACTGAAAACCAGGAGCAAGGAGAGGGACAGAGGTGTCAGTTCGATTGCAGACATCTGGGAAGAGGGACTAATCGAACTGTGGATCGTATGGGATGGTAAAGACATCCAAAAGGTAGGAGACAAAGTGATTGGTCTTACTAAGGTTGTCAGGGAAGGGTTGATTATCATGAAGGAGAGGGTAGTAGGGGGGGGTTTAGATCCGGTAAGGCGGCGGAAGGCTGACCAGTACCTGGACGTGTTGATAGGAAGTGTAGCATTAAGAAGGGTGCACATCTGTCGCCAGTCCCAGCGTTTCTTAGCCGCAAGCAAGTTTATGATGTGTCGCTGTAGTTGCCGGTGGCGTCGTAGTGTGTCCGGGTCACGCGTGTGAAGGAAGGCACGGTAGAGACGGCGGGATTCACGGACAAGGAGGGTGGCCTGTGGGGGTTAGAGGAGTACGGTGGGGGTGGATGGCGACGGAAGGGACGTGGGCCTCCATGGCCTCAGACAAGGTCTGCTGAAGAAAAGAGGCGGCATGGGTAATGTCATAAGGGTGGTGGTAGGTGGCTATCAACCTAGGTAGAGAGGGTATCCCGGTAGGCATTCCAGTCGGCACAGGGTTGCTGCACGTCATCGGCTGCATTTAAGTTATTTAACAGCCAGATCGGTATTTGAGCATAAAGCCCTTCATCAGTGACATACATTATACATGTCCTTAGTGACATACAAGTCATCTCGAAAAAAATCGCAGCACCAATAACAAGTTGCGTGACATAAATGACAGTTGGTGGGCGTGTTCCTACATCTGAAAGATGATTTCTATTCATATTTCGCGCCAATCGCATAAGAGTGGCGCTAGTAGCGCAGGACGCAAATCAGATTTGCTTTAAATACACGCTGTTACGGTCGTGAGCGTTAGTTACCTTTGATACTGGACGTGGTGCGTTGATGTTAGTCAAAAATGCCTTTAAGGCGATAAAGACACCATTATCAGTGCCTCATTTAGCTTGAAGAAGGTCGCATGATAGGGCTACGAGAAGCTAAATGTTCCTTCTGCAATACTGCAGAAAGACTTGGCAAAAATGCAGCCACTGTACAGGATTGCTGGCAGCGACGGTCATATGAATCTACCGTCGCAAGAAGACTGGGCTACGCCCGGCCACTTGGCACTAGCGAGAGGGAAGACCATCGCGTTCGGCTCGTGGCTTTGGCGCATCACACTGCATCTGCATTAGTAATGTGAGCAGCAATTGGCACCACAATGACACAACGAGCTGTCACAAACCGGTTATTTCAAAGACAGATCCGAGCTAGACGCCCTGTAGACGTCCATTCCACAGATTCCAACCCACCGCCATTCGCGACTTTAGTGATGTCAAGCTAGAGCTCATTGGAGGACAGGTTGAGGTACGTTGCGTTTTCTGATGAAAGCTGGTTATTCCTTGCCGTCAATGATAGCTGTGTGTTGGTTAGGAGAAGGCCAGTTCGGGGCTTGCAACCAATCTGTCTGTGTGCCACACACAATGACTCTACACCTGGAGTCATAGTCTGGGATGTGAGTTTGTAGGACAGCAGGAGCACTCTCGTGGTTATCCCACGCACTATGATTGCAAATCTATACGTCAATCTGGCGATTCGACCTATTGTTACCGCTGTTGAAACTCAACATACGCTACAAAACGTCAAAATGTTTCCTTGTCGCGCTAGATTACCAGATCTGTCTCCAATCGAGCACATATGGGACATCATCAAACAACTTCAGTGTCATCCACAACCAGTATTAACCGTCTCCGTACAGACCGACTAAGTGTAACAGGCATGTAACTACGCCCCACAAACTGACATCTGGCTCCTGTACAGCACAATGCATGCATGTCTGCATGCTTGCATTCAACATGCACTTATTAATGTACCAGCATCTCACGTTTGCAATAGCTTATCTTACACTTACATTAACCTGTGATCTTGTAATGTTAATTACTTAAATATATTACCTAGACAACTATATTGCCGAAATTTCATTACTCTACATTAACTATTTTTGCTGTTACGATTCTTTCCGTCAGTGTATATATTGTTCATGTGTGTGTGTGTATGTGTATGTGGATCAAGATGTCTTTAACAAAAGATGAAATTTGATGTAGGTATTATTTTGGAACAATACATCTTATATCCAATTCTCGTACTTGTATACTGGCTTACTTTATTTACATTCATAACGCTTCTAGAACGGATCTTTCACTGCGTACATCGTCGTGAAAGGTTCGGATAAAACAAATTTCCGTGCTACACTGGGACTCAAATCCAGTTCCTTGCACAGAGAGTCATCTTGCCGGCTGTTCTGTTCGAGTACAACTCACGGCCTGTGTCACAGCTTAATCCTGCCTGTAACTTCCATACTCCACACTAGCTGTTCAGTGTGTCTGTACTCAGGGAAATGCGATATAGCGGAGAGCAGTTTACCACAGCCTACAGGCTGTTTCCACAATAGATCATTCACTTTGCAGAGGAGTGTGCTATAAAATACTGAAGCTGTGTGCTATCGAAATTCGAACTAAAATCTTCCCTTTATTCGTTAATGTTTCCAAATGCTCCTCATGGTTCAGTCATATGATCATTCCTCTCATAAGAATAGTACCTGGCACTTAGGTCCAGTCTGGCATGCCATTTAATCTGCCATTGAGTTTTATGCATAAATCTTTAATACTTACTCTCGATGGACATACACAGCCTGGCGAAAAAAGTGAAGCATCCAGAAGGGAAGAAGAAAACGAAACGAAACTTCACAGGTTTCGAGGGCAAGCAATATTATTTTAGTGATTATGACATTGTGTTAGATTTAGAAAGTATGAGCCCACTTTCCAATATGACATTGCAAGTAGTGGGATAAATACGACCCTGACGCATTTTTTGTTTGCGCAGGTTGCATACATTCAGCGGCAAATTATTCCCCTCACCCTCCCCTTAACCTATCGTTATGCTAATTGATCTATAGACCTTCGGCGTTGATTTATCACCCCCTGGGGATAATCTATGCTTCAGAGAAACCCCTCTCCCCTCCCCTGCCCCTTGCCTTCCCCCTACTCCTCCTCTACCCCTCTGGAAAAAGGGACACTTTTTTGGTCACCCCTTTCCAGTTCACTTCAGAGTCACTTCTGACTCTTCTGGGAAATCCGCTAGCCCTGTCTACCCTCGCACACTCTCCCCTCGCCTCGCCCAACTGGAAATTGATGGGAAAAAGACTCAATTTGTGCTGGGCTGCTGGAGAGGAAGGATCTCACAACACAAATTTCAAATCAATGCCAGTTGACATAATAATACACTGTTCAATTCAATTTGCATATTCTTTATTTAATCAGTATGCAGGAGACAGGGATCCTCCCTCCCATCACCTACTTGTGTAGAGCTCATGTCTGCACGCTGCAACCCACTTTCTATGACATAACTTGAAGCACAGAGGAGTGGAATGATGTACAATATATTAGCCAATGTTCTAGGTAGCCCACCTGTGTATTCGCCATTCGGGCACCACTGGGCTCTGGGCAGAGCATCAAGTGCACACATCTGCATGCTGTGCAGGTAGGGTCACATGTGCTGGCTGGGCACTGCCAGTACCAGGTGGAGTGCTGAACACTGACACCTCTGTTTGCTGTGGAAGCCAGCAGCGTAATGGCATGTTCTAAAATTTGTGCTCCAACACATGTCACTAGCATACCATATAGTGTCCAACAGAACTACCACAGGACTGCACATGTGCAAGGAACCTATTCTTCATAGCACACAGAAAAAACCCCTGTCGACAGCTGCAGATAAACTGTTGTCAGAGGCTGCACAGCCTGCCACTGTTGGAAGTTGCATGTGTCGATACCAGTCCAAGTGAAAGTACATGTCTATCCACCTGAGGGATCACCTATTATTGTTGCAGTCCCTAACGAAGTATAAGATGGCGGCTTTCCTTTGATCATGAAATTCCAGACTTGCTTCCTGTCTCTGTCTCTCTCAAGTTGTTACCTCCTATTCGTGTGAAAATATGCATGAACCAACATGTCCAAACACACAGACAGAGTTTTTCAACCCTCCTCAGAATACTGTGTTGTTGTTGGCTGATGCCAAATCAGTGAAGATACACAAAGGCTATCTCAACTCCTAGTCATCCTGATTCTGATATCATCCATGGTCGCATCAGTGTGGCTGCGTCCTCGTTAGTACATAGAGTTTTCACTAGTGCAGCCTTCGACGAGTTATCAGGAAGTGGTCAGAAACAGCAGAATTCACTGTGGGCACAGGAGTGATGAGGCATTCAGAGTTGGCATACACGACAAACAGGAGCTGCTGTGGTGAGCATTCTTAAACATTATGAATTTTTTTTTCGTTAGTAGGCATAATAACATGTACTGGATCCTTGAAAGAACAATCTACTAGATGCTTTGCTAATAACATGTCTCAGGAAAAGGCATTGTGACATCTTGAACAAATATGCCACTTATGGCTATATATATATATATTGTGTATATATTTAATATGTAGCTGAGATGTATTTACTAAAAAACTTTATTTCTAAAATTTCGTCCTAGTGCTGTTTATATGAAATAACTGTTGCTGAGTCATATTCTTTGTGGCTATAGATGATTTTGAGGAAGAGGAGCAGGGAGGGACAGAGGTTGTAATACCTTTCCCATCACAGTTGTCGTGTAAATGTATATACTAAAAAAAATTCTGAATTTGTGTGTGTATACATTTTAATTTTATTACATCAATATGTTGTAGGTGATTTCAGTGAGCTGGACTAATGGATCCACTGTTGTTTTGGCGAGAATATGGATGGAGGAAATGGAGAGGGAGCTGTTCGGGCATAAGGAGATGCCAGAGGTGAGTCCCAACGACCTGAAGAACATGTCACAGAGCCAAAACAATATAGGTAATTTTTATATACACTCACGCTGTTTGCAGTAAATCAGTGTTTATAATGATGTACTTGCAGCAGCAACAAGCAATGTCTAGAATGTTGAACTCAATTGTTTTTCATTATTCTTCTTCTTGCAGTAGGTGCCTCGTCACAATACACCATGGCACGGGTACACGGGGTTGTGAAGAAACCACCTACAACATGCAGTCCTATGTGGTATGCACAGTGATGATAGATGTCGCTCATCACTGCATGGTAAGCTGCAGCAGTTGCAGCAGTGGCCATAGTTGTCTCCATTGCTGTCCCTGCACCAGCTCCACTCTGGCGTCCATGGGCCAGCCTCTCTCCAGTAACTGGCTCAGGGTTGTAGCAGCAACCATCTATGCATCCACAGCCACAGCCAGGCTGCTCATTTTGGGGCAACACGTCATCTTCTCTTCCCCCACGTTTTCACCCAAACTGCTGGGTACGTGCTCCTCCTGCTCCTCCATGCAGCCAATACTAGCAGCATTGCTGTCAACTAGTTGTAGTTATAACAACAGTAGAAATCATGTGGCTAACGATAATTTCCTCCCCTATTATTTTAGTGAAGGACATAGAAATTAATAACACTATATGGCAATTAGAATACTTGTAACTGTGGATACCCTTGAAGAGCGAATCTCATTCACTAGGTTTGACAACCCAGCAAGAGATACCTTGGACTTGTAAGGGTTCTGAAAGCATGCCTTTCTGTTCTGTAAACAGAGTTCCTCGATGTTGTTAATGATCCACGGTATCCCGCCACTAAATTTAGAACTGTGCTGTACATTGAACTGTGATAGCTCCCAAACAGACCATTGGCACTGAAGATAAAACATTCACTATCTTTGAGGTGGGGTGGGGGGATGGCGTGATATCACATAGCACATCAATTGCCGAGTGGTTTCGTGAGTCTGGTTTAGTAGTGTACTGGTTTTCAGAGATTGAAGTTAGAGGTTCGGCTAAAGCACTCAGCCGAATACTACATGTAGAGATCCATATGCATGTCTATGATCCAGTAAATGGAGGGTCGAGGTGTATCTAGCTTCCTGAGGATCCAGATGATTAGAAGGCATGTATTAATGTCAAAAAATAAAACTGACCAGACTCGTTTGGCATGGTCAGTCATGGCTTGAAAAAGATCTGCACTGGCCATCTCAGTACAGTAGATACCTTGAAACTCATAATCGTTATAAATTTGATGGTATTGAGTTCCCCATCAAGATCCAGGACATACCTAAATATGAAATGCAGAATCTGGAATATCAGTTCATGTGTATGGCCCAGAAAAACGCAAGTCAGATGAGCAGAACAAGTGGGATATACATATAGTCGTCAGACCCCTCTATTTCTCAAAATTTGATGGTGAGCGTAACATGCATGTGAACATGCTACTATTCTCAGATGGAGACAGACATCTTTATGGTTCGATCAGGGTCATGAACCACCTACTGTCATCACAAACGAGTAAACATGGTCATAAACAGCATATTTGTTTGTCACCGTGCCTTTTCCTCAGACTTGTTATTAGCAAAGCATCTAGTAGATTGTTCTTTCAAGGATCCAGTACATGTTATTATGCCTTCTGCGGAAAAGAAATTCATAAAGTTTAAGAATGCTCACCATCAGGAGCAGCCAACTATTAATGCCTCCTCACTCCTGTGCCCACGGTGAAGGTGCATTACAGCTTCACATACTACCTTCACAGGAAAACAAGCACCAAATGTGATAGTGTACCAAGTTGCATTGTCCCACGATTCGAGATTTAACTGATACAAATCTTACGTCACCGATGATCATGTGGTTTGGCTTCTCATGGAACTTGAGTATTTTTCATCTGAGGTTGATAACCTTTACAGCAATAACAGTCCCACGACCAAATCGAAGAAGAATGAAGATTTGCACAATAATGCACTTGACTGCCATATTTGTGAACTGCCATCAGACAAAAAAGTGGAAACTTTTCATAGTGACCACTGTCATCTTGTGGGAAAGTTTCATGGCACCACCTGCAACACATGCAACATGAAGTATCAATTACCGTGACACATACCCGATTTCCTTCACAATTTAAGCGAGTAAGATACTCTCTTTCTTGTTGAGCTCTCTGCCAACTATGGAGAAGGATCAGGTCAGTTTCCTGCCTGAGAGTGATGCCAAGAATTAAGCCCCACTTCTTTGACTTGCTATGTTTTATGCAGGTGCCACTGCAGAAACTTGTTGAAACTCACCCTCAGAACGATATGCAGATCACCCAAGCTGCATACCCTGATGAGGAAAGTTTCAACTTCTGATTAGGAAGGGGGTTCTCCATATTAGTATCTGGATAGTGTGGCAAAACTCAACAAAATCAGGCTAATGGATGTAGCTGCATTTTCCAGCAACCTTACAGGCAATGCCATATCGGATGCAGAGTAAGAGCATGCTGTGAATGTCAATTGGGAATTCAACACCTTCACTTTAGGAACTTACACACAGCTTTACATGGACACAGATGCTTGCTTGATCACTGATGTTTTTGAAAAATTCTATGGTCCATGCATCACCACATAATCTCTAGATACTACCTTCTATTACACAGCACCTGGGTTGTCGTGGGACACTGTGCTGAAGGAAATGATGAGCAGCATCAAACTATTGACCAGTGCTGACATGGTTCTTTTCTTTGAGCAAGGGATCTGTCGGGGCTTTGTCAATGTGTCCATAGGCACACCAAGGCAAATAATCCATTTGTGGTTGAACAGCTCAGTACATCCCTTGATTCGAGTTACATAATGTACTTGGATGCTAATAACCTATACGGGGACACCATGCAACAGTCACTGCCAATTGGTAAGCTTCAATGGATGCTCAAAGAAGAACGCAAAGGATTAGGTGGAAAAATCGAGGGTACGGCAGCTGAGGCTGATGTGGCTTATGTGGTGGAGGCAGAACTCACATACGCTATTAATTTGCATGACATGTGTGCTGGTTTTCCACTGTGTCCGGAGCATCTGGATCTGGAAGAAGACTCCACCCAAAACTGACGATAATGCTGGGGAATAAGCCGAGATACATGATTTACTATCCTTATTTCCAACAATGTCTCCTATTGGGGATGAGGCTATTTACAATCACCCAGGCTATGGGCTATCTCCTTCAAGCTGTCCCCCTGGTTGAAGGAGTATATTGATTTCAATACAACACCAAGGGATGTAGCGATGTGTGACTTTGAGAAAGATTTTTAAAAATTAATGAATAATTCAATTTTCAGGAAAACAATGGAGAATTTGAGAGAGTATAGTGAAATTTTGATTGGAACCGAATGGGGCATAAGACCAAATTTTAAGCAGTTCATTCAGTCTGGAACTGCGTGACCGCTACAGTCGCAGGTTAGAATCCTACCTCGGGCGTGGATGTGTGTCATGTCCATAGGTTAGTTAGGTTTAAGTAGTTCTAAGTTCTAGGGGACTGATGACCATAGATCTTCAGTCCCATAGTGCTCAGAGCCATTTGAACTATTTTAAGCAATTCGCAATATTCATTAGGAATTTTGTTGCTGTGGAGATGGCGAAGGTTGCAGTAGAGTTTATAAAGCCTATCTATGTGGAGACCTGCATACTAGACCTGTCCAAATTCCACATGTACTGCTTTTATTATGAGTTTGTGAAACGTCATTTCACTGATCCTAAGTTACTTTATGTGCATACAAGTAGCTTCATTTATTCGCTGAAGAATTGCAATCGATATGAAGTAATGAGATGCCATGGTGAAGAATTTGACACGTTTTCGTACACGGCCGATAATCCTTACTGTATTGTTCCATGGAACAAGAAAGTTATTGGTCTAATGAAAGACAAGGCGAATGGGCCACTAATTATGGAGTTTGTAGGTCTGTGAGCAAAAGTGTATGTGCATCACACATTGGAAGGTGCCACCCAGAGTTGGGCTAAGAGTGTGCATCATGCAGCATTGAGAGCCCTCTCTATCAAAGACTAATTGCAGTGGCTTTACGGCAGTGTTCACTGTGTTGTGCTGCAGCAGTAGTACATGGTACAGTAAACTAGTGTTCAATTGAGAGGACACGACCAAGCAGGGTGGTGCAGTGGTTAGCGCACTGGACGCGCATTTGGAAGGATGGCGATTGAAACCTATGTATGCCCATACAGATTTAGGTTTTCTGTGATTTCTCTAAGTCGCTCCAGGCAAATACTGGGATGGTTCATTTGAAAGGGTACAGCTGATTTCCTTCCCCATTCTTGACACAGTCCGATCTTGTGCTCCATTTCTAATGGCCTTGATGCCAACAGGATGTTAAACCTAATGCTCCTTCCTTCCTTTGAGAGGATACGAGGTGTATACTGTGTGGGAACTTGAAGTCAGCCTGAGGCCTCATGACAATGAAAGAGTCGTTTGTGATGATGGGGCTGAAACTTTCCTGCACTCACACTGTCCATTTGTTGAGAGAGAGGGAGTTGGGGGACACTAAATGAGTGTGAGAGAGAGAATAAGATTGGGTATAAATGTTGCAGAATAGTATGACCCATTTATCATAGCATAAATAATGTTGTATGAGTGTGTGTGTGTGTGGGGTGGGGGGTGTATAGGTAAATATTTATTTTTTTGTTTATGCACACCATGTGTGTGAGTAATGTATACCGTGTGCACTTGTAATTATATGTCTTTTTAAAAAAATATGTGCACCATGTGCACTGACAAAAAAACTCGTACATCAAAAATATATATACTCACCTTGCCTTTCATGTAAATAGAATAATTTATTTAAGTTTCACCTGCTGATAGTCATACAGGTCTGATTAGTTTTTAAGTGTAGATGTATATACACGTAGTTCACAGCCCTTCAGAACTGTTGTTGTGTAACAACCATGTAACTGCTACTACTGGGACTGTGGAATTTAGTTGTAGTATAAGAATAAAAGTATGTCCACAATAGTTTTTGGCACAGATTTCTATAACTCCAAATTGTAAAACTTTCAACGAGTTATTTTTTTGTTAGTGTGTAAAAAAAGTATCTCTGCATTGAATATTATAATCAAATTGTACGTCAAGTACTGAATTGTTTCTCAGGAACTAAACTATATTTCAAGAATCAAATAATATCTGTGAGAATTGAAGAAACGAAAAAAATTGTTACCATACGTCTTTGTTTCTAGATCTATCTCTACACTCTACAAACCGCCGTGAGGTGCATGGCAGAGGGCGCGTCCCATTGGACCACTTATTAGAGTTGCTTCCTGCTCCATTCACGTACGGAGCGTGGGAAGAATAATGGTCTGAATGCCTCTGTGCATACAGTAATTATTCTAATCTTATCCTCGTGATTCCTGTGGAAGCGATACATAGGGGGTTGTAGTATATCACTAGAGTAATCATTTAAAGCCAGTTCTTGAAACCTTGTTAATAGACCTTCCCAGGATAGTTTACGTCTGTCTTCAAGAATCTGCCAGTTCATTTTTTTCAGTATCTCTTTGACCCTCTCTCGTGGATTAAACAAACCTGTGACCACTTGCGCTGCCTTTCTCTGTATACATTCAGTATCCCCTGTTAGTCCTACCTCATGCGGGTCCCACACACTTGAGCAATATTCTAGAACCAGTCGCACGAATGATTTGTAGACTGACTACACTTCCCCAGAATCCCACCAATAAACCGAAATCTATCAACTGCTTTACCCACAGCTAAACCTATGTGATCATTCCATTTCATATCCCTACAAAGTGTTATATCCAGGTATTTGTATGAGTTGGCTGATTACAGCGGTGACTCACTGATATTAGAGTCATTGGATAATACGCTTTCTCGTTTTGTGAAGCGCAAAAATTTACATTTATGAATACTTAGAGCGAATTGCCAGTCTCTGCACCATGTTTAAATCTTATCAAGATCGGGCTGAATATTTATGTAGTTTCTCTCAGATACTACTTCATTATAGATAACTCCATCATCTGCAAAAAGCTTAATTTTACTATTAATATTGTCCTCAAGGTCATTACTATACAACATGAGCAGCAAGGGTCCCAACAGACTTCTCTGGGGCACACCTGAAGTTACTTCTACATCTGATGATGACTCTCCCTACCAAAAAGTCCTCAATCTAGTGAAATATTTCGCTTGGTACCCAATATGATCCTACTTTTGACAATAAGCATAGATGCAGTACTGAGTCAAATGCTTTTCGGAAATCAAGTAACACTGCATGCACCTGCTTACTTTGATCCAAAGTATGTCATGTGAGCTTTGCTGCTTTGTTGTTGTTGAAATGTCGTGTGACGAGGGCCTCCCGTCGGGTAGACCGTTCGCCTGGTGCAAGTCTTTCGATTTGACGCCACTTCGGCGACTTGCGCGTCGATGGGGATGAAATGATGATGATTAAGACAACACAACACCCAGTCCCTGAGCGGAGAAAATCTCCGACCCAGCCGGGAATCGAACCCGGGCCCTTTGGATTGACAGTCTGTCGCGTTGACCACTCAGCTACCGGGGGCGGACTTTGTTGTTGTTATTAACATAAAACCTATCCAATTGGTTTTGAACATGAAGGTGAAGTTTAACATTGGAGTTGACAAAATATATAGAATAGTTGCATGGGATTATGCCTATCATGCAGCATTCCCACTTCGAAAGACATACAGCAAACGTATATAAAATTATGTCACAAGTACTTGAAGGAAACCACAGACATACTGTATAGGCAAAGCTGTATATTGTCAAGGTGGGAGCAAGATGAAAAGCAATCATACAAAGATTGTGAGGTAAAAATTGATTTAATTTTCCATCCAACTTAAAGTAATTTTGCATTCTCATAATCAGACACAACACCATTTTTCCAAATTCTTTTCTTGGGTTAATGGGGAGCAGGGCACCTGTAGAATTACAGGACTTGAATAGCAGCAAACTTTAAGATTCGACGCATCCATGCGATCTTCTCCTCAGCTTTGATATAGATGAAGGTATCCGTGTGGTTGAATAATTGAAGTGACGTCACCACATCTTTACAGGGAGCACCAGGATCATTCCAGTGAATTCCATGTTAGAAACATGTTAACAACTTTTCACTCTTTCATGTTTTAGCACACATCACATCCTTTAAAGATCTTGGTAATGCAATGTTTGATGAGAATGTCTCTATTATGCCAGCATTTTCTGTGTATTCTACACTCCTGGAAATGGAAAAAAGAACACATTGACACCGGTGTGTCAGACCCACCATACTTGCTCCGGACAGTGCGAGAGGGCTGTACAAGCAATGATCACACGCATGGCACAGCGGACACATCAGGAACCGCGGTGTTGGCCGTCGAATGGCGCTAGCTGCGCAGCATTTGTGCACCGCCGCCGTCAGTGTCAGCCAGTTTGACGTGGCATACGGAGCTCCATCGCAGTCTTTAACACTGGTAGCATGCCGCGACAGCGTGGACGTGAACCGTATGTGCAGTTGACGGACTTTGAGCGAGGGCGTATAGTGGGCATGCGGGAGGCCGGGTGGACGTACCGCCGAATTGCTCAACACGTGGGGCGTGAGGTCTCCACAGTACATCGATGTTGTCGCCAGTGGTCGGCGGAAGGTGCACGTGCCCGTCGACCTGGGACCGGACCGCAGCGACGCACGGATGCACGCCAAGACCGTAGGATCCTACGCAGTGCCGTAGGGGACCGCACCGCCACTTCCCAGCAAATTAGGGACACTGTTGCTCCTGGGGTATCGGCGAGGACTATTCACAACCGTCTCCATGAAGCTGGGCTACGGTCCCGCACACCGTTAGGCCGTCTTCCGCTCACGCCCCAACATCGTGCAGCCCGCCTCCAGTGGCGTCGCGACAGGCGTGAATGGAGGGACGAATGGAGACGTGTCGTCTTCAGCGATGAGAGTCGCTTCTGCCTTGGTGCCAATGATGGTTGTATGCGTGTTTGGCGCCGTGCAGGTGAGCGCCACAATCAGGACTGCATACGACCGAGGCACACAGGGCCAACACCCGGCATCATGGTGTGGGGAGCGATCTCCTACACTGGCTGTACACCACTGGTGATCGTCGAGGGGACACTGAATAGTGCACGGTACATCCAAACCGTCATCGAACCCATCGTTCTACCATTCCAAGACCGGCAAGGGAACTTGCTGTTCCAACAGGACAATGCACGTCCGCATGTATCCCGTGCCACCCAACGTGCTCTAGAAGATGTAAGTCAACTGCCCTGGCCAGCAAGATCTCCGGATCTGTCCCCCATTGAGCATGTTTGGGACTGGATGAAGCGTCGTCTCACGCGGTCTGCACGTCCAGCACGAACGCTGGTCCAACTGAGGCGCCAGGTGGAAATGGCATGGCAAGCCGTTCCACAGGACTACATCCAGCATCTCTACGATCGTCTCCATGGGAGAATAGCAGCCTGCATTGCTGCGAAAGGTGGATATACACTGTACTAGTGCCGACATTATGCATACTCTGTTGCCTGTGTCTATGTGCCTGTGGTTCTGTCAGTGTGATCATGTGATGTATCTGACCCCAGGAATGTGTCAATAAAGTTTCCCCTTCCTGGGACAATGAATTCACGGTGTTCTTATTTCAATTTCCAGGAGTGTATGAAGTCAATATCTTTAAATATGAACTGCCTCTGCTCATCATAGTAGAAACTCTGAGCATCTACAGTGATGTTCACACCTTGAGATGCCATTGTGAAATGCTCTGGTATGGCTCAGCATCTGTTCATTTATACACCGCATTGCACAACATCAGTGAGTACGCAGTTTGAATTTCCGTGATCTGAGCCAACATCCTTCATCTTCATAGTATGAAGCACAGAGCCTCATATGCTAGACTTTACATTTTCTTTCCACTACAGGTGTAAATTATCATACGGATAGAATTCGAAGTACAGACAGACTCTGGCGTTAGTTAACCTGCAGTTGTCAAGCTTGGTGGAATCGTTTCCTATATTCTCTCTTCTATTGATCTGAAACGCAAGTATGATGAAGCTGGGCATCTCCAGTTGAGTAGAGGTTTCAATAGTCCACGTTTGTCTGCTTGCTGTCACTAGCACTCAGTACTCAAATCCTCCCATAAATGGAAAGATGACGATAGAAATACAATGGCATTAAGAAAATCTTGAAATGCTGCTCATCTGATACACTGATGTGTGGCGTTCTCCATATTATTTTACTGATGTTGATCTCATTCTCCTCTATAGCTCTTTGAATGTGTGAGCTGTTATCCATTGCACTCTGTTCCAGAATAAGTCCCTATTTAGCAATTAGAACAGTTTGCCAAATGGCATCAAAGTATTCCATAAGCAAATTTAGAGATATACATCCAATAAATCACTTCTGTACTACCCACTGGCTCGTCTATGAAACATCCAACATTTTCTAAATCCTTGAGATCCGAGGGAGAAGCAGAAACATTTGTTTTAAGAGTTAATTAAACATACAATCAATCTTGGCCCTGTAAAGCTCATATTGAATCTCATGAGACAGGAACGCTAAAGCATTACACATTATATGAAAGGTTTGATGCCACTGTAGCACTGCCATCCCTTTTTCGTAAGTGTTCCATCAAGATATATAAAACTCTTCCATGGCAGGGTTAAAGCATCTTGGTGTTGGATGACAATCCTGCTTTCATCATTCTTGTTAAATATTATCGAAGCATAAGGTTTATATGACAACTATTCTTGGCATATAGTACGTCCATCATATTCCACAGGGCTAGTTACATCTAACGATGTCATTGCGAATTTTCAGACCTAAGAAATTTGTTGTTCACATGTGTTAATAACTTGCTGTTCTATTGTTTAGTGCCGCACTGTGCGTCGTGCACACTGGTTTTATACCTTACACCCATCCTGTCTTCATTGACAATACGAGGACACTCAGGGCCGCTGGGAGTTCCAGTTGGTTGAAGGTCACTGCCACCACTTCGGTCTCCCAGCAAGGCAAGGTCTTTGTTCTCGCCAAGAGGTTTGGGTGCGTCCACTATAGGTCCTTGCTGGTTGAAGATTGGCGCTGCTTCTAGGTCTCTGGCCACTCGAGGCCACTGCTGACCCCCTGTAGATGTAGTGATACAATGATTTCATCACCACAAAAATCGATGAGTTGGTTAGCCTGGTCCACAATGTACAGCTCCAGACAGTCTAATGTCCGAACTGCTACTGAGAGATAAACAGCGTTGGTACAGGTCTCACTGAGCTTATACCCAGTTTTAAGTGATGGCAAGAATCCGTAAATTAGATGAATCAATGCATTGTAGAGATAATAGTTTGCTGCAATGTTACATTCAACATGGATTGTACTGCCAAAAAGTATATTCACTGAATCTTAAGAACTGTAAAATTTAATAGGGCCATTCTTCAAAACCTGTTCTTAAATGAAAGTCGGTAGCCGTCCTGTGGAACCTCTCTGGTTGAAGTCAGTCTCTGCATTCGGTGCCTTAATTTCAAATTTAAGTGTATTGATGTTTACATGTAGCACAATCCCTTTTACAGACCGTTTTCAAAAGGTCATTTAAATCATCAACGTCATATGCACCAGGTTCTATTTCCACAATTTCCTTTCTACTATTAACTTCCAAAAGAAGCTTAATTTTGGCCTCTGTGATATTCAGAATAATGTTGCGTGTCTCCAGTTCATTCAGTGCAACACACCATTCCCCACTGCTGAAATCAATCGGTGGGATGTAACGTTCTTTTAAAGTCACAGTACACGATACTAAATCTGAACCCTAACTGATGTGTGAATGTTTAGTGCACCTCCTTATATATCTCTCCTTGTAAATGTTAGGAGGAACATGATGCACAAATTTCTACACAAATAATGAAATATTCGGATTTCCGCACAGTCACCGGTAATGTATCCTGCATAAACACACCTTGGAATCATGGAATGTTGAATTTTTTTCTAACAAACTTGAGAAAATCTTTATTTGTAAGTGGTCTATTTGGTAGGATAGCTAATGGACTTTTTTTCTTATTTATGAAGAGACATAGTCCTTTCTTTTATGGTTTCAGGTATAGTCCTTTCCCGATGGTTGCTGCTTCCATCATGCGATTATGTCTTCTTGTCTCTTCTAGCTGCTCTTCGGATTTCTCTGTGCTCCTGACTGCTCTGACAATAGCCGCAGCACTACAGCCACAGAACCCATCGATGAGAGACCTGACAGGAAAGGTATGAGGAAGGGGATAATTGCGCTTGATGTCTTGGGTACTGGCAGAACCTAGGGTATTTTAAGCAGTCCTTTATGTTTCAGGGCGCTATTAGCTGCATACATCGCTGTCAGGACAGTTTTTTAAACATCCCTGCCTGGCTTCTTCTTCTTCTGCATTGCCTTCCTCTTCTTCAGGCCACGATGAATGGCATTCATAACTTGCTTGCACCGAAGCCCAATTTCATTTTACCAGACATGGTTTCATCAAATACAAATGCTGCAATGTGCTGCCCTGTACCAATAATATTTCTCGCACATATTGCCTTGGCATTATCAGCTAAAATTTGATCTGCAGCGTGATGTCCTGGGAGATCTTTATGTTTTGCACAAGCTATGTCGTGTTCCAAACATGCCTTGTCAAACAGGTTAATCCCCTTATCACCACGAGCCAAACATTTTTGAAACTTTGTACCAGGTACACAGTAATTATACACTAGAGTGTGCAATCCAACTGGAAATTTTGTTGAGAAAGATGTGTCTCCTATTGTGAATGTGTGCTACTGTGCTGGCTGCGCGATTTGCACCCCATTATACAGCAAATCGTCAGCGCTAAACTAGCTGTTTTGTTTGCAAGAAAGCCAGGCCATTTAACTAATACTCTATACCCTCGACGTCTTATGACATGTCTTATGAGAAACACATGTGGTTCTGAGCTCTTCTGCATTTCTTGTGTGTAAAAACATCCAGAAATATCAGTGCCACTGCTGTCCTTTAAGATGTAAGTCCTGGATTTGTTCCCTGCAATTTGGAAACTGTAAATATCTCACTCGACGAGTTGGGAGGCATGAGACATCAAATGCTGTCTTATGTTTTGAGATACACACCATTACATTTTTGTTTGCGTGAATCCAGAATTTTAATATACTGGTGTGCCTTATCCATGAGTCTATTATCGCGAATATTAATTGTGTTATTTTTATTGTACTACGTGTGGTTCTATTATACTACGCAGTTATTTCTGGGAGGATATCCATCAATTTGTATGAGCCACAAAGATTAAAACACATACATATTTGATCTTTTATTGTACTGTTCAGATGTTCCACGATACTCGCCTTCAGGTGCGCGAATGTTGAATAGTCATGTTTTCCATATCGCTGCATCATGATCTTGAAATATGGATTTAAAAACTCTCCACTGTGATTGGTTTGGAGGTTGTCTGGGAATCGATTCGTCCCTGTCTGCAACAAACACTCAAACACCTCTATGACATTTCTCCCCATTTTTGTTTTAACAGGTAATACTGAGGCAAATTTGGAGTATGCATCAATAAACAATAAAATATGTTTGAATCCATTATTTGCATGTGAATATTCCTGCATATCTACAAGATCAGCCTGCCGTAAGACATTCAAACTTTGAATCATATCATGACTACAGGGCTATGTTTTGCCTGCTGGTTTGTGTAGTTGTCGAAATACTGTCTTCATACTTATTCGATTGTACCTTTCTGTCTAAACTTTGAGATTACTGTAACAACCTCATTCGAATGAGCAGTATTACCAGCAGCAGCTGATGCCATGAGCAGTCACAGTCTGTCTATTGACTAATTGGGATCGTCGTAGTATATAGGGGTTGATAGCTGACTCCATTAATGCTATATCGAGGATCTAATACAGGTTTTATAATGATTCTGTATTTCCACTGCGCTGGTTTCCCACTTTCCTGTGTACACCACTCCACTGCAGGATTTCAGCATACATCTCCAGATGTTTGCATGAATAATTTAAAATTTTGTGAGATTTAGGAATATGAGGTTTAATTAGACCACTTGTTCTTTGAAATTCGTTATCACCTACCTGTATTGTTTTTTCATTTAATCTTATAGGCTGCATGCCCAACAGGTATGGTTTTTCAACTCTGACAGCAAATGTTTTGTCTATCTTAGCATCACTGTGACAGTTAATGAAGTTAGCAACGTCGCTGTCATTGTGTAATTTCGCTGAGAGTTCATCGAGTCATTCAGTAACTTGTTGAAAGGTTTCTCTCAATGTCTGCTTTTGATCTAAATGTCCTAACCTTAGCAGTCGTAGCTCCTCTCGAACAACCTTCCATGCTGTTGTGATCTTACGCTTAGTCATATTGTTTTATACTAAGGTGACCAATGCTATCAACCTTTACATTTAAGTCGTGTACATCCGTTTCAATTACATCAACCTACAGCTGAGCCGTCTACTTTCTTTCTCAAAATGATCTAGGTGCCACGACAAGACCAAGGATTGTTTAACAGTAACGTAATTGCTCTCTCTCGCCCGTGCACATCGAAGACATATAAAATCAAAATGACATGACCACCGAGTTTATCGCCCAGCTCAACGTAGCAGAAAATGGTTCTCACGATAAAGCTGCGCGTGTTCATTGTCTGGCATGGAAAGCACCATTCGCGGAAAACGTGTGCGGGATTGTTTGTGCAAGTGTTTTTAAGACTGGAAGTATTTTGACAAAAACTCCAGCAAAGTCAGTAATGCTAAACTTAAAGATAAAATACCACGAAACGGGCTCTTTAGCGAATAAAATCGTAGCTGTTCCAGGAGAGTTCGAACTCTAGAAGAAATTGCTGGAGCGAAGCAAAGCCTGGAACAAAGCCCAATGAAATCTCAAAAAACCTCAACGCCGTTTATCTGTGTAAGTGGGAATTAAGAGATCTTCGTGTCGAAACATCAAAGAGGACTTGTATCTGTATCCTTACAAACTTACTTTTCTGCATGAGGTAAAGCGTCCAGAAGAACTTTCGCACGTTTAGTTCTGCCGATGGCTTCTGAGTGAAGTGGAATCAGGACTTTTATATTCTCTGTTCTTCTTTTCTTCAGATGAAGCCTGGTTCACCCTGTCAGGCTACGTGAACTCACAGAGCATGCACCGTTGCGCGTCATGAAATCTCCATCAGTGCTCTGAAGAGCCGTTGCATAAAGATTGGTGTTTGGTGCGCAATGTATGGTATCCATATCATAAAACGAATCTTTCAGCAGACTTAATTCTGCCACTGTATACGGAACCTGTCTCATCCATACGTGGAGCAACTCACAGAAAACGAAAGACTGTATGGACATTTTCAGCAAGGCGGAGCAACAGCCTTGACAACTTTTTTTGGAGTCCATGAGGTGTTCAATGAGGAGGGTACAATCTCCTGGCCACCTCTTTTGCTTGATCCCTCTCCCGGTAATCTTTACCTGTGGAGCAAACTGAAGAGTCAGATGTACTCAAACAACCTTCACACACAAGAAGAGCTACAGCAGAACACAGAAAACGGTATTGCTGCCATTCCTCAAGTAGAGCTGCTTCATAAATCGAGCACAGCGCCGCACTGACGTCAACAGTGGCCATTCCTAGCACCTTCTGTGATGCTCATTAAAAAGGGTCGATGCTGCCTTATTGTTATTGTAAATGTTTTCCTGGCCAGTTTCATTTTGCCCACCTTGTAGATGAAGCGAATGAATTCTGCTACCTTGGAAGCAAAGTAATCCATGATGAATGAAACAAGGTCATAAAAATCTGACTATGACAGACGAAGAGAACATTCCTGGTAGTATCAAAAATTGGCATTATTTTGAGGAGGAAATTTCTGAGAATGTACAATTAGAGCACAGCATTGTTTGGGTGTGAACCGCAGACTGTGAGAACCGAAAAGAAGAGAATCGAAGAGTTTGAGATGCAGTGTGTAGAAGAAGCTGAAAATTAGGTGGAATGATAAGAAATGAGGAGGTTCTCCACAGAATCAACGTGGAAAGCAACATACGGAGAAAACTGGATGATAGAACATTGGTTAAGATATCAGCAGTTAACTCCATCAGGCGTAGGAAGATCTGTAGAGGGTAATAACTGCTTATACAAGATATCTTGTATTAAGTGCATAACGTTTACATGTATGTCAAAACAATTTGTGCAGTGAATTACGTCGAATAGCAGTGACAAAATAGAAAGTGCAATAGTGTAATGTTACTCAACAGCTCCGCCATTACACCAATGATGCAAGTGAAGCTACAAGACAATAAAATCGCTGTGATGTCATACATAACCAACAACAAGAAAAACCAGCAGAAGACATCACCGACATCGATTTCTGGCCATCCACTACTCCTCCCTCCCCCCCCCCCCACCCCCACCCCCACCCAAATGCCCCACCAGCCAATACAGTAGCGAACAATGGACAAGAAGTTCTAGGTTAATTTAGTTTAAGATAATTTATTTTTAAGTAACATTTCTCTATATGTATGTATGTATGTATGTTGAAACGCCTGACGACGAATAGAAGATGTTCGAAAAGGGTTGTACGACGGTTGAATGAAAAGTAATGCCTCCACCTTCGTTAAGTGGGTTTGGAAGGGGATATTTTAATAAATCAAACGCAGAAATAATCCTTAGAATGTGGTCTTTAATTACCAATATTCACTTTTCCACATAATTTTCAACCAATTGGATACATTTCTGCCAACGATGAACAAGTTTCCTGAAGCCGTAACGGAAGAAGTCGACACTGTTTTCGCAACCACAGTCTCACAGTTCTCTCAACGTCTTCATTAGAAGCATAATTATGTCCCCGCAGATCGTCTTTCATTAAAGGGAACAGATGGAAGTCAGACGGAGCTAAATCTGGACTTTATGGAGAATGTCGCACGGTGGTGAAATTCAGTGTATGAAGTTCTGCTGTGGTGGCACGTGAAGTGTGTGGTTTGGCATTGTCATGCTGCAGGAAAAGATTTCCTTTTCCTTTCGGAGCCTTGTCAGCCGTCGTTAGAGAGTTTGCAGCGTGGCTCTTAGTTTATCGTTGTTCCACGATCACGGAAATCAACATGGATAGCACCAACTGCATCCCAGAACACTGTGGCCATGATTTGTCCAGCTAAGGGCCGCGTCTTGAATTTCTTTTTCTGGGGCGAGTCTTTGCGTCGATATTCCATAGACTGACGTGTCGTCTCCGGGTCGTAATGGCGTACCTACGTTTCGTCTCCTGTCACAATTGAATAGAGAAAGGCGTCACCTTCATTCTCGTAAGGCGAGAGGAGTTCATGGAAAATTTCAAGTGTGTGCACCTTCATTTCGGGAGTCAGCATCTGAGGTACCCATCGTACACAGATCTTCCGATAGCCAAACAAAACAATAATGTGACCCACACCTTCTTGTGAAATGCCGATTATGCTTGCAGTTTCTCGCTGAGTGATACGACGATCGTCCTGAATCAATTTGTCAACATTTTGCTTGTGAAACTCGGTGGTTGCTGTCACAGGAAGTCCAACTCTTTGCTTGTCACGCAGGTCAGATGTTCCCACCTCAACATCTTTAAAGTTACTCGCCCAACGACGCACAGTACTCACATCAACGCAATCACCATAAACTGCTTTCATTCTCTTATGAATCTCTGGGGTGACACCTTCTGCTATCAAGAATTCAATGACTGCACGTTGCTTCAATCGCCTTGACGAACCGGCTGCGCAGGGTTCCATACTTTACACTGTAACAACACAACCATTCAATATTAAGGCTTCCCACCAACTGGAGCTGTAGAGAAGAGGCTACGGAACAAGCCAGTACCTGCCGCATACCAATGCTGCCAACTGTTGAAGAGTTACGAAGGTGGAGGCATTACTTTTTATTCAACCCTCGTATTAAGTTAGATTAAACATAAAACAAATAAAAGTGACTGGTAGCAGAAATTCCAAATAAATAATTATCTCACACAGTCACGTTCAACAAACGTAGCCACTATGGCCGTAAATAACTTCAGGAGTGTCCCAAGGGAGTGTGTTTGACCATCGCTGCTCATGTTATACATAAATGACTTTAGATACAATAGCATTCTCCGATTTTTCGCAGACGATACGGTTGCTAATAATTAAACACTATCTGAAAATGCCATATAAATATTGGGTTGTTAAGATTACAAAGCCACATAAAGATTAGTAACTTGATTTAAATATTCAAGAAAGTAAAACTGTGAAATTCACAAAACGATAACATGTAGTATCCTTTGATTACAATATCAATGACTAAAATATTGAAGTTAGTATAACTGTAAAATATAAAATTTATTTGTATATTATTTAGGTTTTATTTTTGTCTAATCTACATTTATAAAATTTACTTTTATATTATTAACGTCGATTATTCTCATAATACCTTAATTTTGCAGGTGACATCAAATGGGGTAAAGTTGACCGCTGGGATGAAGTTGACCGAAAAATTTTAAAAACATTTTATGTTAAATAACTACTCACCGGTGACGAAAATTCTTTTATTTTAGTTATTAAATTTGTTGTTAGAAAGTTCTTAATTAGTGGCAAGGGTCAAATGTACAGTATTCTGAATCTCTATCTGAATACTAATCGTATTCAAACGGACTGAATGATTAACTTTTTTAATGAGCAAAAACTTTTATTCGTGTCAGCGGCATAAATCAACTCATGTGTTTAGACTTTATGTATGTCGTGCAGCGACAATTCGCAACGACAGCTACAGCAATAACGTAAGTTTATCTATTATACTTACCTATCTGTCAACCCATAAATAAAACTCTGTCCTTTCTCAGGCGGTTCTTTTATAATTATACATTTGTGGCTGCGGCAAGAATGTGACTTAATGAACGTAGCAACAATGTGACAGAGTGGATGCGCCAGCAATTGTCTGTAACAGTCTGCTGGTGGAGTATGGAAGTCCTTGTTGCAAGTGCATGTCAGCTTATGAATTTGTCACATAGCTCCCAGTTCTGTTTGTTGCTTCACACAGTTGAAATCTAAGAGCTGTCAGTATGAAAATACCTGGTTCAAACGGCTCTGAGCACTATGGGACTTAACATCTGAGGTCATCAGTCCCCTAGAACTTAGAACTACTTAAACCTAAGTAACCTAAGGACATCACACACATCCATGCCCGAGGCAGGATTCGAACCTGCGAGCGTAGCAGTCGCGCGGTTCCAGACTGAAGTGCCTAGAACCGCTCGGCCACACAGGCCGGCTGAAAATACCTCTTGCAAAGAAATGTAAGTGGGGCGAATTGAAGAAATATAGTCTGCATATTTTAGAACTGTGTCTCACATATATTGTAAATGGTAAAATAAGCATTAACAAGGCTACCTGAGGACAGAACTCCCAAAGGAGCCCTGATGCATAGTGTTCATGCCAGCATGGTAAAACAAAAGATGAACAGCCAGTTTTACTGGCTTTTTTTCGAATTTCGTAAAACAAATCTCGGATCACATTTTTATTCTTAAACTTTCTTTGTATGTAACTCTGAAATTATTATTAAAAGTTAATTACTATGCTACAATTATTACTGGATTATTGATGAAGTTTCAGAACAGTGAAATAACCATAGAGTCATAGACAATCCACAGTTATCACTTAATGGGTATTCGGTCAACTTCACCACCAGGTGGGGTGATGACATTCGCAGTTTCTTTCTTTTTTAAGAATTTACTATCTGTTAGAGCAAAAGGTAATAAAGACCAAAAATTTTATTCCTATAGCTCAACTCTCATCCTCTGAAAGAAAAACCAATACATTTATTTCATTTGTTTGAGAAATAATTAAGTCCAAAATAGATCAACTTCACCCCATACAATATGTTGAAAGCAGAGCTAATATTGGGCACTAAGTTTCTGCGACAGATGGAACAGCATGGACAGGCACTGCACTTACAAACTTTTCAGGAAGGGTCAGGAAAACTTTATTGGACAGTTTGCTGCACCTACAGGGCATGCATAGCTTGCTGTTAGGCAAGAATCCCCAGCTAGTGTACTTCGCCTATTCATTAGTGAAAAGATGTCGTACCTGGTGAAAAATGCTCTGAAATTGAAGCATGCATTATGCTTTTGGTGACATAGCGACTGTTTATCGGCTCTCGCAGTAAATATTAACATCACTGCCCCGAGCAGTAGGCAACTGCAACGTCTCTGATTTCAATTCGCTCTGTATCTCCAACTTATAAATTACAGAATTGTCTACTCAGTACCAGTGTATATTATTCCGTATACGCACCTTCCAGTACCGCTCTTTCTACATACTCATTGATTTTTGTGGAATTTAAATTCGGAGGAGGTGGAAGCATTTGTTGCCATATTGTACTCTCGTGGGGCATGTGGTGCATAGAGTCTGTGAATGAGAAATCTGTGGCGTAGTGAGTGTGATCCCACCTTTTTGTCTCAAACAATGGCGAGAAAAATAATTTAGAAATCACGTGATTACTTCGCTTTGACGCTAGGAACGTAAAGACGCAGTCCGTTTTGTTTGACATCTGAAATCTGGTACATGCTAATAGATAGCTGCATTGCATGTTACAAATCACCTGAACTCCTAACTGTGGATGAGCAGTTATATGCAATAAAATCCCGAGTAATGAGTGTCAAACCTGGCAAGTACGGCATAAAGTATTGGCTGCACACAGACGCTAAAGTCAGACATGTTCTGAACGTATCTGGGAAAAAACGAGACCTACGAATACTAGCCTGAGAGGACAAATTGCGCTACGTCTCATGGGATAATACTAACGAAAGTGGAGAAATGTTACATCAGACAGCCTGTTCACTTCTCTCAAGCTGGAAATAGGGGTAAAAAAGAGGGATGCAAGCATTGTTGGCACTTTGAAGAAGAGTGGAAGGAGCGTCCCACAATCCGTGTCAAAAAGACAAGACGTACTTCACTCAAGTGTTATTTACAAGGCTGATGATATTACTCTAACCTCTTACGAAGGGAAGACAGAGAAAAATGTGTGTATTCTTAGTTCTCTACCCTCCAGTGTCCGCCTGCATAGCTGAGTGGTAACGTGCTTGCCTCCCATGCAGTGGACCCAGGTTCGATTGCCGGCTGGGTCGCCGATTTTCTCCGCTCGGGGACTGGGTGTTGTGTTGTCCTCATCATCGGCCGCAAATCGCCCAGTGTGGCGCCGACTGAAATAAGACTTGCATTTGGCGGCCGAACCCGACTGAGACGTCCGGGCCAACAATGCCAGGCAATCATTTGATTTCATATATACCCTCCAGTGAAACAATCGAAGAGGCTGCAGAAAAGAAAACTTCAGAAACAGTCAATTTTTATAACAACACCGAATTCGGCTCAGATGTGATAGATCAAATGTCAATCAAGCACATCGTAGGAGCCATGACAAGGTGCGGGCCCATCATGTTTTCTGTAGCATTTTAGATCTGGCTATGATCTGGCCACACCTTGTAAAAGTTGGTAACCATCTCGCGACGGTCTTTTGTAATGCAAGCTGGTATAACTCAGGAATTCTTGCCCCTAGCAACTCCAGACTCCATCCATTTTGACTGCCGTCATAGAAGGAACATCTAAACAAACTAAACGAAAATCTTGCCGACTTTGATCGTGCAGGAAAACAAAACTGGATATGTGTAAGTGTGGTCTTCAGTCCAGAGACTGGTTTGATGCAGCTCTCCATGCTACTCTATCCTGTGCAAGCTTCTTCATCTCCCAGTACCTACTGCAACCTACATCCTTCTGAATCTGTTTAGTGTATTCATCTCTTGGTCTCCCTCTACGACTTTTACTCTCCACGCTGCCCTCCAATGCTAAATTGGTGATCCCTTGATGCCTCAAAATATGCGCTACCAACCGATTCCTTCTTCTAGTCAAGTTGTGCCACAAACTTCTCTTCTCTCCAATTCTATTCAATATCTCGTCATTAGTTATGTGATCTACCCATCTAATCTTCAGCATTTTTCTGTAGGACCACATTTCTCTTCTTGTCTGAACTATTTATCGTCCACGTTTCACTTCCATACATGGCTACAGTCCATACAAATACTTTCAGAAACGACTTCCTGACACTTAAATCTATACTCAATATTAACAAATTTCTCTTCTTCAGAAACACTTTCCTTGCCATTGCTAGTCTACATTTTATATCCTCTCTACTTCGACCATCATCAGTTATTTTGCTCCACAAATAGCAAAACTCATTTACTACTTTAAGTGTCTCATTTCCTAATCTAATTTCCGCAGCATAACCCGATTTAATTGGACTACATTCCATTATCCTCGTTTTGCCTTTGTTGTTGTTCATCTTATATCCTCCTTTCAAGCCACTATCCATTCCGTTCAGCTGCTCTTCCAGGTCCTTTGCTGCCTCTGACAGAATTACAATGTCATCGGCGAACCTCAAAGTTTTTATTTCTTCTCCATGGACTTTAATACCTACTCCGAATTTTTCTTTTGTTTCCTTCACTGCTTGCTCAATATACAGACTGAATAACATCGGGGAGAGACTACAACACTGTCTCACTCCCTTCCCAACCACTGCTTCCCTTTCATGTCCCTCGACTCTTATAACTGCCATCTGGTTTCTGTACAAATTGTAAATAGCCTTTCGCTCCCTGTATTTTACCCCTGCCACCTTCAGAATTTGAAAGAGCGTATTCCTGTCAACATTGTCAAAGGCTTTCTCTGAGTCTACAAATCCCAGAAACGTAGGTTTGCCTTTCCTTAATCTAGCTTCTAAGATAAGTCGTAGGGTCAGTATTGCCTCACGTGTTCCAACATTTCTACGGAATCCAAACTGTTCTCCCCCGAGGTCGGCATCCACCAGTTTCTCCATTCGTCTGTAAAGAATTCGTGTTAGTATTTTGCAGCCGTAGCTTATTAAACTGATAGTTCGGTAATTTTCACATCTGTCAACACCTGCTTTCTTTGGGACTGGAATTATTATTGAAGTGTGACGGTATTTCGCCTCTGATACTAGATAGTAGAGTTTTGTTAGGCCTGGCTCCCCCAAGGCTGTCAGTAGTTCTAATGGAATGTTGTCTACTCCCAGGGCCTTGTTTCGACTTAGGTCTTTCAGTGCTCTGTCAAACTCTTCACGCAGTATCATATCTCCTATTTCATCTTCATCTACATTCTCTTCCATTACTATACTATTGTCCTCCAGAACAACGCCATTGTATAGACCCTCTATATACTCCTTCCACCTTTCTGCTTTTCCATCTTTGCTTAGAACTGAGTTTCCATCTAAGCTCTTGATATTCATGCAAGTGGTTCTCTTTTCCCCAAAGGTCTCTTTAATTTTCCTGTAGGCAGTATCTGTCTTACCCCTAGTGATATGCGCCTCTACATCCTTACATTTGTCCTCTAGCCATCCCTGCTTTGCCATTTTGCACTTCCTGTCGATCTCATTTTTGAGACGTTTGTATTCCTTTTTGCTTGCTTCATTTACTGCATTTTTATATTTTCTCCTTTCATCAATTAAGTTCAACATCTCTTCTGTTACCCAAGGATTTCTACTAGCCCTCGTCTTTTTACCTACTTGATCCTCTGCTACCTTCACTACTTCATCCCTCAAACCTACTCATTCTTCTTCTACTGTGTTTCTTTCCCCCATTCTTGTCAATCGTCCCATAATGCTCTCCCTGAAGCTGAGTACAACCTCTGATTCTTTCAGTTTACGCAGGTCCCATCTCCTCGAATTCCTCCTTTTTGCAGTTTCTTCAGTTTTAATCTACAGTTCATAACCTATAGATTGTGGTCAGAGACCACATCTGCCGCTGGAAATATCTTACAATTTAAAACCTGGTTCCTGAATCTCTGTCTTACCATTATATAATCTATCTGAGACCTTCCAGTATCTCCAGACTTCTTCCATGTATACAACCTTCTTTTATGATTCTTGAACCAAGTGTTGGCTATGATTAAGTTATGCTCAGTGCAAAATTCTACCAGGCGGCTTCCTCTTTCATTCCTTAACCCAATTCCATATTCACCTACTACGTTTCCTTCTCTTCCTTTTCCTACTATCGAGTTTCAGTTACCCATGACTATTACATTTTCGTCTCCCTTCACTATCTGAATAATTTATTTTATCTTATCATACATTTCATCAATCTCTCCGTCACCTGCGGAGCTAGTTGGCATATAAATCTGTACTATTGTGGTAGGCGTGGGCTTCGTATCTATCTTGGCCACAATAATGCATTCACTATGCTGTTGGTAGTAGCTTACCTGCACTCCTATTTTTTTATTCATTATTAAACCTACTCCTGCATTACTCGTATTTGATTTTGTATTTATAACCCTGTAGTCGCCTGACCAGAAGTCTTGTTCCTCCTGCCACCGAACTTCACTAATTCCCACTATATCTAATTTTAACCTAAACATTTCGATTTTTAAATTTTCTAACCAACCTGCCCGATTAAAGGATCTGACATTCCACGCTCCGATCTGTAGAACGCCAGTTTTCTTTCTCCTGATAACAACGTCCTCCGTGAGTAGTCCCCGCCCGGAGATCCGAATGGGGGACTATTTTACCTCCGGAATATTTTACCCAAGAGGACGCCATCATCATTTAACCATACAGTAAAGCTGCATGCCCTTGCAACTACTGAAAAGGCTGCTACCCCTCTTCAGGAACCACATGTTTGTCTGGCCTCTCAACAGATCCCCCTCCGTTGTGGTTGCACCTACGGTACGGCACACAAGCCTCCCCACCAACGGCAAGGTCCATGGTTCATGGGGGTAAAACTGGATATACTCGCTCTAAATGTAAAAAGTTTGGACGTAGTTAATATCTAAGCAAAAGGATCTGAATATACTGAGTGCTCCATATAGTATCTAATAATAATTTGTTACAGAATAAAAGTACAAATAGTCAATGACTGAGGAATTCTATGACAATATTAATTGTCACCTATTGTTATATGACGTAAAATACAAAAACATGTGTCTGATGGGACGTTTTAATTACAATACCTTCTTCGAAAGTTATTTGCAGAGTCCTTGTGGAGCTGCAAGTACAATCTTTTCTTGGAAATTTACTTGCAGCCCCAAATTTTCTTTTGCCATTCCTTTTCATACCATTTTTGAAAATATTACTGAATATAATTGGTTGAAAAGGGTTCAAATGACTCTGAGCACTATGGGACTTAACATCTGTGGCCATCAATCCCTAGAACTTAGAACTACTTAAACCTAACTAAGGACATCACACACATCCATGCCCGAGGCACGATTCGAACCTGCGACCGTAGCGATCACGCGGTTCCAGACTGAAGCGCCTAGAACCGCACGGCCACACCGGCCGGCTGAATATAATTACTTCGGTTTATTTGCAGTGTAAGTAAGTTGAAAATAGAAAATCAGAAAATGAATATTTGTTTTCTCCCAGAGGGATTTTTTTTAATACTAACTCGAATGACTGATGTCTCGCCCGGCCCGCACCAAAAACGCTGTTCTTTGCTAAACGCTCGGTCATCTGATGCTCTCACTTCTGTCACTTTCACTTCTAGTCAATCCCTGCGTACGAGATGTGATCAAAAAGTAACGGGAATTTTTGTCTCGGTATCATATCCGTATACCCATGTTTCACCACCTGTTATAACCTTCTTTAGAAGTTCTGGATCGTTGTCGACTTCATTTATTCAGCAACTCCTGGGCGATGTCTACGCGACGTCGTTTTTGGTGTAAATTCAAGAATTTCGGAACAAGCTTTGCTGCTACACTGTTCACGCTTAAAACACCCGAATAAGTTGACGTGAGACAAAGGATATAGCGACATCATCAGCAACATCTCTGATTGTGATTTGGCAATTTTCCGGAACCATTTTCTTTACTTTTTCCACATTTCCGTCAGTAACTTATGTGCTAGGGCGTCCAGGGCAATCGTCGTGGTCAACGTCTTCTCGACCCTGTTTGAAACGTTTATACACTCGCAAACTCTTGAATTACTCAAGGTAGATTCGTCAAAAGCCACAGACAACATTCCGAATGCAGTGCTTCCATTTACTCCATTTTTCAAGTAAAATTTAATGTAAATTCTTCGATCCATCTTTTTCGAAAGTAAAAATTCGCCGGGAACGCGAAAACACGTATAACTTTTCCATTATCAACAATACACAAAATATTCATAACAGCTGGAAATGCAAACCACGTGCACCAACAAAATATAAATCTCCGATAATCGAGTATATAAAGTCCTCGAAATTAAAAAATTCCCAATTCTGTTTGATCACTCCTTGTATATGATAAATCTGGACGAAATCGGTGATAATGAGTAGGTGCGGCCCCATTATAAGAGAAATGCACCAGAGGTAATGAGTCGTAATAGGAAATGGTATGGTGCACATACCGTTTCACATCTGTTGTTCAGCAGATGCTGGAATCCTTATGCTTCTACCTACCATGACATGGAGTCTCGTGAGTTACTTTCTTGAAAGGTTTCTCGTAAACGGTATCTGTCATTGGTTCTCAGTAAAGTAAAATAATCGTTCGCTCATCAACGCCGTAGTAGACTAACCAAGACGACATACAGTCAGTAAAGAACAACTGACGGCGACTCGTATAGCCAAGCCCTTACCATGTATGAAGCGTTCTCGGTATCCTCGCCTAGTCAGCTCCAAATTTAAACTGAGCTCAGGGAATAACCTTTTCCTCTTCGTCAGCAGTAAACTGCCACTGCCGCGGTCATAACTTAACTCGTAACTGACACGGTCATAACACGATCTACTCTTTATGCAATACAGTGCCAGTGTTTGATATTTATGATGAAAAGCCAGGAAAAAGATTGCACAATATTTAATGTTGCTTTCATGGGAATTATTTTACATTCGACAGTAATACAGATGACTGGTCTTCAATATATTATTATCTTCCTGGTTTTCACGAAGTACAGTCTAATCGAATAGTTTCTGGGCCAAAGGCTCAGAAAATAGAAGTGTTAGTTTACAAGGAGAAGTACATCTAGTCGTCTGACGCGGCGGATCGTATTATATCAAATGAGCATTCAGAAGAAGGAAACGTAGCTGGTAACACTTTCACCGTCAAAAACCAACTAAATGCAGAAGCGAATACAGAGTATCAGCTACAGATGCAAGAGAAAGAAGCTCAAACTGTAAAAATGGGACTGCTATGTTAGTGAAATATGTAGTGTTTCCCTTGAAATTAATGTTGGTGCTTTTTTTATATAAATTTATCGGCGTCAGACGTCTCGGGAGCTCGACAACACACCTCATATAATAAATTATTTTCCCATCTTATCACGTGCGAAAAACTATTAGCTCTTTTATAGGTTTCACGTAGTTTTCTCGTAAATTTTCAGGTTCAGCGGAAAATTCTGAGTAGAGAACAGAGTTATTACTTTCACTTGTAAAACAAAACTTCGTAATTATTAAGTCAGAGATGACTATCGAGCAATGATGATATATTCTAAGTTCAGAGGCACACGGGAATAATATTTTCAGTCCACATTTTATTTTTTTGTGTGTGACATTCCATTAATTTCAGATTCAGGCATGCGAAATAGTTAATGTTCTTGGAATAAAATACACAGAATTCTCGTTTTTTGTTCCGGGTAAATCTTCTCAAGATCAGTGATTATTTCCTGTAAGATATATGGTGAAATTTCTCTCATACTGTAGACAATACAAATACTACCAGTGTGAAACGGACGACGTCCGCCGTCGACGAACTCGTAAAAGAAACCAAACGTTTATATTGCGTCAAGTGCAGGATCAGTTACAAGGTTTTTCATTTCAGTTCTTTTTTTATTATTGTAATAAAGCGAATCGAGGCTCTTGACGCTGTGGATTCCCACTTCTCACGGTCGCCGGCCGTCGACTAAATCAGCCCAGCGACCTGCAGTGCGCAGTTCGAAATGCGCGTCGTCACTATCTCCTAAACTTCGCAGAAAATAAATAAACTTGTGTGAATATGTGGAAATAAATTTGACACAGAGACACTGAAATAAATTGCTATAAATATTTACCACATGTAGCTCAAGCGGGAAAGACGTCAGTTTTATCATCAATATTTTTGACACTGCAAATAACACATTGTATTTGCGGACATCATTATAACGTCTACAAAATTACGAAACGTTGGGAAACACAGGGCAGAGATACTCTGGTAATTAACTCAGCTTTGAAACTACAACGATTACATTGTTTAGTAAAAAGTGCTCAGTGTTGCTGAACTCATTGTAACGATCCCTACAGAAAACTGAGTTGACTTCAAAGGCATTCGCAGGTGAGAGCAAGAGGAAGCATTTGCCTGCTGCTGGAATCTGGGATTATTGACTATTCATTACAAAATTCTCACGATTTTCTGGCAACTGTTGTCTGCGCTTTGACTAAACCACGAATTGTCATCGCCGAGCGAGACGGGAAATACTGTGCTTTTAGCAATGTTCTATCTCCGTTCACGGGAAATTGTCAGTGCCTCGGTGCGGCGGCGATTAAGGCACTGTCCTGCAGTCAAGATGGATGCAAAACGTTACAACGCAAAGCTGAAATAAAGAATCTCCAATCTTGAATAAAATGTTCTCGGGTTTCCAACCGCGTCAGTTGCTTGTAGTTTTAAGCAATTTACGAGGTTGGAAACCCGAGAACATTTTATTCAATGTTATCGCCGCGAGACTCTGCATTCATACATCTCCAATCTTGTCTGTGCCGCTTCCTGGCACTTCTCTATCGAGCTTAGAAAAACACCGGCGTAACACCATGGCACGCGGATTCCGGCCACAATATTCTCAGCATAACGTAAACATGTCTGCAGCGTTAACTGCCCGACGTCCGTCCGCAATCAGGCGCGCATCCAAGGGGGCGGCGGGGTCATTACACTCCTTCCATAAAAGAAACATTTTAGTAGAGCTTTTATTTCCAAATTTCACAGTTAACTTTCAGAGAATTAATACCATGAAAAGTAAGATTTTCGAAAATGTCAAGGAATTCGAACAATTAGAAGCTACTCGTACATTTAAGACAGTATACAGAGGGTTGAACAAAAATATGGAAAACCGTGAGAAATACCTGCTTGCATATACAGTAAATACAAAATATGCTAGTCAAGCCTGAAGTTTCCGCCGTTGCATTTGACCTCCAACGGCAGCTCTGCATTTTTCTCAGTACGTTGCAAATGTCTGTCGTGGTCAGAACAGTGTTCTCCGTAGTTGTGAGTGTGTTATGTCGGAGCTAAGTGAATTCGAATATGGGAATATTGTTGGTGCTCGTATGGTGCGGTCTTCCGTAACCAAGGTAGTCGAAGTACTCGGTGCTTCAAGAGGAGCCGTATCGAAGTTTATACCGCATATAGGGAAAGCAGAAAGACATCAGCCGCAAGTCACAACGCGGATGAAAGTGTGTGTTGAGTAATCGTGACAGACGTTCATAACAACAGCTGTAAAAGTCACTGCAGAATTGAATGTCGCACTAGCGAACCCTGAGCTCCATAAGCAGGAAATTGGAGTGTGAGCTTGAATTCCGAAACCACTCATCTGTGATGCGCATCCCCGTAACAGGAAAACGAGGTGCCGAAGCCACACAGGCTGGACTGTGGAGCAATGAAAGAAATTCATTTGGGTGGATGAGTCTTGTTTCACACTTTTTCCAACTTCTGTCCGAATTTACGTCCAAAGAGTGAAATACGGAGGCGGTTCGGGGATGGTTTGGACAAACATATCGTGGTATTCCTTGGGACCTATAGTTACTCTGCAAGGTCGAATTACTGCCATGGATTATGTGACCATTTTTGCTGATCGGGTCCATCCCATGGCACATTGTTTGTTCTCCAGTGATGATGCTGTGTTCCAAGATGACAGGGCGCCTGGCCACAAAGTTCGCATGGACCAGTACTGATTTTGTGAGCACCAGGTTGAACTGTCTGTCGCACCTCCCCTGGGCACCACCGTCACCAGTTCTCAATATTATTGAGCCTTTGTGGTCTGCTTTGGAGAAAAGGTCGCATATCGCTATCTGCCTCCATCATCGATACCAACCTTGCCACTATTTCGCAGGAAGAATGATATAACTTTCCACTAAAAAACCGGAAGCAGTTTTTGAGTGGCGACGGGTTGGGTTGGGTTGTTTGGGGAAGGAGACCAAACAGAGAGGTCATCGGTCTCATCGGATTAGGGAAGGACGGGGAAGGAAATCGGCCGTGCCCTTTCAAAGGAACCATCCCGGCATTTGCCTGGAGCGATTTAGGGAAATCACGGAAAACATAAATCAGGATGGCCGGACGCGGGATTGAACCGTCGTCCTCCCGAATGCGAGTCCAGTGTGCTAACCACTGCGCCACCTCGCTCGGTGGGACGGGTTTCTTACACCCTATTAGGCATGGTAATGTGCTGCGTGTTTGGTGTTTCCATACATTCGTCCAACGGCTGTAGTACTTTTCAGTTTGCGTGCATCAGAGCTTCCCACACAGATACGCTTGAGTATTATCGGTAACATTCGGCGCAGGTAAAGGCACACATTGAGAGTCGGACAGCAGATGCTGCCAACAATAAATGTGACATGGTTCGTGATTTCACTAGTAGAACCATCAAAGTACAGGAAGCTGACTAAGACAAGATAAAAGGGGGAAGTCCCTCCACCGAACTAAAGGGGAAAAAAAGCAGAAACATTGCCTTTCTGAACGTGGCCGGAAGCCACTAAAAGAAAAAGTATTCCCGTCATTTACACGCTCGCACAGTCACAGTCTGCAGACCTCTGTTCATAATCGTGCTGCCTGGTGAAATACTCTGAATTGCACTTTCTTTGACGTCATGCTAAGCGATGTACTAAAGACTCATTTAAAAATTATTATTATGTTAAGATGTTTTATATATTCCATTATTGTTAAACAATTTATTATTATCGGAACGAAATTTTCACTCTACAGCAGAGCGCTCGCTGATATGAAACTTCCTGGCAGATTAAAACTGAGTGCCAGACTTTTGGCCGGCCGCTTTGGCCGAGCGGTTCTAGGCGCTTCATTCCAGAACTGCGCGACCGCTGCGGCCGCAGGTTCGAATCCTGCCTCGCGCATGGATGTGTGTGATGTCCTTAGGTTAGTTAGGTTTAAGTAGTTCTAAGTTCTAGGGAACTGATGACCTCAGATGTTAAGTTCCATAGTGCTCAGAGCCCAGACTTTTGGACAAAGTATTTTCGCCGATCTGGTTTAGAATTCTATCCAGTGAATCCAAAAACGTTGCTTTGAGACATATTCTAATTATGCCAGTTAACAGTAAATAATACTCTGCCGAAAAAATTGGAACACATTCAGTGAGAATGGCGTTTTATTGACAAGGCTTGGGACAGGTAGTCCATCACTGTAGCAGTATATGACAACAAATTCAGACCTAATGAAACACACATGTCACAGTAAAGGGTGCCCAAACATTCGAAACAATACACAGTGCACCTCCTCTGGTGGCAACGCAGGCATGTATCCTCGCATGGAACCGAGAAGGTGACGAACGACATCCTGCAATAAATTGTCCAAAACATCTTGCGCCTTACGTTGCAATTCGGCAATGGTTCTTGCACGCCTTGGAGAACGAGTAAGGTCCCTCTTCACCGTGCCCCGTATGTGTTCAATTGGCGAGAGATCTCGTGATCTTGCTGGGCAGGGCAGTTGTTGCACACCACGAAGAACACGTTGCGTCTCAGCCTCGTGTGTGGACGTGCATTGTCCTGCTGGAAAAGCACCTTCCTGTCAAAGAAGTGGCAGTAGGCAATGCAATGCAATGTAGCGGGCACTGGGTACTTTACTCTGCAGAAACACCAAATCTGACATCACGTTGTTACTGATTGCCCGCCCACACCATGAATCCTGGGAAGGAACTGCCCTACGCGTGCACGTCTATCACTGGCACGCAGAGACACGGTACTCTCGTCACTGAAGACAGCAGAGTGGAATTCCACTCCCCAGTCAGCTCTTTCACGACACCAAAGTAGAGACGACTGGCAGTGTTGTGGTGAGAGTGGTAGCCTGGGCAGAGGCACAGAGGAATATAATCCTGATGCAAGTAGCAGATGTAATATGCGCAAGGATGTCGTCCATGGATGGTGTTCGGTCGGCCATCGCTGCTCAAAAACAATGCGTCGATCTTGACGGGCGTCTGTACTACGTCGACGTCCAGAACCTCTTCTACAGTTTGGAAATGTTCCACAGTCGACTGTTGAAATCAGCGACACACTACCGATACGTTATGCTCAATATGTGCAGCAATAGGTCGATACATCCATCCAGCTCCTCGCAGGCTCACAATGCGATCCCGTTCAAATGAATGACGCTGTTCAACAGGTATGCTTACTCGTCGGTGGGGCATGGTTGTACCCTAAAACGAATGTTGCAAATACCGTTCGCCTCTGACCTCAGCGCAGTTACTGCCTATAGAGTCAACACAGAGGGTCCACAGAGAGGGCTCCTGAGCGCCATCTGATCGCCGACTACCGTGACAAATGAATCACTAACACTATAACCCTTCAGTATGCACAGATTGTACCCCGCTGCGACTGAACACAATATGTGAGAGTAATGCTTTTTTTTGTGCAACATAGAACGCCGTTGTCAGATTGAGGTTTCGTAAGCAAATAAGGTGTTACAGATCTCATCATTGTTTAACAAGCACTTGTTAAAGTCTATTCCCCGTTTCTCTACTTTGGGAAATATTAATCTATGCTTTCTGGCTGGCTGTCTCTATTGTTATGCAACAGATTTATCTCAGTCGTCCTTTTCTTTTCTAATTCAGATTTCTAATTTACACTGACAAAGAAACTTGTGTAGTGTATAGCGTTTAGCCATATGAAGGACGTATTTTCAGACTGTTGAATCAAGGAGATGCCATTCATATTCATATTAATAATAAAAAGGGTGTAATTTGCATATTCTAATGAACATGCATACCGTTTAGGTAATAAAATAAACAACTGAAAACATTTTGTGCGTATCTATTAAAGATACACTAAGTTTTGTGTACTTCCTGTCAAAAGCGGCAATTTGAGAATCTTGGGCTATCTTGGATAAATTTGTACGGATACCCACGGTTCACCATATTAGAACTCTTGGAAGTAATTAGTGGAACTAAATAACCACGAAATAAACGAAGAAGTGGGTAGTATGCTCCGGACGGATCTATCCGTAGACTACCGAACTTCACTGATACATCTGCGCTGTGGTCCCAGTGAATATAAAGTCATTAGATCACCAACCTTAGGGGCATAAGCTTGTACAAAATTTCCTATCAAATATATACCAAAATACTCAATAATGGGTTGATACTAACTGCAGAAACGTTACATTAGAAGCTCAACATTGATTCAGAATAGCAAAGTCACTGGAAATTTTATTTTCGCGAACATTTTGCTGTCCAAAAAACGAAAAGCATTTTAATAAAATTTTATTTGGCGAGTGTGAAATGGCTTTCCACAGAATTAAGAATGAAACACTTCGGAACACATTTATTGATTCTAGGAGGAATAAGAACGAATCAAATGGAATTTAACAGCCCTGTGAATCAAGACGTCAGAGAAAGGTATTCTCCATCACGAACACTGTATAATATGTACTATCCGATCTTAAGTATTCAGGTACCCATATTTAATACAGAATTGACCACTAGACATCGTAAGAGACGTATGGAAGGATGTGGCGAGTACTGTCAGCAGAGAAGCAATGGCAGCAGAATGGGTCATTCAGGACTGGTCGGTGTCTTCGAACGCGGACTGGTCACTGGATGTAGTCTAACAAACCCATCAAGGACATTTCAATCCTTTTAAGGCTGCCCTTGCCGACTGTTGCTGACGTAACTGAGAAGTAGAAATGTGAAGAATTACTACAGTTAAAGTAAGACTGGACAGACATCATGTTCTGACGGAGGTGGAACGTCGAGCGTTGAGGAGAGTGGCTGTCAAAAGCCACGTGACATCATCGGAAGTATCCACTCGCGAGGATCGCCGTGCTACCAGCAGTCCAGTTAGCACAATAACTGTGCGTAGGGAGTTCAAAAATTCGAGTACAGCTGTCTAGCACCTCCTCACAAGACGTAAATTTCTGTATTCAAAGAGTAACGAAGCCTGATGTGGTGTAAAGAGCGACGCCACTGGACAGTCGATGGATCGAAACTGATTTGGAGAGATGATTCACGCTGTACTCTATGTGAATCGAAGGGATGAGTTTGGATTTGGCTAACATCTGGAGGACATCCCCTGACATCATTTGTTTTTCGTGAGCACTTAAGAAAGTGCTACATGCGGAAGATGGTTGAAATGGCTCGGAGCACTATGGGACTTAACAGCTGTGGTCATCAGTCCCCTAGAACTTAGAACTACTTAAACCTAACTAACCTAAGGACATCACACACATGCATGCCCGAGGCAGGATTCGAACCTGCGATCGTAGCAGTCGCGCGGTTCCGGACTGCGCGCCTAGAACCGCGAGACCACCGCGGCCGGCCATGCGGAAGACTACGAACACATTTTACAGGTTTGTGTACTGTGTAAGTAGGGGCACGAGGCCGGCGTCAGTGCAGTTTGTTAGTGTGGGTTGCCTGCATCAGAGGCAGGTATGCACTCAGGGGCAAATCTATTGTTCTCCTTTGATTGACAGGTCATTAACCTATTGTTCTCCTTTAATGACAGGTCCTTAACCTATTGTTCTGCTAAAAGGATCCTTCCTTTTGATTGACAGGTCTTTCACTTATCGTTTCTCAGCCCACTCTCCCTCTTCCCCAACCACTCAGGAAACATCCAACCCACCCCCACCCTATCCTAACTGCTACAGGTACACTTTCAGATCTGAGTTATTGTAATAGCCCCTCTCACTCTTATCAATTTGATTGACTTCTTAATTAAATTCATCAATTAATTAACTCCTTCCCCTCCCTCCTCCCAGAAACCGGTGGGAAAAGACTCAATTGATCGGTCATTTCGAGGGAATCGATTGCAGTGTATGGAATATTGTTTAAACACTTTAGATAATGTATGAAATATTGTTTCATTATTTATGGCAGGATATGGGATGTAGTTTATTTATTTAGTTAAAGAATTTGTCAGGAATTAGAGTGCAATGTATGGAATATTTTTTAAATAATTTAGACAATGTGTGGAATATTGTTTGTTTAAACAATTTAGATGATTCAAGTCAGTGTATGGAAAATAGTTTATTTATTTATTCAAAGAATTTTTCAGGAAATCGATCGCCCCCCCCCCCCCACACCATACCCCCCCCCTCTACCCATTCCCTCCCCTCCCCACCACTACCTGGAAATTGGCGGCTCTGCAGTGGAGAGTAAGGATCTCATGAGCGGAAATTCAAAGACAACCAAAAAAATAGTGCATTTGTGATAGGTGTTGGCAGCTGTACTACATTTAGAAGCAATTTTAGAACACGGAGCGAGAAGTGACGTCATGATTGCATGGGCAAAAGTGACACAGATAGAATTTCGAAAAAATGACGGAAAATACGTATAAATTGAGAGAAAATACACTGAAATGCGGGGAAATTGACTTTCTTTCCATCGAGGCAGCATTCTACTGTATATCTATTGAGGTAACAGTGATACGCGCGAGTTGACTACTGTATTTGACGCTTTTCAGGAAAACAGGGAGCCATCTGCCTCTAAACTTACATCCAGCTGCGTTAAAGGATGACAGACAACGGATGGAGTGGTCGTTTGAGATGGGACTGTAATGAGGTACGATTTAATGGCAGCCTGATGAGACATTCTTGAGAAGAAGGGAGATGTTGCTGCAGGTCATTTGACCATTTTTTCCATTGTTCTGTCTGGATGCATCAGTTGTGTGATATAGCATGCACTCGACTTGTATACAATGTGTTCTGTGTGTAACTTAGAGCACTGTCTACATCTATATCTACATCTACATTTATACTCCATAAGCCACCCAACCGTGTGTGGCGGAGGGCACTTTACGTGGCACTAACATAAACCTCTCAGTCATCAGAGGACTTTCATCTCATATGTGCTGAAACGTGACCATCCTGTTTCGTCACATTCCTCTGCACAAACAAGATTTATGTTGCGTACGCCATTCCCCTCTCGCATCTTAGGTATAAAATCGAGACATAAGTTTCATAACTACAGAGATTCTAAGTTAGCGAGAGGTGTCTGTATTGAACTGAAAACCCTGTGTATACATCTGCTCGACAGATGTCCCGTTTACAGGGTTAGTGGTGGCATGACGTTTAATTTCACATATCAAACGCCTCAGCTATGTGTTTATCTGTTTCCTTGTAAGAGGTAATCTCCGTTACTAACGATTGTTTTATATAGGACTCATGCGAGCACAGTATAATTACTAAACGGTGACCGGATATGAACAGTGGACGCTATACATCTCTGTAAAGCTACACTGTTCATGTATCACACAGAATCGATATTTTAAAGTAGTAGTTTTTTTTTTGCATTTTACAGCTTGTTACCATTGTTCATCGTAAAGAAACCTGAAAGAAGGATGTATGTCATGCGCTGGAAATATATTTCTTACATTCGAATATTAACAGCATTACATTCCATATGACTAATAGGTCGGTAACTGGAGCGATCAAATATTATATCCTGTTTTTAAGTCCACAATCGTGTAGCCTTAGGAGTGTTCATGTTCTTTCTTACCAATACCTTCCCAGTACTGATCCTGGACACTATAACAATACTTTAGAACTGATAGCGTAGTTGATTTACGTAAAATGCTTCGAATTGGAGCTCCATCATCCACAAAAACCACCCAATTCTTGTTCTTTTTAACTGACTGCTATTACATCACAACACTTTCAAATCTACTACTATACACCGATAAGGAGTATTAACCACTTCAACATGCGCACATCTATAGAAATCTTGTGCACTTGGATGGGTGCGAATCACCAGTTACGGACTCCACAAGCTCCATTCGTTCACAAGACACGGAATGTAGCGGTCTGATTCTGGTCAGCTGCAGATTAAAACGGTAACGGTGCTACAGGGCGGGATGTTTCAGTGTAACTTTATCCTAAGAATGCGGGAATGCCCTGTGACTTCCATCTCCATAGAGTTGTTGGTGTTGTGGTGGTCTTCAGTCCTGAGACTGGTTTGATGCAGCTCTCCATGCTACTCTATCCTGTGCAAGCTTCTTCATCTCCCAGTAACTACTGCAACCTACATCCTTCTGAATCTGCTTAGTGTATTCATCTCTTGGTCTCCCTCTACGATTTTTACCCTCCACGCTGCCCTCCAATACTAAATTGGTGATCCCTTGATGCCACAGAACACGTCCTACCAACCGATCCCTTCTTCTAGTCACGTTGTGCCACAAACTTCTCTTCTCCCCAATCCTGTTCAATACTTCCTCATTAGTTATGTGATCTACCCATCTAATCTTCAGCATTCTTCTGTAGCACCATTTTTCAAAAGCTTCTATTCTCTTCTTGTCCAAACTATTTATCGTCCATGTTTCACTTCCATACATGGCTACACTCCATACAAATAATTTCAGAAATGACTTCCTGTCACTTAAATCTATACTCGATGTTAACAAATTTCTCTTCTTCAGAAACGCTTTCCTTGCCATTGCCAGTCTACATTTTATATCCTCCCTACTTCGACCATCACCAGTTATTTTGCTCCCCAAATAGCAAAATTCCTTTACTACTTTAAGTGTCTCATTTCCTAATCTAATTCCCTCAGCATCACCCGACTTCATTCGACTACATTCCATTGTCCTCGTTTTGCTTTTGTTTATGTTCATCTTATACCCTCCCTTCAAGACACTTTCCATTCCGTTCAACTGCTCTTCCAAGTCCTTTGCTGTCTCTGACAGAATTACAATGTCATCGGCAAACCTCAAAGTTTTTATTTCTTCTCCATGGACTTTAATACCTACTCCGAATTCTTCTTTTGTTTCCTTCACTGCTTGCTCAATATACAGACTGAATAACATTGGGGATAGACTACAACGCTGTCTCACTCCCTTCCCAACCACTGCTTCCCTTTCGTGTCCCTCGACTCTTATAACTGCCATCTGGTTTCTGTACAAATTGTAAATAGCCTTTCGCTCCCTGTATTTTACCCCTGCCACCTTCAGAAATTGAAAGAGCGTATTCCTGTCAACATTGTCAAAAGCTTTCTCTAAGTCTACAAATGCCAGAAACGTAGGTTTGCCTTTCCTTAATCTAGCTTCCAAGATAAGTCGTAGGCTCAGTATTGCCTCACGTATTCCAACATTTCTACGGAATCCAAACTGATCTTCCCCGACGTCGGCTTCTACTAGTTTTTCCATTCGTCTGTAAAGAATCCGCGTTAGTATTTTGCAGCCGTGGCTTATTAAACTGATAGTTCGGTAATTTTCACATTTGTCAACACCAGCTTTCTTTGGGATTGGAATTATTATACTCTTCTTCAAGTCTGAGGGTATTTCGCCTGTTTCATACATCTTGCTCACCAGATGGTAGAGTTTCGTCAGGACTGGCTCTCCCAAGGCTGTCAGTAGTTCTAATGGAATGTTGTCTACTCCCGGGGCCTTGTTTCGACTCAGGTCTTTCAGTGCTCTGTCAAACTCTTCACGCAGTATCTTATCTCCCATTTCATCTTCATCTACATCCTCTTCCATTTCCATAATATTGTCCTCAAGTACATCGCCCTTGTATAAACCCTCTATATACTCCTTCCACCTTTCTGCCTTCCTTTCTTTGCTTAGAACTGGGTTTCCATCTGAGCTTTTGATGTTCATACAAGTGGTTCTCTTTTCTCTGAATGTCTCTTTAATTTTCCTGTAGGCAGTATCTATCTTACCCCTAATGACATAAGCCTCTACATCCTTACATTTGCCCTCTAGCCATGCCTGCTTAGCCATTTTGCACTTCCTGTCGCTCTCATTTTTGAGACGTTTGTATTCCTTTTTGCCTGCTTCATTTACTGCACTTTTATATTTTCTCCTTTCATCAATTAAATTCAGTATTTCTTCTGTCACCCAAGGATTTCTACTAGTCCTCGTCTTTTTACCTACTTGATCCTCTGCTCCTTCACTACTTCATCCCTCAAAGCTACCCATTCTTCTTCTACTGTATTTCTTTCCCCCATTCCTGTCAATTGTTCCCTTATGCTCTCCCTGAAACTCTGTACAACCTCTGGTTTAGTCAGTTTATCCAGGTCCCATCTCCTTAAATTCCCACCTTTTTGCAGTTTCTTCAGTTTTAATCTACAGGTCATAACCAATAGATTCTGGTCAGAGTCCACATCCTGGAAATGTCTTACAATTTAAAACCTGGTTCCTAAATCTCTGTCTTACCATTATATAATCTATCTGAAACCTGTCAGTATCTCCAGGCTTCTTCCATGTATACAACCTTCTTTCATGATTCTTGAACCAAGTGTTAGCTATGATTAAGTTGTGCTCTGTGCAAAATTCTACCAGGCGGCTTCCTCTTTCATTCTTGTCCCCAATCCACATTCACCTACTACGTTTCCTTCTCTCCCTTTTCCTACACTCGAATTCCAGTCACCCATTACTATTAAATTTTCGTCTCCCTTCACAATCTGAATAATTTCTTTTATTTCATCACACATTTCTTCAATTTCTTCGTCATCTGCAGAGCTAGTTGGCATATGAACTTGTACTACTGTAGTAGGCATGGGCTTCGTGTCTATCTTGGCCACAATAATGCATTCACTATGCTGTTTGTAGTAGCTTACCCGCATTCCTATTTTCCTATTCATTATTAAACCTACTCTTGCATTACCCCTATTTGATTTTGTGTTTATAACCCTGTAGTCACCTGACCAGAAGTCTTGTTCCCCCTGCCACCGAACTTCACTAATTGCCTCTATATCTAACTTTAACCTATCCATTTCCCTTTTTAAATTTTCTAACCTACCTGCCCGATTAAGGGATCTGACATTCCACGCTCCGATCCGTAGAACCCCAGTTTTCTTTCTCCTGATAACGACGTCCTCTTGAGTAGTCCCCGCCCGGAGATCCGAATGGAGGACTATTTTACCTCCGGAGTATTTTACCCAAGAGGACGCCATCATCATTTAACCATACAGTAAAGCTGCATGCCCTCGGGAAAAATTACGGCCGTAGTTTCCCCTTGTTTTCTGCCGTTCGCAGTAGCAGAACAGCAAGGCCGTTTTGGTTAGTGTTACAAGGCCAGATCAGTCAATCATCCAGACTGTTGCCCTTGCAACTACTGAAAAGGCTGCAGCCCCTCTTCAGGAACCACATGTTTGTCTGGCCTCTCAACAGATACCCCTCCCTTGTGGTTGCACCTACGGTACGGCTATCTGTATCGCTGAGGCACGCAAGCCTCCCCACCAACGCCAAGGTCCATGGTTCCTAGAGAATGATAGTAAATTAAGCACTATGTTAGAGGTGCTAGAAATATGTAGATCGCTGTCTGGAATACTTTGATGATGTATATGTTCGAAAATTAACCCTGAATGGACATACTGCACAGTCATCTATCCACATTCGCAGTGATACAAATTAGAGGAGGGGGCGGTTTAGCGATGATAGTGAAATTGGGAAGCATGCGGTCGCATCACTGGTTGGTGTTGACATTACTGTAAAATTGCTAAAATTGTTCGCACTATCAACTGTGATGCTTATTATTACAGTACATCAACGGTGTCTTTTTTTTTTCATCCCATCTGTCAAATGGTACGCTGTTGATTACCACATAATGATTGACTGACATCGCTTATTTGAGATGGGGAAAGTTTTGGTGGAGGCGCTAACCTTCTGGGGATGTCTAGCACCGAAACAGTGATCGCGTACCTGACTGCAATATGAGGAATCAATCGAAATGGAACACAGAGTCATCAGCTGTCCCGACACTGTGACAGATGAGTTTAAATGTAAAGGTCACCTATCACCTTTGGACAGCAGTTTGGAAATGCTCCACAACACTGCAAAACTCTTCCACTTTCCGTATCTTGCAACTGTTTTTTATTTAGAATCATCCAGTGTGTGTGTGTGTGTGTGTGTGTGTGTGTGTGTGTGTGTGTGTTATGGTAGCAGCAGCAAAAACATGATTTACACTGTGCGACGTCTAGTTTTCTGCGAGACATAATGGATCAGAACGTGTTAATGTCAGTTGAGGACCACCTGACAGAGATCTCAAAGTCATGGCGGTAAAAACAAAATGTATCACAGTGTACAAAGCGTGTTACAGCAGAAAAAAAACAATGTTTCAAACAACGACACAAGGAGACTCTCTTGTGGCTGTAGAAATCTTGTGCACTTGGATGGGTCATCCTCCCCTGCATACAGTACAAGCGTTAGCACTTTACACTGGTCTGTTCAAGCGACTTCAATCACTGGCCGCCTGCTCCAATGGATCAATACCTGTGTATTTAATAGGATCGCCGTATGCTCTCAGAGCCAGCACACACACGGTATTTGTTTCTGTGCATGGGCAGAGAGAGATGCGCCAAAAGTCTTGTCGAGTTCTCTATCAGATGAAGTTAGTGGAGCTTTCATAGTTCGTAATTTTTCTCTGTTGGATGGTATGGAATAACGATGATAGAATGTTGGGGTGATAGACGTGAATGGACCCTGAGGGACGCAGATCTGCTTTGGACTGCAGTATCTACCTGCATGATGTTGAGTCTTCCTAATTTTCCCAGTAAGAAACACCACCATAACTGTTCGTACTGTCATTATACAACGCCGTGTTGCAGGAGCGGGGTTCCTTTGACGCTGACCTTACACAAAGTACACTGTTGGCGGAGCTACGACAACATCTTCTCATTTCCATTGAATGGTCAAAAAACGGTCCTGTTGCACTAACTCAGCTTAGCCTGTTTCTACACGGGCTGCAGAATGTGGCAGATATAGCTCAATGTTCAAATGTGTGTGAATTCCTAAGGGACGAAACTGCTGAGGTCATTGGTCCCTAGAATTACACACTACTTAAACTAACTGAAACGAACTTATGCTAAGAACAACACACTCACTCATGCCCGAGGGAGGACTCGAACCTCCGATGGGAGCAGCTGCACTATCCTTAACATGGAGCCTCAAACCGCGCAGCCAGTCCATGTGGCAGATATAGCTTTCTCTGACTTCTGCTCAGTTCGTACTTAAATTACAACGATCACATGCGCAGTTCTGCAGGGATGACAGTACAGTGTCTGAGAAGCTGTTGCAAGAGGCATAGGGGCTATCGAAAGCCATGTTAGAGTTTTAGTGTATCGTATGGGTTCGAAAAAGGTGACTCGCTTCGAGGTGTGAGAGTGCCAGAAATACGATTCACTAGTAACTGTAATCATTGAAAGACGTCTCCATAGGATCCAACGCAGGTATGTGGTTGTATGGAAAGACTTGATTCCAAATCACAGACAGCATTTCTACCGGAAAACATAGCACTAGAGATCTGAAAAGCTAGTGTATATTTCTTATGACTTCTATCAGTACACTGTCTACTGTATGTGATCATTCTCAATCAACCATCAACTATAACCCAGTGGATATATTGCAGAACCTCTGACATGGCTTTGAGACAGAATGCGTTACAAATACTGGAAAAACATCTAGCGGCAGCAAGAGGGAGTTCCAAATACTGTCTTCATACCATGTTCCTTGGCAGAATTACTTTCTAAATCCGGTGATTTTATTACGAGTTTACACAGTCGCCAAACGGGTACACGCACTGTTGCTCTGCTAACATATACTCCGGCGATCACTGTCTATATTCAGTGTCATGCTATTTGTGTGGAAAAACCACTTCATTTGGAGAGAATGCCATACCTCGATTTATAAGGCTTATACAGTATTTGGCATTGATATCATTAGCGATACTAGGGAGCACCTATAGAACCCAAACCACTTGCGACAGTAACATATTCGTTGCAATCGTGTTTTCTAATGTGTGAAGGCTTGTAGAATGGTTGCGTATCTCTTTCTAAGACATTGTGGCAGCATTCACAAGAACATCTTATGAGACATGTCCACCAATTGCCGATTTTTGCTCAGTATTGTTCGTATCGCCAGCAATCAGTTATTGGCAAGGTATTATGGTTGGTAGTGGGGGACGCCTGATAGGTTCGCCTTGAGCATCAGGCTCATAAAGTATGTTTGCGTGTTCCAACATGTGACAAGAAAATGACTATGTCCAGTTGTAAGGAAGGTAACATATTCGTTGCAATCGTGTTTTCTAATGTGTGAAGGCTTGTAGAATGGTTGCGTATCTCTTTCTAAGACATTGTGGCAGCATTCACAAGAACATCTTATGAGACATGTCCACCAATTGCCGATTTTTGCTCAGTATTGTTCGTATCGCCAGCAATCAGTTATTGGCAAGGTATTATGGTTGGTAGTGGGGGACGCCTGATAGGTTCGCCTTGAGCATCAGGCTCATAAAGTATGTTTGCGTGTTCCAACATGTGACAAGAAAATGACTATGTCCAGTTGTAAGGAAGGTGTGGATTTGACGTGGAATATAGCGATAGCCGCAAAGGGAATGAAAGATTTTTTTACCTGGAAAAGTATGTCAAGTCATAAGAATGGTACAAATATTTCTATTTCCAGAGTCACTGCCGTCAGCAGGAGGTATTACCGACACTTCTCTCATTATCGAATGTCGTCCAATTGAGACTGCGATCGTAATATTTAATAGTAAGTACAATTATAAAAAAAATAAGTGGACAGTTTACTAGACGACTCTGTCTGGCGTGCGAGGAGTACGTGGTGGCGGTGGCCTGTGGTGGGAATGATTCACGCTTCCAGCTAACGGCAGGAGCCGTCCAAATGGAGGGACCGGTTGGGGTATAGGAATGTAGCTGACTTAACCGTGTCGCCCTCTAGACGGCTGATTAGTGAACCAATACTCACTATGTGTTGGACAGCCATCGTGATTGCATGTGTTCTCCATGGAAATTTGAGAACATTCAATATAGACGTGTGTTTGCGCTGGACCATTATTCCCCCTCCCCCGCCCCCCCCGCCCCCCCCCCCCCCCCCCGCCATGTAAATTGTTCAGTTGACTGCTACTGCACATTTCCTGCCTTTATTTGGTGAAGAGAACATCGATTGTGGTGTGTGCAGTTAGTAGGTGAAACATGGGTGGAAGACATGTTTGCTGGTTCTCTGACATGAGAAGCACCTTAGTTGACTTTGTAAATTATAGGGATGATTTGGAATCTGTTCTATCGCCAACATCGGTATTCACGAGTGGAAATATCAGTTTCCTCTTTTTTTTTTTTTTTTTTGAGTTTCTCCGTGGAGTTATTTTGCAGACAGGATTAGTTTCTAGTTACTCAGTGTTTTACAGCACCTTGCTTCAGTTTCGGGTTTCTAGAGAAATAATTTCCAGTCTATATCTTCTAAATTATATCTTGCAATCGATCTTTAGCATACTGCTATGTGCTTGATGTCGAGAAGTATCGCGTAAATGGTATAATACTCTGGCAAACCGTGTGAAAATACATGTGTTCTTATAATCCCAGAGTCTGGAGATGGGTGTAGAAAGCTAGCAAGCAGGTCGGGACCAGAAACAGTGACGCCTTTGTGTCGAGCGGGAATCGACCAAGCCTTTGTACAACAGTTCAGAGAGTGACCTCGGTCCACCGAGGGTGCTCTGGTCACACGTCAGGCCAGTGTGTGTGTGGGGCAGATGACTCTTGACTGTTGGCTGCAGTGAATAACCTACCGACCTCGCTGGAAAAGTCTAGTGCTTTGAGGACTATATATGATCCATGTGCTTATCCTATCTGTCTTTGCGGTATATCTACAAGTGTCTGGTGATCGCTAGTTATATGCAGGACGCAGAAGTGATGATTTTGTATGGCGCAGCATACGAATTGCGTGTTTACTACATCGATATGGTATGTAGTGATATATAGCTGGGTTTGAGGTCACTATCACACTGAAATATTCAAGCTTACGACGTTAGTGGCAGAGCAGTGTAGTTGAGAAAAATGTCTACCTGTATTTGACGATCTGGAGATCACTTTTGCAGAGTGTAACTGTCGGCACAGTATGGCGATCTGCACAAAATAGTTTTGCCACTGAAAGTCTCGTCTGCAAAAAAAAGGCAGACAGTACTTCCACACCAGCAACATCGGTAATTTGGCAAGTAAATTCATTTCCAGGGCAGTAGCTGTAGGACACCGAGAATTCCAGCCATTTTTCTCTTCTGTAGGACAGTGCTTCGAATTCTTTTTCCGATTTCTCCCATCTGTGTTTAGAAAGTGCTCTCTTCCAACCAACAAGAATGATTTTATGATTTACGGTGTTCTCACAAGTGTGCACAAACATGATGAAGTCTTTTAGTGGTGCGAACGTTCACCGTTTCTGAGATGTATGTTGAAAGCAGGTCATCGTGATTTCCAGGAAGGGAACACTTGATGCCTCATTAGGGCCATCAGGAAGAATGCAATCAGTGTTATTATGGGCTATTTTCGTAAACAGGTCCTGTTAGCACAACTATTTTCATGCAGACAAGCTGAAACATCACAAAAGCTCCTACAACAACAAAAGCAACCATTTCTGTGACACTTTATGATTTGTGGGAAGGGTCTGATATGTAATGGGCAGGCTGTCCCATTAGGATCACTAGGAAGAATGCATCCTATGCTATTCTGGGGAGCACTCAGCAAAAGATTTATATAGCGCATCCAGAGGGAGACTTGGTTGTTATTTATATAGACATGTGACGCCAGTACAACACTAACAACCTTTTAGCTGTGCCTGCAAGGGTGAGCCGCTATGCAAACATCTTGCTGAGGGTGAGCCGCTATGCAAACATCTCGCTGGACCTTAGATACAAAGGCTATGCATCATCGCACCAGCAACGGTGGCTGGGTAAACACAGGTTCGATGGATATTCCTCAGGTGTCAAGTATGAAAGGGATGCCATTGCTCATGCTTTCCTGACCCAAATGGACACTTGTGCATGGCTTGGCAGTTGATGGCCACGCCGTCACTTTGGGAGGGCTGCCAGTGCACCCCGACTCCTGGCAATGTGTGCGGTGGCGTTCTGTGCGGTCCAGTGGACAGGGGACGGCGGGCAGTGCGTGCTTCGGCATCGAAAGATTTTAACTGTGTAGTTACGTGTGATGTGTGTTTCGTGACGGTATTCCTTGTGTGATCGAAATAAAAAGAAGGGCGGCGCGATTTAATTTCTTCTTACATGACCTGCATCTTTCCAAACACCAGAGAATCATGAGCAAGAGAGATTCAACCCCCGCAAACAGAATGTTTTATAAATCAACAATATACCCTTGAATTTCCCTTCGTGAGATCCTTCCTCTCCACCACCAGTTTCCAGGTAGAGGAGGGGTGTGGAGAGGGGACAGGGAGAGGGGGGGGGGATTGTGGGGCAAGGGGGGGCGATCGAATTCGTGTAAAATTCTTTAATAAATAAATAAACTATATTCCATACACTGTCTTGAGTCCCCTAAAATGTTTAAATAAACAATATTCCACACATTGTAAAATTATTTAAACAATATTCCATATACGGCAATCGAATTCCTGATAAATTCTTTAACTAAATAAATAAACTATATTCCATACCCTGCCATAAATAATGAAACAATATTCTGTACATTATCTAAAGTGTTTACACAATATTCCATACAATGCTATGGATTCCCTGCAAATGACTGATCAACTGAGTCTTTTTCGCGCCAATTTCCAGGAGTGGAAGGGGTTAATTAGCTGAGCAATTTAATTAAGTAGTCAATCAAATTGATTAGAGTGAGAGGGGCTATTCCAATAACTCAGACCTGAAAGTGTACCTGTAACAGTGAGGGGGGAGGGGGTGGAGTGGATGTTTCCTGAGGGGTTGGGGGGAGGGAGAGCGCACTGAGGAACAATAGGTTAAAGACCTGTCAATCAAAAGGAAGGATCCTTTTAGGAGAACAATAGGTTCAGGATCTGTCAATGAAACGAGAACGGTAAGTTTGCCCCTGAGTGACAACATGATGTCCAACAATTAACACAAAAGAATGGCCCTGAATTGCAACAAATCCTAACAATAATACCTGCCACTGATGTAGGCAACCCACACTAAAAAAATGCAATGATTCTGATGTTGCCCCCAACTTGCATACAGTAGAGGAACAGTTCGGAGATGATGGTTGTTTGCATCAGCAGGAGAATGCAATCCCTTGTCATAAAGCATTATCTGTGAGGCAATGGTTTGTGCATAATAACATTCCCGAAATCGACAGACTTGTCCAGCGTCCTAACCTGGACGCAATCGAACACATTTGGGATCAGTTAGCATGTCTTCTTCTCTTTCCATGTTTTGGCTCTTGAAGAACAACATGCTACCATTCCTCTGAAGAAATTCAGACACCTCACTGAAAGTGTCCGCAACCGAGTTCAAATTGCCATAAGGGCAAAGCGTGCACACACCCCATGTTAGTGTCCACTTGTATGCACCTGGATAGTTTTGGTCAGGTGGTGTAAACCATGAAGTTATGAGGGCTACCATTTTATAACATGTGGGAATAACATTACGGCAGCATTACAGTATTTGATGTACAGTGGTTTCATATCATGTAAGAATACTTCTGGCCATAAGAATTGCAACACCATGGAGTCAATATGCAAGATCATCAGTTTGGCAAGTATTGTACTGCATGGTTGGGTATGGAACTGTGGAACATTTTTGCGCAACTGCAAAGAACAGGCAGGATTAATATAATCTACACTCCTGGAAATGGAAAAAAGAACACATTGACACCGGTGTGTCAGACCCACCATACTTGCTCCGGACACTGTGAGAGGGCTGTACAAGCAATGATCACACGCACGGCACAGCGGACACACCAGGAACCGCGGTGTTGGCCGTCGAATGGCGCTAGCTGCGCAGCATTTGTGCACCGCCGCCGTCAGTGTCAGCCAGTTTGCCGTGGCATACGGAGCTCCATCGCACTGGTAGCATGCCGCGACAGCGTGGACGTGAACCGTATGTGCAGTTGACGGACATTGAGCGAGGGCGTATAGTGGGCATGCGGGAGGCCGGGTGGACGTACCGCCGAATTGCTCAACACGTGGGGCGTGAGGTCTCCACAGTACATCGATGTTGTCGCCAGTGGTCGGCGGAAGGTGCACGTGCCCGTCGACCTGGGACCGGACCGCAGCGACGCACGGATGCACGCCAAGACCGTAGGATCCTACGCAGTGCCGTAGGGGACCGCACCGCCACTTCCCAGCAAATTAGGGACACTGTTGCTCCTGGGGTATCGGCGAGGACCATTCGCAACCGTCTCCATGAAGCTGGGCTACGGTCCCGCACACCGTTAGGCCGTCTTCCGCTCACGCCCCAACATCGTGCAGCCCGCCTCCAGTGGTGTCGCGACAGGCGTGAATGGAGGGACGAATGGAGACGTGTCGTCTTCAGCGATGAGAGTCGCTTCTGCCTTGGTGCCAATGATGGTCGTATGCGTGTTTGGCGCCGTGCAGGTGAGCGCCACAATCAGGACTGCATACGACCGAGGCACACAGGGCCAACACCCGGCATCATGGTGTGGGGAGCGATCTCCTACACTGGCCGTACACCACTGGTGATCGTCGAGGGGACACTGAATAGTGCACGGTACATCCAAACCGTCATCGAACCCATCGTTCTACCATTCCTAGACCGGCAAGGGAACTTGCTGTTCCAACAGGACAATGCACGTCCGCATGTATCCCGTGCCACCCAACGTGCTCTAGAAGGTGTAAGTCAACTACCCTGGCCAGCAAGATCTCCGGATCTGTCCCCCATTGAGCATATTTGGGACTGGATGAAGCGTCGTCTCACGCGGTCTGCACGTCCAGCACGAACGCTGGTCCAACTGAGGCGCCAGGTGGAAATGGCATGGCAAGCCGTTCCACAGGACTACATCCAGCATCTCTACGATCGTCTCCATGGGAGAATAGCAGCCTGCATTGCTGCGAAAGGTGGATATACACTGTACTAGTGCCGACATTGTGCATGCTCTGTTGCCTGTGTCTATGTGCCTGTGGTTCTGTCAGTGTGATCATGTGATGTATCTGACCCCAGGAATGTGTCAATAAAGTTTCCCCTTCCTGGGACAATGAATTCACAGTGTTCTTATTTCAATTTCCAGGAGTGTATACTGCATATGTAATGAAAGATGACGTAGTGCGGTTCTCATTAAGATACAGCATCTGAATGTTAGTTGTTTTTTTGAAGATGGTGTTATGCCTCCTGCAAGAAGAAGAAACGTCTACCAGCACATGCCGGCATTCAACAGTGGCAGGATTTTGGCCTATCTAGACTGAGGTTTATTGTTCCGCGATACTGCTGTTCATAATTATCGGTGTCTCATGATTGTCAGGTGAACATCGAATCGATGGGCTTTTGAAGACACCGTGAGGTAGCACCCTCTATGACGATCGACTGCATCCTCGGAAAGGAGATCTTTGGTCGTTAGAGACTGTCTGCTCAGTACTATAGAGCTTTGTGACTCATTTTGCGTGTGCTCCGTATTGGAAGTGCGTTGTATTATTACCAGCATCGTGTCCTATTCAGCTGTAACCCTTTTCTTATTCTGGGGTGAGATTCTACAGGTTTTGAGGGGCATACTCAGTGCTACGTGGAATTTGAATGGTTCGGCCCGACTGTCGCCTGGGAGAATAGACGTATTGTTTGGTCGGCCATAAAGGAAAATACAGCGACGCCACGTACCTTGAGTCAGGAAGTGAGCTTGTTTGCAGCAAGGCAAGGCAGTTACCAACACGGGCAATACGATGACGTCTGGAGCACCACGGGCTGTCAGCAGGCGGCCACAGTTGCCGCTTCCTTTGACGCAGCTATAGAAGGAGGCACGCCAACAGTGATGCAAGCCAGGGTTGTTAATAAAATATCCATATATCACATATTTTTAAAAATATGTAGGTATATATGAGCTGTGTGAAGGAGTCTTACTACTTTTTGAGCTCTCGTCACGTCCAGTCTCTTTCTTTGACTATGTCGTGTGACGAGGAGCCCCCGTCGGGTAGACCGTTCGCCGGGTGCAAGTCTTTTGATTGGACGCCACTTCGGCGACTTGCGCGTCGATGGGGATGACATTATGGTGAATAGGACAACACAACACCCAGTCCCTGAGCGGAGAAAATCTCCGACCCAGCCGGGAATCGAACCAGGGCCCTTAGGATTGACAGTCTGTCGCGCTGACCACTCAGCTACTGGGGGCGGACTTTGACTATGTGGAGGGGGATAAACAAGCTGCTAGCTTGTTGACGTACAAAACATCTAATAATAAATGAATACTTAAACATAGAGCTCTAAAACCGTCAGTATATTTACAATGTGCAGCCGATATTTTTATAGAACGGTAGGTCTGTATAGGTGGCACAAATAACAGACCCGATTGCACTGGGCGGTGGCAGTGTGAATGGAATAGCAAGATTTCCTATGTGAAGTGATAGCAGACCAGTTGCGTTATAAAACAATTGAGGTGGGTGAGACGTGTGAGGGGAGGGGAAATGCGAACGTAATCGGCGCTCGGCACTACCAACAGAAACTGCAACGTTTAACTTCATCACGCAATTTTGACACTACGAATCCTAGGTCACTGGCGTTTCTAGAAATGAAAAAACAGAAAAGTCGACATGAAATGTTCCGGACAAATCCGATATGTGACGAAACCGGAAGACGGATCCATCAGGCACCTTTTATTGTGCCATTTACTTGCAGTGCCCACGGTTGGCAAAGTGGTTATTGCCAAGCGTGAATGTATGTTTTCCTTTCAGTTCCTCCTCTAAAGGGGATGAACAAGCTGCTAGCTTGTTGATGTACAAAACATCTAATAATAAATCAATACTTAAACATACAACTCTAAAACCGTCAGTATATTTACAATGTGCACCCGATATTTTTATAGAACGGTACATCTGTATTTATTCCGTCGACATATCGATACTTTTTCCGATGTAACGAGGACTGATAATGGTGATCAACATATGTTGTGATGCAGGACCACAAGCATGTATTAATGGCGTTGGAAATCGCCACTGATGATGCTTCCCAAATAACCGAAGCGAAACGCGTTTGACAAGAAACAAACTGCCTTCAATTAGTTGCATAGATGGTACATATCTACACGAATTAAATGCAACTAAGGGAAAGACGGAAAGCAGAGAAAAAATGAGATTTGAAGTAATTACAAAAGTTCTAAACAGATGCCATATTTACTCACTTTAAGCCAGAAAACATTATAATTTAAACAGAACTTACCCAGCATGTCTGCCCGCTAAGAGAGACTACCAGAGAAATACAGATAAGAGTGTATGAACTCGCGCTTTTATAAAATACAAGAGATATTTTTCCTCTACTCTATTGTGTTTCATCAACAGGCCATTTCAAAATCACTGACCATCGATAAATTTGCACTACGGTATGACAGAATACAGTATTTGTTATTATTATTATTACTATTACTGAATTCATTGAACAACAAGACATTTGGATTTGTATGGGATTTTTCTTTTTTCTTATTCAGAAACTGTTAAAGAAGAGACATACAAACATTAACGAAATATACTGTCTCTCAAAAAAGTTAACTCTTTGTCGCCCCCTTCAAGGCTTGAAGCTATTTTATTAGACCAATAGGCTTCAAGGCTTCACCAAAAAAAAAAAAAGAAAAAAGAAAAAAAAGAGGTAACTTGATGGCTATAAATCTCAGCAGTAAATGCTCAGACTACGCTCGTTATTCCTTTTTAAAACTAGACATAAGAACGGGTAGAAAAAGACAAAAAGCATTTCACAAGATTACGTCTAGCTAAGTAAAGCATCATGTATTTCTTCCTTTAAGAAATGTCAAATAGTTTAAGTGCAGTAAGCGATGACTGAGAATAAGGAGGTTCTTTTCATTGCTGATTATCTCTACATAGCTTTAAAACAGGTGTTTACTGGCTTAAGTTACACTTGAAAGCGAGTAATTTATAATACTAAAGTATTTTTTAATAGCATTAGTTATTTCTTCAAATATGAGGTTTAGTAATTGAGGTTACAGTTCCTTGCGCCAAGAAAAAGTAGTTTTGAAAAATTTCTTCATTAAGATAATAATAAATTTAAATCTTCATTTTATCTACTACTAAGCAGTCTTGGCGTAGGCGTAGGCGATGAGGCTTGAACTGAGAACTATTTGACTGGAATATAATGCATAGTAGACTCGATATCTTCTGAAGTCCGGGCGACGGTACATCAATTCAGAAAATTTTCACTGAACACAAATCAAAGTAGACTCGTGATCTACGATTGGACTAGCGACGTTAGAGTACAAGACAAAGTAGACTTGTTGTCGTCATGTGGGGAATGACGCTGGCCACCTCCGCCTCTGGTGCTGACGGCAGATAGGCGCCATCACGCGATCAATTCAGTCGCAGCAGCCTCCATAGGCAGGTGGCGACCGCGTACAGACAGCCGGACGGCCGCTGGTGCTGCCAACCTTCATCAACAGCATGCGAAGGTTACTACGGAACAAGGTGAGAAGGCAATATCAGTGCACGACAGAGGCTGGAAGGCGCAAAGCCGCCATTGTTTAAATCCCAGGATCAAATTGCCTATCGCCGTTATATAAAACTTTTAGCTACTTATAGCGGTCACGATTCGCAGCTATACGGATTTGTGTTATTCACTAGTTTTACGATGGTATTAGTATTTTTGTTTTCTGGCTTTATGAATTACCTATACTATAAGTAAACTGATTTTTGCTTCTCCCAGAGTCCATGATTTAATGTTCTCTTATTTACTCTAAATACTTTGATACACGCACTACAAGTGTGTCCTGTCATGGCAAATGGGTACAACCCAGGCACAGCGAGAAGTTTAAACTTGTCCACATACTCAACACAACGCGCCAACAATTTCGTTCGTATCAGTGCCCAATAAGGTCAGCTGCGATTTTTCAGGGGCGACTCTTCATGGGAATACTACACAGAGCCGTGGCGCTTGTGCTTTTCCGAAGTGCCTGTGTTGCTAACTGAAATTCCCTCGGTCGGTTCTTGTGCGACATCAGGACCAAAAGATTCTTTATTGAAATAATGATCTACACCAATGAAACCACTGTTATAAATTATGAACAGCTGTATCTAAGGAATACCCATTAAAGGGTTGCTGGGAATCAGCACTGGCTGGGGCAGGTTAAACATTTAGTGTGCAACTATTTAGACTGAGAAGCCTGTTTGGTCCTTGCATCATAGAGAAGACCTTAACGGATAACAGATGCGCACAATTTATTACCGAATTGCTACTAACGCTTAGAGAGGAAGTACACTTGAGAGTAGTAGGTATTTGTGGTACTGGCACAATGGAAGCTCATGTCACTATTTGCTTGTCGCTGGGGAAACTCTCCGTTTACTCGTCCCAGCTCAGTGGATAGGAAATGCAGGCGTGGTCAGTTGGCCTGTACATCCGACTGTTTTTACCCCGCTGTATTATTTCCACTGGGTTAACCTCGAAGATGAAGAGTATGTACGAACTACGACGACCCAAAGGGATTTAAAACATTGCATTATTATAACATTAGTGAAGTTCGGTGGCAGGTGGAACAAGACTTCTGGTCAGGCGAATACACGATTATAAAATTTTAAAATCAAATAGGGGTAATGCAGGAGTAGGTTTAATAATGAATTTAAAAAAATAAGAGTGCGGGTAAGCTACCAGAAACAGCATTGTGAACGCATTATTGTGGCCAAGATAGACACGAAGCCCACGCCTACTATAGTAGTACAAGTTTATATGCCAACTAGCTCTGCAGATGACGAAGAAATTGAAGAAATGTATGATGCAATCAAAGAAATCATTCAGATAGTGAAGGGAGACAAAAATTTAATAGTCATGGCTGACTGGAATTCGGTAGAAGCAAAAGGGAGAGAAGGAAACGTAGTAGGTGAATATGGATTGGGGGTAAGAAATGAAAGAGGAAGCCGCCTGGTAGAATTTTGCACAGAGCACAACTTAATCATAGCTAACACTTGGTTCAAGAATCATAAAAGAAGGCTATATACAGGAAGAAGCCTGGAGATACTGACAGGTTTCAGATAGATTATATGATGGTAAGACAGAGATTTAGGAACCAGGTTTTAAATTGAAAGGCATTTCCAGGGGCAGATGTGGACTCTGACCACAATCAATTGGTTATGACCTGTAGATTAAAACTCAAGAAACTGCAAAAAGGTGGGAATTTAAGGAGATGGCATCTGGATAAACTGACTAAACCAGAGGTTGTACAGAGTTTCAGGGAGAGCATAAGGGAAAAATTGACAGGAATTGAAGAAAGAAATACAGTAGAAGAACAATGTATAACTTTGAGGGGTGAAGTAGTGAAGGCAGCAGAAGATCAAGTAGGTAAAAAGACGAGGGCTAGTAGAACTCCTTGGGTAACAGAAGATATACTGAATTTAATTGATGAAAGGAGAAAATATAAAAATGCAGTAAATGAAGCAGGCAAAAAGGAATACAAACGTCTCAAAAATGAGATCGACAGGAAGTGCAAAATGGCTAAGCAGGGATGGCTAGAGGACAAATGTAAGGATGTAGAGGCGCTTATCACGAGGGGTAAGATAGATACTGCCTACAGGAAAATTAAAGAGACCTTTGGAGAACAGAGAACTACTTGTATGAATATCAAGAGCTCAGTTGGAAACCCAGTTCTAAGCAAAGAAAGGAAAGCAGAAAGTTGGAAGGAGTATATAGAGGGTCGATACAAGGGCGATGTACTTGAGGACAATATTATGGAAACGGAAGAGGATGTAGATGAAAATGAAATGGGAGATATGACACTGCGTGAAGAGTTTGACAGAGCACTGAAAGACCTGAGTAGAAACAAGGCCCCCGGAGTAGACAACATTCCATTAGAACTACTGACAGTCATGGGACAGCCAGTCCTGACAAAACTCTACCTTCTGGTGAGCAAGATGTATGAGACAGGCGAAATACCCTCAGACTTCAAGAAGAATATAATGATTCCAATCCCAAAGAAAGCAGGTGTTGACAGATGTGAAAATTACCGAACTATCAGTTTAATAAGCCACAGCTGCAAAATACTAACGCGAATTCTTTAAAGACGAATGGAAAAACTAGTAGAAGATCAGTTTGGATTCCGTAGAAATGTTGGAACACATGAGGCAATACTGACCCTACGACTTATCTTAGAAAATACATTAAGGAACGGCAAACCTACGTTTCTAGCATTTGTAGACTTAGAGAAAGCTTTTGACAATGTTGACTGGAATACTCTCTTTCAAATTCTGAAGGCAAGCAGGGGTAAAATACAGGGAGCGAAAGGCTATTTACAACTTGTACAGATTCCAAATGGCAGTTATAAGAGTCGAGGGACATGAAAGGGAAGCAGTGGTTGGGAAGGGAGTGAGACAGGGTTGTACCCTTTCCCCAATGTTATTCAATCTGTATATTGAGCAAGCAGTGAAGGAAACAAAAGAAAAATTCGGAGTAGGCATTAAAATCCATGGAGAAGAAATAAAAACTTTGAGGTTTGCCGATGACATTGCAATTCTGTCAGAGACGGCAAAGGACTTTGAAGAGCAGTTGAACGGAATGGATAGTGTCTTGAAAGGAGGATATAAGATGATCATCAACAAAAGCAAAACGAGAATAATGGAACGTAGTCGAATTAAGTCGGGTGATGCTGAGGGAATTAGATTAGGAAATGACACACTTAAAGTAGCAAAGGAGTTTCGCTATTTGGGGAGCAAAATAACTGATGATGGTCGAAGTAGAGAGGGTATAAAATGTAGACTGGCAATGGCAAGGAAAGCGTTTCTGAAGAAGAGAAATTTGTTAACATCGAGTATAGATATAAGTGTCGGGAAGTCATTTCTGAAAGTATTTGTATGGAGTGTAGCCATGTATGGAAGTGAAACATGGACGATAAATAGTTTGGACAGGAAGAGAATAGAAGCTTTTGAAATGTGGTGCTACAGAAGAATGTTGAAGATTAGATGGGTAGATCACATAACTAATGAGAAGATATTGAATAGGATTGGGGAGAAGAGAAGTTTGTGGCACAACTTGACTAGAAGAAGGGATCGGTTGGTAGGACATGTTCTGAGGCATCAATGGATCACCAATTTAATATTGGAGGGCAGCGTGGAGGGTAAATATCGTAGAGGGAGACCAAGAGATGAATACACTAAGCAGATTCAAAAGGATGTAGGTTGCAGTAGTTACTGGGAGATGAAGAAGCTTGCACAGGATAGAGTAGCATGGAGAGCTGCATCAAACTAGTCTCAGGACTGAAGACCACAACAACAACTCGAGCAGCGTTACCAAAGGAATACATTCAGTCGACTCGGTAGGCCTTGCACCAGCAAATGGAAACGGTATTGCAGTTGATTATGGGTCCTTCGTCCACATGTTGATATAAACGGAATTTTATGTAAGTGTTAAGAAACACTTTTAGTTAAGAATTCCTTTTTTTTTACGGATGATGTAATTTTAAATTATAAAGTGTGACATCGAAATGAAACTCATGATAATTGTGATCATGCAAAGGTTATTATTTAACAGTCTTTTATTTTGCTCTAGAAATCCAGTCAGTTTCTGACGTTCACGTTTCTTTTATGGCACTGGCGGAAGCAAGAGCAGATGTGTTATCGTAATTTACTGTTGAAACATTCTCAGAACACGTCCTTTATCTTCCAGTTAGTGTATCAGTGTAACTACGCGTAGCCAAGTGTGTTGAGTACCAGTTTCAAGCGAAACTTTTATGCACTATTTGTTATTAGACTCTGTTAGTTGCGCCATGCGGGATAGCGGCGCGGTCGCGGCGCCGAGCCACGGTTCGAGCGGCGCTCCCCGTCAGAGATTCGAGTCCTGCCTTGGGCGTGTGTGTGTGTGTGTGTGTGTGTGTGTGTGTGTGTGTTGTGCTTGGCGTAAGTTAGTCTAAGTTAGAATGAGTAGTGTATAAACCTTGGGTCCGATGACCTCAGCAATTTGGTCCCATAGGAACTTACCACAAATTTCCAAATTGTTAGTTACGTCATGATGGAGCACTCCATCAGTCGTATGATAATCTGGACTTTCGAAAAAGCAATCGGTTTGATGTGCAAAGCAAATAAATCCTGAGTCGTAAGTGTTGTAACTTCTCCGAAAATACATTACAGAATTTTGGAAGGTGAAATGCGCTAGAATTCGTCTCTTTGAAAACTACGAGAGGAGTTCAATAAGTAATGCAATAAATTTTTTTCTCGGCCAGTTTCGGTTGAAAAAATGCGGAATTTGTTGTGGGACATCGTGTAATATCATCCGTCATCATCGCAACAAGTCGCGCAAACCTCTCTGATCTCCCGCTTGCCGGTTGGTCGCACAGAGCTGTGACTCCTGCAATGTCGGAACGTGTGGACACTCTCATTAAGAGCAACGAAGGACCTTATTTGCAGAATTCGTCAATCCGAACCGGGAACAAAACAGCAAAATACGGAGTGGCGCCACACCACTCTCGTCCAAAGAAGAAGTTCAAATCCGCACCCGCAGCCGGTGAAGTCACACCGACAGACTTCTGGGACTCTGAGGGGTTATTCTGTTTGATGTTCTCCCTCATGGTGCAACGATCAACTAGGGTGTGTAATACGCTACCCTAAGGAAATTGAAGAAATCACTTCAATGTGTTCGTCGCCACAAAAATGCAAACGAACTTATACTTCTTCATGACAACATACGGCCTCACACAAATCTGCGCAGCCCAAAGAAGGCCACAAAACTTCACCCCAGGCCACAGCCTGGATCTCGCACCTTCCGACGTCCATTTGTTTGCCTCAATGAAGGAAGCACTCCGCAGGCAGCAGTACTTAGATGTTGGGAGGTTACTGATGCAGCAAGACGTTGTCTCCGGCATTGACCAGTAGAGTGATAGCATGCGGAGATAGAGGCCCTCCCAGTAAGGTGACGTAAGGCATTGAACAGAGATTAGGTTAAAAAATATGGTTTTGTAACCAAAATATTGGAGGACGGTATGATGTATTGGGGTTCTGAATACTGCTTTCAGAAGAAAAATGTGTTGGATTACTTGCTGAACGCCCCTCGTACAATACCAGCAGCAGAAATTACTGTAGTTTCATCTCATCAAATAGTTCTATGAGTTCAGTGTTAACTGGTACAGTTCTCTTTTCGATGTGATACCTGTACTAATCTTAGTGCTTTCCAATTGATACTTTTGGCCTACTTTCAAGCTTTCATAGTTAACTTGTAACCGTTAGTTATCGAAGATTATGTGCATTAGAGGTAGACAGTACAATGAGACCAACAAAAGTAAAGATGGATCAGGTGCGTTCATTCAACACATACTTCCTCTGTTTCGCTGTTTAGGAATCAGAAAACTACTTCATGGTCTATAGGGAACAATTTGTGGTGAGATGGAATATTCTTACCCATTACTCTTTCAATTTTGAATTTCCCTTATACAGGGTGGTCCATTGATAGTGACTGGGCCAAATATCTCACGAAACAAGCATCAAACGAAAAAACTACAAAGAACGAAACTTCTTTAGCTTGAAGGGAGAAACCAGATGGCCCTATGGTTGGCCCGCTAGTTGACGCTGCCATAGGTCAAACGGATATCAACTGCGTTTTTCTTGTTTTTTTTAAATAGGAACCACCATTTTTATTACATATTCGTGTAGTACGTAAAGAAATATGAATGTTTTAGTTACACATATTGCCAAATGCATTGAGGTTGACGGACATCATTTGGAGCATTTATTGCATTAATGTGGTATTTACAGGTAATCAACGCTGTAGCAGCATGCGTTCTCAGAAATGATAAGTACACAAAGCTACATGTATCACATTGGAACAACCGAAATAAAATGTTCAAACGTACCTACGTTCTGTATTTTAATTTAAAAAAACCTACCTGTTACCAATTGTTCGTCTAAAATTGTGAGCCATATGTTTGTGACTATTACAGCGCCATCTATCACAAAGTGAAAAAAGTGGTCCAATTAAAACATTCATATTTCTTTACGTACTACACGAATATGTAATAAAAAATGGGGGTTCCTATTTTAAAAAACGCAGTTGATATCCGTTTGACCTATGGCAGCGCCATCTAGCGGGCCAGCCATAGCGCCATCTGGTTTCCCCTTCCAGCTAGACGAGTTTCGTTCTTTGTAGTTTTTTCGTTTGACGCTTATTTCGTGAGATATTTGGCCCAGTCACGATCAGTGGACCACCCTGTTTATATATATATATTAGGGTGGTCGGAAACTCCCGTTACAAACTTCTAGGACTTGTAGAGGGGAGTGAGTACGTAATATTTTGAATAGGAACGCATGACCGGAAATGTACCGTTTTCGTGCTACAGCCGTTTGAAAACATGTTTACTAGGTAGGTTTGCAACAGGATGGGTGCTTACGTCAGATCGGCTGATGTCATTTGATATCCTGTCCTACCTCACTGACCTGGTTGAGCCTCATTCACGCATCTGTTAGTGTTGGAGCAACATGATTGAGTACAAGTTTGCAGGAAACACCGAAATGACCTTCCTGAATGGCGAAGCTCACGGCAATGGAAGAGCTGCTCGTTCTCCACAACTTCAGACTACATCGCTTACTCTTTTCGCCAAAATCACGCAGCGGTTTCGAGAAAGGGTATCTTCACCAGCAGCAGGCGTGACTGTGGCGCTCCAGGGAGGACCCACACGCCCGAACTGGAAGACGCGTTAATGCATCACGTTGATGAGAACACGTCAACAAGTATACTAATTGTCTATTAATGAGTGGAACTGTAAAACAAGTGATTTACTGGATCACGCCGAGTCAACTACTTGTAACAATGGTCGCATTAGCAACACGTTTTCAAATGGTTGTAGCACGGATATGGTACGTTTCTGAACATGGGTTCAAATCAGTGCTCTTCTGTTAGTCTAGAGTATTTTAGAGCTCAATCAAAAACGTTTTCAAAGTCCATGAATTCCAGACAACACGGTACAGTGCACTTACGACCTGTAAATGGTATGCCTGCATCTCATTTCTTTACCTGATTAAAAATTAAAGCACCTACTACCTGGTTGGTGAATTACTTGGAAGTAGAATAAATACTGCATTGCTCCTGTTACTGGGAATTGTCCTACTCTACCCCACAAGCAGTCTATAAACGATTTTGGAAGTTTTTTATAGCACTTTGCCTCCAAATTCAGGCCCTAGCAAGGTCAGGTGATGTGGCGTCATTACTTCGTAATCGAAATCAGAGCTTGCATTCTCCGCGTTTGTACTATATTCGACCTGGGTTTCAACTTGCAATGAACATGTATCTTGAGGAACGGTAAGCAAGAACTGTGCGGTACTTCTGACTTGCTGGTGGGATACTTGATCGTCTTTCTACGCTTGACATCCATCCCTGCTATTTTAACCATGCAGAAATAAGCAATCATCTACGTGATTGGCAGGTTCCTCCATATCATCGGATAGGAAAAGACATTGCAGCTTTACCTTTTTTCATCACCCAACCATTAACACTAGACGAACGCTTCGTACAGACAATATGTGGTGCCCATTTTCGGTTCTGATCACCTAACTTGCAGCCGTAATAAAAATTATACAATTTCTTCACTACTAGTGCAACATGTCGTCTGCGTGATTTAATAGTGTACTTACTCCCCACAGATGTAGCAAAAGTTACTTGGGTGATTTAAACATACCCGCGACACTAACACTAACAAAAACGCACCACTAAAACAAAACGAAACACTCAGGACTCACTACTCACACTCATGAATGCACAACCAAACAAAGGAAGCATTTCTTCATGAGTGATAAGGACGTGGTGTCCAGGAGCAACAGTCAATGAGTCACAAACACTGTTCCTATTTGTAAGACATTAATTATAAGAAAATGTTCTGGTAGTCGCGTTATGAGGGCGACCTTAGTAGGGTGCATTTCTTAAAAAGCCTACCTATTTGCTTTTTGTAATCATTCTTATGTAATGAAGTATTTTTGAAACTGTGTAACCTTCCCACAAATTTTTACATGACAGAAATATTATTTATGAATGCCAATGGACATTGCGCTAAGTGTAACCTCTCCACTGAAATTTTTAAAGACAGAAATAAAAATGAATGGGAGCCAAACGTAAACCTCCCTGCAATTAAATTTAATGACAATAAAAGTGAGAATCGCAATCTGACTCAAATATAAGTTCTTCACAAAAAAATTAAAGTCCATTCAGTGATAAGAAAATCTCAGTGATAATAATGATTCAATTAAACCGAAATATCGGTCTTTGGCCCTGTGCAAAAAAATCAAAATTAAATTCTTACCTCATTGCAACACCTAGTCAAATTTCTGCTCTTGTTGTTGCGCACCGCTTGGAGGAACTGCATTGCAAATAATAATATCCCCTTTTTTTTGTAATCTAATTGAAAACTGAAACTTTTGTTTAAGGGAAGTGGAACGAAATAGTTACTTCAATTAAATGAAAATTTTATGTAAAATTGCTTTTGAAATCAAAGTTATTATTGGGGGCACTTGTTGAAAATTAGTTACAATAATTAAACTTTACATTATCTGATGATTATCTTAATTAACAGTATACCTCATTCAGCATCTTGACCAGTGTTGTCGCCAGACCACATCACGCAATCCCACTGGACTGCTACCACTGACCGACCGCTCTGCATGACGACTACTAGCGTACTGCACGCCACTGAACAGAGCTACTGCTCGCGACGACTACTGACAGAGTACTGCACGCAACTAGACAGAGCTACAGACTCGCAACGACTGACAGAGTACTGCCCTCAACTAGACAGAGCTACAGACTCGCAACGACTGACCGACAGACTCGCAACGACTGACTGACAGACTGAGAACCGCTCGCAACACTCGCGCGGTCAAGCGCATACTCTCTGGTCACAGATGCTACAATGCCTCGCCATCGCTGCTATGTTACATACGTGTTTCATAACCCTCCACTGGGGGGGCAAAAATTTGGCAGCGATGGTGAGTCATTTGGACTTGCCAAGCGCGGCAAAATTTTTCTTTAACTAACAAAATTCTACAACTTACAGAATATTTAAATGTTGTGCACACGCACTAAGTACAAAATATATCAGACAAAGACAAAATGTGAGTACAAAACATAGTAGCAAATCAGAAAAATGTATATACAAATTATTTGACAGATAACAAAGTGCACAGGCACTGAAAAAAAATTCTTTAGCATATTCAGAACAAATAAACAGACTGGCAAAATATTATGCTGACAAGTGACATGAGTGCACATGCATTGCAGTTGAGAACATATCAGTAATTGATGAAATGTATGTACAATTAGTAACAAATGACATAAGTGCATTCGCTTTAAAGTATTGAATATACAGAATAGTAGAAATCATATTGAAAAATGAGAAAAGTGTACAGGCACTGAAGTTCAGTAGAAAACATATTAACACCTAACAGAAGTGCACATGCACTGTAGTTCAGAAAATAAAAAATGTATATACAAGATAAAAGACAAAGGTGCACATATACTGTACTTCAGAACAAATCAAAAAAAATGTCTTTAGCATTTTGGCAATAAATAAACATAATAGCAAAAAAAAATCATGTCGACCAGTGACATAAGTGTACTCGCACTGGAGTTTAGCGAATTGAAAAAATGTATAGCCATGAACATAAATAATGTTAGCAAAATGATTTTCACTATGTGACAAGAATTAGGATAGGAAAGGGAAGGATTGCATCATGGTTGTAGCACTTTAGATTGCACACAGCTGTTTTGAAAGTCCATATCTTTCCACAGAAGTACAACACCAAGTGACACAACTTGAAGTTCTTTTCCCCTCAGAATTTATCAGCGTAGCCAAGACACTGAACTGTCGTAGTAATATTTCATTTTTTTTTTATTTTGGCAGTATATTAGGTACACCAAACAGTGGGACCATAATAACGTCTTTATCGCTCACGGTGGTGGACAGCATGTCGTGTCAACACCACGCTCTTACACGGCACATCAACGTAGAATTAGTGCAAAACCAAATATAGTGCTCCATGATCACTAGGATAAACAGGACAAATGGACATTGCAGTAATTCAGGGTAGTTAGCTCATAAGGTGAAGGACATTAAGTCACATAATATTGTCAATTACAGTAGTAGTTTGCGGCATTCATAGCCCAGTTATTGAACATTTCTGTACCATGTATGTAGTATTACAGAAAAATGTTCATTAATTGTTTTACATAGAATCAGTAATCTTCTTTTCCTATTTACAAAGCATTATTAAATAATCGCATTCTTTTCCAGTTACAAAGCATAGCATAGTTAATTAATCATTTGTCATTCCAATATAGTATTAATCATTAACCTTCTCCTAATTACAAAGCATCATGAAACAATCGCATTCTTTTCCAGTTACAAAGTATGACATAGTTAATTAATCATTTGTCATTCCAATAGTAATAATCATTAGCTTTTTCCTAATTACAAAGCATCATGAAACAATCGCATTCATTTCCAGTTATAAAGTATAGCATAATTAATTAATCATTTGTCTTCCAATAGTAATAATCATTAGCTTTTTCCTAATCACAAAGCATTATGAAGCAATAGCATAGTTAATTAATTATGTGTCATTCCAATCTAGTAAGAATCATTAGCCTTCTTCTAATTACAAAGCATTATTAAACAGTCACATTCATTTCCAATTACGAAGTATGAACATTGAAAACAAGAGCTAATTAATGGCATAATTAATAACAATTCATTAAGTGACACTAATTATTGGCACTCAGTGGCCATCAGGTATCGACTAGTATAAAGCATTGTTCCTCATTCAGTATTATTCAGATCATTACGAAGTCATTATTAAAAATCAGTTAATTATAGTCATAGCATTAATATTCATGGGGATTATAAGTAGTCTCATTACAATAACAGTGGCAATTACTAGCCAGTTACTAAGCATTATTTTATATATATGTGTATTTTTGTTGTCTCATTAAGAAGTCATTACTCAAGTGACATACTATTCAGAGCTAATCAGTATTATTCAGAATTTTCTCAAACTGGTATCACTATTTGGGACTGTTAATACATTTTTTTTTTTTTGTTAGCAATGCATTGCGTTGGGATCGATAATTAATTGCTGAGGCATAACACTTTTTGCTTTTGACCTATTGCTGCAAATGAGGATAGGTAACGTCATTCGTCATGAGTCAGCTGTAGCAAGGTTATGTAACAAGGCAGTATATGTGATTACATTTATAAATGATAGACACAAATGGGTAAAAAAAAAATGCAAGTACTAGAACAGGTATAATAAGTAACAGTTTTAGTAAGTATCATGACAAGCATCTCCTGGAAAAAATACAAAATGGATTATTGACCTGAAAGAAGAAACGCACACTATACTGAAAAGTAGTGAACTTCGAATTAACAAGTAGTGAAATGTGTATAAAATGTGTTCCATAGCTGTCCTTTCCAAAACTTTCCGTCATCCTACTATGCAATATAACACCTGCTGTCAAAACAAACTGCAACAAATACTTAAATAACTACATAGCATAAATACATAACTTCAACATTATCCTCATCTGTAAAGAAAAAACTTCATTATCAATCACTTCATTATCCATATTATCATAACTTCATTATTATCACCACCTGTAAAGAAAAACTTCATTATTCATAATACCATATCCTTCATCATTATTCATCAGTATTCATTATCATCTGCAAAAAATCACTTCATTACTCATTATACAACTATTCCTTATCTCTAGCATATTTCATCACTAAAACTAAGATGTGTAGTTCAGTCTGACAACCTGCATCAATCACCTTGTATTCTGAAAGAAATAATTAGTTAAGACTGCTATTCTACGATGAGTATAGTATATTCTTGTTAATGCTTGTTAATCCTGATCCATTTACTCTTCCTCATAAAGTTATTGCATCTTCTATCGTTTATTCCGTAGGTGAAATTCCCATTAATGTTGAATTTATTTCTTATACGCATCATTTCTTTCTGAAATTGATGAACAGAGATTAATGTCTTGCATTTAAATCATATACCCACTAAATAATGACTGGTTTATGGTAACATAATTAACCATACAGCATAACATGACAGAAAACGTAATATGTCAAAGACATTGACAGTGTTCAGAGGCAAAATGTACAGATAATATCACAATGCAGCAGCAAAAATGTAAAACAGTCACGATGTTGAGATGTCATAAGGCAAAAAATGTCAAAGTCAACAGGTGTGTTATATCTTAACTATTTCACAGTGCATACAAATAAAACTGGAGTACAATCATATACACAAAAAAGTGGAAAATGTGCACGGTCTGATGTGTAACGACAAGAAAAGCGATCTGCTAACCTTACCTTGCCGGGCACTTGCCAAGAAAAAATGCGATAATCATCAGTAATTAGTCAAGTGAAATAATTGCATTAATAAATGACATCATAGTGTGTTGAATCATAAAGTGTCTTCATTCAATAAACGGTTTAATGTTTGAGATATGGTGGTTGCCTTTCGATTTTCTAGTTCTCAAAGTTTCGACGTGTACAACATTGGGGTGAGGGATGCTGCGAATCCGATATGGACCTGCGTATAGAAGTTCAAATTTACTGCACTTACCTTTTAATTTACTGGATAAATAATGTGTACGTACTAATATTTTCTGTCCAACGTGAAAGTCTCGGCGTCTACAAACCTGTTTTTGCCGTCTTCTCCGGCGCTCTGCGGCACGTTTGATGTTGTTCAGCGCAATGTCAATTATTTGGTGGTGTCTTAGTCGACGACATTTAGGGAAGTTTACTAATTCTTTAATTTTGTTCGGTGGTTCAACGTTTTTCAGTATAATAGACGGAGATAACATAGTGGATTCATTTGGAATGCAATTAATTACATCTTGGAATGAGAGTATGTGTGTATCCCAATCAATATGTCTTCTGTGGCAGTATACTCTACACAGTTTACCAATTTCTTTCATTAATCTTTCACAGGGGTTCGAAGAAGCGTGGTACTTGGATATATAAATCGGAGAAGTGTTTCTGGCTCGTAACATGCGTGTCCATACGCTACTACGAAATTGAGATCCATTGTCAGAAATTACTTTCATCACATGCCCTACATGAAATAGAAAATGTTTTACAAATGCTTTCGAAACAGTTTTAGCAGTAGCTTTACGTAACGGAGTGAAAGTAACAAATTTTGAAGTGAGCTCAACAGCGACAAAGATGTAGCAAAAACCTCTGTTAGTTCTCGGAATCGTACCAAAAATATCTACTGCGGCCATGTGTCTTAATTTAACAGGTATAATGGGATATAATGGAGGAATATGTGAAGTGGTGTCTGATTTAGCTTTCTGGCAAATTTTACAAGACGCTAAAACTCGTCGTATACGTTTCTCCATGTTGGTAAAATAACAGTTCTGTCTCAGTATAAGAAAACATTTTCGTGCTCCGTAATGTGCGTAACTTAAATGAGTGTACCAAATTAATTTGTTAACCAGTTCGTCAGGAATGCATAATAACCAATTGTTGCTGTCAGGATGAGAGCGGCGAAACAGAATGTCATTGCGTACAATGTAATGGTTCCTAATCGTAACATTTTTCCTATCTTGCCAAAGGTGTTTAATTTCTTTCCACACATTGTCTTTATTTTGCTCTTGTGCTATGTCCTGTAGTGACGATGAAATAAAGTTTTCAAATGCGACTTGCTGAATGTACATGACACTGAAATTTGTTTTGCAGAAGTTGGTTGCTACGTCTTGCTGATTGTTGCCGAGAGAACGCGATAGTGCGTCTGCTATAACATTTTGTGTGCCGGGAATGTGGACAATCGTAAAATTAAATTCTTGTAAATATAGTTTCCATCTACTTAACCTGTCGTGAGTAAATTTAGCCGAAAGTAAAAATTGTATCGCTCTGTGGTCTGTGTAGACGGTGGTGTGTCTGCCATAAAGAAAGTGCCTAAATCTCGTAAAAGCCCATACAACACATAATGTTTCCAATTCTGTAACGGAATAATTTCGTTCAGCAGGTGACAGAATGCGACTTGCAAATGCGATGTTTTTAATTGTAGTAGAACCATCTTCTTCAATTTCCTGGAAAATGTGTACGCCTAAAGCGGTGTTGGAACTGTCGGTGGCAATGGAAAAATTTCTAGTAAGATCGGGGTGCGATAACAGTGGAGCATTCAACAGAGCATGTTTCAAATAACATTCTCGTGAGCAAAATTCTGCGTGTCAAAAGTAATGTTTGCGTTACTGTAATATGCAATCTGTGCTCTATCTGGTTAAAATCTATCGTACGTGTTACTATTTACGGGAGGATGCTGTGATATTTCGACTATTTGAACTGTTCTGTTAACTCTTCCTGACGTATTATGCTATGGATGACACCCATTGTCTGTTTCATTCATGATTATTTGTTGTTGCTGATGTTGTTGCTGCTCATAAGATCGACTGTTATTAAATGTACGCTGAAAATTGTGCTCATCATTTTTTTTTACGTCTGTCATGATAGTAATTTCTATACGGTGTATTGCGATACGAGTTGAAATAGAGTGTTGTCTGTACGTAGTTATTTCTTTGCTGCCATGCGTTACTATTTGTTGGAGCTGGGACTATACGTGCACGCGGCGAAACATTAAAGCCTGGTTGACCTTGTAGACCCCCCATGAACCATGGACCTTGCCGTTGGTGGGGAGGCTTGCGTGCCTCAGCGATACAGATAGCCGTACCGTAGGTGCAACCACAACGGAGGGGTATCTGTTGAGAGGCCAGACAAACGTGTGGTTCCTGAAGAGGGGCAGCAGCCTTTTCAGTAGTTGCACGGGCAACAGTCTGGATGATTGACTGATCTGGCCTTGTAACAATAACCAAAACGGCCTTGCTGTGCTGGTACTGCGAACGGCTGAAAGCAAGGGGAAACTACAGCCGTAATTTTTCCCGAGGGCATGCAGCTTTACTGTATGATTACATGATGATGGCGTCCTCTTGGGTAAAATATTCCGGAGGTAAAATAGTCCCCCATTCGGATCTCCGGGCGGGGACTACTCAAGAGGATGTCGTTATCAGGAGAAAGAAAACTGGCGTTCTACGGATCGGAGCGTGGAATGTCAGATCCCTTAATCGGGCAGGTAGGTTAGAAAATTTAAAAAGGGAAATGGATAGGTTGAAGTTAGATATAGTGGGAATTAGTGAAGTTCGATGGCAGGAGGAACAAGACTTCTGGTCAGGTGACTACAGGGTTATAAACACAAAATCAAATAGGGGTAATGCAGGAGTAGGTTTAATAATGAATAGGAAAATAGGAATGCGGGTAAGCTACTACAAACAGCATAGTGAACGCATTATTGTGGCCAAGATAGATACGAAGCCCACACCTACTACAGTAGTACAAGTTTATATGCCTACTAGCTCTGCAGATGACGAAGAAATTGAAGAAATGTATGATGAAATAAAAGAAATTATTCAGATTGTGAAGGGAGACGAAAATTTAATAGTCATGGGTGACTGGAATTCGAGTGTAGGAAAAGGGAGAGAAGGAAACATAGTGGGTGAATATGGATTGGGGGACAGAAATGAAAGAGGAAGCCGCCTGGTAGAATTTTGCACAGAGCACAACATAATCATAGCTAACACTTGGTTTAAGAATCATGAAAGAAGGTTGTATACATGGAAGAACCCTGGAGATACTAAAAGGTATCAGATAGATTATATAATGGTAAGACAGAGATTTAGGAACCAGGTTTTAAATTGTAAGACATTTCCAGGGGCAGATGTGCACTCTGACCACAATCTATTGGTTATGACCTGTAGATTAAAACTGAAGAAACTGCAAAAAGGTGGGAATTTAAGGAGATGGGATCTGGATAAACTAAAAGAACCAGAGGTTGTACAGAGATTCAGGGAGAGCATAAGGGAGCAATTGACAGGAATGGGGGAAATAAATACAGTAGAAGAAGAATGGGTAGCTTTGAGGGATGAAGTAGTGACAGCAGCAGAGGATCAAGTAGGTAAAAAGACGAGGGCTAGTAGAAATCCTTGGGTAACAGAAGAAATATTGAATTTAATTGATGAAAGGAGAAAATATAAAAATGCAGTAAGTGAAACAGGCAAAAAGGAATACAACCGTCTCAAAAATGAGATCGACAGGAAGTGCAAAATGGCTAAGCAGGGATGGCTAGAGGACAAATGTAAGGATGTAGAGGCCTATCTCACTAGGGGTAAGATAGATACCGCCTACAGGAAAATTAAAGAGACCTTTGGAGATAAGAGAACGACTTGTATGAATATCAAGAGCTCAGATGGAAACCCAGTTCTAAGCAAAGAAGGGAAAGCAGAAAGGTGGAAGGAGTATATAGAGGGTCTATACAAGGGCGATGTACTTGAGGACAATATTATGGAAATGGAAGAGGATGTAGATGAAGATGAAATGGGAGATATGATACTGCGTGAAGAGTTTGACAGAGCACTGAAAGACCTGAGTCGAAACAAGGCCCCGGGAGTAGACAATATTCCATTGGAACTACTGACGGCCGTGGGAGAGCCAGTCCTGACAAAACTCTATCATCTGGTGAGCAAGATGTATGAAACAGGCGAAATACCCTCAGACTTCAAGAAGAATATAATAATTCCAATCCCAAAGAAAGCAGGTGTTGACAGATGTGAAAATTACCGAACTATCAGCTTAATAAGTCACAGCTGCAAAATACTAACACGAATTCTTTACAGACGAATGGAAAAACTAGTAGAAGCCAACCTCGGGGAAGATCAGTTTGGATTCCGTAGAAACACTGGAACACGTGAGGCAATACTGACCTTACGACTTATCTTAGAAGAAAGATTAAGGAAAGGCAAACCTACGTTTCTAGCATTTGTGGACTTAGAGAAAGCTTTTGACAATGTTGACTGGAATACTCTCTTTCAAATTCTGAAGGTGGCAGGGGTAAAATACAGGGAGCGAAAGGCTATTTACAATTTGTACAGAAACCAGATGGCAGTTATAAGAGTCGAGGGACATGAAAGGGAAGCAGTGGTTGGGAAGGGAGTAAGACAGGGTTGTAGCCTCTCCCCGATGTTGTTCAATCTGTATATTGAGCAAGCAGTAAAGGAAACAAAAGAAAAATTCGGAGTAGGTATTAAAATTCATGGAGAAGAAATAAAAACTTTGAGGTTTGCCGATGACATTGTAATTCTGTCAGAGACAGCAAAGGACTTGGAAGAGCAGTTGAATGGAATGGACAGTGTCTTGAAAGGAGGATATAAGATGAACATCAACAAAAGCAAAACAAGGATAATGGAATGTAGTCTAGTTGAGTCGGGTGATGCTGAGGGAATTAGATTAGGAAATGAGGCACTTAAAGTAGTAAAGGAGTTTTGCTATTTGGGGAGCAAAATAGCTGATGATGGTCGAAGTAGAGAGGATATAAAGTGTAGGCTGGCAATGGCAAGGAAAGCGTTTCTGAAGAAGAGAAATTTGTTAACATCCAGTATTGATTTAAGTGTCAGGAAGTCATTTCTGAAAGTATTCGTATGGAGTGTAGCCATGTATGGAAGTGAAACATGGACGATAAATAGTTTGGACAAGAAGAGAATAGAAGCTTTCGAAATGTGGTGCTACAGAAGAATGCTAAAGATTAGATGGGTAGATCACATAACTAATGAGGAAGTATTGAATAGGATTGGGGAGAAGAGAAGTTTGTGGCACAACTTGACCAGAAGAAGGGATCGGTTGGTAGGACATGTTCTGAGGCATCAAGGGATCACCAATTTAGTATTGGAGGGCAGCGTGGAGGGTAAAAATCGTAGAGGGAGACCAAGAGATGAATACACTAAGCAGATTCAGAAGGATGTAGGTTGCAGTAGGTACTGGGAGATGAAAAAGCTTGCACAGGATAGAGTAGCATGGAGAGCTGCATCAAACCAGTCTCAGGACTGAAGACCACAACAACAACAACAACGACCTTGTAGACTGCATTGTTGGTTAGGTATGCTAAGCGGTTGACTTTCATGCTGTTGCGGTGGAAAACATCTATTGTTACAAAAATGTGGTTCCTGTTACTAATAATTTTACACATACTGATGATTACGATTTTTTTCTGTAATTAAAATTACGGCGGTAGTTGTCATTACGGGAGTGCCTACTGAAAATTGTCACATTCGGTAAAAGATTTGTCATATTGGGTTTTCAGTACAATATTTCTTAATTCTAGATAGAGCAATAGTTAAAGAGCACTTTTGATAGATATAAAGGATAGTAGAAGAAAAGGCAGCAGTGCAGAAAACTAAAGATGAAACAGCACTACTACAGCTCGGGGCCCTATGCTCGCTACGGCACATATTCATTAAAGCGTAATGAATCCCCTGAGGTCAATTACGCACTGCAAATAAATTTTAGCTTTTGTGTTACAGGCAATAGCGGTAAAATTTCAAAGGCAAATTGTTGTATCCGTGCTAATTCAAATTTCTTCATTACAGGCAATGCTGTTGTAAATACAAAAATAAATTGTCGCATCTGGTTCAAAGCTAGCTTCTGCATTACAGGCAATAGCGGTGAATGTACAAAGATAAATTGTCGTATACAGTGCAAAGCGTGTACCTGTACGCTGTCATTATTAAATTCTTTACACTTCCTTATAAATGCAAACTGCTTATTATCAACGTTCTCGTCACTGAATTTGAGAACACGTTCGGGTTTGTATGTCAATCTGTTCGTCCGTGTCATTTCGGATTTCAAGTTACGTAGCATTTCATATTTTAAGTCGCGTACTCTCTGTAAATTGTTCACATTATACACGCTGCGTGAGTCAGACAAATGTTCATAAAGTGGCGGATTCTGTGACGTATTGGTGACTGAAATAGTTTTCAACTCCGTTACTGTAACATCCTCGTCAATTTGGTTGATCTGTCGTGCAAATTTCTCGTCAGCCTCCGTATTCGGAGTGTGTGAAACTTCCACTGACTCCAAATCAACTTCGTCGCGTATCTGTACTGCGTTTTTAGGACATTGTTCGGTGACTGCATTAATTTCGTGTATCTGTGTTACGTTTGCTGAACATTGTTCGGTGACTGCAATAATCTCGTCTTTATGTGATTCTGTTGTGTCTACACGTGTGCTACTTAATTCTTGTGCAACAGTGTCAACTTCTTCATTACTGTTATTAGCACAAGTCTTAGTATTCACACGTAATTGTTCTTTACTGTCCTGACATTGCACGGTAACAGCTGTAATCTGCTCACTAATTTGTTTGTTCTGTTCTTTAAGGTCGTCTTGCTTTTCGTTCGTCAGCTTGAAACTTTCATTAACTGCTTCGCCAAGTTGTTTGTAATGGCTGTCGACACCCTCATCTACCTGCCTGCAATGGTTGTCAAACCCTCCATTACGTTGTTTGAAACAATTATTCATCATTTCATTCCGCTGTTTGTACTGTTCCCTAAGTTGTTTGAAATCTTCAATAAGTTCGTTCCTAAACTGTAGCATTATTGTCATAAATTGATCCAAACTTAAAGTAGCTGTTGCATTCTCAGTACTCTGTGATGGAGTACATGCAATTGTCCCGCTTTGTGTGACCATTTGGTCAATTTGCAACTTACAAAAAGGATTATCAGTCGGATGTACACTGTCAGACATTATTTCGGAATTAAATGGATCCGTCATACTCTCACAACATTGACCATTTTCATTCGAAAAATTTGTCTGTACATTATTTGAATTTTCTAAATCGGGTATGTTAAGCTCGGCAGCGTTCATTACTATAGAGCGTCCCGCGTCATCAATTGTCGTCAAATTAACAGACGAGACAATTGAGTTCGTTTGTTCATCATTAAGGTAAAAGTCATCGTTAGTGGTTGGAATGCACTGATTGTTAGTGAACGCAGGATTGTCATCATTACACTGCGTGTCACAATTACTATCGGTCACGCTGTTTAAGTCGGTAATTTCATTCAAAATACCTCGCGATACACTATTCATAGTCTTTCGCGGCATTTTCACAATAGTCACAATTATTCACAAAAGAAATAAGCACAATGCAAAAGTAACACACAAATACAACAGAGCAAAGAATTGCCGTTGACCTGTAGAAAGAAAGTCAGAAGTTAATAAAAGCGTAGCGCCAAATCCTAATTATATCTAAGCAAATAAGAGCAGATATCTGACTGTTGTTCAAAAGACTCTCAACGAAATTCGATCCTGGACTGGGTGTCGCCAAGTGTAACCTCCCTACCGTAATTTAAAAGGAATGTAATGACAATACTTAATAGAAATGGGAGCCAAACGTAACCTCCCTGCAATTAAATTTAATGACAATAAAAGTGAGAATCGCAATCTGACTCAAATATAAGTTCTTCACAAAAAAATTAAAGTCCATTCAGTGATAAGAAAATCTCAGTGATAATAATGATTCAATTAAACCGAAATATCGGTCTTTGGCCCTGTGCAAAAAAATCAAAATTAAATTCTTACCTCATTGCAACACCTAGTCAAATTTCTGCTCTTGTTGTTGCACACCGCTTGGAGGAACTGCATTGCAAATAATAATATCCCCCTTTTTTTTTTTTTGTAATCTAATTGAAAACTGAAACTTTTGTTTAAGGGAAGTGGAACGAAATAGTTACTTCAATTAAATGAAAATTTTATGTAAAATTGCTTTTGAAATCAAAGTTATTATTGGGGGCACTTGTTGAAAATTAGTTACAATAATTAAACTTTACATTATCCGATGATTATCTTAATTAACAGTATACCTCATTCAGCATCTTGACCAGTGTTGTCGCCAGACCACATCACGCAATCCCACTGGACTGCTACCACTGACCGACCGCTCTGCATGACGACTACTAGCGTACTGCACGCCACTGAACAGAGCTACTGCTCGCGACGACTACTGACAGAGTACTGCACGCAACTAGACAGAGCTACAGACTCGCAACGACTGACAGAGTACTGCCCTCAACTAGACAGAGCTACAGACTCGCAACGACTGACCGACAGACTCGCAACGACTGACTGACAGACTGAGAACCGCTCGCAACACTCGCGCGGTCAAGCGCATACTCTCTGGTCACAGATGCTACAATGCCTCGCCATCGCTGCTATGTTACATACGTGTTTCAACTGATGGTGCTACAAAAAAACAAATAACATATTCGTGCTTGAGGTGTCAAAATACATAAGAAACACCATTTCCATGCTTGAAAATTTTTTATTGTTGACCAGTGTTATCAACTATCTCTGGTTGTTTTCGACCAGAAATCCATAGGCGCTGTACGAGCAGGAATTTGGCGTTCCATGCTGTTATTCTTTTCGAGCCGTTAGAACAATGAATGTGTAAAAATGGTATTCACATACACTAAGTGATCAAATGTATCCGGACACTTCGCTGAAAATGACTTACAAGTTCGTGGCGTCCTCCATCGGTGGAATTCAGTATGGTGTTGGCCCACCCTTAGCCTTGATGACAGCTTCCACTCTCACGCATACGTTCAATCAGGTGATGGAAGGTTTCTTGGGGAATGGCAGCCCATTCTTAAGGGAGTGCTACACAGAGGAGAGGTATCGATGTCGGTCAGTGAAGTGTGGCACGAAGATGGCGTTCCAAAACATCCCAAAGGTGTTCTATAGGATTCAGGTCAGGACTCTGTGCAGGCCAGTCCATTACAGGGGTGTTATTGTCATGTAACCACTCCGCCAAAGACCGTGCATTATGAACAAGTGCTCGATCGTGTTGAAAGCAATCGCCATCCCCGAATTGCTCTGCAACAGTGGGAAGCAAGAAGGTGCTTAAAACATCAGAGTAGGCCTGTGCTGTGATAGTGCCACGCAAAACAACTAGGGGTGCAAGCCCCCTGCATGAAAAACACCACCACAACATAACACCGCCGCCTCCGAATTTTACTGTTGGCACTACACACGCTGGCAGATGACGTCCACCGGGCATTCGCCATACCCACACCCTGCCATCGGATCGCCAAATTGTGTACCGTGATTCGTCTCTCCACACATTTTTCCACTGTTCAATCGTCCAATGTTTAAACTCCTTACAACAAGCGAGGCGTCGTTGTGCATTTACTGGCTTGATGTGTGGTTTATGAGCATCCGCTAGACCATGAAATCCATTTTTTCTTACCTCCCGCCTCACTGTCATAGTATTTGCAGTGGACGCTGATGCAGTTTGGAATTCCTGTTTGATGGCCTGGATAGATGTCTGCTTATTACACATTACGACCCTCTTCAACTGTCGGCGGTCTCTGTCAGTCAACAGACGAGCTCGGCCTGTACGCTTTTGTGCTGTACGTGTCCCTTCACGTTCCCACTTCACTATCACAGCGGAATCAGTGGACCTAGGGATGTTCAGGAGTGTGGAAATCTCATGTACAGACGAATGACACAAATGACACCCAGTCACCTGACCACGTTCGAATTCCGTGAGTTCCATGGAGCACCCAATTCTGCTGTCTCAAATGACTACGGAGGTCGCTGATATGGAGTACCTCACAGTTGGTGGCAGCACAATGCACCTAATATGAAAAACGTATGTTTTTAGGGGTGTCCGGATACTTTTTATCACATAGTGTTTCAGATGTCCCCATTCTACCTCTGTCGGTCAAGACAGCAGCTAGATATTAAAAAAAGTACTGTGACTACGTAATAAGTGATGTTTAGGTGAACTTAATTGTGTATGGATATATAACTGAAGATAGCCCAGTCATAAATACCGAAGATAAATAATTAATTGGTGTCTTTCAGTAATTGAAAACAAGACGTGATGAAGATCTTACTCAGTCTTACATTATGATTCAGTCTAGTGGGTTCAGTTATACGATCAGTACACAACCATTAATTCTCTATCGCGACATTGAACCTGGAACTTCAGAGTAATTTTTTCCCAAAGATTAACTTCATCTTAGAGTACGATAAAGTCAGATTTGTTTACGAACATTACCACCGGGTAGGGCAAGTAACATATAAACGTGATATTCTGCTTGGTAAATGCGCTGCACGCTGTAGGTGGTACCGATTCATTTCTTTAACTACATAAACCGTTAAAGGAGTCTCGAATGGTTGCACAGTTTTATCACTATTATTAGTTGCTCTGCCGTCTGCCATCTTAACTGACGAATCGTTTTGTCTGCCCTGCCTGTGTTTCTGTTTTGTGTTCTTCATATTCTTATTGTTTCCAACTGTGTCTATCATATATGTATTCTATCATACCATGTCCTTCCAAAAATATTTACCAACAGATATTTGCCGTTTGTATGAAACCTCCTGCTTCTGTTCAATAGCTGCCTCGTTCCACTTCAGATTTTCTTTTCGTTTGCTCTTTTCGCACAGAAAATAGCTCTTGCTGGTTTCATAAGCACCTTTGTTAAATAACTGGTCCTTTCATCTGTGTCTCTACAACTTTCATTATCCAAGATGCTGGACTGAATTTTCTCTGATATAGCCGTCATAATCTGATGCAGATTAGCATAATCTGCATTTCTGACTTCCCGTCTGTCGAGTCCGTTTCTTTCTAACTTAGTGTCAATTTTTGTTCTGCCTCTTACGATCTATGATCACTTTCAATTCGTAAGTGGTTTAGGGCCGTCGCATCTTCTACAATGTCTTTATTGTTTGACAATTTGAATACAACATATCTGTAAACAACATTAGTTGGACTGGTCAAAAGCTAATCCAAAACTGACATTGCAACAGCGATAAGCCGTAGGGCTCAAATGGCTCTGAGCACTATGGGACTTAACTTCTGAGGTCATCAGTCCCCTAGCACTTAGAACTACTTAAACGTAACTAACCTAAGGACATCACATACATCCATGCCCGAGGAAGGATTCGAACCTGCGACCGTAGCGGTCACGCGGTTCCAGACTGTAGCGCCTAGAACCGCTCGTCCATCCCGGTCGCCTAAGCCGTAAGCCCAGGGAAATGTACTACGCAATGCAGGCGATTCAGACTTGTGAATCAGACGGATACCGAATGTGGAATTTTCCTTGGAGTCGCGAGCTGACGCAGACTGCTCCTGAACGGTAAGCTGTGCTCTCAGTCCAGGTAATTATGTAGTAGGAAAAGGTATCAATGGTTCCCGTACTGTGCTCCATCAGCAACACAGGTTTATACACTTCCTAGAAGAGGAGGATAACATGAGGAACACAGTGAGTCAGCATGACTAACAGCCGTGGTTTCAAAATGCGCTTTCATTATCTTGCGGTTTGTTGTGCCAGATATGATCGAGTAGGAAGTAACAAACGGACGTCTTCTTCCGTATTCTTCAGGAAAGTAAGTCCGTCGCGTCGGTAGTGGAAATCAGTTTAAAGGCAAGGATATTTGCATGAAAATTAGCATTTTCAGTTGGAATAGTTTTGCACAATATATAACCTCACAGTGGCAATTTTTAGTGATTATGGATGCATTAAATGACAAATGACTACAACCAACTAGCCATTATTCAGTTTAATTGCGTATCCTAACTTGTATGTCCGATACATTTTTCAAAAGCTGATGCAATATTGTTTGTGGATCACACAAGCCATTTATTAAAAGACACAGTGAAACCTGATCACAGTATGAAGTCTCTGGAACAACAACAAAAACTTTCATAACAATTGTATGACGGTGAATGACAAGAAAGCTACTGTAGTGCAGTAAGAACAGAACCCGGAAGCAATGCAATCTCGGAATCTAGCCAAAATATGTATATATAGTTTTAGATTATCATCTCATACGAGAGTAAATAGAATACTGAATAAAATATAGAGTCGATATGAGTTAAGATTTGTTCTACGAAAAATTTCTGCAGCTTGATAGATATGTTCCATAAAGGTGGATCTATGTTTTCATTATTGCCATGCTACAATTTTAGCTTCTTAATTTCATATTACATTCAACAAATTTTAAAAGTTGTACTAATATACCTGAAAAAATTGAAATTATCTAGTTATTACCGGAACATTCAAGTGGAAAATTAGCTTAATGAGTTATCAGTTTCCCACGTCTCCCCCCAAGGTGCTTCAACTGGAACTGGGTCATACTTATATCGACGATAGCGATGTAGTTGTGGTTTTGTGATTTATGTACCGTATCGAAAGTCACATCAAATGAAAAGTCACATTATAATAATATTCGAAACTTAGGTTTCACACATTCGACTACAGCATAAAATCATATCCTGCTTAATAATGGGCCCAAGTCATCTGTGTAGCCTTGTACTTCGTGATCAAACGGACTGTGAACGGGCAGTGAAAAGATTGCGGATCTCACCGACCGCTTTGTTACTTACTTCGTTGCTTACTTGGTTGCTTACCCTCCGTTAAGAATTCAGCAAGAAGAGCTGATTAAGTAACTACTGAGAGTAAACGTATTTCTCCTTCGTCCTGAAGTTCTCCATGGGGTTCAGGAGTAGTTTCAACTTCCTCTTCTTCTTTCGTTTCACCCGTTTTGGGGTACGCTGGATCAATCATTTCTTTGTGCGTTGTTCTTTTCTTAGGGCCCAGTATTTCTTCATTCTTTCTGATCTTCTTTTCCTCTCTTCTTCCGAGATGAAGGGTTTGGACTTTTGTGTAGATTTGTCTTGGAACCTTATGTTTTCATCTTTAGTAATTAATTTAGCTGTTCGATCAATAAGTGAATTTTCTGAAATCTCTGGTGTCGTCAGCAAACAACACTGCATCTGGTGTTGATAAATGGCTTGGCAAATCATTTATAAATATTAAGAACAGCAATGGCCCCAGTACAGACCCCTGTGGCATACCATACCTGACTCTTTGGTATGCCGATGAGTAAACTTATACATATGTATTTATACATTATATATACACTGAAGCTCCAAAGAAACTGATATAGGCAAGCGTATAGAGAGATATGTAAACAGGCAGAATACGGCGCTGCGGTCGGCAACGCCTGTATGAGACAACAAGTCTCTGGCGCAGTTGTTAGTTGCTGCTCCTACAATGGCAGGTTATCAAGATTTAAGTGAGTTTGAATGTGGTGTTATACTTGGCGCACGAACGATGGGACACAGCATCTCCGAGAGAGCGATGAACTGGGGATTTTCCCATACAATCATTTCACGAGTTGACTGTGAATATCAGGAATCCGGTAAAACATCAAATCTCCGACATCGCTGCGGCCGGAAAAAGATCCTGCAAGAACGAGACCAACGATGACTAAAGAGAATCGTTCAACGTGGCAAAAGTGCAACCCTTCCGCAAATTGTTGCGGATTTCAATACTTGGCCATCATCAGTGTCAGCGTACGAACCATTCAACGAAACATCATCGATATGGGCTTTCGGAGTCGAAGGCCCTCTCGTGTACCCTTGATGACTGCACGACACAAAGTCTTATGTCTCGTCCGGGTCCGTCAATACCGACATTGGTCTGTTGATGGCTGGAAACATGTTGTCTGGTCATACGAGTATCATTTCAAATTGTAAACTGCCGTTGGCCGCCAGACAAGAACGTTATTGAGCATATCTGGGATGCCTTGCAGCGTGCTTTTCAGAAGAGATCTCCACATCTTCTTATACTTACGGATTTATGGACAGCCCTGCAATGGTACCAATTTCGTCCAGCACTACTTCAGACATTCGTCGAGTCCACGTCACGTTGTGTTGCGGCACTTGTGCGTGCTCGCGGGGGCCCTACACGACAGTGTACCAGTTTCTTTGGCTCTTCAGTGTGTGCCGGCTGGGGTGGCCGAGCGGTTCTAGGCGCTACAGTCTTGAACCGCGCGACCGCTACGGTCGCAGGTTCGAATCCTGTCTCGGGCATGGATGTGTGCGATGTCCTTAGGTTGGTTAGGTTTAAGTAGTTCTAAGTTCTAGGGGACTGATGACCTCAGCAGTTAAGTCCCATGGTGGTCAGAGCCATTTGGACCATTTTTTCATTTCCCGTTGTAATGGGACTTGAATTACGCAACCATTATGGCACCTCACCTGAACCTCTCGATACCAGCAATATTCTACTGTGTTTCTGTTAAGTAGCTAACATATTTCTGAGACAACATTCAGATTTGATTTCATTAATGTAGAGGTTCTTTGATACATCGATATGTTTATGTTGCAATGATATTATTCTTATGTGTATTCTTTCTTTTGTCACTATGATCTTTGACGTACTTGTAACTCTTCGGTGATTAGAGAGTCGGACCTTAAAAAAGTCAAGTCTTGGACATCATGTTGGAAAGACGTATATTGTAGCCAGTGTATAAAAGGTGAACTTTAACCTTGAGGAAGATGTTTTCGAGTATGTTTTGTATTGTGAAGTGATATTTTGTGTGTTACGTGATATTGCAGCAAAAGTAATAAAAAAGAAGTGTAACTTAAATTCGGAGTGCTGATTACTTTTTTACATCACCATTGTCCTGCAAAAGTGTAATCTTCAAGAATGGCTTGTGAGGTGCATCTACAAAACTTTTGAATATCGCAGAATAAAACCTAGGCCTCTTTGCATCCGAGCTTGGAATCATCACCACCTAGATTTTCGACGATTGAGCCATGATTTTACAACGAGATCAGCGTGGGAAATACGAAAAGATGAGTGCCTAGTTTATTCATTATTACATGAAATGATTTTATTAACTGTGCTCTAATGACACCTGCCACATAATAACTTTGTGGTTGCCCGAAAATGCAGTATTTAGCAGCGTGAGCAACACCACAATCATTAAATTTTGACCTTTGTTGTGGTAGAGTTGTTAGACCGTGTATCGTGCGATATGTGCTGGTTGGGGCGGCCAGCTCCTCAGCGGTTGTGGCTACCCAGAGGGAGGGAGAAGCTCGACACACCTCACGTGGCCTGAGGGCCACTTTGTTTACTACTTTGCTCTGTGGTCGCCAGAAGCAGCACCGCCCCGTGTCAGGTGTATGACTCGCCTCGTGCCTGCTGTGGCTGGTCGGGACGGCAGAACAGCTGGCAGAGGCAGCAGCAGCAGCTGTGGGCGCCCGCCGTAGTTGTGTGTGACGCCATCACCGACACGCACTCTGCAGCAACAAGAAAGAGGGGATCCTTCCACTCTGGTGGCGACCGATTGCACTTAAAACAATTGTCAATAACGACATTTGCCACACGAAAACACCATTTGAACACAGAGTTGACGTCAAGACACAACCGATCGAGCGGCCGTCTTGCCACAGTCATAAATTAGTGATGTTGGACACCGAGGTATGGAGACAACGCATTAAACAGATGTTTATTAAGTTCAGGACAGGCTCTGGACAGGCCAGACTATTTCAAGAATGTGACTGTCCACACATCATTACCTCACAGTTACTGTTTTATGAGAAATTTCTTTGTCATGCTGATACAAACAGTCATAGTCTCCTAACTGTTCCTCTAAAGTACTGCAGAGGACAAGGGGTTACTTTTAGGAAATATGGTGCGAAATTGTGATTCAGTGCGCGATGCGCCAGCCTCACGGCGGACGATGGATGAAGGCTGGCCGGCGCGTAATGCAGGTGACACACTTTTGCAACGAGCGTCGGTATGTGTGTAGGTGCGCGGCAGCAATCAACAGCCACAACGCAGCATTAGCAGAATTACGCAGGCACAGGCCGCGTGTGGCGCGGTTGCGTTAGCCAACTCATCGAGAACATTCTAATAAATATGTTGTTGTTGTTGTTGTTGTGGTCTTCAGTCCTGAGACTGGTTTGACGCAGCTCTCCATGCTACTCTATCCTGTGCAAGCTTCTTCATCTCCCAGTACCTACTGTAACCTACATCCTTCTGAATCTGCTTAGTGTATTCATCTCTTGGTCTCCCTCTACGATTTACACCCTCCACGCTGCCCTCCAATACTAAATTGATGATCCCTTGATACCTCAGAACATGTCCTATCAATCGATCCCTTCTTCTGGTCAAGTTGTGCCACAAACTTCTCTTCTCCCCAATCCTATTCAATACTCCCTCATTAGTTATATGATCTACCCATATAATCTTCAGCATTCTTCTGTAGCACCACTTTTCAAAAGCTTCTATTCTCTTCTTGTCCAAACTATTTATCATCCATGTTTCACTTCCATACATGGCTACACTCCATACAAACACTTTCAGAAATGACTTCCTGACACTTAAATCTATACTCGATGTTAACAAATTTCTCTTCTTCAGAAACGCTTTCCTTGCCATTGCAAGTCTACATTTTATATCCTCTCTACTTCGACCATCATCAGTTATTTTGCTCCCCAAATAGCAAAACTCCTTTACTACTTTAAGTGTGTCATTTCCTAATCTAATTCCCTCAGCATCACCCGACTTCATTCGACTACATTCCATTATCCTCGTTTTGCTTTTGTTGATGTTCATCTTATATCCTAATTTCAAGATACTGTCCATTCCATTCAACTGCTCTTCCAAGTCCTTTGCTGTCTCTGACAGAATTACAATGTCATCGGCAAACCTCAAAGTTTTTATTTCTTCTCCATGGATTTTAATACCTACTCCGAATTTTTCTTTTGTTTCCTTTAATGCTTGCTCAATAAACAGATTGAATAACATCGGGGAGAGGCTACAACCCTGTCTTACTCCCTTCCCAACCACTGCTTCCCTTTCATGTCCCTCGACTCTTATAACTGCCATCTAGTTTCTGTACAAATTGTTAATAGCCTTTCGCTCCCTGTATTTTACTCCTGGCACCTTTAGAATTTGAAAGAGAGCATTCCAGTCAACATTGTCAAAAGCTTTCTCTAAGTCTACAAATGCTAGAAACGTAGGTTTGCCTTTCCTTCATCTTTCTTCTAAGATAAGTCGTAAGGTCAGTATTGCCTCACGTGTTCCAGTGTTTCTACGGAATCCAAACTGATCTTCCCCGAGGTCGGCTTCTACTAGTTTTTCCATTCGTCTGTAAAGAATTCGTGTTAGTATTTTGCAGCTGTGGCTTATTAAACTGATTGTTCGGTAATTTTCACATCTGTCAACACCTGCTTTCTTTGGGATTGGAATTATTATATTCTTCTTGAAGTCTGAGGGTATTTCACCTGTTTCATACATCTTGCTCACCAGATGGTAGAGTTTTGTCAGGACTGGCTCTCCCAAGGCCGTCAGTAGTTCCAATCGAATGTTGTCTACTCCGGGGGCCTTGTTTCGACTCAGGTCTTTCAGTGCTGTATCAAACTCTTCACGCAGTATCGTATCTCCCATTTCATCTTCATCTACATCCTCTTCCATTTTCATAATATTGTCCTCAAGTACATCGCCCTTGTATAGATCCTCTATATACTCCTTCCACCTTTCTGCTTTCCCTTCTTTGCTTAGAACTGGGTTTCTATCTGAGCTCTTGATGTTCATACAAGTGGTTCTCTTATCTCCAAAGGTCTCTTTAATTTTCCTGTAGGCAGTATCTATCTTACCCCTAGTGATATGCCTCTACATCCTTACATTTGTCCTCTAGCCATCCCTGCTTAGCCATTTTGCACTTCCTGTCGATCTCATTTTTGAGACGTTTGTATTCCTTTTTGCCTGCTTCATTTACTGCATTTTTATATTTTCTCCTTTCATCAATTAAATTCAATATTTCTTCTGTTACCCAAGGATTTCTACTAGCCCTCGTCTTTTTACCTACTTGATCCTCTGCTGCTTTCATTACTTCATCCCTCAAAGCTACCTATTCTTCTTCTACTGTATTTCTTTCCCCCATTCCTGTCAATTGTTCCCTTATGCTCTCCCTGAAACTCTCTACAACCTCTGGTTCTTTCAGTTTATCCAGGTCCCATCTCCTTAAATTCCCACCTTTTTGCAATTTCTTCAGTTTTAATTTACAGTTCATAAGCAATAGATTGTGGTCAGAGTCCACATCTGCCCCTGGAAATGTCTTACAATTTAAAGCCTGGTTCCTAAATCTCTGTCTTACCATTATATAATCTATCTGATACCTTTTAGTATCTCCAGGGTTCTTCCATGTATACAACCTTCTTTCATGATTCTTAAACCAAGTGTTAGCTATGATTAAGTTGTGCTCTGTGCAAAATTCTACCAGGCGGCTTCCTCTTTCATTTCTTAGCCCCAATCCATATTCACCTACTACGTTTCCTTCTCTCCCTTTTCCTATACTCGAATTCCAGTCACCCATGACTATTAAATTTTCGTTTCCCTTCACTATCTGAATAATTTCTTTTATTTCATCACACATTTCTTCAATTTCTTCGTCATCTGCAGAGCTAGTTGTCATATAAACTTGTACTACTGTAGTAGGTGTGGGCTTTGTATTATCTTGGCCACAATAATGCGGTCACTATGCTGTTTGTAGTAGCTTACCCGCATTCCTATTTTCCTATTCATTATTAAACCTACTCCTGCATTTTGTATTTATAACCCTGTAATCACCTGACCAAAAGTCTTGTTCCTCCTGCCACCGAACTTCACTAATTCCCACTATATCTAACTTCAACCTATCCATTTCCCTTTTTAAATTTTCTAACCTACTTGCCCGATTAAAGGATCTGACATTCCATGCTCCGATCCATAGAACACCAGTTTTCTTTCTCCTGATAACGACATCCTCTTGAGTAGTCCCTGCCCGGAGATCCGAATGGGGGAATATTTTACCTCCGGAATGTTTTACCCAAGAGGACGCCATCATCATTTAATCATACAGTAAAGCTGCATGCCCTCGGGAAAAATTACAGCCGTAGTTTCCCCTTGCTTTCAGCCGTTCGCAGTGCCAGCACAGCAAGGCCGTTTTGGTTATTGTTACAAGGCCAGATCAGTCAATCATCCAGACTGTTGCCCTTGCAACTACTGAAGAGGCTGCTGCCCCTCTTCAGGAACAGCACGTTTGTCTGGCCTCTCAACAGATACCCCTTCATTGTGCTTGTACCTATGGTACGGCTATCTGTATCGCTGAGGCACGCAAGCCTCCCCACCAACGGCAAGGTCCATGGTTCATAGGGGGGGGGGGGGGGGGCCTAATATACATGGTGCCGCGTAATCGGCGGATTCAGCAGCAGTCTGCACTATTTTAGGGCATCAGAGGTGGGCGTCGGCATCGGTTCGACCGATTGGATGTTCGGTCAATGTTATGTCGTCGTCATCAGTGACGCTGTCCCCGAGGACCGGCCGGCGGAGGGCGTTGCCCGCTGCTGCACCGGCAACTCCCGGTGTCATTACGAGCAGCCGCATCTGCAGAAGGCAGGTTAGGCCAGGCCTCATGCTGCTAACCGCCTACTGTCTGCGCAGCCGCCGAGTGAGTGTGGTGTCGCGTTCCCTGGGCTGTGCACTTCAGCACGTCTCCACCACGACACGAGCGGTGGGGCTGAGCTACCAGAAAATGTATTGGAAGAACCAGCAATAAAGAGGAAGATTGCTACAAACAGCCACCTTCTTCTACCCAGCCCCACCCTACAGCCCCAACCATGTCACCCGCTCCGGTCATCATACTACAGTACGGAGTTCATAATGCTCTAAAATGTGTTCGTATTCTTCTACATTTAGCGTTTTCTTAAGGGCAAGAGGCGCACCACACGTTAAACAGGAAAAACAATGCCAAACCATAACATCACCTCCAATGTAGTTCACTGTTGGCACTACTCATGATGGCAGGTAACATTCTCCGGACACTCGCCAAATCCAAACCCTTCCCACGGATTGCCTTAGTGTACAGCGTGATTCATGCCTCCAAGTCACTGTTTAGTGATGTCGCTCTTTATACCACCTGGAGCGCTGCTTAGCACTGACTACGGAAATGTGTGATTTATGAGGAGCTGTTCCACCACTGTACACCATTCTTTGCAACTCCCCGCACACAATCATTGTGTTAACTGGACTGCTGGTGGCACTTTGGAACTCACGAGCGATTCCTTTCGCTAATTCAGTGTGATTTTTTATAACCAACCTCTGCAATGTGCAGCGGTCCTGTCTGTCAGCCTATGGTGTTTGGCTCGTCTTGGTTTAACTGCGGTTGTTCCTTCACATTTCCACTTCACATTTATCAGTGTCAAGCAGTTACTTCAGTAACTGCCCATTCCGCACATCGTCTTGTCAATTTGCGTGTGTCGTACTTCACTACTTCCCCTTCGGTGTGGCTCTGCCTTATCACGAATAATCAGTACCCCGACCACGTGATGTTTGTGCTACCAAAGAAATAAGTGGTGAGCAGCCGCTAATAATGCCCGCCTTCTGTTTAGTGATTAATGTGCTCCTAAATTGGTGTGGTTGTGTATATAGTTAAATCACAGTGACCTTACGATATTCGTTCTTTCACGAAAATAACTTATGGAATACGATACATGATTATTTCCAAAGATATAGAAATGCTAGAGGTAACTAGTAACCCGAATACTGGGTAGTGGAGTCCATTTCTGTTTCGTTTCCTTTTTCATTTAGTATTATGGTTGTAAATTTCACAATTCATCCTATATTCATTCTAATTATTAACCATTAATACCATTAGGAAGTAAATGTATTGGTATGAAAGTGTATGAATTCTCAAGGTCCATGAAGAGATCCCTGCAAGAAGTTCCATTGTCAACTTAACATACCATAGTTCTGTAGGACACATACTTTTCTGCCTTATTTGCGTCATCTCAGAAGATCATACCACATGACTGTATTGAGTGGGAGTATGCACTGTACTACACAAAATATTTTTACATGATTTTTCATGTATGTAATTTTCTTGCTTTAATTGACGACCGATTTAGTCAAAGATGATTGTACGAGGGCAGTTCAATAAGTAATGCAACACATTTTTTTTCTGAAACAGGGGTTGTTTTATTCAGCATTGAAATACACCAGGTTATTCCCCAGTCTTTTAGCTACACAATACTATTTTTCAACGTAATCTCCATTCAATGCTACGGCCTTAGGCCACCTTGAAATGAGGGCCTGTATGCCTGCACGGTACCATTCCACTGGTCGATGTCGGAGCCAACGTCGTACTGCATCAATAACTTCTTCATCATCCGCATAGTGCCTCCCACGGATTGCGTCCTTCATTGGGCCAAACATATGGAAATCCGACGGTGCGAGATCGGGGCTGTAGGGTGCATGAGGAAGAACAGTCCACTGAAGTCTTGTGAGCTCCTCTCGGATGCGAAGACTTGTGTGAGGCCTTGCGTTGTCATGAAGAAGGAGAAGTTCGTTCAGATTTTTGTGCCTACGAACACGCTGAAGTCGTTTCTTCAATTTCTGAAGAGTAGCACAATACACTTCAGAGTTGATCGTTTGACCATGGGGAAGGACATCGAACAGAATAACCCCTTCAGCGTCCCAGAAGACTGTAACCATAACTTTACCGGCTGAGGGTATGCCTTTAAACTTTTTCTTGGTAGGGGAGTGGGTGTGGCGCCACTCCATTGATTGCCATTTTGTTTCAGGTTCGAAGTGATGAACCCATGTTTCATCGCCTGTAACAATCTTTGACAAGAAATTGTCACCCTCAGCCACATGACGAGCAAGCAATTCCGCACAGATGGTTCTCCTTTGCTCTTTATGGTGTTCGGTTAGACAATGAGGGACCCAGCGGGAACAAACCTTTGAATATCCCAACTGGTGAACAATTGTGACAGCACTACCAACAGAAATGTCAAGTTGAGCACTGAGTTGTTTGATGGTGATCCGTCTATCATCTAGAACGAGTGTGTTCGCACGCTCCGCCATTGCAGGAGTCACAGCTGTGCATGGCCGGCCCGCATGTGGAGATCAGACAGTCTTGCTTGACCTTGCGGCGATGATGACACACGCTTTGCCCAACGACTCACCGTGCTTTTGTCCACTGCCAGATCACCGTAGACATTCTGCAAGCGCCTATGAATATCTGAGATGCCCTGGTTTTCCGCCAAAAGAAACTCGATCACTGCCCGTTGTTTGCAACGCACATCCGTTACAGACGCCATTTTAACAGCTCCGTACAGCGCTGCCACCTGTCGGAAGTCAATGAAACTATACGAGACGAAGCGGGAATGTTTGAAAATATTCCACAAGAAATTTCCGGTTTTTTCAACCAAAATTGGCCGAGAAAAAAAATGTGTTGCATTACTTATTGAACTGCCCTCGTAATTAGATTCAGACTTGCATTTGAGTTCAAACATTTTAAAAACCAGAATAATATAAAATTAAATTATAACAAAATCCAATAAATAAAAAAAGCCACCATTAAAATGGCGACCTTGGTGGGGAGGATTGCGTGCCTCAGCGATACAGATAGCCGTACCGTAGGTGCAACCACAACGGAGGGGTATCTGTGAGAGGCTAGACAAACGTGTGGTTCCTGAAGAGGGGCAGCAGCCTTTTCAGTTGTTGCGAGGGCAACAGTCTGGATGATTGACTGATCTGGCTTTGTAACAATAACCAAAATTGCCTTGCTGTGCTGGTACTGCGAACGGCTGAAAGAAAGGGGAAACTACAGCCGTAATTTTTCCCGAGGGCATGCAGCTTTACTGTATGATTAAATGATGATGGCGTCCTCTTGGGTAAAATATTCCAGAGGTAAAATAGTCCCCCATTCGGATCTCCGGGCGGGGACTACTCAAGAGGACGTCGTTATCAGGAGAAAGAAAACTGGCGTTCTACGGATCGGAGCGTGGAATGTCAGATCCCTTAATCGGGCAGGTAGGTTAGAAAATTTAAAAAGGGACATGGATAGGTTAAAGTTAGATACGGTGGGAATTAGTGAAGTTCGGTGGCAGGAGGAACAAGACTTCTGGTCAGGTGACTACAGGGTTATAAACACAAAATCAAATAGGGGTAATGCAGGAGTAGGTTTAATAATGAATAGGAAAATAGGAATGTGAGTAAGCTACTACAAACAGCATAGTGAACGCATTATTGTGGCCAAGATAGATACAAAGCCCACACCTACTACAGTAGTACAAGTTTATATGACAACTAGCTCTGCAGATGATGAAGAAATTGATGAAATGTATGACGAGATAAAAGAAATTATTCAGGTAGTGAAGGGAGACGAAAATTTAATAGTCATGGGTGACTGGAATTCGAGTGTAGGAAAAGGGAGAGAAGGAAACGTAGTAGGTGAATATGGATTGGGGCTAAGAAATGAAAGAGGAAGCCGCCTGGTAGAATTTTGCACAGAGCACAACATAATCATAGCTAACACTTGGTTTAAGAATCATGAAAGAAGGTTGTATACATGGAAGAACCCTGGAGATACTAAAAGGTATCAGATAGATTATATAATGGTAAGACAGAGATTTAGGAACCAGGTTTTAAATTGTAAGACATTTCCAGGGGCAGATGTGGACTCTGACCACAATCTATTGCTTATGACCTGTAGATTAAAACTGAAGAAATTGCAAAAAGGTGGAAATTTAAGGAGATGGGACCTGGATAAACTGACTAAACCAGAGGTTGTACAGAGTTTCAGGGAGAGCATAAGGGAACAATTGACAGGAATGGGGGAAAGAAATACAGTAGCAAAAGAATGGGTAGCTTTGAGGGATGAAGTAGTGAAGGCAGCAGAAGATCAAGTAGGTAAAAAGACGAGGGCTAGTAGAAATCCTTGGGTAACAGAAGAAATATTGAATTTAATTGATGAAAGGAGAAAATATAAAAATGCAGTAAATGAAGCAGGCAAAAAGGAATACAAACGTCTCAAAAATGAGATCGGCAGGAAGTGCAAAATGGCTAAGCAGGGATGGCTAGAGGACAAATGTAAGAATGTAGAGGCCTATCTCACTAGGGGTAAGATAGATACTGCCTACAGGAAAATTAAAGAGACCTTTGGAGATAAGAGAACCACTTGTATGAATATCAAGCGCTCAGATGGAAACCCAGATATAAGCAAAGAAGGGAAAGCAGAAAGGTGGAAGGAGTATAAAGAGGGTCTATACAAGGGCGATGTACTTGAGGACAATATTATGGAAATGGAAGAGGATGTAGATGAAGATGAAATGGGAGATACGATACTGCGTGAAGAGTTTGACACAGCACTGAAAGACCTGAGTCGAAACAAGGCCCCTGGAGTAGACAACATTCGATTGGAACTACTGACGGCCTTGGGAGTGCCAGTCATGACAAAACTCTACCATCTGGTGAGCAAGATGTATGAAGCAGGTGAAATACCCTCAGACTTCAAGAAGAATATAATAATTCCAATCCCAAAGAGAGCAGGTGTTGACAGATGTGAATATTACCGAACTATCAGTTTAATAAGTCACAGCTGCAAAATACTAACACGAATTCTTTACAGACGAATGGAAAAACTAGTAGAAGCCAACCTCGGGGAAGATCAGTTTGGATTCCGTAGAAACACTGGAACACGTGAGTTAATACTGACCTTACGACTTATCTTAGAAGAAAGATTAAGGAAAGACAAACCTACGTTTTTAGCATTTGTAGACTTAGAGAAAGCTTTTGACAATGTTGACTGGAATACTCTCTTTCAAATTCTGAAGGTGGCAGGGGTAAAATACAGGGAGTGAAAGGCTATTTACAATTTGTACAGAAACCAGATGGCAGTTATAAGAGTCGAGGGACATGAAAGGGAAGCAGTGGTTGGGAAGGAAGTAAGACAGGGTTGTAGCCTCTCCCCGATGTTGTTCAATCTGTATATTGAGCAAGCAGTAAAGGAAACAAAAGAAAAATTCGGAGTAGGTATTAAAATCCATGGAGAAGAAATAAAAACTTTGAGGTTTGCCGATGACATTGTAATTCTGTCAGAGACAGCAAAGGAATTGGAAGAGCAGTTGAATGGAATGGACAGTGTCTTGAAAGGAGGATATAAGATGAACATCGACAAAAGCAAAACGAGGATAATGGAATGTAGTCGAATGAAGTCGGGTGATGCTGAGGGAATTAGATTAGGAAATGACACACTTAAAGTAGTAAAGGAGTTTTACTATTTGGGGAGCAAAATAACTGATGATGGTCGAAGTAGAGAGGATATAAAATGTAGACTTGCAATGGCAAGGAAAGCGTTTCTGAAGAAGAGAAATTTGTTAACATCGAGTATAGATTTAAATGTCAGGAAGTCATTTCTGAAAGTATTTGTATGGAGTGTAGCCATGTATGGAAGTGAAACATGGACGATAAATAGTTTGGACAAGAAGAGAATAGAAGCTTTTGAAATGTGGTGCTACAGAAGAATGCTGAAGATTATATGGGTAGATCACATAACTAATGAGGAGGTATTGAATAGGATTGGGGAGAAGAGAGGTTTGTGGCACAACTTGACCAGAAGAAGGGATCGGGTGGTAGGACATGTTCTGAGGCATCAAGGGATCACCAATTTAGTGTTGGAGGGCAGCGTGGAGGGTAAAAATCGTAGAGGGAGACCAAGAGATGAATACACTAAGCAGATTCAGAGGGATGTAGGTTGCAGTAGGTACTGGGAGATGAAGAAGCTTGCACGGGATAGAGTGGCATGGAGGGCTGCATCGGGCCAGTCTCAGAACTGAAGATCACAACAACAACACATATATATAATCTAAAAAATTTGTATATTTCTGTTACATGAAAAACCACTTAAGATACGAGACAATTTCAGCAAGGTGGGTAATACGAGACGTGGAGTACGCTCATTAAAAGAAAAAATCATGACTCAAGACTTTGCTGAAGCGCAGTAAGAAAGAAGGTAAGCGCACTACTGTTGTCCTTTGCCTTGGTGTGCAAAAGTCAGTTAGGGAGCGTTGAATTCCAAACAACGTTGCTCACAATAGCTTGCAAATTTCTTGGTGAATTTTGCAAAACAAAGTGTCGGCAAGATGGCTGTTTTCTAGAACGACTGAAAATCGTCGCTAGATTGTTTTATCGTCAGTTGCTATCCATTAACAGTAAATCCTATTAAATAAAATTTGCCATGTGTATCTTGAGTATAATTAACGGTAAATTTTATTTAATTCAGTGAAGTGTATTTTTTTAAATTCATCGGCAAAGTTGGTAGAGACATTAAAACGGCTACACTGCTCGGAGTTGAGTCAGACACAGACAGTGACTAGCAAGATTTGGCGAGTCATGAAACTCAAAATAAAATTATCGGCGGGTGATAATGCACCTGTGGCCGAACATTTTGAAGAACCCACCCAGAGTTAATCAGAAAACCTACTAATTTCGCGGAACTATTCACATTTTTCAGAGAACAGATACAAGGTTGACATCGTGCTGTTCATGAACAAAATGCACACTTCAAGGGCGTTCAGAAAAATGTAACAAACAGTTTAGTTGCAAAACTACAAAATGTAACAGACAGTTTAGATCAAAACTACAAAATGTCACTGACAATTTAGATGCAAAACTGCAAACTGCAACCACTGAAATCAAAACTAATATGACTGGTAGTTTAGATGCAAAACTTCAAAATGTTGCTGACAGTTTGAACAGAAAACTTCAAACTGCGGCCACTGAAATTCAAAATAATATAACCACATTAGTAAACGAAAATTTGAACGCCATAGCCCATCAGATAAATGTCGCCACACAAATTCGTGACGATCTTGATAGAAAATTCAGTAAAACTGTAACTAACTTCAAAAATATTAGTGATGAATTTGGAGAAATGCGAAAAACATACAAGCATTTGCCCGAAGCTGTCAATGATGCAACCAAGTAGGTCACACATGTTAATGCAGCACAAAGCACATTAGAAAATTCTGTGCAGCAAATAGCTACACAGGTACAGACACTCGTTATGGAACAGGAGAAATCTGTAGAAGCGAAGTTTGTAGAGAAAGGCAATCAGTTTACTCTTGGCTTTGTAAACTGGTTGAACATGAAAGACAACCAATTTCAAGAATTTTTACGGAACGAACTGCCTGTAACTGTAGAGAAAGCGACAAACAAAGCTTTGTCTGCAGAAAACGTGTTAGGTGAAAACACCGAAAAAGTTTCTGAACGGAAACAGACACTTACACAAGAAGTAGACACGTTAAAAAAGGAGCTTGCAGCGATAAAAAAAAAAAAAACACAGCAGGCGAGTCTGAATTACGTGCAAGTAAGTTTCCAGACATGCAGACTGTGACTTCTCGAACAGCAACATCAGTCAGCTGTTCGACAACAATGCTCAGTCCGCAACCCGTTTACGTAGCTTATGAGCAAAGGGCGGAAAGTTCTCTTTCTAACATACTTGTGGAAGAGAGTTTACTAAAATACAGACAATTCCAAATTTTTACACCGGATCGCAAAATACGACACCCTGTCATTTTTATCAAAAGTTTCTGTGGTATAGTACCAAAATCATGGAATGATAAACAGAAAATACAGTTTGCCACTACCCATGTTCAAGGTGATGGAGCCTTATGGGAAAGTGAAGTAATAGATTATTGCCATACTTATGAGGAATTCGAGAAAGCTTTTCTAAGTAAGTATTGGTCAGCAAAAACACAAGAACATTTAAGGCGTGAGGTGTATAATCCCAAGATGTACAATGTTAAGCAGGTACACTGCGCAAATATTTTTAGAAGTATATAAATAAGACGAAATATTGGGATGAACTAATTCCCAAACAAGAAGTCATGTGGCTCTTAAACTCAAAATTATAAGTCTCAATAAAAGAAAAGCTACTTCATATACCGGATTCAGCCGTAGAGCTTTTCATGTCAGTGCTTGATTCTACTGACCTGTTGCATGAAGAAGCGAAATTGAACGGGGGCAGTAATGCTCAAGTATCAAACGACAGCAGTAATAACCATTACCAATATTACAATGAAAACGGCAATGGTAACAAAAACTGGAATAGTTTGCCTCAGTCTTACAATGTTAATAATAACTTAGGGCAAAGGGATGGAAGAAATTCTTCTCCTTTTAATAAGAGGCGTAGCCAAGACAACAGATATCATCCAGGGTACAGTAATTACAATAGTAATAACAATAATCAGCCATACCGCAGGCAACCACCACCACAGCAGTCAAACAGTATTGGCATGCTAATACAGGAACCAATACACAATCAGCTGGAGCTTCTGCACCACAGAACAGTGTCGCTGAACACAATAGTTCTGGACAAAACTGGAGGCAACAGCCACCTGTAAAATTATAGAAGTGGTGGGCAACACTACACCCAGCACTTCAGAGGCGTTAAACTCAATGTGACCTCATAAGGCCCTCACATGTCCGTCGCGGAAGAAACAGGGCAAAAGTCGTGAGAGTGTGTATTTAATAAGATATTATCAGGGCAAAAATCTGAGTGATTAACTTTGTGAAGAAAACCATTTGTGTAAACTAAAAAAAGGAAACAATCCAAACTGCATTTCACGCAGTAGTAGGTGGAATACCAATCACAGTTACTGTTGCCGGCCGCTATGGTCGAGCGGTTCTAGGCGCTTCAGTCCGGAACCGCACGACCGCTACGGTCGCAGGTTCGAATCCTGCCTCGGGCATGGATGTGTGTGATGTCCTTAGGTTAGTTAGGTTTAAGTAGTTCTAAGTTCTAGGGGACTGATGAGCTCAGATGTTAAGTCCCATAGTGCTCAGAGCCGTTTGAACCATTTGAACAGTTACTGTTGACAAGGGAGTGGCTACAAATTGTATGGCTTTAGAATTCTATCATAAGACTGTGAACTTCAGACACCACATACGTTGCCGGTACACGATTGTAGGATCATTGTTGTGTTTGGAAATAAGTCAAAGGGAGTACGTATGCAGACTCATGTATTAAATGAGGCGGGTAATGGAGCTATAGAGAGCACATTCCTGGTTTGTGAACGTTTATCAGTGAGCTGCATGTGGGGAGTAGATTTCTTACAAGAAAGAGATACAATAATTGACCCTCCCTGTGGCACATGTGTATTAAAAGTGAATGGGAAGGGGATAGCCCTACCACTTATTAAAAGCAAGCCGGTACACAGCACATTATGTCAAGGAGTCCGATTCAGATACTTAAAACCAGTAGTAATTCTACGTGACAGTCAATTTCCTATGTTGCCAGATCAAACAAAGCCCAGTCAACAGCAATTTGATGTACAGTCTTGCAGACATGAAATACAAAGCAAAGTTTATGAATCAGTATATTTAAACGCTGTACAACAAAACCAACCGATTAACCTTTTAAACAAATATATATCCGTTTTTCTACATCTACATCCACATCCATACTCCGCAAGCCACCTGAAGGTGTGTGGCGGAGGGTACTTTGAGTACCTCTATCGGTTCTCCCTTCTATTCCAGTCTCGTATTGTTCGTGGAAATAAATATTGTCGGTATGCCTATGTGTGGGCTCTAATCTCTCTGATTTTATCCTCGTGGTCTCTTCCCGAGATATACGTAGGAGGGAGCAATATACTGCTTGACTCCTCGGTGAAGGTATGTTCTCGAAACTTCAACAAACGCCCGTACCCAGCTACTGAGCGTCTCTCTTGCAGTCTTCCACTGGAGTTTATCTACGAGGGCTATGACGAAAGTTTTTAGCAGCCTGTAAACCGTAAGGCGGAGGACAATAGGGTTGTTTTCATTCGAAAGAGCGATGTTTTTTTGACCTTGGTACGTGTGTGCGCGGCTCCTGGCTAGCGGTGATCCCCCCACAGCGCGGTAGGAAAGCACAGGCACTGCTGAGTCAGAGACGGTGCAGGATGGAGCTGTCACGCCATGACATTCGCGCCATGATTTTTTACGATTATAAAAAGGGTTTAAGTGCTGAAGAATGCCATTCTTCTTTGCTGCGTGTTTTTGGTGAAGCTTCCTTTTTCCAAAGCTATTTCACAGAGGAAGACTGCACTGCAGTTCCTTCTCTAAATCCTCACACGAACGAAAAAATGGCTGACATCGAAATAAGTGTCCAAGGAAAAGCAACTGAAATCACTCAACAGAGGAAAGTCCACTGGACCTGATGGGATACCAGTTCGATTCTACACAGAGTACGCGAAAGAACTTGCCCCCTTCTAACAGTCGTGTACCGCAAGTCTCTAGAGGAACAAAAGGTTCCAAATGATTGGTAAAGGGCACAGTTAATCCCAGTTTTCAAGAAGGGTCATCGAGCAGATGCACAAAACTATAGGCCTATATCTCTGACATTGATCTGTTGTAGAATTTTAGAACATGTTTTTTGCTCGCGTATTATGCTATTTCTGGAAACCCAGAATCTACTCTGTAGGAATCAACATGCATTCCGGAAACAGCGATCGTGTGAGACCCAACTCGCTTTATTTGTCTATGAGACCCAGAAAATATTAGATACAGGCTCCCAGGTAGATGCCATTTTCCTTGACTTCCGGAAGGCATTCGATACAGTTCTGTACTGTCGCCTGATGAACAAAGTAAGAGCCTATGGAATATCAGACCAGCTGTGTGGCTGGATTGAAGAGTTTTTAGTAAACAGAACACAACATGTTGTTCTCAATCGAGAGACGTCTACAGACGTTAAAGTAACCTCTGGCGTGCCACAGGGGAGTGTAAATGGGACCATTGCTTTTCACAGTATATATAAATGACCTAGTAGATAGTGTCGGAAGTTCCATGCGGCTTTTCGCAGATGATGCTGTAGTATACAGAAAAGTTGAAGCATTAGAAAATTGCAGCGAAATGCAGGAAGATCTGCAGCGGATAGGCACTTGGTGCAGGGAGTGGCAACTGACCCTTAACATAGACAAATGTAATGTATTGCGAATACATAGAAAGAAGGATCCTTTATTGTATGATTATATGATAATGGAACAAACACTGGTAGCAGTTATTTCTCTAAAATATCTGGGAGTATGTGTACGGAACGATTTGAAGTGAAATGATCATGTAAAATTAATTGTTGGTAAGGCGGGTGCCAGGTTGAGATTCATTGAGAGAGACCTTAGAAAATGTAGTCCATCAACAAAGGAGGTGGCTTACAAAACACTCGTTCGACATATACTTGGGTATTGCTCATCAGTGTGGGATCCGTACCAGGTCGGGTTGACAGAGGAGATAGAGAAGATCCAAAGAAGAGCGGCACATTTTGTCACAGGGTTATTTGGTAAGCGTGATAGCATTACGGAGATGTTTAGCAAACTAAAATGGCAGACTCTGCAAGAGAGGTGCTCTGCATCGCAGTGTAGCTTGCTGTCCAGGTTTCAAGAGGGTGCGTTTCTGGATGAGGTATCGAATATATTGCTTCCCCCTTCTTACACCTCCCGAGGAGGTCACGAATGTAAATTTAGAGAGATTTGAGCGCACACGGAGGCTTTCCGGCAGTCGTTCTTCCTGCGAACCATACGCGACTGGAACAGGAAAGAGAGGCAATGACAGTGGCACGTAAAGTGCCCTCCACCACACACCATTGGGTGGCTTGCGGAGTATAAATGTAGATGTAGATAGAAGAGAATACATTTCATTTGTAGTCTACAACATTATTTACTGAAAATTGAATGTCTTACCTTAGGATTAACTGCGGATATTTTTTCAGTAGGAAATCTCTTCAATTTCACTGTGAACTTCATGAAATTTAATGTAAAAAACCTGTTTATAATGAAGATCAGTAGTATGTAAATATGAAACAAATACAAAGACAACTGTAACCATATACTTCAGTACAGAGGAAGATGACAGAACATCAACAACCGCCATTGGACAGCTCTCATTGGTCAATTCCAACTTCGTTTGACCCCTCGCACCTCTAGTGGTCTAGAAGGAACCACATAGCTTGTTGTCACTTCTCCCATACAGCTTTCACCCCCACGCTCCCCAGTACAACTTCGACTGGTCTACGCATGCACAAATCTGGCAGATTGAGTGCACCAGAAAAATATTTTTCCGTTAGCAAGTGGCTTCAAGCAATGCCACCTAGGAACAAAGCCTCACAGTGTGCGTCATGACATCACAGCAGGAGTCATATAATATCGGCACTTTGGCAGGCCCTGCAAGACGGGCTGTCCAATTAAGTGAATGTACCATTACTTTCTGCGTCTTGTGGCATAAACGTAAATTGTCATCGCAAATAAAGTAAAATAAACATGGTCATAATTTCCTTCACTGATGACTATTATAACTGCAAATCTCATATTCGCAATATTTCGACTTTGTTGTGGTGCAACTTTGTAATTTTAACATAGGCTCATACAGTGACAATAAGTAAATGACAATTTGCACCTATTTATATTACAATTAGTGATCCATATCTGTGCATGTTTTATGTTAATATATATACACTTTGCGATCAAAAGTATCTGTACACCTGGCTGAAAATAACTTACAGGTTCGTGGTGCCCTTCATTGGTAATGCTGGAATTCAATATGGTGTTGACCCACCCTTAGACTTGATTACAGCTTCCACTCTCGCAGGCATATGTTCAAACACACGCTGGAAGGTTTATTGGGGATTGGCAGCCCTTTCTTCATGGAGTGCTGCACTGAGGAGAGGTATCAATGTTGGTTGCTGAGGCCTGGCATGGAGTCGGCATTCCAAAACATCCCAAAGCTGTTCTATAGGATTCAGATCAGGACTCTGTGCAGGCCAGTCCATTACAGGGATGTTATTGTCATGTAACCAGTCCGCCACAGGCTGTGCATTATGAATAGGTGCTCGATCATGTTGAAAGATGCAATCACCATCCCCAGATTGCTCTTCAACAGTGTGAAGCTACAAGGTGCTTAAAACATCAATGTAGGCCTGTGCAGTGATAGTGCCATGCAAAACAACAAGGGGTACAAGCTCCCTCCATGAAAAATACAACCATACCATAACACCACCACCTCCGAATTTTACTGTCGGCACTACACACGCTGGCAGATGACGTTCACCAAGCATTCGCTACACCCATACCTTGCCATCGGATCGCCACATTGAGTACCATGATTCGAATGTTTTTCCACTGTTCATTTGTCCAATGTTTATGCTCCTTACACCAAGCAAGGTGTCGTTTGGCATTTACTCGTGTGATGTGTGGCTTATGAGCAGTCGCTCGACCATGAAATCCAAGATTTCTCACCTCCCGCCTAACTGCCATAGTACTTGCAGTGCATCCCGATGCAGTTTGGAATTCCTGTGTGGTCTGTTTAGATGTCTGCCTATTACATATTATGACCCCTCTTCAATTGTCAGCAGTCTCTGTCACTCAACAGACGAGGTCAGCCTGTGCCCTTTTGCGCTAGATGTGTTCCTTCATGTTTTCACTTCACTATCACATCAGAAACAGTGGACCTAGGGATGTTTAGGAGTGTGGAAATGTCACATACAGATGTATGACAAAAGGGACACCCAATCACCTGACCATGTTCAAAGTCCGTGAGTTCTGCTGAGCACCCCATTCTGCTCTCTCACGATGTCTAATGGTTACTGAGATCGCCGATATGGAGTACCTGGCAGTAGGTGGCAGTACAATGCACTTATTACGAAAAATGTAGGTTTTTGGGGGTGTTCGGATACTTTTGATCACATAGTGTATATGTGTTCGGCCAGAACAAAACATTAACACCTTTTAATGGAAAACAAGCACAGATGTGACTCACTAATTGTAAAATATAGCAGGCACCTACCATGCTCATTTTCTGTTACTGGAAAATTACTGAACTAGCTGAAACCTAGCCACCAAAATTTTGTTTCATATGGATACACATTTAAAGAAGCAGCCCACAAATAAATGCAAATATTACAGAATCTACTGATTCATGTAATGTCATCAATGAGTAAGGAAACACACACACACACACACACACACACACACACACACACACACACAGGCAATGGAGGGGTGGAAACGGAATGTAATTAAATAAAAATATAAAGTGACTTTTTATTTCACCTCATAATATGATTTCCAAAACACTGTTCTACATGTCAATAACAAAATTAAAGCACACTTTAGTTACCTTTTTCATTCTTTTAAAAACATTTATATTTTTCTTCATAGTTGCATCATTTCTTCTCTTAGTATAATTATTTAATATGATATTTACGCACCAGGAGGAGATGCTTCAAGTAGCCAGCGAAGCAGCAGAGGTTACTGCTCATATGCGACTGAACTGCGCATGTGTGTGAGCCTGCTGGCAACTACTCAAACGAACCTAATGTAAACAGTTGTGGCGTCACGCTCATTGGACACTGTTTGCATAGTACCGCATAATCTTCGCCCTAAGGCCATCGACGCATTTTGCTGTTGGCAGGCGCTTGTGTGTGCATGGTGTTTTGTTGTTGTAAAGTGCGTGTTTCCTTTGCAGCTAAAGTTTTATTTTGGTATTTTTCTCTTGTTTATGTTTTATTGCTGCAGTATTATTCTACAGTAGCAAGATACAGCAATATTCTTTGCTAGAGTATCAGTTCTTATGAGTCTACATTTAAGAAAATTAACTAAAAATTAAAACCATGAAAACTCCCAGCATTCCAAAGAATCCCAGTTTTCTCCCAGATGAAAAAATTTCCAGGTTTTTCATGGATTTCCCATTTGTCCCGGAGCGTACACACCCTGCTTTAGCAGGCCATTAAAACAACAATGCCAGAAGCTGAGTTCGTTTTGTTTGCAGATGACACAAGTATTGCAATAAATAGTATGTCAAGTGCAGTTTTAGAAAGATCTGCTAATGATATTTTCATGGATATTAATAAATGGTTTAAACCCAACTCACTGACATTAAACTTCAAAAAGACTCACTATATGCAATTCAGAACCTGTAAGAGGTTTCCATCGAGCATATACATAAAGTATGAAGAAGAGCGGATAGAAGAGGTTGACAGTCTTAAATTCCTGGGATTACAACTTGATGATAAGTTAAGTTGGGAGGAGCACACCACAGAACTGCAGAAAAGCCTTAACAAATCTGTATTTGCAATTCGAGTGTTAGCTGACATAGGCGACATAAAAATGCAACAGTTTGCATACTCTGCCTACTTTTTTTCCATAATGTCATATGGTATAATATTTGGGGTAACTCTTCAAGTCAAAAAGCGTGTAATATGTATTATTTGTGGAGTAAATTCATGAATGTCCTGTAGAAACCTCTTCAAAGAACTGGGTAAACTAACTACTGCCTACACTATTTGTTCTTGCTACATTAGCAACATCTCACCACTATGCACATTAATTGCCAAATTGGGCCTACCTCTGTGTCTGCAGCTCAAAGCATCGAGGTGCAAAGTAGTTCCGCAAAGATGGAAATAATAATGTTCTCAATTGCCCTACCCATGTGGTAGGGGTTGCAGAACTTCAAAGAACATTGTATGCATTAATATGACCACAGAGGAGGAAGGGGTAGGGGAGCTGAATAACATGGTCACTGAGAGCCTATTCGTCTAGTACCTTTCGTGGGGCAGGTAGAGGGGAAATATTGTCAACTGATGATACGGCTTACAAAATTTACCATTCCTCCTTTAGCTCTCTCTCCGCTAAGGTCATCCTTATTCTAGAAAATGTAGCCACTTAGCTCAGGGGTGTCACAGAATTTCAAATGTTACTCTCAAAGACACATTGGTCTACCCTGAGCTAATAGACATAGCTCCTCCACACGCATCCTAAAACCATTCAGTTTCCACTTTCCTCCCGTCATCCTCCATGCTGTGGAGGTCACAGCAGGGGAGGGGGGGGGGAGGGGGGGGGATGGGTGAGGCAGGGGTTCCCGTTTCGTACCATCGACAGCAGGGTCACATCAGACAGGATCAAGGTCAAAAGTACCAAACTGAGACTCAAACGCAAGACCTTTGCCTTTCACATGAAATTGCTCTGCCAACTGAGCTACCTGAGCATGCATGACCCACGACCCATCATCACCGCTCCACTTCATCCCCTACCTTCCAAACTTCACGGGAGTTCTGCAAACCTTGCAAGAACAGCACTTCTGGAAGAAAGGATATTGCAGGAACACGACCAAGCCACAGCCTGGGGGATTGTTTCCAGAATGAATGTTTACCCTGGAGCAGTGTGTGGGTTGATATGAAACTTCCTTGCTGATTAAAAATATGTACCGGTCTGGTTCATACTCGTGTAGCTCAGTCAGTGGAGCTCTCAGGTCTAGCACACAGTTTCAATCAGCCAGGAAGTTTCGTATCAGCATCCACTCAGCTTTAGAATAAAAATTAATGAGGAACAAAGTTGCATAGTCTGATGGCTTCGGACCTGTTCATTTCGGCCTTTCTTTCTTTTTTGTCCCCTACCTAGATTTTGAGGACAGTGGCACGGCCATTTTAACAGAAACAAGTTGCTAGTGTTCTTCTTCCATATGCCATGAGGGTCTGTTATTCTTTCTGACATAAGGTTCTGCAACCCTCATTATTTCAGTGCCAGGAAGGATTGGTGACTGGACGAGTGATACAGGCTTGCAACCGCATTTACAGGTGCAGGCTGATGTGCTCTGCTCAGCTGTCAAAGTCTGCATGCCAATACTGGTCTTCTGTACATATTGCTTCAATGATGAGGCAAACATCTTTACAGAATTGGGTGACTGTGTGACCTTACATGCCTTCTTTGCAACAGGGTATGAGATGAGTTGGGTGATTTAATCTCCTGGCATTTCTTCTCTTCTGCAAAGACAAGATGTTCCCTGCTCGGAATTGGATGGACTCGGGACAACTGTCATGCATGGGTGGGGCAGTACAATGAATACCTAATTTGTGGGTAGTGTAACCACACATGGCCTGACCATTACAACCCATGGTGATGTGACTGAGGCATTGACACTAAAAGCAGTGCATTGGATCAGGTACACAGGTCCTAACTAAGTTGGAGAAACCCTGCCACAATGTATTCAGGCAACTTTGGCATACTGAATGTCAGGATAAATGATTGTGATTTCTGGAGATATCCAACACCCCTTTCCGAGAAATTCTGAACTTCGCTTTCCCATTCCTGTTGAAGTTCTTTAATATCAATATCCATAGTGTCCCAGCATGTCACAACTTCTTTAGTACAATTTAGCTAACAGTTGAAGGGATATTCACCAAAAAGTTTGGCATGTAACAACTTGTTTACTTGGAAAGCTTTCAGTGCCCCAATCACAAGTACACCACTGTGCAGCCTCTTGACAGATTTAAGTTTCCCTGTAAGTCCGGTAGAGCTTTATGGATGTAGAAACACAACTTCTGCATGTTTAATAACAGTGAACATACTATTTATCACAAGACGTGGACTGTTACTATATTACTGCTTTCTCTTTCATTCAAGGTGCCTCAGGTGGACTAGCCACATGTGGTTGCTTTGGAACTATACTGCCCAATGGCTTACCCGAACCACTGGGACCAGAAGAAAGGAATTTAGATTTCACAGAAGTCCCATGAGCAGGGAGGTAAACACACACCTACACAGAGCTCCACTTGCCAGGGTAAGTATTACACAACTGAGGTGCAATAGGTTGCCCAGAATTGTGTGTAAATGAATTTTGCATCTCGTCAGTGCATGGCTGAGGATTTTTTTTATAGAAATTTTCTTCCATTCTTATGATCCAGGGGATCAAGCAAGAGTTCCCTTTCCTATGACACACAGTGTTCCACCACCACAACAGACGGTGGTTGCTGAACCATGTCCATAGCTTACAGTTACAGAGGACTGACAGTGCATACCAGTCCTCAACTCAGGAAACCCAAGTTCACTAAGCCTGTACCCAACAAACAAATGCAGAGCCCCCTCAAGTGCTCACAGTTTAAAACAACACAGGGGGCACACGTGGCTTTATCAAAAATATCTTGTATACGATGAACATTATCCCTCAAATCAAAGCTGAGAATTACCAGTTAGTTTAGAACCAAAAATACGTCAATTTGGAATGGATACTTCAAAAATAGTTACTTCTACAGTTACACAAATTGGACGTGACAACATTTACTGTATATATGCTGACATGTGTTGACATCAACATTGTGATATTTGTTAGTTGTGATTAACGCAATTACATCATACTTGGCTAATTCCCAAATACCTTTGATTTTCACATTGCTACTGATCAATTAGTTTACAGTGTCTCTGATAAGGATGCTTAAAAGTCTGCACATTAATTCACTGAAGTTAATACATTTTATTTTGGCATGGGTTTGGTCAAGCAAAGGTGAGTTTACAAAAGTTCACAAAATCTTACATCAATTTTTCTGATACTAAATAAATACTAAACTAAATAAACATAAAATGATATATTTATACAGTTTTATAAATTCTCAGATTCACATAACAATACTGTCTCAATAGTGGTTATTATTTTCAGATAATAACTCATCAAATGACAGTTTTCAACAAGGTCTTATAAGTCCACAAAAAATAACTTTTTCCCACAAAAATATTCAAACTTCAAGAAATATTACAGTATACTACACAATTCTGTTATATAAGCACTTTTCTGGAAAAGCACAACGAACACACACACACACACACACACACACACACACACACACACACACACACACACACAAATGTATCACACAAGAGTCTTTTAGTCTCACTACAAAACACTGGTGGAATGTTTTAAGTATCGTGCACTTCAGAACCACTCATTTAAAAATAAGAGATGAGATTCTCAGGACAATCAGAGTCAATTTTATCGGTGCATAGTTATTACTGTTAAAAAACCAATAACACTATACTTCCTCCCATTTTCTCTGCAAAGTAACACTTTGTACATGGACCTAAGTTTGGTTATTTTTAATTTCCATCTCCTCAAATGATAGAATTTGTCCCTATACAGTCTTAAGAGTTTAGTTAACTCATCAGTATTTATTTCTATTTTCTTCTTCAGCTCCTAGTTTATACACTATAGCAATGAGAAAATATATTTCACAGTGGGCCACTGTAATACGACTTTGTATTCTGATAACTGGTCACAACTTTCACTGACAGGTTTTTCCTACAAATCCATTTCATCTGTTTCATCTGTTGGAAATTCATGTAAAGATTCTACATCAGCCATTTCACTAGGCCTCAAAGCCATCTTATACTCACAAACCTTCTTGCCAGCAATTAACATGCTATCATCATTGTGGACTTTTGCAAGATGATTCGCTATTTTAGTACGTGTTGTAAATCCCTTATTGCATTGTTCACATTTAAATGGATACTGTTTTGTGTGCAGAATTAAGTGCTTGTTGAGCGTGCTGCTGACACTGAAAGCCATGTTACAGTACTTACATTTGTATGGGCGTTCACCAGTATGGACCCGTCTCTTGTGCACCGCCAAAATAGAAGTATGTTTAAATTTTTTGTCACAGAAATTACACTGATAAGGCAAAGGATTATCATGCCAGAGACGGTGCATTCTATAAGTACTATTAGAGGAGAAGGTTCGGCCACATAGTTCACATGTGTACCGCACTTCTTTTGTGTGAGTTGCTTTATGTTCTGCTAATACAACTTCAGAATGAAGACCTTTACCACATATTTCACAATACACTGCATACTTTCCTGTATGAACAGACATGTGGTACTTCAACCCTGATGCTGTCCTGAATACTTTAGGACATTCCTTGCACATAAAAACTTGTTTAAAGCGCCCATGTCGTCTTTCGTGTTCAATAAGTTTTGAACGATCAGGTATTTCCTTGCGACAGATCCGGCAGTATGGTTCTCTATGATATATATCTTTGTGTCTATTCAACCGTAATTCTGTGAGGAAAACAGTTTCACATATATTACATTTGTAAACTACTCGCTCTGGGTGCAATGATTCATGTATCCTGCAGCTTCTCAAGCTCAGAAATTCTTTGTTGCAAAATGTGCAGTTGTGTTTCTTAGGATGTTTCTCTTCCTTGTGCTGGTATAATTTAGATTTCTCTGTGAAAACTTCTTGACAAAGATTACATGACACAGATACTGGAGGTTTTTCATGATTTGTAAGATGTCTCTTAAGATTGTGATGTGTCCTCAGGGTTTTAAAACATATGTGGCACTTGAAAAAATCATTATCTCTGAAGGTGTCACACAGATCATCGTGAATCAATTCTTTGTGGTTTTTAAGCCGACCCTCGGTGACAAACATTTGATTACAAATGTCACATTTATACGTTGCCCTTTCAGGATGAGTCAGTTCGTGATCTCTACACAATTTCATATTTGAAAATTCTTTATCACAAAATGCACATTTTACATATTGTTGATGCTGGACTTTTAAATGTTGTTTCAAATGTACCCTGTCAACAAGTTGTTCATTGCAAAGTTCACAGATAATTGATCCTACTGTACACTTCTCATGCTTTAACAAATGTCGTTTCAAATTACTTTGCGTTGTTAAAATCCTATTACATATGTGGCACTCAAAAAGTTTTTCACATGCTGGCAAGTGACTAACATTTTCTTGAAAAAGCAGTGATGCTCGAGTTTTAACATCACAAGATCTCAAAATAGTTCTTTCATTATTAATACTACTATTTTCTGAAGCTGCGCTCTGATTTCCACTGCTACTGGTGCCTGAAACCAACTGTGATGCTTTGTTTGCATTTTCTTCATGGCCTGTTCTAATGGCAGTTTCTTCAGTAGTAGTTGACTCTATAAAATCTATTTCTGCATCTCCAGAGCAAAGGGCATTTAAATTTTCAATCTTCGAAATATTACTCTCGGCAATTTCTCTTTGAATACTATAATTTTTTTCATTATTATGTGTAGATGTATCCTGGATTTCTTCAAAAGCAATTTCTTCACATGTTGACCCATCAACAACCATTTCATCTCCAAGAACAATGTGCGGCATATCGTCATCTAAGCCAATTTCTAGGCCACCAGCCCATTCATTCTGAGGATTATGAAGCATCATTTGATTATCTTCAATACTTCTCAGGACATTCTCAGAGCCCGGTGACCCACATGTGCCCTTCTCGGGCCTCGTAAATGTCTTTTGTGACAAATAAAGCATTTGATCTGAAGAATCTAAACCCTCTGTGTGTGTAGACTGCTCTCCGTTTATAACTACAGAGTGAGGCGGACTCCTGACACTGCTTTCGGTACATTTGGGTAACTCTTTTTGAATTAAATTCTCCAGTGTTTTTGTGCATACGTTGGCAATTGAGTTACTTGCCACAACATATCCCTTATTTAAAATAATTTTCCCAGTCTCTTTTGCTAAAGGTTTAAGGCCTGATTTCTCAGGCTTTGTGTTATCATGAACAATAATATCTTCAGAAAAAATGCTCTGGTTAATTACTTTTTTATTTTCTTCAAATGTGTCAGTTTTATTTTTTTCCTCTGAAACCTGTTTATTTTCTTGAGTAGTCACTGAGTTACTATTTTTTCTCAACATTCTGTACACAGGAGACTTCATAAATGGAAGTTGTGGCATGTGATCTCTAGTGGAGGACTGTATGCATTGATCTTCTGCAAATTCCTGTTCACTGTCAGAGCTTAAAGTTATGGATATGACATTCTTCATTTTTCCATCTGAATTTTCTACTGAGATTGTATTGTCATTTTTTCCTGGAGGACATTTATGCTTTAAAGCTCCTTCCTTAAATAATAAACTATGTGCTTCATCATGCTGATCTGGTAATTTAGTGTCATCATTTCCATTCCTCAAAGAGTGTGACATAAAGCATTTTTGTCTTTTACTATGATGGTCTTCCACATTTAATGCGCACCCCATGTTGCCTGTAGTGGAGACACAAACATCTTCATCTATAGTACGCTCCAGTTGCTTCTCGTGGGCTTCATTGTTCTTGCAATGTTCTGATGCTGAATGGTAATTTTCAAAATGACACCTTTCTTGTGCAGCCACATTACGTGTTTTCAGTTTTTCCTTTTTAAATATATTTGTCTCTTTCCGATTTAAACCACTCACAGTGCCACTGTTTGACGCCTTTGCTGTTTTATTCCGAGGCACTATCTCTGTTTTATCACAGTGGCTCTTCTGAGACAAAGCCAGATGCAGTTTTTGTGGTCTACATGACAGTTGTGATCCTTCTGTATCTGAAGCACTGAGTACCTGAAACAAATGGAAGAAAAATTCTACTTCAGAAAAATGATATATACTGTAATGTAACAAGATACAAACAAACGAGTGTGTACCTAAAAAAAAGTGGAGTAACATTGTCGTTGGCTGAGCTTGTGTAGTACACATTTTTGCCACTAGGCATGTATAGTGCAACTCATTGCCAGTTCAGCGCCGCCTGTGTTGTCGACCTGGCTTGTTCTCTTCATCCGCAGTGATTGTTTCTGCTGGTGCCATTTTGTTCTGGTTTCATTTTTCATAATGGCAAGTTTAAGTGAACAATGTGCAGCTGTGAAATTTTCTTTTCTACTCGGTAAAAATACTGCTGAAATTGTTTCAATGTTCAAAGCAGCTTACCAAGAGGATGCTATGGGAAAAACTGAAGTGTATGAGTGATTTGCTTGACTTAAAAATGGCAACATGTCAATTGATGACAGATCTCTTTCTGGACGTCCATCACCTGCCCGAATTGACGAAAATATTGAAAAAAATGCAAGGGCTTGTGCTCACAGACCGTTGACATGCAACTGATCAACTGTCAGAGATTAATGGGTTACCTTGGAGCTTGTTTCAGCGAATTTTAATGGAAGATTTGGGAACAAAGAGGGTTGCTGCCAAGTTTGTTAATCGGGTTCTGACTGACAATCAAAAGGAACATTGAGTTGAAACATGTCATGCTTTGAAATCACAGCTTGAAACCAAGCCCAATTTTCTGTCAAAGGTCATTACTGGTGATGAGTGATGGTGAGATGAGTGATGGTGTTACGGTTACAACCCAGAAGCAAAGCAACAGTCAAGCCAGTGGAAGGCGTCATTTCCCCGTCCAAAAAATGTCATCAAGTCATATCAAACATAAAAAAATGGTGATTTGCTTTTCTGATGCCAAGGACGTATTTCATTCAGAATTTGTTCCCAGAAGTCAGACAGTCACTCAAACCTTTCATCTGGAAGTTTTAAGAAGACAACACAATGAAGTTCATAAAAAAAGACCAGATTTGTCACAGACAGAAGACTGATTCTTCCACCACGACACACCTGTACACAGTCGTCTCTGTTCGACAGTTTTTGGCTAAAAATGACAAGGTTCTGCTGCACCACGCACCTTACTTGCCTGACCTGGCTCCGTGTGACTTTTCGTTATTTCCACACATAAAAGGACACCAATTTGACAACACTGAAGAACTCAAGAAAAAAAACAAGGGGGAAACTGTAAGCCATTTCTAAAGATGACTACAAAAAATATTTCAAACAGCGGAATCACCAGTGGGATGAAAGTATTAGTTGTAATAGAGAGTATTTTGAAGGGGATAAGGTTGTTTTGTGAACAATTTGAAAATATAGAGCTTTTAAAAAAATGCTTTTTTATTGTATCCGTTCGTATTCTTTGCAGATAAGTACACTCGATTTATATTGCAGAATAGAAATGTAGAATGTAGAAGAATGTGGAGGGAAAAAGGAAGATTAGGGTTTAGAGGAGGGGGGGGGAGGGGAGGGGGGAGGGAGAGAGGGAGAGGGAGAGGGTGGGAGGGGGAGGGGGGGGAGAGAGGGAGAGAGAGAGAGAGAGAGAGAGAGAGAGAGAGAGAGAGAGAGAGAGAGAGAGAGAGAGCGAGCAAGGAAAAAATAAATCAGGCTCTGCTGTGGACACCTTCTTCTTCTTCTTCTTCTTCTTCTTCTTCAAGTAGATGAGCTCGTTCTGAAACTAACTCAAGAGCTGAGGCTGTATGCGTATTTTTTTAAAATTCCATCAGATTGTTGAAACACAAATTTTAACTGTATCTTAAAAGCAACTGATCTGAAAACTAGTAACACCAGAACCAACTTGAGAGACTGTATATCAGGTACAACTAGACTGGTGTTCATTCTTTATCATTTGGCAAATGGCGATGATGATGATGATGATGATGATGATTATTGGTTTGTGGGGCGCTCAACTGCGCGGTCATCAGCGCCCATACAAAGTCCCAATTTTGACACAGTCCAATTAGCCACTGTCACTAATGATGATGATGATGATGGTGTTGGTGATGAAATGATGAGGACAACACAAATACCCAGTCCCCAGGCAGATCAAATCCCCAACCCGGCCGGGAATCGAACCTGGGACCCCGTGATCCAGAAGCAGCAACACCTAGCCACTAGACCACGAACTGCAGACATGGCAAATGGTGATTTACACATAAGTCTGCTGTACCTCTTTAAAGTGCACTTCTCTCATCGATATGCCTCTTGGAACAAGAATTTTGTAACACTTTAGAAGGACTCTAGAAATTCATAAAGGTAAATTTGAAATATCAATCAAATGTTTATGTCAATATCTTATTATGGTTTAACAATGTTACAAATTTCATAAATACAATACATCTACGACTTGAGTTATGGGACATGAAAAGTAATGTATACATATACTGTAATAATGCCGAGAACAGTTGACATGGGCTTTCCAAGATCATAGGAACATGAAGCTTACAAAAAGTTTAGAAGTCTTAGTACTTACACAGAATACAATTGTGACTCACCGCTGCAGATCATCTAACAATTACAAGGAAACAGTGAAAAAGTCATTTTTCAGACAGTGGCTTTTCTATGTCCCATAGCTCTGCTAATAGATACATCAAATTAAGGAAATTCATGGATTGTTTGCCTTTTCATTTCAGTAGGCAAACAAACAAATCAAATGCCATTACATAAGCAGGCAAACTTTCAAACTGAAGCAACGTCATACTGTTTCTGTGCTCAAATTAAGTGACTTGGTACTGCAGCACTGGCAGTGTCAGAAAGACGAGGCAAAGGTAAGAGTGAGAGAAGCATTTACACACGAAATCTGATGCAGGTATGACCTAGCCATTTGAAACATTCTCCACTCAGGCAGGTAACACCAGCCACACGTTGGCATCTACCTGCAACAGCTTGCTCAATCAGCACTATTGCTAGGCCATATAGTGATACTGTCATGTATTCCAGGCACAATGGGGCAGTCCACTTGCTTAGCTGAGTGTTAATGGGTTTGCCTACCATGCAGCAGGCCCAGGTTCGATTCCTGGCCAGTTGGAGATTTTCTCCACTCATGGACTGGGTGTTACATCACCACCACCACCACCACCACCACCACCAACACACAAGTCACCCAATGTGGCGTCGCTTGAAATAAGACTTGCAACTCAGCGGACGAACTTCCCCACCTGCGGCCTCTCGGCCATCAATACCACACAATCATTTCATTTTTTACAATGGGGCAATACTGATGGCAACACTATTGCAGGTATGTCATAAAATATGACCAGATAGATGTTCATTCTTTGGTGTTTCATTATTGGTGATTTCTACAGAAGAATGTTGGAAATGTAATACTATTTATCGGCATGAAGACCTGAAAAGCCAGCATGCATGTAGAAACTGAATCAAGAAATGCTAGTTTCAAGCAATTGACAATTATAAACAAAATTTAATATTTTAATGAGTTTTATTTGCACTGATGTTGCCTGCTGTAACTAGCAACAGGTTTACAGATCACCTTAAAGACATACGGAGCTAAGGTAAATATAAATTATTACACGAGGCACTCATTAATGTCAGTAACTGTATGTCTGTTGTGATTCGTAATGATGAGTAAATAGCTCACAAAGCTTAACTCACCTCAGCTATTTGCACAGGCTGCTGATCTTTGTTGAGGCTTGCACACTGACTAGCCTCATTGTTCCGTGTAACGGCGTATTCCTATCACTTGAAGCATGTTTTGAGAGAGAACTGATGTTATTGAGTCTTGTAGCAGCTGACTAATGTGAATACAATGAGGTGACATTACATTATAACCACTCCTCTAAGACTGATGGCAATGCAGGGTGCATAACACCTGCCAGGGATAGAGAGAGATTATTCAACAACATATGCAGGAAAAGGTGAATGTTTTTAACTTTAATGATTCAGGTCAAGGTCATATTGTGCCTGACTCGTGTATGAGAATACACACCAAAGATGCAGTGAGGCTTGGTATTCACCTGGTGCTATACTTGATGAAACCATTAGTAAATGAAAACACCCTAGACACCTATGCATTACACAAGAAAGTGGATGAGGAAGTCTTAGCTCCACTGGAATACAGAATAGATTGGCCCTGTGGCGGTACAGCTAAACAGCCTAGTTCACGAGGGTACACACACCCTTCACCCATAAGGTGACATTTAACCTATTCGTGAGCATTGTTAGTCAGTATTGGATGCTTACTGACTTGGGCTGACAGAAGAGGCTTAGAAGATCCGGAGAGCAACTGCATACCTCACCACATATTTGTTTAGTCAGTGCAAAAGTGTCACAGAGATACTCAAGAACTCCAAAGGGTGACACTAGGAAAAAAGTTCCAAGAGTCCACATTTCATTATGAGTCAGGAACAGATTACTGCCAGCAACTTCTAACTCGTGTATTCATTACTACAGTAAAATTTGTGTAATTAATGGGGACTGGAGCAAAATGATACTGATTAATCTACTCCCGACATTGCAGCGTGGCTTGTGAAGTACAGAAGTGATGTAATTGTAGATTCTTCCCAAATAGTTGTTAAGAGGGTTCTGCAGAAGACAGCTTTTACATGTGCCTTTTTCAAGCAATTACGTGATCAGAGATTATTCCACTGGGTAGAAAGGTATGATGGAACACTGGAACTAAGGTCTCTCTTTACATGATTCACAATTCCAGTTGTATCATGTCAAATTCCATATTCCACAACACATGCCCCATATGTGCACTAAGCAATATACACAGGTTGGTTCTGGCAGTTGGATGTGCTAGGTTAAGTATATGGCATAAGCACAAATTACAAAAGGAGTGTAGTCATAATTTATTGTTGATTGCACTGCAATTAATTGTGTGTGCTTGCTTCTCTTTGTTGAAGTATACCTTAATTTGTTGCACCTTCCTAAAGGTTCTCTTTCTTATGTGACATATGGAACACAAAGAATGAAAGAATTAATGAAAAATAGTAAGGATATTAGAAAGCATTATAAACAGACATGGAGGTTCCAAATTAAAGTTAGGCTTGAGATTTAACAGCTGATTTAATAAGCTCTCACCTTTCATCTCATCTATCAGAGCCAGTATATACTGAAGAGCTTAACATTACTGAATTAATACCAGGAGAGCCAGAAAATAAATAGAAATTAAAGTGCAATCAGGTGTAAGGAATTGAACTCTGTAATAAAGAGAAAATACACCAATATCATCTCACAATCTAGTTGGAATCCAGGCAGCAAGTGCACATAAGACCATAGCTTTGAAAACCTGTAGATACTGATTATGACGATGACAATGATGATGATGACAGTCACAAAAATACTGCATGCAAATAGAATTGTCAAGTTGGCTACAAACATATCATCATTCACCTGGATGTCCATTAAAGCTATATGTAGTATCAATGTTAATGGTGAGAAGCACATAGCTCATGTATTTCCATTACATGTGGCATTTTTCAGCATAAGAACTGTCCACACAAGAAGTAGGAACAGAATAATAACAATTTACTTGTATTGCACTTCATGTCCTCACTTGAAATTGCACTGCTTATCTATCAAATCGGTGGTGTGAGTCAGCGCTATGTAAATCAATAATGACTTCACAGTATCTACATTTATTAGAGTTTGTGTTTAACTGGTGTCACGTATCTTTATCAGGTACTAAGGACTTGTAAACTCAATATCATGATGGAACCAATTAATTTTTAGAAAGAGATCATTATGGTTCCACAGAGACTTTTTAGGAAAAAATGGTGAAACAGAAAAAAATCACATATTCACTCATATTATTCAAGTGCTAAGAGCACTATCTTGATTTCCACCTGTAACAATGTATTGCAAATTCTTCAAACGGCATTGACCTGCCAGCCTCGTGACATAAGCAGTTTCATTATCTTCTACACTGCTTCCTAAACTTCAAGGTGTTTGAAATGATTTGGAATAAATATTAATCTAGAATATATGAGCCATTCCACACCAAGTGGTGTAACTTCAAAAAAAGTTTCTACATGAACATCACGGATATTGTAATCGGAGGCTTTCCCGGCATACGTGTTGTTTTCAGGGCTATCCAGCCAGATGCGATTGTTGAAGTCCCACAATATTTCGGCAAATACCCTTTCCGCCATCATCAGGTGGTTCTCAGGGAATTGTCTATCTGTTCATTGTCGGTGTTATTTATGTCTGTCAGTCGGGCTACGATTTCCTGCGCCAACAGTCCGATTGCGGCCCCCAACATTCTGTTTGCGAGTGACAATGCTTCGATTGTGGACGCCAACAATCCGTTTGCAGGTGCCAACCCAGGTCAGCACCGTCCCCGGCGATACGCCAGGTGGTGGAAGATGCAGAATCCCATGGAGTGTCCCCGGCAGCCGTCATGAAAGGATCTTGTGTCTGCTTGAGGCGTGACTACTTCATGGAGCTAAGTAATGGTTTCCATGCTTTGCTGGGTTGAAAACCTGTGTCTCAGCTTATGAGATTGCCCGTTGTGCAAATTTCAATGGCTTCCTTGAGGATGCTGTCCCAGTAATAACTGGTAGGGGCCAGAATCTTGGTCTCTTCATATTTTGCGTTGTGTCCAGTTTCCAAGCAGTGTTCTGCCAGTGCTGATTTGTTGGGCTGGCTTAGGCGAGTGTGGCATTTGTGTTCTTTGCAGCAGTCTTCAACTGTTTCGATTGTTTGACCAATGTAGGGTTTGCTGCAATCACATGGAATATTATATATGCCAACTTTCTTGACGCCAAATCCATCTTCCACTGTCCCCAGTAAGGCACATATCTTGGACGGTGGTCGGAAGACCATGTCAATTTTGTGTTGTTTTAGCAGTCTCTCAGTTTTTGACATCACATTGCCTGCATAGAGTAGAAAGGCAAGGCCTGGTTCCTCATCTTTAGACTGTTCTTCATCTGGATTTCTGCTGTGTTTCCATTGTCTTAGCGCTGTCTGGATCTGTCGATTGCCTTGCCCATTCTTGTGGAACACATTTTCTAGGTGTTTGAGTTCTTTGTGCAGATTCTGTTCGTCTGATATTGAGTATGCCCTGTGAACCAGTGTGTTGAGCATCCCATTGAGTTGTGCAGAATGGTGGCAACTAGAGGCATGTAAATATAAGTCTATATGTGTAGGTTTGTGGCACACGCTAAGACCATTTCATCTCTGCTCTACAAGTACATCAAGAAAGGGTAATTTCCCTTCCTTCTCGATATCCATGGTGAGCAGTGTGTTGCTGTGGATGGAATTTAGATGTTCTAAAACCACCTGTAGATGATCAGGTCCAAGGGTCCAGATGACACACGTATCATCCACGTATTGGAAAAAACACAAAGGTTTCCGTTCGGCCACTTGCAGTGCCTCCTCTTCAAAACTCTCCATAAGTAAGTTAGCTACCACTGGTGAGAGAGGGCTCCCCATAGCTACACCGTCGGTCTGCTTGTAGTATTGGCCATTGAAAACGAAGTAGGAGAATGTAAGTATGTGCCTGAGGAGTTGTGTCAACTCTTACCAAATTCCTCACTGATAAGGTGAATTGAATCTTCTAGTGGGACCCATGTGAAAAATGACACGACATGAAAGCTAACCATGAAGTCTGTTTGTCGTAGGGTCAGTTCCTTAAGACAACAAATGAAGTCCATTGAGTTCCGAATATGGTGTTTGCACTTTTCCACATACGGTCTGAGCAGGCCTGCCAGGTGCTGTGCGAGAAGGTACTTGGGCACCCCTATGTTGCTGACAATAGGACAAATGCCTTCCTTATGTGTCTTAGGGAGGCTGTATATTCTCAGAGCTATGCAGAGCACTGTTGAAGTCTCTTGATATCCTTCTCCTCAATTGCACCATTTTCCAGTAGGGTGGCAGTGCTTAATTGTATCCTGTTGGTAGGCTCTGTATTGATCTTCCGGCATGCTGGGTTCTCAAGTAGTTGGAGCATCTTCTGTTCATACTCCTGCCTGTTCTGAATGACTGTGGTGTTTCCTTTGTCGGTGGGTGGAATGACAGTCTCTTTGTCTCCTCTGAGGGCCCAAAGTACCACTCTTTCTTCCCGTGAGATGTTGCTGGTGGTTGGTTTGGCCTTGGAGAAAATCCAACATGTTTCCCTCCTGACTTCTTCAGCCTTGTTCTCGGTTAAGCCCCAAACCACCTGTTCCACTGTAGTGGAGGGGAGGTGATCTGGCGTCAGTGCAAAGTTGAATCCTTTTTCGAGTATGGAAGTGGCTGCATCGTCCAATGGCTTTCCCGTGAGGTTAATCATAATCCATTTCATCGGCTCTGTCTCTTCTTGTTGTTTGCCTGGTATCCTTGCAAACTTGTCAATCTGTTTGTCAGTGGATTTCAGATGTGTCCAGTCAGCCTGGGCCCATGTGAGGCCATCCACCCATTCCCAGGAATGGTCTTTAAGTGTGGAGGCTAATTTTACGTGAAGGTGCAATAGTTCTTTGGCATTCTTGTCGAGTTGTTGTCAAGTGTAGCGAATCTTTTCCCTGACCAAGGCCATGCTGGCTCGTTGCTTGGTCCAGTTTGCCGGGGGTGTGCATATATGGTGCACCATTTTGGCAAATGTAGGAATGGTGTTTCTGTCCCCACACCTTAGTAAAAAGGTGAATGAACCCAGCAGACGTCCTTTCTGGTTCCGAAGCTTATCTAGTTTCTTCACCAGGTGGAACATATCCTCTCCGTAGACGTTGTTGATATGTGACTGGAGGCTTTCCCGGCGTTGTGTTGTTTCCAGGGCTCTCGGGTGTCCAGCCGGATGTAATCGTTGAAGCCCACAATACTTTGGCGAATAGCATTTTCACCATCATCAGGTGATTCTGATGGAATGGTTGGTCTGCTCATTCTCAGTGTTATTTATGGCCATCAGTCGGGCTTCGATTTCCAGCGCTGACAGTCCAATTGCAGCCGCCAACATTCCGTTTGCAAGCACTGACTCTTCGATTACGGGCACCAACAATCCGTTTGCGGGTGCCAACCCAGGTCCGCTCAGTCCCCTGCATGATGGTCATGCAGGAACCTGTAGACCAGTTTGTATGGAATGACCCATACATATTGTACACCACTTCATTATTTCAGGAGCCATTAGAAGTTATCCAAAGCCCTCGTAGTGTGCACCACAAGAGTTCTAATATCAATTTCACGCATAGCTCTTCAATATATTAGAAGTCCAATGTAATGCAGCTGTCAGAGGACATGGTTTATGGCCAGATTATAGTGTAACTGCTGTATATCGAGAGTGAGTTATAGAGTTCCAAACAATGAATGGAAAATTTGGAAAAACGCATATGTAAGGTTATAGTGAAGTGTATATTTTCAGTGTTTAAATTTACAGAACATTTGAAGCACAGTTTTTTTTTTTTAAAGAATTTCCAAATACAGCAATTAGGTAAATTTCACTCAAAAAGCAACCAATGGAAGACACAGGATGGAATAATGACAATATTATTTAAAGGATAGACTACTACCAGCCATACGGCGGGGACGTTGTCGCAGATAGGCAAAACTGTCAAACAAGAAAGTTTTTGGCCAAACGGGCTTCCCCAACTGATAAATTCCATTTCAAATCAAAAACTAATCACCACTTTATATTATAAAGAATTGCCTTCTATCACGGTCTGCTACAAAATAAAATACAGTTAATTTTATCCATAATGAATGCCTCTGAACACTGTGACAGTTCCTTTAAAGGATAATGTTGAATAAAATCCACTACTGGCCACAACTGAAGGCAGTTTATTTAAAACATGACTAATTTTGGGTTTATGACCAAATCAATTTGGTTACATACAGTACCGCCTTTACACATTCAATGTAGGAGTCCAATAAAGATCAAGTGTCTAAATGGCTGTTGCACATTTTACTCCAAAGAGGTCATTTGAGGTATCATATTGCTATATACCCCCCCATGAACCATGGACCTTGCCGTTGGTGGGGAGGCTTGCGTGCCTCAGCGATACAGATGGCCATACCGTAGGTGCAACCACAACGGAGGGGTATCTGTTGAGAGGCCAGACAAACATGTGGTTCCTGAAGAGGGGCAGCAGCCTTTTCAGTAGTTGCAGGGGCAACAGCCTGGATGATTGACTGATCTGGCTTTGTAACATTAACCAAAACGGCCTTGCTGTGCTGGTACTGCAAACGGCTGAAAGCATGGGGAAACTACAGCCGTAATTTCTCCCGAGGACATGCAGCTTTACTGTATGATTAAATGATGATGACGTCCTCTTGGGTAAAATATTCCGGAGGTAAAATAGTCCCCCATTCGGATCTCCGAGCGGGGACTACTCAAGAGGACGTCGTTATCAGGAGAAAGAAAACTGGCATTCTACGGATCGGAGTGTGGAATGTCAGATCCCTTAATCGGGCAGGTAGGTTAGAAAATTTAAAAAGGGAAATGGATAGGTTGAAGTTAGATATAGTGGGAATTAGTGAAGTTCGGTGGCAAGAGGAACAAGACTTTTGGTCAGGTGATTACAGGGTTATAAATACAAAATCAAATAGGGGTAATGCAGGAGTAGGTTTAATAATGAATAGGAAAATAGGAGTGCGGGTTAGCTACTACAAACAGCATAATGAACGCATTATTGTGGCCAAGATAGACACAAAGCCCATGCCTGCTACAGTAGTACAAGTTTATATGCCAACTAGCTCTGCAGATGATGAAGAAATTGATGAAATGTATGACGAGATAAAAGAAATTATTCAGGTAGTGAAGGGAGACGAAAATTTAATAGTCATGGATGACTGGAATTCGTCAGTAGGAAAAGGGAGAGAAGGAAACATAGTAGGTGAATATGGATTGGGGGGAAGAAATGAAAGAGGAAGCCGCCTTGTAGAATTTTGCACAGAGCATAACTTAATCATAGCTAACACTTGGTTCAAGAATCATGAAAGAAGGTTGTATACCTGGAAGAATCCTGGAGATACTAAAAGGTATCAGATAGATTATATAATGGTAAGACAGAGATTTAGGAACCAGGTTTTAAATTGTAAGACATTTCCAGGGGCAGATGTGGATTCTGACCACAATCTATTGGTTATGAACTGCAGATTGAAACTGAAGAAACTGCAAAAAGGCGGGAATTTAAGGAGATGGGACCTGGATAAACTGAAAGAACGAGAGGTTGTAGAGAGTTTCAGGGAGAGCATAAGGGAACAATTGACAGGAATGGGGGAAAGAAATACAGTAGAAGAAGAATGGGTAGCTCTAAGGGATGAAGTAGTGAAGGCAGCAGAGGATCAAGTAGGTAAAAAGACGAGGGCTAATAGAAATCCTTGGGTAACAGAAGAAATATTGAATTTAATTGATGAAAGGAGGAAATATAAAAATACAGTAAATGAAGCAGGCAAAAAGGAATACAAACGTCTCAAAAATGAGATCGACAGGGAGTGCAAAATGGCTAAGCAGGGATGGCTAGAGGACAAATGTAAGGATGTAGAGGCTTGTCTCACTAGGGGTAAGATAGATACTGCCTACAGGAAAATTAAAGAGACCTTTGGAGAGAAGAGAACCACTTGTATGAATATCAAGAGCTCAGATGGAAACCCAGTTCTAAGCAAAGAAGGGAAGGCAGAAAGGTGGAAGGAGTATATAGAAGGTTTATACAAGGTCAATGTACTTGAGGACAATATTATGGAAATGGAAGAGGATGTAGATTAAGATGAAATGGGAGATAAGATACTGCGTGAAGAGTTTGACAGAGCACTGAAAGACCTGAGTCGAAACAAGGCCCTGGGAGTAGACAACATTCCATTAGAACTACTGATGGCCTTGGGAGAGCCAGTCATGACAAAACTCTACCATCTGGTGAGCAAGATGTATGAGACAGGCGAAATACCCACAGACTTCAAGAAGAATGTAATAATTCCAATCCCAAAGAAAGCAGGTGTCGACAGATGTGAAAATTACCGCACTATCAGTTTAATAAGTGACAGCTGCAAAATACTAACGCGAATTCTTTACAGACGAATGGAAAAACTGGTAGAAGTGGACCTTGGGGAAGATCAGTTTGGATTCCGTAGAAATATTGGAACACGTGAGGCAATACTAACCTTACGACTTATCTTAGAAGAAAGATTAAGAAAAGGCAAACCTACGTTTCTAGCATTTGTAGACTTAGAGAAAGCTTTTGACAACATTAACTGGAATACTCTCTTTCAAATTCTGAAGGTGGCAGGGGTAAAATACAGGGAGCGGAAGGCTATTTACAATTTGTACAGAAAGCAGATGGCAGTTATAAGAGTCGAGGGGCATGAAAGGGGAGCAGTGGTTGGGAAAGGAGTGAGACAGGGTTGTAACCTCTCCCCGATGTTATTCAATCTGTATATTGAGCAAGCAGTAAAGGAAACAAAAGAAAAGTTTGGAGTAGGTATTAAAATTCATGGAGAAGAAGTAAAAACTTTGAGGTTCGCCGACGACATTGTAATTCTGTCAGAGACAGCAAAGGACTTGGAAGAGCAGTTGAACGGAATGGACAGTGTCTTGAAAGGAGGATATAAGATGAACATCAACAAAAGCAAAACGAGGATAATGGAATGTAGTCAAATTAAATCGAGTGATGCTGAGGGGATTAGATTAGGAAATGAGACACTTAAAGTAGTAAAGGAGTTTTGCTACTTAGGGAGTAAAATAACTGATGATGGTCGAAGTAGAGAGGATATAAAATGTAGGCTGGCAATGGCAAGAAAATCGTTTCTGAAGAAGAGAAATTTGTTAACATCGAGTATAGATTTAAGTGTCAGGAAGTCGTTTCTGAAAGTATTTGTATGGAGTGTAGCCATGTATGGAAGTGAAACATGGACGATAACCAGCTTGGACAAGAAGGTAATAGAAGCTTTCGAAATGTGGTGCTACAGAAGAATGCTGAAGATAAGGTGGGTAGATCACGTAACTAATGAGGAGGTATTGAATAGGATTGGGGAGAAGAGAAGTTTGTGGCACAACTTGATTAGAAGAAGGGATCGGTTGGTAGGACATGTTTTGAGGCATCAAGGGATCACGAATTTAGCATTGGAGGGCAGCGTGTAGGGTAAAAATCGTAGAGGGAGACCAAGAGATCAATACACTAAGCACATTCAGAAGGATGTAGGTTGCTGTAGGTACTGGGAGATGAAGAAGCTTGCACAGGATAGAGTAGCATGGAGAGCTGCATCAAACCAGTCTCAGGACTGAAGACCACACAACAACAACAAATGCTATATTTATACATTGATGCCATTTAAAATGTTATAAACTGTGGATGCAATATGAACCCACAGAGTTTGCAGCCAAACACAGAAATTATGGTCAAAGAGTTTAAAGCTAACAGTTACAGAGATGTCAGATGTATGGAATCATAACATATTACAACTATAAAAATTATTATATGGTTGTAGACTCACACTGTCAAATTACCATATGTGACATATGGACAAGATAACTGAGCCATTAGCTGAAAACATAAGGTGGTTCACCACCACCAAGAGGCAAATTCCTGTAATTACTAGAGTCAGGCAAGGTGCCAATTTAAGGTCAGATTCAGACATACAGTTTTAAAGGAAATTAAATTGATTGGAACTTCGAGTTCATCTTATAACAACAGAGGGAAAAGTGAAATAAACTTGCTTTGTAAGAGATTAGTGGGTAAAAGGTAAAGTAAATAAGTTAATTTATTTGCAAGATCATATTGCTTAGAAAGAAATTGATGTCATTCATTTGTCCGAACACCATGCAATCAAAGGGAAAGAAAATAATAATGTAAATGGTTATAAATAGCTGTACATTCATAGAGATCCAATATGGATACAGGAGGAGATGTCCCACTCATAAATAAGGAATATAAATACAAAAATGTAAAAATAAGTAATCCTATAGAGATCAGGATGTAGAAGCGAGTGCTTGTGAGTTAATATTGTGAAACGTAATACTTCTGCTTGTTATAGTATCCATGCCTCCATTTGACAACTGGAAAATTTTATTGAAAAATTTTTAAGGATCACTGTTCTGTCAGCCAGAAGAAAAGGATTATTAGTTTATGGTGATTTTAATGTCAATTTCTTGAAAGAACATGACATGAAAAGTGGTCTTAAGGAGCTGTTAGCAACTTAAAATTTAGTATTAATCATAAATTTCCCTACCTTAAAGATAATATAGTATATTTATAGAAGTGGAAGTGTTAGAGATGCAACCCTACCCTGTGGTAAGTGGATTGTCAGATAATGATGTACAGTTAATTACATTACATAACCTCAGTCCATGTGTAGTGTAGAGACTGTAAGGGTGAATAATGACAGAAATTACTGAAGATTTTACAGAAAGCTTGGAAAATGTTGACTGGAGAGAAGTTTACAATAAACATGTAACACCTCAGCCTCAGTTGCAACTGAGGCTGACGTGTTACATGTTCAATTATCACATTTGCTGGCAGGGCTACACAATGTTAAAAATTCATAAGTTTACAATAAACCTAAAGCTCACTTTAAAGACATATATTTCTTAATGAGTTTGTATCTATTTTTGACAGTAGTTTTCCTAAAAAGATAATTAAACATCATAATGGGATGTCATTAAAGAACCCTTGGATAATTACAATGAAAAATGGACATGCATAAATACCCAGAACAAGTAAGTATCCTTTCACTCACTCATATTATAAAAGTATTGTAACATACCAAGAAAAGTTGCAGTAAAAAAAATCCAAGTGTTTGTACATCTTGCCTGAACCTGACAGATCAGACAATATGGCACTAGCTGTTATAAAGAGAATGGGATCACTGTAAAAGGCAGTTCACGTGTAGCAAATATTTTCAGAAATTGCTATTTAAAATAAGTGACAAAATTGGTGCAAACAGTTCAGGAGAAAAAGCAAAACAGCAGACCAGAGTAGCAATACAAAGGACATTTAGTGAAATAAAATTAACCCACATCCTGAAATAAGGAAGAGCATCACAACTCCAAAAAGTAAAAGTTCAGATGGAGTGGATAATATCTCCAATAAAACTCTAAAAAGTTACAGCCTTATAGTAAGTAATGTTCTTAACCATTTATGTAATGCATCATTAATTGAGAGTATCTTCCCAGACAGACTGAAATAGATAGTAAGTATCATGTTTGCACGATAGATCATAATGATGTGGAATGAGTCACTTTACATTCTCATCACAAAATTAATTTGAACATATGGTTCATTCTGAACATTTAAAAGTTTTTTTTTTTATGATACTGTTAGCTCTCTGTAAGAAAGGCGACTCTATGGCCATCAATAACTACTGCTCAATGTCACTCTTTACACCATTTTCTTAAATGTATGAGAAGATAATGTACTACTGGGTTGTCACACCCATGTGTAGTAATGGCGTACTTAGGCAATCACAGTTTGCGTTTCAAAAGAGACATTCTACTGAGTCAGTTGTTTATACATTTACTGAGCATGTAACGAAATGTTTAAATGATAAAATATCACCATTGGGATCCCCTGTGACTTATCAAAGATAATTTATTTAGTCAATCATAGCATTATATTACAGAAGTTAAGTTTTTATACTTTTCAAGGAGTACGTTCTTCAGTACATGCCCAGTTTAGCTCTTATTTACGAGAAAGAATTCAGCAAATTTTCTTTATCTGTTTAAAAATACAAAGAGGGATGCTACATCATCTGCAAGAAGGGAAAATTCTAAAATTTTCCTAAAATTAGTACTTTGGGAAACAACTAAAAAAAACACTCCTGCTCCAATCTCCCATCACCCCCCACCAAGGTCATTTTACACACTACTACTCACCAATTTGGTTCATATTGATCAGGAGTGTAGATCGGGGCCAGGACTTCAACATGTGTAAAAAGGAAGGTGCCACTGTCAACTGTTTTTTGAGAAAATGGAGTTTGAAAGTTTTAGGCATGCATATATATACACTAGCGTGTGGTCACTAATAGCCAATGAGTCTGTAGCCAACCGAGTAAATCCTTGGTTTCATCACGTGGAGGATTCTGTTTCCTCCACCCCACATAATTCTAATAACAGGTTTATTACGATTGTGCAAATTATTAGTATCTAAGGAATCATTTATTGTTGACATAATCTTCATCTTAAAAATTCACCCCTACAGGTACATTTCAACCCACCATCAGCCTCTTTTACCAGTATAGTTACAGGTATAGCGTGTCTCATCCTATGAAAACCATTTTCTCGGTAATCCTGCAGCTAGTTTCGACCCCTAGAAACAGCTGTATGTGCACAAACAACTTCCAGTTGGTGGAGGGAGAAAGGGACCAACATTTACAGACATGAAGAATACTTCATTTGTTAGCCCCCAAAGTAGTTACAAGTCAATGCTCCAAGATGTCTGGTTTTACAAATAAATGTTTTGATGTGCCTGGTATTTTGACAGCAAGACATTGTGAACCTGATTGTAAAGACGAATAGTTTTACAATGAAGTTTCAAAAGAACAATTAAAAATGGCACTTGCTTACAACAGTGAACCTTCACCAATATAATCTCATCACTTCGAAATCTTCTGCAGTAATAATACAAGAACACATGGAAATTGGAGAAGAAATATTTTGCATAATTTTCAAAATGCTAGCAGAGAAACAACTCCTGGTGCAGGATGAACTAATTGCCCACCATGACACTGATGAGGAGGGTGTGTCTGAAGAAACTAAAAAAGTCACTTCACCTTCATAAAGAGAAGCAGTCAAAAATGGATAGTGATTAAATTCCACAGTAGCACAAGAATAGGGTCATCAACCTAGCAAGAGAGCATCTGGAATGGGGTTTGGCCAGTCTCTGTAGAAGGGGAGCTTCGTGCCTCAAAAGGACGAAAGGTTTCAAAATGTGGTAAGATCATGTAAAACAACAAGGGACAAGGCATGAACAACTTAGAAGTGATTTATGACTCTACAATCATTTCATAGAAGCTTGAGAATGTAATCAGCAGGTAATGCCAAGAAACCTGCAGCAACGAGCTCTTGCTCCTGCTACCCAATTTCCTAATTTAAATTTTCAAGCTTCTGACTTGTGAGTTGCGTTTTTCAAATGAAGACATCAAATTCATCTGAGAAAAATCACCAGATTTGTACCCGAGAGATAAAGCATTTCACTGCAGCAAGTCTCTGATGCAGCAGCAAATTTCCAAATGCAGACTTGAGCCCCCACACCAAAATACAACAAGGATTTTTTCCTTAACACGTTTTGTTACTAACAATGATCAAACACGTATTACACACCAGATTCACTTACATCAATTGCAATACAGTGGAACCTCACTTAACGAGCACCTCCCATAACGTGCAATATGCACAACAAGCAAAACAAATGGTAAACAAATGACTCGCTTAATGAGTGATGACGATTTAGTGTTACATCACTAGCTGTTCACACATGACAGAGTAAAAGTTCGACAATATGAATGCCTTCCTTTGTCGGTAGCGGCATATGAACAATGTCTTTAGTACATACTGCAGTCTGGGTTTAGCATTCTTTCTGCTACCATCTTAGCACAGCTTGTGATCACACTTTTTTCTTAACTTGCACTCACATAGAGTTTTTTTATGTGAGAATTTTAATAACATCCGCAGAAATATCCCTGAAGATAAAGCAGCAATAAGACAACCATAAGAGAAACAAAATGACCTTTGAAATGAAGAGTAAAATCACTGAAAAACAAGAATGTGGTGTGAGTGTTGCTGATTTAGCATGCACATACAATCAGTCTACATCAACTATTTGCATTATCCTCAAGAATAAGGATAAGATTAAGAAGGTAGATGCTACAAAGGGATTGACAAGAGTATCTCAACAATGGTTTAGTATTCTGGATGACGTCAAAGGGTTGCTCCTTATACGGATAAATGAAAAAAATTGCAAGGTGACACTATTAATGAGAACGACATTTGTGGGAAGATGAGAATGATTTTTGCTGACCTTGTCAAGAAGATGCCATCATCATCAGCAGCTGAAGAAGTGTTTAAGAGAAGCCGTGGGTGGTTCGAGCAGTTTAAGGTGAGGATCAGCATCCACAACATTGTCAGACTCAGTGAAGCCTGCTAGCTCCAACACAAAGGCAGCACAGAACATCAGCAACTTCAAGATGCTGATAGATTCTGATAGTTATCTGCCACCATAGGTTTTTAATTGTAATGAGAAGGCTCTATTCCGAGAAAAGATGCCAAACCCTACCTTTATGACAGTATAGAAAAATGCACTGCCTGGTCACAAGCCAATGAAAGACCATTTCACACTGCTATTCTGTGCCAATACAAGCCATTCAGAAGCTCCAAGAGCCTTTAAAAATCATAAAGTCCAGAAGAGGTTAAATGTGGTGTGGAGGTCCAACAACAAGGCTTGGATGACATGGGACCTTTTTTGTGATTGGATCAATGAAGTGTTTGGCCCTTCGATGCACAAATATTTGCTCAAGATCAATCTGCCGTTCCAGGTGTTGTTTGTTATGGACAATGCTCCTATACATTCTCCAGGCTTACAAGTCCACCACCTTGGAGAATTTCAGTTCATCAAGATCCAATTTTTGCCTCCCAACACCACGCTGTTACTCCAGCTTATGGCCCTATATATTATTTCTAACTTTAAGAAGCTGTACACTAGAGCACTCTTCGAGCATTGCTTTGAGTTGAATGAAGTTACCAATCTCCTCTCAGAGAATTTTGGAAACATCATTTCAAAATTGTTGCCTGTGTCAAGATGATTGAAAGGGCATGGGAAGGGGTTACCAAGAGAACTCTCACTTCTGCTTGGAAGAAGCTTTGGCCAGAGTGGGTTGTCAAATGTGACTCTGAGGCATTTGAATCAGTATCTATGGAGTCTGTAGTCAACGAGATTGTGTCTTTGGCCAAGAGCACACAACTGGAGGTGGATAACAATGATATCGATGAGCTTGTGCAACATCATAGCCAAGTAATGACCAGCGATGAGCTTATGGAGTTGCAGGATGTTTCACAGCAGGATGTTGTGGAGAGGAGTTCTTCAGATGATGATGATGATGAGGAGGAGGAGGAGGAGGAGGAGGAGGAGGAGGAGGAGGTGATAAAAGCACAGCAGAAATCTTCTTGCACAATACGAGAAATGCTTAAAACATGGGAACCGACTGCAACGTACATTGAAAATCATAATCTCAATAAAGCAATGGCTACACGCGCTGCAAATTCATTTGGCGAAATAATGCTATGTCACATTTTTGCCAGTGTTGTAGTATCAGCATAAACAAATGACTATAGACAGCTTCGTAGTAAAAATGAGTTTGTTATGTATTGTAAAAAATAAAGCACATAATACAACACATATAATTTTCTTTGAATAAATGGCATGAATAAGACAAAGCTTTTAGTACTTTTTCTCCATTAAACACATTATTGTATTTTACATTAATTTATATAGGATAAATTGTTTCACACTACAAGAAAGATTCTGGAATGAATTAAGCTTGCTATGTGAGGTTCCACTGCACTATTTTTATAAACCATACAACGCTAATTTGTAAATGTTCTAGAGTGTCAATATCAATCAACATATGACTGAACTCTGCCTTTTATTCAGCTCTTTTTATTTAAACAGGGGGGGCTGCATCTTCATGGGTACTGGAATCAGTCAGGAAGGAAACGTATTTGGATGGAATTGGCTGCAGCATAAACTAAGGAGCCAACCTCAGCATTTGCCTAATTTAAAAATGGGAAACCACAAAAAACCATTTTCAAGGTTGCTGGCACACGGATTCAAACCACCTCGTCTCTGAAATTAAGGGATTGCTAGCTCAACATGCAGAGCCATTCCAGTCAGAGCAGAATTAAGAAAAAGTGATTGTTGTGTATTGTTTTAAAATAAAGCGAAATGCATCGCAAATAAAGATGGTAGTCTGAAATTGCATGCGTTTCCTTTAATAGTGTATGCATGGTGCATGAATGCACGTATATTTTAAGATGTAATTTTGCATGGAATTGCTGTCTTCAGCTGTTATAGTATTACAAGAGCGTAAATACATTTTGTATGAAAAAGAGGTGTGGGGGTTGCGGGAATGCAAGGCACAGTTGGCTCAGATGACTGCAAGCAGCCTGCTGAAAAAAAATCTAGAAACGAACAATAGAATGAATGTGTCGCCATCACACACCCTTTCCGTTCTCCACAAACTGCTCTGCATTGTTCCGTAATGGAACTGGTTTTTATAACTGAGTACAGCCCAGGTGGCCAGATTGGCGACATTTTGGCATTTGCACTACTAATGATAGAATATTCAGCAAATTTGTTAAAAGAAATGGAACTATCAACATTAAGGAGATATTTTCATTTATCAATGGGTTTTTTGGGTGGCACTGGTAAATCCAAATGTATTTTTATGTACTGATTTAAATTTAATGTTATTTGTAATGATACTCACCACTCTGCTGTCTTGCGTAATACTGAAATATTGCAACTCCGAACTAAACTGAATAAAATATAGACGGGTCATAGCCAATAGCGGGTTGGATATTTAGACACTTTAAATCTATCATTGGCTTTGTTGACTATCGATAGTGCATATCCATTTTTCATTGCACAATCGTCCGCCCCAGTAGCTGAGTGGTCAGCGTGACGGATTGCCGTCCTCTGGGCCCGGGTTCGATTCCCGGCTGGGTCGGCGATTTTCTCCGCTCAGGGACTGGGTGTTGTGTTGTGTTCATCATCATTTCATCCCCATCCGGCGTGCAGGTCGCCCAATGTGGCGCCGAATGTAATGAGACCTGCGATATGGCGGCCGGACCTGCCCCGCGAGGGGCCTCCCGGCCAATGACGCCAAACGCTCATCATCATCATCATCATCATCATTGCACAATCTAAAACCAAAGCACCTTTCAGTTAAACTACATGGCAACTAGGTCATGTGTAATTTCTTTTAGGTGATTTTGGGGGTGGGGGGTCAGAGGGGGGGGGGGGGGGGGGGAGTTCCCGATGGTTGCCTTATAATTCAATTACAAACTAAAGTCCCCGAAGGACCCAAGGAGCTATGTCATACCAACCAATAGTGTGTCAACCATCTGCTTATTACATGATCTCGACTTCAGTATAGCAAGTAGTCAGAACATTACTTTTTATCAGTCTTTAACGTCAGCTTTTCCAATGTAAAGTTGCAATTTCTCATTCAAATAGCTGATCAATTGCCTACGTAAGGCTGTGTATAACTTCATTCCATTACTACTATCAAGGAAAAATCAGGCTCTATTGTCCTCTGTATAGGAGTAAGGTATTATTTCATAATGCATGGTTTCAGTATCATGAGATTTTTTAATGCTGAGTGTCTGATATGAAGGTGGCTGCAGTGGTCAGCTGAAACAGGACTAATGACTGTTCTCATTTCATAAATAATGCAAAAAATTTGAATAATAAATAAAATATTTCTGAACACTGTAATGAAAGGTGCAGCACTTTTGGAAAGCAATTTCAGGAACTCTTCACATTTTAATAGTAGAAGTCTCCTACACAAACATAGGCTTCTGTGGCCATCATCATTCTAAGTAAACCAACTCCAAGTATGGGACCACGTTGTTACAGATGAATGTTTCAGTAACTGCTGCTAGTGATTTCCTCTGGAAGATGTAGGCTGCTTGCAGTGGCTGAAAACATTGTCTATGTCACAATGGAATAACACAGTCACATGTCCAGAAAATTTTTATTCAGTGGGCTCATATCAGCTTCTGCAGCTGTTCAAAATTTCAAAGCCAGCAATCAGTTGCAACATTCTGAAGTGTGTTGTGCACTGGTGGAAGCATTGAGACAGTACATTACTCACATAAGTAAATAGTTTCAGATTATTTTGAAAACACTTTAAACATTTAACTGTTACACACGTCCAACAATTCCCACTATTTCATTTTATCTTTAAGTAAAACAGCCAACAAAAAGTGTACAGTATAGTGCTCTAAATATGATATAAAATCAGAAAATATGTTTGTGTTCTTCAAAGAAAAAGAGTATCTGATTGAAAAAAATGGTATATGTCATGTAGTATTAGCTTCTTTAAAATGGCACTGTATTTAATTATTTAAAGTTACAAATGTAGACCAGAAAAAATAAAAACACTATCACTTTTTGGACTAAAAATCTGTAATATGATTCAGATGGTCCAAAATATAATACTGTCATCCTTGGTAAGATTTAATCCTTTTTTATGTTTTTGTAGAGTATTTCTTGCACACATCAATTCCTATTTATGGTGATTTTTATTATCATACATTTTTTGTATACAAGAATCCGTAGTGTACTGTGTATGTTATATTTTTCGTAAGTTAGACAAAATATTAACTGAAAGGGATCAATGTTACCATGTGACATGGGTTACACTGAGCCCTCAAACTTGTTTTGTTATTAACACCTTCAGAATAGTCCTGGGATAAATGTTAGTGTAGTAAAGCTAGATATCAGAGAAACATGCAATTCTATGAATATAATTGCCAATCCATTACTTAAACACTTTACAAAAAACTTATATTGACAAAAAACGTTAAACTCCTATTACGAAAATGCTCCCCAGAAATTTATACTAAATTCTAGATCCCTCAGCCTGTAACTCTAGTGGAGGCAGCTTGCCAATCACATCTCAGAATGAGGCAGTGAACATATCAAGTTCTTTCGGAACCTATGTAGTTTTCATTGAGTCAGTGGTGTGAAGCCCCATTACTTCAGCTACATTTTCCTTTGTTGCAATTTTTTGATTAATATAAACATAGTGAAAAGTCTGCTTCCCCCCCCCCCCCTCCAACTACTTTCACAATAACAAAGTCATTTGGAAAAAGATTTTGACACTCAAACTTAGTGAGTCTGAAGCATCAAAATCACTTTCATCAGTCTCCAGAGTCTCTGGCAGTTTCATTACACCAAGCTCATCTTCTGATGAAGAATTATTACCCTTTTTAGAGATTTTCTTGGACTTTCAGAGTTCTTCATTAGCTGTGGATGACTTGGAACAATTAGTCTGAGGATCGTTTGTATCATTTGTACCTGCAGACAATATGAACTTCTTATGTAGTGCAGACATATTTTCATTTGATGACCTTTTGAATGATTTTGGGCCAAAGTTTAATGCATGAACAGCTAAAACAGCTTTACCAGGGGGTTACATCAATTTTCTTTCTTTATGTATTTGAAAGGGGGTATTGGTTTTTTTTCTTTTTACATAGAGACTTTAAATAAGAAACCAGAGATTCAGCTACAGCTTCCTTTTTTTCTTCCGTATCCTGTTCACCAGGAAGTTTTGAGAGTGCAGCTACTTTTTAGAGTGGGAATATTCCACATGCCATGAACTCATTTTGGAGATTCATCTTAATCTCATCCCCTAGACAATTTATGAATTTGTTATGAAGGGTTGGAAACATTGCCTTCGGTACTGTTGAGAACGGTGGATTGCTCATTTTGTTCCTTTACTATCACTGTGACACTCTCCCATGGATCAAACAAAACTGTGACCACTCACACTGCCCTTCTCTATATATGTTCAATATCCCCTGTTAGTCCTATTTGGTACTGGTCTCACACATTTGAGCAATATTTTAAAACTGGTCGCACGAGTGACTTGTAAGCAATCACCTTTGTAGACTGATTGCACTTCTCCAGTATTCTATCAATAAACTGAAGTCTACCATCTGCTTTACCAACAACTGAGCCTATGAGATCAATCCACTTCATATCCCTACAAAGGGTTACACCCAGGTATTTGTATGAGTCAACCGATGCCAACAATGACTCACTGATATTATAATCATACAATATAACATGTTTTTTTCATTTTGCAAACAGCACAATACTGCATTTCTGAACATTTGAAACAAATTGCCAATCTTTGTACCGCTTTGAAATCTTATCAAGATCCGACTGAGTATTTATGCCGCTTCTTTCAGACAGTACTTCATTATAGATAACTCCATCTTCTGCAAAAACTATTAATATTGTCGCAAGTTTATTAATTAAGATACAGCCTGAACAGCAAGGGTTGAAACAAACTTCCCTGGGGCACATCCAAAGTTACTTCTTTTTTGACAATGAGTATCCACCCAAGATAACATACTGCATCCTCCCTACCAAAAAGTTCTCAGTCCAGTCACAAATTTCACTGACACTCCATATGATTTTACTTTTGACAGTAAGCGTTGGTGCAGCTTTGAGTCAAATGCTTTTCAGCAATCAAGAAATACTTTATCTGCACGACTGCCTTGATCCAAAGCTTTCAGTATGTCCTATGAAAAAGTAGAGTGTTGCATTTCACATGATTGATGTTTATGGAGTCCATACTGGTCGGCATTTAGGAGATCATTATTTTCAAGATACTTCATTATGTTTGAGCTCAGATGATGTTCTAAGATTCTACAGCAAATCAATGTCAAGGATATTGGAGAGTAGTTTTGCAAATAATTTCCACTAACCTTCTTGTAGACTGGTGTGACATGTGCTTCTTTCCAAGAACTGGGCACAGATTTTTGTTTGACAGATGTACAATTGATTATAGTTAGAAGAAGGGCTAACTCAGCTGCAAATTCAGTAAAGTATCTGACAGGAATTCCATCGGGGCCTGGAGCTTTGTTTAATTTTAATGATTTCAGCTGTTTCTCAACACCACTGACACCAATACGTATTTCATTCATCTTTTCAATGGTATAAGGATTAAACTGGGGCAAGTCTTCTATGTTTTCCTCTGTAAAGGAACATTTGAAAACAGAGTTAAGCATTTCAGCTTTAGCTTTGCTACCCTCAATTTCAGTTCTGTCCCATTTGCTGGGGACTGGACACTAACTTTGGTGCCACTAACAGCTTTTACATCTGACCAGAATTTCTTTGGGTTCTGTGAAAGATCACTTGACAATATTCTTCTATGGTATTTACTGAAGGCATCACGCATTGCTCTCTTAACAGCCAAACAGGTTTCATTCAGTATCTCTCTATCTATAGCCCCACACTTTGTTTTACATCTATTATGCAGTTATCTCTGTTTCTTTACTGAATGTATACCATGGAGTTTCCCTCCCATTATGAACTGTTCTACTGGGTACATATTTGTCCAGTACATGATCAATTATATATTCTTTTGCAGTTGAGCCAGAGTTCCTGTACATGCTCCTGCACTGTGATGAAAGTTTCAAGTTCTTCACTGAGATGTGACACTAATGATTTTTTATCTAGTTTACTGAACATACATACCTTTCTACTTGTTTTAGTTGTCCTTTGCACTTCGGTAATCATCGTTGTCACAACTGTCATGGTCACTGATACCAGTTTCGGTATGAACATCCTCAAAGAGGTCAGGTCTATTTGATGCCATTAGATCCAACATATTTCCCTCATGAGTGGGGTTCCTAACTGTCTGTTCTACATAGTTTCCAGAGAAGACATTTAGTAAAGTTTCACAAAATGCCTTATCACATCCACCACTAACAAAACTGTAATTTTTCCAGTTAATTGTTGTATGATTAAATTCTCCACCAATGATTACAGTATGTTTGGAGAATTTACATACAGTGAACTGAGGTTTTCTCTCAATTTTTCAGTTACATCAGGAGAAGGGTCTGGTGGGTGATAGAAGGATCCAATTCTCATTTTACTCCCACCCCTGATACTGAGTCTCGCCCAAACAATCTCACATGCAGCCTTAATGTCTGCCCCAGTGGATCTGAGTTTCTTGTGTACTGTGACAAAGACACTTCGTCCATTTCCAATTTTCCTATCCTTTTGACATACACTTAAAATTTCCCCAAAAATCTCACGGCTATCAATTTCAGTTTTCAACCAGCTTTTTATACATAGTATTACGTGAGGTTCACTGGTCTTCATGAGCACTTCAAAGTCTGGAGCTTTGTTGCAAATGCTTTGGCAGTTTACCATTAGGATTTTAAAACTCTCACACGGGGGAGACGTTTCTTTCATATTTACACTGATACTTCTGGGCTTCATACAGCTGTTGTTATCTGGAATGGATGGAGAGTCGCCTAACCTAAAAAAACTCGTGTGCACGCCGCACACAGTCAGCTGTCTGAGTAGGCCTAAGAATGTTAACTTTAATACCTGTAATATGTAGCGGAAAACCCTGTCGTCAGTAGCAGCAACAGAGTCTGCTAATATGTGTTCTTTTGCAGATATTAGTGCATTTTTATTTCCTACCTTAATTGTTCTACTTTTCCTGAACTGGTTTTCACTGGGGTTTTCTGATATACCAAGTCTCTTGACTATTTTTAATTAACAAGATCACTTCTTCCAATGTTTTCTTATCCACCTCTAGGTACCGTCTTGTGCCTGGAGACCACTGATAAGTTCAAGGCACTGCAATTCAATTTTTAATTTAGTTATGGCTTTACTTTATGTATGCAAACTGACACTTTATTCTTTAACTTCACTGTATATGGAACTATAGCCTATTATGTCCATTCTTTACAGTTAAAATGAAACATCAATCTCAATCTAAAACTATTGCAATAACTAGAAAAACTGTAACAAAAGAAACTGTTTAACTATGAATTTAAAGTCATTGTTGCCCCATTCTTAATTTTGTAAACAATGATCATAAATTATACTTTTGTTTTCTGCCATACTTGGGCAAATACACTTGGATTAATGGAAATTTGGTGATAATGTTTAGGCGGCCAATGTTATCTTGAGGGGGAAAAAGTTAGCTGACCAGTGTCACCCTCCTTTAAAGAAAGGTGAATTTTTAATTGTTAAAATTATTGTACGGTTGACAAGATCAGACAACTTCATAAAAATGTGAGGATTTGAACATATAAGAACCTGATGGTGATAGGATTAACCACTTCTTCTGGGCCAAGAAAGATTTCCCAATTCAATTTATACGCAGATATCTAGGGCTTACTTAAAAATTTTTTTTGAACCATAGTATTTTTTAAATTTTATTTTAAAGTGTGCGAATTCAAATCAACAAACTCCTTTGTATTGTACAATAATTTTTATTTTCAAGAAGATATACAAGTTTATCCTGAAATGGAAAGAAAAGGGTGAAACTGACCTTGGGGTCATAGTTATCCCCAGAGGGTCAGAATTCCTCTGGTTGACGGTACACACTGATACTCTTATGTACATAGAAGATGGAGTATTGAGATCTTAAAATCAGATACAGAACTGAGAAAATGAGACATATGTGTAACTGGGAGTATTCTGTGGTGGATATTTTTAGGATGTTTAGGGCACGAAAGGGACGCCAGAGAGAACTACATAAATTTCTTTGATGTATAAACATAGACTGAACCGACAAATGAAAATTTGTACTAAGGACAGGATTTGAACCCAGGTCTCCTGCTAAATACATCATCCTATCATTGTGGGACTACTGGGCAGTCCATGCAGTTGTGCAAAGCTGTTACAGCAGGATGACAGTGGTTAGCACATCTGCCCAGTGAGCATGAGATCCACATTTGAATCCCAGCTTATGCACTTATTTTCATTTGTCACTTTGGTCTGCATATATACATCATAGATGTTTGAGACTTGGAAAAGTCTCTGAAACCATATAGTTTCAACTGAAAAAATTCTTTATTTCTTTTTCCTATTCTTAAAAAAGTCAACAAATAATGGGAAGGAACTATTTACTATTATACTTAATATATTGACTTGAATAAAAAAATAAGGATACACAAAATGGTGTCACCTCCCTCCCCGTTTATTTCCCCATCAATGTCAGCAGAACCATTAAACGTAAAGCAGATTCCTTTTTTGACAAACCCTTGTCCACAGACTTCACAAAAATAATTTCTAGGTCATTTTCCACTATGGTGCATACATATCTGCAGCTGTACCAATCTGTCTTTTCTCCTTGAAATTTAGCCAGGATATTACAATCTCCTCCACCCATATGTGCTGTATCAGTCATTACAGTAGGCTCCAGAAAGGATTCTTCAAAGTAATCAGCATTGTACAGGCTACCATCACTCTTCAAAAGAGACATGGAATCAGCTTCCTGCCTACTCCTTTTTAGTCAGAAGTTTTTCTTTTTCTACCATGAGATTACTGTAGTACTCTGAGATTTTTATCTGTGACACTGGATCTATCTGACTAAGTTTGGTCATAGGTTTGTCACTTATTTATTGATTTATTTTTCAAAGAGTAAATTCTCAAAAGTTGCTGAAGATTCACTGCTGCCAACAGAGGTTACACTACTTCTTCCAGAACCATTAGCTTCAACTCCTCAATCACTGCAAGGCTACATGGCATCACATTCAGAAACACTGTGACTTGGATGAACACTACACTTTTCTTGAAGCCTGAAATCACGTTTTTAGGCTTCAGAGTATCTGGCTGAACTATGCAGACAACACCCACACATTCCAATTTAGACAGTGTAATCAGTTTCTTTGCTACCGAATCAATATTTTGTTACCTTAAACATTCAATGACTTAAAACGACAAATATCTAAAGGTTGCACCTGGTCAGCTGTGTATGGTGGCAGTTTCATGACTGCAACTTTTTTGTCTTTGCTTCTTCAAATACTGTGGGATCTAAATTACCAGGGTGACCACCCAAAAGTAAAAGCCTTTCTAAGCCTTTCTTTTACAGTATCACAGGAATGACTGAAGTAGCTTGAAAAGATTGATGTTGTCAAGGAACTATGACCTTCATTTGAAGAAAATGCACCAGGTAAATGAGCCGTCCCCAACAACAGCTAGAAATACAGCACAACTACTGCTGCTGCATTATTGTCATCAGCAGCACACATCTGGTATGGACAATAAAATATTTAGAGTATCACTTTTAGGCATCATCTGTATCATATTTTGGAAAAGGACATACAATATTTAAGGATTATACTGATTGTTTAATAATTACCTTCATATAACAAACATGACAATAAAGAATAATCCAACATTCAGAGCACTGTTTTCTGTGTACATAACAGAGTTAGTAGATACCAACTCAATATTTTTATAAATGTGGCAAATGTTTTAGAACTGGGTCCAATTTTATTTTCAAACAAAATTGCTGCTTGTATTAAAAAAAAATTTTTTTTGAAGTTTTGAAGTTTATATTGAAAAAAAAAAAAAAATTATGACTGAATATTCCTAAATAACGGCAGCGTAAATAACAGAGCATCTTTGATGAGTCAGGCTTTCTTATGAAGAGATCGAGTGTACAACTGTTTCGAAAATTTTAAGTGTATCTGCTTTAGGACACCTTACCCTAAGTAATTTTCTTTCATCAACTGACCTTTATATTTTTAGATCAATTTTCCTCACGAATTAAATTTCTAGGACTTACTAAAACAGTGATGATATTTCAGTTTCCAAATAATGCGCTTTTTCCCACCAGTCAGCTTCATTATGTTTTCCTTATGTTAGTTAAGGAGTTGACACAATACATGCATGTCCAGGTTATCTAATTGCCATGGATATCATTCCTTTGATGAGACACATAAGACCTACCAGGTGCTTACAAGTGAGAACCAAACCTTTTGGCAACAGCATAAAACACAGGGCAACAACTGATATGCACACTGATGTGTAATGGCAATACCATACACAGGGTGCAGTTATAAACATTTAATTTCAATCTTTCTGAGTTGTGAGTGTTATTTTCCACAAATGAGTAAATTTCTAACCTATTAATTTTGTTAACACTCATGTGTGAACAGTCTACATGTTACACACCTCAAAAAAATTTGGAAATTAGTGAAACAAATGCTTTTTTGTGAAACAGTCAGCACATACACTACAGTATCAAATTTAACCAAATTGAAAACTGAGTGCCAGAGTTTTCACGAAAATAAGTGATACACCAAAGGATCAACTGAAGCACTCAATACTGCTTTGTCAACTAACAACCAAATATTATATCAGATGAATGCTTCTTATCCTGGCTTTGAAAAGTGATTATGGATGTAATCTCATAACAATCAGACAAAATCTAGTGCTCATCCATCTACAAAATAATTTTGATAAATAAAACCAGTTTTTCAAAGATAAAACATTATTTATTTGAACTGCAAACATCGAAAACTCCAACTGCTGCTTCATATGTCTGCCATACCGGTTTGCAGGTGGTGTATTTGTCGCAATAGAGAAGAAACTCAAATCCACTGACATAGAAATTGAAGCTGCATGTGTAATTATTTGGGCACAACTCCGTATCAGGGGTTAGCATAAAAATAATACACTCCTGGAAATGGAAAAAAGAACACAATGACACCGGTGAGTCAGACCCACCATACTTGCTCTGGACACTGCGAGAGGGCTGTACAAGCAATGATCACACGCACGGCACAGCGGACACACCAGGAACCGCGGTGTTGGCCGTCGAATGGCGCTAGCTGCGCAGCATTTGTGCACCGCCGCCGTCAGTGTCAGCCAGTTTGCCGTGGCATACGGAGCTCCATCGCAGTCTTTAACACTGGTAGCATACCGCGACAGCGTGGACGTGAACCGTATGTGCAGTTGACGGACTTTGAGCGAGGGCGTATAGTGGGCATGCGGGAGGCCGGGTGGACGTACCGCCGAATTGCTCAACACGTGGGGCGTGAGGTCTCCACAGTACATCGATGTTGTCGCCAGTGGTCGGCGGAAGGTGCACGTGCCCGTCGACCTGGGACCGGACCGCACCGACGCACGGATGCACGCCAAGACCGTAGGATCCTACGCAGTGCCGTAGGGGAGCGCACCGCCACTTCCCAGCAAATTAGGGACACTGTTGCTCCTGGGGTATCGGCGAGGACCATTCGCAACCGTCTCCATGAAGCTGGGCTACGGTCCCGCACACCGTTAGGCCGTCTTCCGCTCACGCCCCAACATCGTGCAGCCCGCCTCCAGTGGTGTCGCGACAGGCGAGAATGGAGGGACGAATGGAGACGTGTCGTCTTCAGCGATGAGAGTCGCTTCTGCCTTGGTGCCAAGTGCCAACACCCGGCATCATGGTGTGGGGAGCGATCTCCTACACTGGCCGTACACCACTGGTGATCGTCGAGGGGACACTGAATAGTGCACGGTACATCCAAACCGTCATCGAACCCATCGTTCTACCATTCCTAGACCGGCAAGGGAACTTGCTGTTCCAACAGGACAATGCACGTCCGCATGTATCCCGTGCCACCCAACGTGCTCTAGAAGGTGTAAGTCAACTACCCTGGCCAGCAAGATCTCTGGATCTGTCCCCCATTGAGCATGTTTGGGACTGGATGAAGCGTCGTCTCACGCGGTCTGCACGTCCAGCACGAACGCTGGTCCAACTGAGGCGCCAGGTGGAAATGGCATGGCAAGCCATTCCACAGGACTACATCCAGCATCTCTACGATCGTCTCCATGGGAGAATAGCAGCCTGCATTGCTGCGAAAGGTGGATATACACTGTACTAGTGCCGACATTGTGCATGTTCTGTTGCCTGTGGTTCTGTCAGTGTGATCATGTGATGTATCTGACCCCAGGAATGTGTCAATAAAGTTTCCCCTTCCTGGGACAATGAATTCACGGTGTTCTTATTTCAATTTCCAGGAGTGTAGTTGGATGTTTCTAATGCCCACCAGACTCATCTCCCGATGTAACCGAAAACTTTAGAGAAAACCTCATTTCACTTGTATGCAAGGTCCACAATCACACCATAATCATTGATGGAGACTTCAATCATCCAACAATCAGTTACAGTGTTATTAGTGGCAGGCATGATAGGACATCATGTGAAACATTACTGCATGCCTTTCCTGAAAACTATGTAGAACAGATAGAAAGGAACACCACTCGTGATGGAAATATATTAGACCTAATGGCCATAGACAGACTTGACCTCTTTGAGGATGTCTACATCAAAACTGGTATCAGTGACCATGACATGATTGTGGGAACAATGACTGTAGACAAACTGTAGCTCAAGTTTAAAAGAATAGCTGATCATGCACTGGATAGATATGTACCCAGTAGAACAAAATTGGCTCTAAGCACTAAGGGACTTAACATCTGAGGTCATCAGTCCCCTAGACTTAGAACTACTCTAACCTAACTAACCTAAGGACGTCACACACATCCATGCCCGAGGCAGGATTCGAACCTGTGACCGTGGCAGGTGCACGGTTCTGGACTGAAGCGCCTAGAACCGCTCGGCCACAGTGGTCAGCCCCAGTAGAACAGTTCACATTGGGAGGGTCACTCCACAGTATGCAGTCATTGTAAAGAAACTTTTAAAGAAACAGAGATTACTGCATAATAAGTGTAAATCAAAGCGTAGGGCTGTAGGTAGATAGATGCTGAATGAAACGCATTAGACTGTCAAGAGAACAATGCATGATGCTTCCAATGACTACCGTAGCAGAATATTATTGTGTGATTATTCACTAAACCCAAAGAAATTCCCGTCAAATGTAATGGCTTTTAGTGGCACCATAGATAGTGTCTAGCCCTCAGCGAATTAAACAGGAATTGAAATTTAGGGTAGCAATGCAAAAGCTGAAATGCTTAACTCTGTTTTCCAATGTTCCTTTAGGAAGGAAAACACCTGTGAATTACCCCAATTTAATACTGACAAGATGAATGAAATAAATAAATATTAGTGTTAGTGGTGTTGAGAAACAGCTGAAATTGTTAAAACCGAACAAAGCTACAGGCCCCAATGGAATCCCTGTCAGATTCTATACTGAATCTGCAGCTGAGTTAACCCCTCTTCTAACCACAATGTACCATAGATCCCTTGAACAAAAAACCATGCCCAGTTCTTGGCAAATGGCACAGTTCACACCCTTCTACAAGAAGGGTTGTAGAAGTGATCCATAAAGTTACCATCCAATATCCTTGACATTGATTTATTGTAGAATCTTAGAACATATTCTGAGTGCTAACAAAATACGGCATCCTGAACAGAATGACCTACTCAATGCCAACCAGCATGGAATTCAAAAACATCAATCAGGTGAAACCCATCTTGCACTTTTCTCACATGACATACTGAAAGCTTTGGATCAAGCCAACCAGGTAGATGCATATTACATACGACTCAGTACCACTCCTATGCTTAATGTCAAAAGTACAATCATATGGGGTATCAAGTGAAATTTGTGACTGGGCTGAGGACTTTCTGGTAGGGAGGACACAGCATGTTACCTTGCATGGAGAGTCATCATCAGATGTAGAAATAACTTTGGCATGCCCCAGGGAAGTGTGCTGGACCCTTTTTGTTCAGGTTGTACATTAATGACCTGACAGACAATATCAATAGTAAGATCAGGCTTTTTGCAGTTATCTATAATAAGTATAATCGCATAGGCTTCTGTGGCCAGAGTCAGTTGACATGAAAGTTTTCTGGGTATTGTAATGCGTCATAATGCATGAAACTACTGCTGCTGGAAAAAAAAAAACAACATTTCGGCCATGATTGCAGTGGCCTTCTTCTGGGTCTACTAATGAAGTACTATCCAAAAGTAGCTGCATAAATATTCAGTTCGATCATGATAAGATTTCACAGTGGAGCGAAGACTAGCAACTTGCTTCAAATGTTCAAAAATGCAAAATTTTGAGAGTCACAGAGATACTGCAAAGGAACTGAACTGGAAGACTCTTTGAAGATAGACGTAAGTCTATTAACAGTGAAAACCTATTAACAGAATTTCAAGAGTTGGTTTCAGATGATGACTCTAGGAATATACTACAATCTCCCACGTATTGCACACATAGCGACTGTAAGGATAAGATTTAGTTACTGCACCCACAGAGACATTGAAACAATCATTCTTCCCATGCTCAATTTGTGAGTGGGACTGGAAGGAACCCCAGTAACTGGTACAATGGAACATACTCTCTGCCATGCACCTCACAGTGATTTGCAGAGTATAGATGTAGGTGTAGAGTTCGTCACTAAAAATCAAATTTCTTGGGATTTCAGCAGAGTCAGATAAAAAGGATCATAACTGAGGTGGGAACTGTACAAGGCAGCATGACAATGACTCAGGTTTCAACAGTTCCTACTTGAAACAAGACTTACAGTGCCTTACACACACAAAATATGTCCTGCACAGGCTTCTCACTTGTTAACTATCAGCAAATCCACTTTCAAAAAGAAAACTGTACTTATCAATGCAACTAGCAATTCTGTTGTTTGAAGACTCATTCTGCATTCAAAATGACATGTAAGGCGGCTTGTAAAGTACAGACGTGGATTTTTTTATTTGTAATTTCTACGGATATGTACATTTTTTATTTGTACTACCCTTAACACTAATAAATAATTTTATTTGTTGGCAATTATCTTGATGTGGTGTTAGGATTTGCAATCAGCAATTACGTGCACTGTACGTCCCTTGATATTTTTTAATTGTCCCATCATGTAATGTAAACTTAGCTCAACTTTGTGAACAACAAATGCCAACATAAATACAAAACTAAACTAAACAACAATAGCCTAATTGAATTGTTAGCATTAATGAACCTTTGTTACACAACAGGATACAAAGACCTCTCTTAATGCAGGCAGGTTTAACAGCAAACTTAGACCCCCAGAGTTTGATCCTGGTGCCTCTAATGTTCTTGATTTGCATTAATGACCTAATGATTACAATTAAACACTGCAAAAGTAGTAATGTTTGCTGGTGATACAATGATCAAAGGGCCCAACTTCGGACCGCAGGATGCAGCCCAATCACTAACCAGATATGTATACAAATTGCTCACAGCAAATCTTTCAAAAATTAGAACAATACCGTTTCAGGTAACAAATAAAAGACTTCCTTTCCCTGAAATGGATATTAAAAATCGAAAAATTAATGAAATCACAAACACAAAATTCTTAGGCATCTGGATAGTCTCAATCAGTAATGCTGGTATGAGCAAACTGATCAGCAGCTCAGGAAACTTAATTCAGCTTGCTTTGCACTGAGTCATTTCTTAGTCTACTAACAGAGAAACAATGCTGAATGCCTTATTTTGAAACTTTTAGTTATGTAATCTCCTGTGCTATAATCTTTGGGGAAAATGTTGCAGGAGTAGAAAAAGTTTTCAAACTTCAAAAATAAGAATTAAGATTAATATAGGGAGTATCTAACAGAACATCCTGCAATATCTCTTTAAGTGTCTCAGCATATTTATTATTACAAGTCTGTATACATATACTCACAGATGATGCCTTTCACAGTATGCTGATGTTATAGCTCCATATTTAGCAATTATATACAACCACTCACTCACAGAAAGTTCCATACCTAAAGACTGGAAAATTGCTCAAGTCACACCAATACCCAAAAAGGGAAACAGGAGTAATCCGCTGAATTACAGGTCCATATCACCAATGTCGATTTGCAACAGTGTTTTGGAACATACACTGTGTTCGAACATTATGAATTATCTCGAAGAAAATGATTTATTGGCACATAGTCAGCACGGATTCAGGAAACATCGTTCTTGTGAAACACAAGTAGCTCTTTATACTCATGAGGTAATGAGTGCTATCGACAGGGGACGTCAAATTGATTCCATATTTTTACATTTCCAGAAGGCTTTTGACACCATTCCCCACAACCGTCTTCTAACCAAGCTGCGTGCCTATGGAATATCGCCTCAGTTGTGCGACTGGATTCACGATTTGCTGTCAGAAAGGTCACAGTTCGTAGTAATAGACGGAAAGTCATCGATCAAAACCAAAGTAACATCGGCGTTCCCCAAGGAAGTGTTATAGGCCATCTATTGTTCCTGATCTATATTAATGACATAGGAGACAATCGGAGTAGTCCTCTTCGATTATTTGCCGATGATGCTGTCATTTACAATCTTGTAAAGTCATTAGAGGACCAAAACAAATTGCAAAATGATTTAAATATCTCTGTGGTGTGAAAAGTGGCAACTGACCCTGAATAAAGAAAAATGTGAAGTTATTTACAGGAGTACTAAAGGAAATCTGTTAAATTTCGACTATGCAATAAGTCGCACAAATCTAAAGGCTGTATATTCAACTAAATACTTAGGGATTACAATTACAAATAACCTAAATTGGAACAATAACACGGATAATGTTGTGGGTAGAGCAAATCAGAGACTGAGATTCATTGGCAGTACACTTAGAAGGTGCAACAGATCTACTAAAGAGAATGCTTACACTACGCTTGTCCACCCTATTCTGGAGTAATGCTGTGCGGTGTGGGATCCAAACCAGGTGGGACTGATGGATGACATCAAAAAAGGTCGAAATATTAATAATATACTATTGTGAAATAGGGGAGATAGTGCCACAGACATGATACGTGAATTGCAGTGGCAATCATGAAAACAAAGGCATTTTTCGCTGTGATGCAATCTTCTCCTGAAATTTCAATCACCAGATTTCTCCTCTGATTTCAAAAACATTCTGTTGGCACCCACCTACACAGGGAGAAATGATCATCACAATAAAATAAGAGAAATTGGGGCTTGCACAAAAAAATTTAAGTGCTCATTTTTCCCGCACACCGTTAGAGAGTGGAATGGTAGAGAGACAGCTTGAAGGTGGTTCATTGAAACCTCTGCCAGGCACTTAATTGTGAATAGCAGAGTAATCACATAGATGTAGCCAATAACATGGAATTCTTTCAAACGAATTGTGGCATTCAGAATCATGGCACAAGACAGATGAAAATTTTCCACCTATACACTGCAACCCTCATGACAGTACACAAAGGAGTTAGTGAGTCAGCTATAAAAGTGTCCAATTTGGTTTTCATCCAAATAAACAAGCAAATAAAAAATGAACACACATTGAAAAGAAAACTGAATGCATTCCTTATAGATCAAACATTCTGTAAAATAAAGGAATTCTTAGAGTTAAAAGGCATCCCTCAGTTCAAGGATAGTGGAAACCATCATGGTAAAAACATCCATTCAAAAGAAAAATGTGGTACTTCTTCTTATGTAACGAAAAAAAGGTGCACTTTTACTACAATTTTGAAGATGAAAATATAAATTTATTCATTTATTAGGATAAAAATGACTACTTTCATTTATTCTCTTATTTTTAAGTACTTACTTAAACTTATGTCAGTACATTACAGGTTGCAAATGGGTAAGGTTGAAAGAATCAAAATCTATTTACCTGGGATGAGCATTCAGCAATATAGTCAATATCTTGCCGGCTAATCGTAGTATTCGTGTGGAACCCATCGTCTTCTAAGCGGTACTTAACCTTAAGGTAATAGCGCAAAACTTTTTTCAAAATCATAAGATCTCTTTCTAACTTTGTAAAATACTTCAGCAACAAAGAGCATGCGTTGCACACAATGTCATTCCATGATACAATAACAAAAGCACCGTCGCCCATGAGACTGCCAATGTTTTCCAGGAGATTAGCGTTGACAGACAGTAATTCCATTAACCATACACCGCCATCAGAAATAATCACATCGCAAACGAAACATTTACTTTTCCTTGGCACTTCTGTGGATGGTTTTCCAACAACGTTACCATTTTCTTCCACCATCTGAAGAGGACAGAAAGCTTTTCGTATAGGGGAAAAAAAACACCTATATCCTATGTACCGCAGAACACAAAATATAAACATACCGCCAATTGAGCAGAAACACAATCGGGATGGTTTCCTTTACTTCTCAAATGACATCCGAGTCCGAGTACAAATTATTATCTTTGACTTTGTTAATACAATCTCAGCGAGCTCAATACTAAACTTAAACAGACCGGCCATGATGAGCAGAGAAAAAACAGAAAAAAACACTGCGACGTGAGTTACAGTCCTGCAGGCAGTCAATGAATTTTAAGAAAGTCGTTCCATCTAGTAGAATTTAATAAGAATTAAAATAATTATTTAGAAGTAGGGTACCAAAAATGCTTGAGCACCACAGGTTTCCTGCACCTTGCAGGTCTTTTTTGGTGGAGTGTATCGCTCTCCACAGTAGTAACTGGTGTGGCTGAGTCAACAGTTGTCAGAAAAAGGGTATCCCACTACTGCTGCTATCTGATATCGAACTATTTTTTCTCTGCTTCCAATGAAGGATCCCCCCACCGCCAACGGAGTGTCTCCTGCTGGCAGTTGGGTGAGCACCGCCCTCGTTGAGATTTCCTCCGCCTCTGTAGAGGTCTTCCCCGCCGCTGCAGATAAGGTTTCCTCTGCTGCCAGCGTGTTGCCATCTGCTGTAGGTATCCCAGCCTCATCTGCAGGCGACCTGGCCTTTGCTATAGGAGATCTGACGTTTGCACTAGTTGGCCTGACCTCAATTGCGTGTGACCCAGAGTTGTGATATCCAGACAGCGCGATTCTCGTACCAACCTCATGAAATTCTCGTATTTTAGTAAAAATTCTCGTACGTTTTGAAATTTTTTTGTATCTACAGCTTTACAAAACCTTATTTACATGTGAATAAAACTATGAACAAGAATTTGTAATTATGAAACAAATTCGATGTCTACAACTTCTTCTTCCTGTTTCGTTTTATAAACAGTATCCGACGTCATTTTCTCGTACATTTCGTGTGCTGGCTCAAAAGTTACACATGTTCCGTTGTTTCCTGGTCGGTCTTTAATGCATCACAGGCAAGAAGTGCTCCATTCAGTGTACTGGTTTGGAGTCTGTTTCTAATTTTGGTTTTCATGAGGTTTACCTGAAGTTGAACACGAAACTTCAATAACCTGACAAGAATGAAATCATATTATTAACTAGTTATTAGCTTCATTGCTTTACATACCTTAGCAAAAACTCTTTCGCAGTCTGCATTTGAATGAGGTAAACTCAAAATTGAGAGAGCGAAACGCTCAATTCCTTAAATTCTTCAGATTCGTTATTTAATATATTCCACACTTTATCCGGTGATTGTTCCTTTTGTAGTGAGTCTGGGAGACAAGCCAAAACCAGAGGGAGACGCCTCCACTGGTCATCTGTAGTTTGTGCTAAATCGAGATCTGAGGGAGGAATTATACGTGGCAACAGTTCCATTAAAGGCATGAGTGAAGGTGTTGTATCCTGGAAACTTTGTGACAGAGCATTTGTAAGTTTGAGTGCCGCTAGTTTGGACAGCACTTTATCTTCCATATCATACCGTAATTTGATCTGGCACAAAGCTGTCTGTAATATTTGAGAATAATAGCTCTCATTAGGTATGCCACACACAAATGTATAAAAAACAATAAAACACAAATTATATATGATTTCAGGCAAACGAGGTGTACTTACCACAAGAAAGTTCCTGCATCGATGATAAAAATCCTTGATATGATGTGGGTGATTCTTTATCTCTGGTGTGCCAACGTTCTTCAGAATTTTCACACCCAAATACAGTTGTGAATCTTCCAGATGATGAGCTGCATTTTTTGGGTCAACATCACTGATATTTTTTACCATGACATAAGTGCGTTTCATGAAATACAGAAGAATTTCTGTATAGAGAGCTTTAATCTTGTCATGAAGGTCAACAATTACTACTGCTCTACACTGGAAATACTCGTTGAAAGTAGTAAAGTTTGGTAGAATCCACTCTAAGAACATATAATACATTTTTGCAAAGGAGTCATGTAAACAGTTAAAAACTTGTTCAGCACTTAGAACTCGCTCAGAAAGCCATTTTTGGTTAAAAAAACAGCATTAGAGCATCCCAGTTTGCCAACAATGTCCGAACAACCGCGATCATTGACAGCCAACGTGTCTGTGAAGGATGTAGTAATTTGTGTGGTTCCAAGTTTAAAAATACCTGGAATAAAACATAATGTTTAGCCTATTTCCACACGATCGGATGTAAAATAAAGTCTATGAGATATAAAATGCTACAATACCTGAAATTCCTTTAACTCTGTCTGCCTCTTCGCACTAAGTTTGAAAAAACCATAAATATTCCTCGCGAGGTCCTCACAATCTCTTGGAGGTTTCTTGCACGCCTCGCTTGCGCATATATGCACCGAATGACAAACACACTTCATTACAAATATTCCCGGGCAGCTATCTCGGAATCTGCTTGCTACAGAATTACGAACTCCCATCATAGTATTGCAACCATCTGCTCTAAAGCTAATAATATTGGCAAATGGAATGTTATGCTGTTGAAACGTTTTTACTACACCATTGTAGAGATATTCTGCAGTAGAAGCTTTCTCAACATTTAAGTCTCCATCTTCATTAACTTTATATAGCTCCCAAAACTTACTTTCAATACAACCTGTACAAGGAGAAGTGATACAAAGTGGTAACTTAACAGGAAAATTTATTTTAGAATTAATTTGGTTATTATTTCAAAACTAGCTCTTATTATTTCTCACCTGAATCTTTGTCATAAAAGCGGATCGCCAAGCAGGAATTTTTCAAAGTTCCGATATCGGTGGACTCATCCGTCATTATGCTAAATTTGGCATGTTGTAGTTTTTTCGCCAACACTTCTTTGTGTGACGTCCCAATAACATTAAAAACAATGGTACGTGCTTTGTGCCGTTTCAGAGTCATTGCCCTTGCAATATCCAAGTCTGGAAAAATATCTTTTAACGAACTGGATAAATTGTCAGCAGTTAAAAATGCCACATTATGTTCCGCTAAGAATGCTAATAATTTGATTTCAGCTTTAGCAACCTTCGTCTAAACTGGTTGTGCGTTTGTGACAAATTGAGCAACTGAAGGCTGTCGCACGGTAGCAGACTGCACCATGTTTAGGTGCGTCTTACTTCTGGAATGGTTTTTGATATTCTCGATTTCGGAAACCATGCTGGTATTGCAATATCTGCATCGCACCCTGAGCGGATCACTATCGCGCCCCAGCCAATTACGTAAACCTGGCATATGTAGCCACTCATCACGAAATTTTTGTTGTCGATGGACAGGCCGTTCTGTCTTCGAGATTTCACCTCTTTTTAGACGTTTTTTCTCCGGCGTGTACGAAAGTTTCGTGCTTGTGTTTTCATATTCACTGTCACTTCCCATTTCTCCACTCACAGTAACACACAGTAACCCGAAACACTTACAAAAAGAAACTACACAGTAAATGAATTCAGCTAAACGTACTCGTAATGACTATACGCGAAATACACATTGTTAAGAGTATCGTTTGTTGAAGACGAAACAATACTGTCTTTAGTTTGCACTTAACAATTCCACAGTATTGTAGGGTAATTAGGTTTACTGTTAATTGCTTTCCAATAATATTCGATTAAAGTTCCATTTAGTGCTTTGAGATTCGTTGGCTGCTCTATTTCTGAAACTTAACAATTCGAACTGAGTGAAATATGTCATGCAAAGCAAAGTGATTCGTTATTGTTAGCTTATTTAATTCATTTTCCAGGGCCAGGCTTTGAACTAAGCCTCATTCTCGACCAGGCGCGGCTCGTGGTTTCTATATTGGGGAAGGCTGCGGCATTTATCGATTGGAGCCAACATAGACCTCGGGTTACACTACAGATTAGTCTGACATAAACAACTAAAAATTCAGGGGGAGGGGGGTGGCAGATCACTCTCTACCCATAATTTTACGTACTGTATCTTCTATAATCAGGTATTAAATATGATTAAAAGCTAACTTCGAATTAAAATCTTTGGTTAGTGTTTTTATACGTCATCATTACATATTCTGACACTGCAGCAAATCATATGAAAAGACGCGTTTTGGAGAGATCTTTAATGCGATGAATGTTAACTTTGCGGTTGCTTAATATTTTTGGCCCCCCCATGAACCATGGACCTTGCCGTTGGTGGGGAGGCTTGCGTGCCTCAGTGATACAGATGGCCGTACCGTAGGTGCAACCACAATGGAGGGGTATCTGTTGAGAGGCCAGACAAACATGTGGTTCCTGAAGAGGGGCAGCAGCCTTTTCAGTAGTTGCAGGGGCAACAGTCTGGATGATTGACTGATCTGGCCTTGTAACATTAACCAAAACGGCCTTGCTGTGCTGGTACTGCAAACGGCTGAAAGCAAGGGGAAACTACAGCCGTAATTTCTCCCGAGGACATGCAGCTTTACTGTATGATTAAATGATGATGGCGTCCTCTTGGGTAAAATATTCCGGAGGTAAAATAGTCCCCCATTCGGATCTCCGGGCGGGGACTACTCAGGAGGACGTTGTTATCAAGAGAAAGAAAACTGGCATTCTACGGATCGGAGTGTGGAATGTCAGATCACTTAATCGGGCAGGTAGGTTAGAAAATTTAAAAAGGGAAATGGATAGGTTAAAGTTAGATATAGTGGGAATTAGTGAAGTTCGGTGGCTGGAGGAACAAGACTTTTGGTCAGGTGATTACAGGGTTATAAATACAAAATCAAATAGGGGTAATGCAGGAGTAGGTTTAATAATGAATAAAAAAATAGGAGTGCGGGTTAGCTACTACAAACAGCATAGTGAACGCATTATTGTGGCCAAGATAGACACAACGCCCATGCCTACTACAGTAGTACAAGTTTATATGCCAACTAGCTCTGCAGATGATGAAGAAATTGATGAAATGTATGACGAGATAAAAGAAATTATTCAGGTAGTGAAGGGAGACGAAAATTTAATAGTCATGGGTGACTGGAATTCGTCAGTAGGAAAAGGGAGAGAAGGAAACATAGTAGGTGAATATGGATTGGGGGGAAGAAATGAAAGAGGAAGCCGCCTTATAGAATTTTGCACAGAGCATAACTTAATCATAGCTAACACTTGGTTCAAGAATCATGAAAGAAGGTTGTATACCTGGAAGAATCCTGGAGATATTAAAAGGTATCAGATAGATTACATAATGGTAAGACAGAGATTTAGGAACCAGGTTTTAAATTGTAAGACATTTCCAGGGGCAGATGTGGATTCTGACCACAATCTATTGGTTATGAACTGCCGATTGAAACTGCAGAAACTGCAAAAAGGCAGGAATTTAAGGAGATGGGACCTGGATAAACTGAAAGAACCAGAGGTTGTACAGAGTTTCAGGGAGAGCATAAGGGAACAATTGACAGGAATGGGGGAAAGAAATACAGTAGAAGAAGAATGGGTAGCTCTGAGGGATGAAGTAGTGAAGGCAGCAGAGGATCAAGTAGGTAAAAAGACGAGGACTAATAGAAATCCTTGGGTAACAGAAGAAATATTGAATTTAATTGATGAAAGGAGAAAATATAAAAATGCAGTAAATGAAGCAGGCAAAAAGGAATACAAACGTCTCAAAAATGAGATCGACAGGAAGTGCAAAATGGCTAAGCAGGGATGGCTAGAGGACAAATGTAAGGATGTAGAGCCTTGTCTCACTAGGGGTAAGATAGATACTGCCTACAGGAAAATTAAAGAGACCTTTGGAGAGAAGAGAACCACTTGTATGAATATCAAGAGCTCAGATGGAAACCCAGTTCTAAGCAAAGAAGGGAAGGCAGAAAGGTGGAAGGAGTATATAGAGGGTTTATACAAGGGCGATGTACTTGAGAACAATATTATGGAAATGGAAGAGGATGTAGATGAAGATGAAATGGGAGATAAGATACTGCGTGAAGAGTTTGACAGAGCACTGAAAGACCTGAGTCGAAACAAGGCCCCGGGAGTAGACAACATTCCATTAGAACTACTGATGGCCTTGGGAGAGCCAGTCATGACAAAACTCTACCATCTGGTGAGCAAGATGTATGAGACAGGCGAAATACCCACAGACTTCAAGAAGAATATAATAATTCCAATCCCAAAGAAAGCAGGTGTTGACAGATGTGAAAATTACCGAACTATCAGTTTAATAAGTCACAGCTGCAAAATACTAACGCGAATTCTTTACAGACGAATGGAAAAACTGGTAGAAGCGGACCTCGGGGAAGATCAGTTTGGATTCCGTAGAATTGTTGGAACACGTGAGGCAATACTAACCTTACGACTTATCTTAGAAGAAAGATTAAGAAAAGGCAAACCTACGTTTCTAGCATTTGTAGACTTAGAGAAAGCATTTGACAACGTTAACTGGAATACTCTCTTTCAAATTCTGAAGGTGGCAGGGGTAAAATACAGGGAGCGGAAGGCTATTTACAATTTGTACAGAAACCAGATGGCAGTTATAAGAGTCGAGGGGCATGAAAGGGAAGCAGTAGTTGGGAAAGGAGTGAGACAGGGTTGTAGCCTCTCCCCGATGTTATTCAATCTGTATATTGAGCAAGCAGTAAAGGGAACAAAAGAAAAATTCGGAGTAGGTATTAAAATTCATGGAGAAGAAGTAAAAACTTTGAGGTTCGCCGATGACATTGTAATTCTGTCAGAGACAGCAAAGGACTTGGAAGAGCAGTTGAACGGAATGGACAGTGTCTTGAAAGGAGGATATAAGATTAACATCAACAAAACCAAAACGAGGATAATGGAATGTAGTCAAATTAAATCGGGTGATGCTGAGGGTATTAGATTAGGAAATGAGACACTTAAAGTAGTAAAGGAGTTTTGCTATTTAGGGAGTAAAATAACTGATGATGGTCGAAGTAGAGAGGATATAAAATGTAGACTGGCAATGGCAAGGAAATCGTTTCTGAAGAAGAGAAATTTGTTAACATCGAGTATAGATTTAAGTGTCAGGAAGTCGTTTCTGAAAGTATTTGTATGGAGTGTAGCCATGTATGGAAGTGAAACATGGACGATAACCAGTTTGGACAAGAAGAAAATAGAAGCTTTCGAAATGTGGTGCTACAGAAGAATGCTGAAGATAAGGTGGGTAGATCACGTAACTAATGAGGAGGTATTGAATAGGATTGGGGAGAAGAGAAGTTTGTGGCACAACTTGACTAGAAGAAGGGATCGGTTGGTAGGACATGTTTTGAGGCATCAAGGGATCACAAATTTAGCATTGGAGGGCAGCGTGGAGGGTAAAAATCGTAGAGGGAGACCAAGAGATCAATACACTAAGCAGATTCAGAAGGATGTAGGTTGCAGTGGGTACTGGGAGATGAAGAGGCTTGCACAGGATAGAGTAGCATGGAGAGCTGCATCAAACCAGTCTCAGGACTGAAGACCACAACAACAAATATTTTTGGTGTTTTCAGTACTAAACGTAAGGCGTTTATTGTGGTTAACCTCCAAAGCTCGAAGTTTACGAGTTCGCATGACGATACTGTAATGTTTTCGTGACGTCACAAGTCTTGTGCTGTGATTGGGTGGCATGAGCAATCCGTGCAACTGCCATATTATTTCGCATGTTTGAGAAGCGAACAGTTCGTATTTATTGTGTATTATGAAAATATGCATTTATATGAAATAGCGCACTAAAGATCTCTCCAAAATACGTCATTTTTAGTACGGTTTGTTGTGCTAAAGTACACAAAATGTGACACTGTAGCGCAACACACTGTACCGGTACCAAAAGTGATTCGTTTCGGAAAATGTCATCACGTTTATGACTGGCTAAACATGACACCACACTTTTTTATCCACTTCACTTAATAGGCTAAGTAGGACTTAATATAAAGAATTACCTCTTCTCAATTATGAATGCACTTTTGCTTACCTCAATTCATTTGTTTATAGACGAAGTCAGCTCGTCTCCCCTTCTGCGCAGCAAAGTGGTCTATGACCATTTCATTGAAATTTGGCCGATTCAATAATTCTTTTTCTAGGGAACACATTGCAAGCGCACAAAGTCTGTCCTCATTCATAGTGTTGCGCATGAATGTTTTCACTCGCTTTAACGTCGAGAAGCAGCGTTCTGTCTCGCCGGTCGTCATAGGGAATGTTACTATTATTTGCAGAAGTTTTACACTTTCAGGAAAAGCTTTAGCTAGATTGTTATCGTAAAGACAGTTCAACAAGGTCAAAGCACCTGACGCCTTCATAAAATCTTTTCGGCTGTACAACACGTTCAGCTCATGACGTAGATCAGAAGACTGTAAATTGAACAAATTAACAGCTATTTTAAACTCTTTTTCCGGAAAAATAGTTTGATGTTTTGCAAACAACGATGGATCAAACAGCTGTGCAATCGATAAGTGATCATTGAAACTGAATCGTTCTCTGATCTGAGTTGTGATGAGGTCGCAAACGTTTCGTGCACACACTATTCTTGATTCTGTGAAACGTCCCCGTTTTGCAGTTGGTTCTACCTGTTCCCAGAGATCGTCAGTTTCAAGTGAGGCCCTAACTTGCTGGACAGAATCTGCAAAGTGCGAAACATATTCAACAGTTTTCACTGCATCAATATTCCTCTGCTGCAGTTGATTAAAGAGAATGTCACAGTGAGGCATGACTGTATTAAAAAAATTTAACCAGAAGAGGAAATCTTCGTCTTGCAGGAAACCCTTCAGTCCCGCGGCCTTGTTTATTGTCTTGTAATCACTGGCATCATCATCAATAATTCTTTCTAGGCACTCAACAATTTCCTTTTGGTATTTGTACACAGTGGTTACGCTCCATGATTTAAAATTCCATCTGATGGACTGAGGACAGGTAGGAATACGCTTCTTCACTACTTCGTCAAGAATGGCTGTACGGCTAGAAGACCGTGAAAAAAAGGTGGAAATTCCTTCCAAGTGGCTAAAGAAGATCCGCACTTGTTTATTGCCCGTCACACAACGTTCAACAATTAAATTTAACTGATGGGCGTAACAGTGAATAAAGTGAGCATTCCTGTACACTTCTCTAATTCTAGTTTGAACTCCACTTTTATGGCCACTCATAACAGGAGCACCGTCGTAACACTGAGCTATCAGTTTTTCAGGTGTTTCTTGTACATTCATTTTCTCTAGCTCGCAGAGAACAGCTGCAGTTACATCGTCTGCACTGTGACTTTTTGGGCGTACAAAGGAAATAAATCTTTCATTTATTTGTCCCAGTAGCTCATAGCGAATTATTAGGACCAATTGTGACAAATTTGCACAGTCAGTAGTTTCATCAACTTCTATTGCGAGAAAGTTTGCCTTCAACAGTTCACTCTTGATGAGATTAAGGCACACCTCATAAATTGATTCCAGGAGTTCATTTTGAATTGTCTTCGATAGGCCTAAGAAAACACGGTTTTCTGATTTCTCAATGTGCTGCTTCAAGACGCAGTCCAGTTCTGCCATAAGACTGACTAATCCTCGAAAAATTCCTGGGTTTTTGGAATCTTCTGTTTCATCGTGGCCCCTTAAGGCAAGCTCGAATTTGCCGCAAAATTTAATACAGTCTATCAGTTTACCCAGAATATACCGATTTTTTGATACATTTTCATTATATATCTTTATATTACGGCGGTAAGCACTGTCTAATTGGCACATAATGTCCACTTTCCCTAGCATTGAAAACTCAATGAACCCATTTAAATGTTTTTCGCTGGAATTATGTTTTTTCACCTTTGCGTGAAAATTCTTTAAGTCAGCGATACCAGTTTCAGTCCAGGCACTATCAGTACTATTTGTAAGAAGACAGGTGAAACAGAAAAATGCGTTTTTCACTTCACAACCACACAACCACACAGCTGCATCGTAGATTGCTCTATTAAAACTGCGTTTGTATCCTTGCCTAGATTTACACTGTTTCTGTTCTTGATTGATCGTTAGATCGGGTCTGGGTGCACCAAGTTCTTTCACTTTCATCCTGTGGCCGTGTTCCAAGCTTTTACCTATTAAATTGCACACTGAATTCATGTTGCGCTGGTTTCACACTCGCCGTAATTCGCAGATATTCACAAGGAAGTAAAACTCACTAAAATCTTGCAAAATACACTCCGAAATAGAAACTTGCTAATATCACACGGTGTCAACAAAAGCAGTCAGCATCAGCAAGCACGGAAAATAAAGTAACGGGACAAATTTCGCGCGCTTTGTCCTCTAATCACTTACGAAACTCTCGCTAGATGGCAGTACTGTTATGTTACTGTAGTCTAGTGCACTCTGGCGGGATATTTGCAAACTTACTCTAAATGTGGATACAATAGCCAATGGCAGAAACAAAACTACTATGTAAAACATTATCAAAACAAAAATACTAAACGTCGATTAATGACGCATCGAGGCGTAGTAGAGATGTGCAAAGACAGATATTGGATAGCGAAGTTTCGGCCACTCTACATTCCTTTATTACATAGATAGTGGAACGTGAAAAACGTGTGGTGGTTGGTATAACACCCTTAGGCTGCAAGCTCTGAGCCTTCGGATCGCCCATAACGAGCAATGCTATGTAGAAGCCACGCCCCTAAACCGCTAATACACGCAGCTTACGGACTTTCCAAGGCGCAGCCTAAACACTACTAACCGTTCGGAAAACATTCATCGATACAAACAGTTCCAAAAACGTTGAACGTCGTTATTTTAATCGGAATGGGAAATATACGAAATTCGTCCTGATAATTTAAATTATGTAATACGTTCTTGCGAAATTTACTTTAACATATATTTTGGGGCGGCTCCGCCTCAGAGCCTTTAATTACGAGCCGCGCCTGTTCTCGACTTTAATCGTTTTGTCATGTCGGTAGTTTGGCGCTCTCTCTCATGCCTCAAATTTGTTGATTGACAGAGACTGCATGGCTTCTTAACAGTTTCTAATCATTTTTAAAATATATCAGGTGAATTGATTATTTTACAAACAAATGCGTATAATGTATATTTGGTAAAAAATTTGAACCCGCCTCCATAGCCACAAGACTTGGTGTGGTGTCACGAGCCACGAGCCCGCAACTACTAAGGTTTGAGTTCCCACGTGGGTATGTATGTTTCTGTGATGTCTGTAAACTAAGTTAGGATAGGATAGGGTAGAGTAAGTCGCCTGTAACGACACCAGTTATCGTTCGGATTAAACGCTAAAAAAAAAAAAAGTTTTAGGCAAAATTATCGCATGTTCGTGTACGATATTCACTTTTGCGTCGTACATCATACAAATGACGAAATTCTCGTATGCGTACGAGAATTCTCTTACATATCACAACCCTGGTGTGACCTGACCTCAGTTGCCACGTCACTTTATTTCAATGACCATAGCACTTCAGCTGCCACAGCTTCTTACCCCTTCCTTGTGTACTTGACTCTAACAGTACTGTCTGCATAAAAAAAGTTGCTTCGAGATTTTTGTTCAAGTACTGTATTGCACGCTCACATATGAGTTTTCCATAAGGTCATTCCTGTGATATATACTGACAACGATGAAATACGCTTTTAGTGTTTTTTGCAGAGTTTCCATAAGAACACACATGTCAATTTTATAGACAGACATCATTTACTGAATCAAAAATTTCTGTAAGGTCACAAATCTTCCTGCACCTTTATTCTTATTGTCTAAGAACTTGTTAATTGCACCTATAGCGCTTTTTCCCACAGGAAGCTAATTTGGTTTCTCAAAACATTATCATATTTTTCAATAAAATTTCAAATCCGAATTGCAGCTGCTTTTCAAATACTTTCAACAGGACTGGAAGAAAAGAGATGGGAAAAAAATTTCCAGCTCCTTTTTTGACCCATGTTCGAAGAATACTTTTACTTCTGTCTATATTAGCACCTCTGGAAAACACCCATGTTCAAAAGATTGGTTTATTACTGTAGCTAGTGCATGTCCTATATTTTTATACACAAATTTTAGGAGTTTTGTGAGTATCCCATCCCAACGTGCAGAATTTTTTGTTTCTTCAGAGTCAATGAATTATTTTCTACATCTGTTGCTGAAACTGCTTGAAATTTTGTGAGACATTTAGACTGTTGACCTAACCTACAGGGAAACATTTTGTGCCCATAGTCTGTATGAATGACATCTAATTTCATAACATTAATGAAGACTCATTGAAGTATTCTAAAATTCAAACTGGATTTACAATGATCTCATTTTCAAGCTTAATTTTAAAAATTTCATGAGTAGAGGGTTTCATACATAATTCAGATTTCACTGCTGATCACAGTACCTTTGATTTATTCTCATGTCTTAAAAATAATGTATTATTTGTCATTTACTTTCCTGTCTTGACAAGTTTGTTAAATATAATATTGTATCATCTAACTGAAACGTGGGACTTAGGGAAAGCAGGAAAGGTGTGGACAGGGGCTAGTGAGTTACCGTTGGTTGCACAGAAAACACATACTCTTTATTAAAAAAAACTAACAACAATCATTTTTTTTAAATTTTACTACACTGATGGCTGAAAGCCTTATTAGAAGAATTGCAAGTTAATGTCAGCTGAAGGCCACTAGCAATATTATCCACAATCAATGGCTGAAGGCGTGATTAAGAAGGTCCAAAATTATTAGTTGGCTGAAGACCAGAAGAAATTTCAAAAATCCACAATGACTGAAGGCCTGAATTACCAGTTAAATGTTAAAACACCAAAAATCTTTTAACGATCTTAATTACTGTAACAAGTTTTAGTGATAGCTGAAGACAGAACTGAAACTATTTGTCGGCTGAAAGCCACAAGCAATGTTACAAACAATTAATGGCTGAAGGACAGCAGCAATTTCAGAATAGACAAATGCTGAAGGCCTGTCAAGTGGCTTGATAACATTGGGCATTGATGGGGGTTCGCCATTCCAGGAACTCGACAAGCAGTGGGCTCTTGTGGTCAAAAAGAAGGACATCACGACCTTACCAGAACTAGTGTGCACGGCCTTTGATTTCTTTGGAGGTGGTGATGTCGCACGTTTCCACTGCTTGCCCTGACGCTTGCTTTCCGGTTCAAAATGGTGACTCCATGTTTCGTCACCTGTGACAGTACACGACAGAAAGCCATATTCCTCCTCATGATAATGTTGCAGATGACTCAAAGACAGCGCCATTCGAGTATTCGGCGTTCAGTTGGTGGGGAACCCACTGCACACAGATTTTTCCAGAGATCAAGTGTTGATGCATTATGGTGTAGGCAGTGCCTACGCTAATACCCAGTAACTGATAGCTTTCATCCACGATGATTCTGAGCTTGTCCAATACTGTCATCCTTCGATACATTTCATGGCCTCCAAATCCCTCTGCCGCCAAAAATCGAATCACTCCTCATTGTTCCTGCTTACTCGCCTGCATGTTCGGTAGTGGGCGATAATTTGTGTGACCACCTTCTCTTCGGAGTAAAACCACAATGGCGCTATGCAACATCAAATGGTCCACATGCGTCAGTCTCTCTACCAATAGAAGGCGCCATCATATCCGCAGTGACGTGTCGCCACCTTACGTGTGAGGCAAAAGTAGACACACTGACCAGGTTTCATTTGAATGAACCTCACAGTATCAGAATGAAGGAAGTAGCAATAACAAAGTTTATTAATGGTCAAAGCAAACTGTTGAGAAGTGGAACAACAGAAAAAGATTAGTCCAAACTTTTATAAATATCGATATTTATTTGCAGTTGTATATATATATATATATATATATATATATATATATATATATACAGACATTTCACACAATATTTTTAAGGCAATACACAGAGCCTGTTTACTTTACTCATTGTGTTATTTCTTTCAAAGTACCAACAGACAACAAAACAACTGCACTTTTCTTCTTCAACGGAAACGAATTTTTCTCTTTTAAAGGTAGAGTATTCAACGAAAATTGCTTTATCAATTTATTATATTATTCATGCAAAGAGGAGGGCATTTACGTCTGCAGGTATTGTATGACCTAACCACTCTTCACTTTCATTTACCTGCTATCTATAGTAGAAAAACATTGATTGGGAAATTATCCAAGTCATCACGAAATACTTTTCCTTATGTCACAAGAGCAACACACACACACACACACACACACACACACACACACACACACACACACACTTGTGGGTGTGGATGTGTGTGAGTGGGTGGGTGTAAAACAGCTGTATATGATATATCAGCATTGTGTGGTTTATAACCTCCTAGCTCCAGTAGGAGTGGAGGTATGGGCAAAAGCGTGTTTTCCCCAGCCCTGGCATATAGGCTGACATACACAAGAGGCATGATATATGGGAGCAGTATTGGTCTGCCAAATCAACTTGCTTTGCAGGGCAGCCCACATGTCAGGGGTAAGAAACAGTTTTCCAGGCTCTAACATGTTCACTGCCCTGCATGACAGGTGTGTTGCCTTGGAGTAGTATTGGCCTGCTTTATCGCCCTTCTTTTCATGACAATCTATATGTCAGGGGCAAATAAACGATTTTCAAGCCACTGACGTGTTGCCTGTCCTGTATAACAGATATGTTATGTGAGTAACATCAGCTGGCTTGTATTGCAGGGTTTTACACGCGCCAGTGAGAATGATCAGAGACAGGTTGAGATGGATAGAGGAGGGAATTGACAGAGCGATATGTAGGGGGAAATGACGGATAGAGGGAAGGAGTGTGATGTGCCTGAGGCAGGTGGAAGGTGTAGAGGGGTGTGGGCAGGTGGAGAAGGAAGAGGGGGAGGCAGGTATAGAGGGGGAGGAGAATATGGTCAGAGGAAGGGGGGAGATATGGTTAGAGAGAGGCGCTGAAGGAACTGGACAATGAAAGGAATGAGGGAGAAGGAAATGAAGAAACAGTGAGAGTGGGGAGGTGAAGATAGACGATAGGGGTGGGAGGATAAGGTGAACAGAGAGGCAGAAAGAGATGGACGCAGAGAAGGGGAGGAAGAGGTGTGTTCGAATATGTGTGCAAGGCTGCAGGAAAATAAATGCAAATAAGATTGCAAAGCACAAAATCCACATAATATATCATAAGTGAATGTGGTGGAAACAGATTAATTTTTCATGTCAGCTGACGACAACATCGTGTTCCCAAAAACCTAAAACATCAAAACTTTCTTACCAAGATACCTTCACTATGAAATCCCATTTAGTCCTGTCGCATTCTGTTCTGCTGACAGCCTTCGTGAATGCTGCCATTTGAAATGTATTGTGGAACGTTTTGACTTTTCTCTTAGTCTCATTCAGTTTCATCTGGTGTGATTCGCCCTTCAATACACATGGTTCAGCCACATGAATGCGACCTCCACATATTTTCGTCATCGATGTGCAAGAACCACTCACAGACAGCATGTGACAATATTTGTATTAGAGTTTATGGAAAGTGATTTGAGTTGAAGCAGAAATAGTGTCATTGATCCCTTAATGCAGATATGGATCGATTTATCTGCAGTCCAAATGGGCATGATGATTGGCTTTTGGGCCAAGGGTGGAAGAATTTTGGTGTTCGCATGCCGCCTTGTTAAGGTACACCCTGTATGGCAACATGGTGCTATCAAAAACTAGTGCAGAGACAACTGTGGTGCACCATGGATCATAGATTACAGGGGTGAATGATGGCTGCGAGATGTGCATGAATGAATAGATGTGAAACTGTTGAACAACTAACAACCTGTATGAACCAAGGGGCTACCAACAGTGTCTACTCAACAACCTTTCAGCAAATGTTGCTGTGTATTGGACTCCACAGCAAGCGCCTGGAAGCTTCATTGGTGACGAAGGCTGGAATCTGCACGCCAAAATCACAACTGGACATCCACTGAGTGGCGACATGTGGCCTTTTCAGATGACCCACATCTTACACTTCTTCAGACAGATAGCCATTGGCGTGTGTGGCATGAAACGTCTGATAGTAAACATTGCAACAATCATTGGAAGGGTCTAGGCCAGATAAGAAAGTGTTCTTGTCTGGGGAATGTTTTTGTGGCATGCCCTGGGTGATCTCGTCATTCTGGAAGGCACAATGGATCAACAAATGTATGCATGTATTCTTGGGGCCATGTTTATCCCTACATGCAGCTTTCCTCCTCATCACCATGGCATCTACTTGCAGGACAATGCAGCATGTCACACAACTCACATTGTACGTGGATGTTTCGAAGAGCACCAGGATGAGTTAACCATGTTTCCCTGACCACCAAACACCCCAGATTTAATCCCAATCGAGTATCTGTAGGACAACCTTTACTGGACTTACATGCCATGGATCCTCAACAAAGAAATCTAGCGCAGTTGGGCATGGCACTCGAGTCAGCATGTCTCCATGCCCCTGTCGGTACCTTCCAGAATATTATTAACTCTCTTCCTGCAAATCTTGCAGTGGTCTTTGCTAAAAAAAAGGTAGCTATTAAGGCTTTTGACAGGTGATCATATATTAATGTGACTGGACAGTGTAGTACAATTATAGTAAAGAGTAATGAGAAGACAATGTGGACTCTGGACAGAAAAATGAGCTTTCAATTTCCAAAAGTACAGCAATGACCATCGACTTTTGCTCCTGAAGGCATTACATAGTCATGTCCCCCCTCCTCACACTATATCCAGCCAATCGCAGTCCAGTAGCTACAGTGTCAAAGTGCTGTAACAAATATGTATAAAAAGGCCACATGCAAGATCTTAGCAATTAGGGGGGAGGCAGGGGGTGGGGCAGCTTGGTGCTCAACTCCTATTCGAGCTAGGACCATGGGGTAAAAAGTTTTTGATTTAGATCAGAACAGCGCCCATTTGTATAACCATTCGAACTTGAGTTTTACTGTAGCTATATTGCAGTATATTAAGCTAAATTTTCACGACAACCCGGAGCTGGCTCCGAGGCAGGGCCACTGGGAGCGGGCATGCAGAACATGCAGTGGATGCGGGTGACACGCCTAGGGGCAGCAAATTGAGCCAGATCGCTTGGATCAGATTCGTTCAATGCCTCCATATCTGCATGACACAATTATTAATCCTCTCCTAAGAATGAAATGTATATCTGACTGTTCGAATTAAAATACCAAACGTCTGTATGTTGGAACCACAGTAACAACGGCAGATATTCCTACTTGCAAAGGAACATCCCCAATGCAGATATTATTAAGTAGAACCCGGCAGAGTAGGCCTCCAGATGCTGGTTCCCGTACAGGGAATCCTCGTCACTTCTCGGAGGGAGAATTTGACTGACTAAACTCCGCTCTCCATTCACTTCTTCCCAGCCATTAGCATGATACCCAAAGCTGCAAATTGTCTATTGATTGTTTGCTGCAACTTAAAGAGTGCTATCAGTGCATATTACTTCTAGTTTTACAAAATATATGCGTAGAAAGAAGCATCCCTATGACGAATATGGTTTTCTATTTTTATTGTACCAGTTTCTAATACTAACTATTCCCAGTTTTATAGTCCCTGTTTTAACACGTTAATTGCTGACAGCAGTGTCTATACAGAACTTTAAATCGGTGGTCGAAAGTAACGTTCTCCCAAAGTTACTGCAATTCACCTTTGACATTAGAAATTAAATTTTCACTGACGTTTATAATCTTTGGGTTAATGTTCCTCTAATTTCCTTTCCTATTGCCTTTATTAGTAACGCCACTTGGAAAACGTCATTTAGACCCATAGGTAACTACATGAACAAAGGACTTTTAAAATATATATAAAAAATAGCACAGTTAATTCTCAAAACAATGTTGGAATTTTTACCTCTTTTTAAGGAACGAGGACGTAATTTTGTGAGAATTTGCATTTGATTCTTGTGGTAAACTGAAATTAGGACATTTTGTCAGTAATATAATTATGATTTCTAGCTTTCTGATTTCTGATCTACCTTAAATAGGTTCTTATATAAGCTCAGTTGTCTTGACGAATTTTGACGTCCTGTAGGATAAATTCAATGCCTCCACCCTATACACCTACATAAACTATGTAAATTTCATTTGTTGTGTCACTGATACATAAGTTGCTACTTTCACATATGACACTGTCTGACACATTGAAAGGGTACAGTATTGCCCAACTTAGAAAATATGTACAACATTCTCTGTTGTTCTTGTCAGAACAGCATTTTTTAATATGATACCACCATTTTATTTAATACACTGAAGCCAATTACCAACGTAGGAAAGAAGGACAATTTATATATTTAATTATTCAGATGTGCACTTTCTTAAAATAGATCCCTATATCCAGATTGGTGATGTTTGTGAATTGGATGAATGGCTGGTCATCTGCTGACCACAGATAGTGAAGGTAGATTCTATAATCATGTTTGAGACAGTTATCTGGTCACCTTTGTCCAGACCACAGAGAGGAAGTATAACAGAGCACTAGAGGGGCCTGGAGAATGTGGCTGACCAATAAAGTGGCAAGGTCCTCCCCCACTACTGCAGAAGCGTGGGGTGACATGATGAATGGCCATGTTTCAGCACGGTGTCGTTGGTTCCTGAGGTGTGAAGACGTATATTATGTGTGTTCCATAAAAACAAATTTATTTGAAAATGGTATGCATGTGGAATACTTAAGAGTAGATAAAAATAGCAATTTCTCTTTACAGAAACTTTTGGTGGGAGAATCATGTGAATTGTCCGGAAAAAAAATAGGCCGGTAAAATTCATGGGGAACACAGGATCCTTCGGAAGTGACCAATGGTCACAATGAAACCACGTGTTGTAATAATAAGATGAAATACTTGTGTATGGTAATATTAAGATGAAATACTTGCGTGTGTAAATCTAAGTTGAAAATATTTAAGAACTGTGTGTGCAGAACTTGAATTAGAGACAAGCACTACCACGTGGTGAGTACAGTGTGCGTCTCAACCTGACTATGAGACAATAAAAAACTAAAAGTGCTTGTCCAAGCTTTCAGCTGAGGATCCGAGTGGGAGATAATTAACATCCAAAAATTTCCATTATGAGATTCATTCATGTGACACTAGCTTGATATTCTGATACTCCGAGAGAGAATTAAGATGAGTCAGCCATCTACTCGGCAACACTATGTGGGTTGAATTGCACAGAGAGATGTGCATAAATCCTCCAGAGTTTGTCGTAGGGAAATTTATAACGTGGGTCAGTGACCTGTGAATCTGGGATGACTATTGATTGATGTGAGAAAGCAGAACAAGTAGATAATCAAACATTTTGTTTGTGAGATGTGTTTTATACTGCCAATTTGATTTATTTTGTATATTTAAGCTGTGTGATTTGCATGAGACAGTAGCGAATTAGTTTCAAATATGGTGGGTCAAGCTGATTTTCCTTACTTCAGCCCAATAGTCAGTAAATTCGTTATGTTGCTAATGAATGAGCTTATGAGACTATGAGAGAGGATGAAGTAGCGAAAGATTCCTTACCAATCCAGAAAGTGCACAGTAGCGATAAACAGAAATATTACGAGACCATAGAACAGTAAAATGCTTATGTAATGTCATGCCCATTGGATGGAGAATCCCTTGTTTAACTATTGTGTTTAAGTGTAATGCAAGAAATTATGCAACATCAGTGTGAAAGAATTTACTATAATAAAAGAAGAGATATATGAAACAAATGATGGTCTTGATTATTGAGTTGTGGGTAGACATTTTGTTGAGGCATTATACCATAAGCTCCATTTTTTGATAGTATGCCCAAACTTTGATTAGAATATATGTCACAGAAAGGAAATGTGGTCTTGCCAGGGTGGAGTGAGTCCATAAGAAATGTACACAAGCTATTAGTCAGATGACTAATTGTTGTGTTAAGAAGTAGAGACGAGAATAAATTATAGCATAACTGTTAGGCGGTATGGCTCTAATTTCATGCATAGTTGCCGTGGGTGTGATAAATCATGAAAATTTTTCTGATGTATGAACAATAAAAGCACTTGTTTGGCAGGCCACTTATCTAGTAGGCCTGACTACTAGATGCTATAGATGAGGGTAATCTTCCAACGTACGAGTTTTTGATGTCATTAGTCTAAGTCGCTAATATCAGAATTAATATCTAAAACGAGTTTTTCTCCATTTTATTTACATACCATCACGCATTGGAAAAGAATTAACGTAATTTTAGTGCAATTTCTGGCTCAAATCAAGGAGAAATTTTACTGTTATTTATACCTTGCATTCGAAGATAAATGGCACAATTTTCGTAAGATGTTTACAGTGTGCTGTAGCATGGCAGCACATGATCACCAGCCACCACTGGCTACAACATCATGATGCAGCAGCGCATTCAAAGGAGAAGTGACTTCCGTAACAGACGATTAACAACAGAGAAACATTATGCCACATTTATACTGGTTTTTGTCATCTCCAGTACATCACCGACATTCTCATTGTTAAACCTAACCATGTATGGATGCAAGTCAACCTAAAATCCTCATTTTCCAACAAATTGGCTACACTATTCACTAATGTTAAAACAGTACATAAGTACATTCCATATTACATGAACAAAATAAAATTGGTTTAGTATTTAGATAGATTAATTCGCATCTGCCTTACTGGCTCTGTTGCCAATTGTCACCTAAATTAATAAACTCACCGTAAAAATGTAGAGACATTGTGTAATGTTATCGACCAGGTTCTGAATTCAACAGTCTCTTAAAAGCTGGGAAAACAATGAGACTAAGCTGGGAAAACAATGAGACTAAGCTGGGAAAACAATGAGACTAAGCTGGGGAAACAACGAGATTGTCAGAAGTGGAAGGAAATATATATATATGCTCTAAAATGCCTATAGCAACAACAAATAAAGTATTATAGAACAAAAGTGTAAGCGTTTCATTTATTTGTAAATTTGTTCAACCAAGTACCAACAAACGATTTCATTAGTTTCACCCAAAAAGTGTTTTAGGAATCACAGTAAAGAAAGAAACCTTTTCAGCTGTTTCGTAATCAGAAACGAGAGAAGGAAAGGCAAAAAGAAAAACTGGCAGGTTCTATTACGAAATTTTTGACCAAATCTGTAAACGACAGTCAAGAAACTCTTGCCTCTTCCACGTGCTCGACATCTGGATCTGAAACTATGGAAGCAAGTGAAGACAAGACATGTTGCTCTCCTACTACTTCTGGTGGTCTCAACGAAAGCACAGGTGATGTTGCTGCTGAAGAATCTTCAAGGAGTACAGCGACATTTTGTGAGAGTCTGACAATCAGTGAAGACCCAGGGCTGTGGCCTCTTAATACTAATAGTGATTTTGTTAATATTTTAGCTAAATGTGGTCCTGTTCAAGTGCATAATCATACTTATCCTATTAATGACGAGGGAAGAAAGTTTGTTGACACTTACTATTACAGAGATCTTTCTAGCACCGAAATAGTTAAAAGAGATTGGCTTCTTTACTCTTTATCAAAAGATTCAGTGCAGTGTTTCTGTTGTAAAACGTTTGGGAAAGTAAAGTAGTTTTTCTGACCTGAATGGATTTTCAGATTGGCAGCATTTATCACTGATGCTGAAGAGACATGAAGCAAGTGGAGTCCCACAATGAAAATGTGAAGTCATTAGTACAGCCGAATAATATGTGGCAAAGAACACTGTGAATGAGATGCAGCTTAGACTAATAAAGAAGGATAAAAAGCTCTGGTGTTATACACTATAAAGGATTATTGATGTTATTAAGTTTTTGTCGTGACACTATCTGGCTTTTTGTGGTTCTTCCAAAAATATATATGAACTTGATAATGGCAATTTTTAAAGGCAGTTATGAGGGAAAATTTTCACAGAACTGAAGCAAAATCTGACTCAAGTCAGATGGGTATGGCCTGCTATTTAGGAGTTAACATTCAAACTAGGCACAATGATAAAAAACATATTTTGAAGAAAGTGGGAGAATCTAAACATTTTCCCTTAATATTAGACTGCACACCAGATGCAAGCCATACAGAACAAATAAAATTAATATTTAGGCATGTTTATGTAAATCACATGACAAGAAAGTAGAGATATATGAACATTTCAATGGTTTGTGCCCAATTATCAATTTAACTGGCGAGGGTTTGTTAAATTTCATTTTGAATTAGTTCTGAATTGGACCTGGCATTCAAAATCTGCATGGATGAGGTTATGATAAAGGCTCTAACATGCATGGAAAACACAATGAACCGCAGAAAATATTTTTGGAAATCAACAAGCGTGCATTTTATGTGCCATGCTCAGCTCATAGCTTAAACTTAGTGGTAAATGATGATATTTCTTATGGCGCCATCAATTTCTTTGACTCAATTCAAGAAATTTACACCTTTTCATCATAAACAATTAAGTGGTCAGTCATTTGCAAACATTTACCAGAGCTTAAGCTAGAAGCTTTAAGTGCTACAAGATGATCTAGCAGAATTGAAGCACTCAAGCGCTTCCAGTTCTATACAGAAAACGTATTTGATGCTCTGTTGGAAACATCAGAAACTTCTTCTACTTGGGATTGTACCACCACTTTCAAAGCGAATTCACTTGGTTTAAAAATTAAAAATTATTAATTCATTTGTTCTGTTGTAATCTGGTATGATGTTTTGAGCGAAATTAATTCTGTACATGCACCGACGCAAAACCCAGCAATTACACTCAGATATGGGTCAATTTGTTAAAGATCTTGATTGACAAATTCACACAATATCACACAGATGAAAACTTTGAAATTGTTTTAAAGGAAGCTTCCAATGTAGCAAACAAACTAAATGCTGAAGAAGTAAATAAACTTCACCCAAGAAGAAAACAGACTTAGTTTCGGTATGAATGTCGTGATGATGTTTTGTTAGACCCCAAAGTGAATTTCGAAGTACAGTTTTTTTCCAAATTCTAGATCAGATATTAATTTCCTTAACAAACAGATCTGAAACGTTTATACTACGTTTTTTATTTTCCATTAATACATTATTTAGTTACCCTAAAGAAGAACTGATGAAACATCATAAAGATTTGCATATGAAAGTTGAAGACCATTCAAGGAATGAAACCATCATTGATGGTACAGATCTGTACAATGAAATTAACGATTTAAGGTTGCATTTCCTAGAAAATCAGTATTAAGATTCATATACGATTCTTCAATATCTTTTCAAAAATGATGTAATATCAACTTTTCCCAACACAGCAATAGTGCCAAGAATATTTCTTACTCTGCCGGGTACAGTTGCATCTGGTGAAAAACCATTTTCTAAATTAAAAATTATAAAAAAATTATCTGAGATCAACAATTCAGAAACAGAGACTTACAAATTTGGCTATTATTTCAACAGAACATGAGATCTTAGACAGTTAGGTACTAGACAGATAATAGAAGATTTCGCAATTATGAAAGCAAGGAAAGTTCAGTTTGTGTGAGCATATGTAAGTGTAGAAGAAACTTTCACAAGTCAGCAAACAAGCAAGAATAAAAGTAGTCTTAGATTTGCCAACACTGATTCTCATTTGTATGTGATAGCTAGTGAATTAGTATGTAAATAGATTTTCTTTTTGTAAAAATTATTATTAAAGAAATTTATATCACGAAAATGCCGATGACAAGTCTGTAATATGAGTGTGAAAAAAAATTTGTAGGGGGGCAGCGAAATATGGTTTACATGAAGGCCCCATAGCGGCAAACAGTGGACCTGTGCGCAGGTGCATTGTGTGTATTGATTAATTTCTTTTGCAAAATATTTTAACTGTGCTGAATTTAATGCTGAACTAATGACACCATTTGTAAGTGCCTTTTTCGTATTTTATGTGCAAAAATAGTCACTCTCACTCGGGTTTTAAGAGGAAAAAGAGTCCCCCTTAAATAACTCTGGACTGGAGCGAGACTGATGGTTCAAATTTGGTCTACCAGTGTATTGGATGTTGATCTAAGATAAGCTTCAACCATTTGAAAATATTTTGCTTCATTTGGATTTTATGCACAAAAACAAGTTTTTCTGGGAGGTTTCTGAATCATGCCTCTTGTATACTTTAAACTTGTACAAATCGGTTCAAACTTTTCACGAAGGTAGATAAAGTGATAAAGTTAAAACGAAATTTTTTAATCACATATCTTTATCCATTGTCAAGATATGTTGGTTTAAACTCAAGCTAAATGTAGCAGGAAAAATTCGTTTATAAAGGAATTGAATGTCCAAAATCAATCTAAAGGAAATCAAATAGATATGCAGTCCACACTATAGTAAAACTGAAAACTCGCATTCAGAAATCCAACTTCTCTCGGATCCCACATGGAAAAAAAAGTTATCTGTGAGCTTTTTGTACGCTCACCACTCCTATGTTTCAATCTTGTGCGAATCGATTCAAATTTTGTAAGAATATGGGCTAATACATTTAATTAATGGTCGTCCTGTTGTTCTGCGAAAGTTTTATTCATTGTCACAATATAGCAGTCTCAAGTTGCACATAAAATGCACGTAAAATCCGATTTTACACGAGTTGCATATGCTGAGATGTTCAAAGTTAAACAGATGATAGTAAAAGTATATTCTGATAGTAATTGTAGGAAGCATCTACAAAAATCTTTCATTGTTCGGGTTTTATATGCGAAAAATCAGGTATTTGTGCATGAATCTGTGTTTCGTACAAAAGTGCTGCATTTTAAGTCCTGCATTAGGATGTAATTGAAAAAACTGGTTATTAAAGCTGATTATCGTTTCGTTTTTATACGTTAGAAATGTTATTCACCATTGGCTTAAAATCATCGAAAAATCTTTGGAAATGCAAAACTATGCATGTACCAAAACAGAATTATGGCAAGTCCTGTACAAAATGGTTGACTGTTCGATTGAGCACTTGAAGCTTTGGCAATGAAGAAAATTAAACCAATACTACCATAGAAATACTACCGTAAAAACCATGGACAGTATACATTATTTAGTTCAGTATTGTATTATGCTTACCATTATTTTGTGTAATGTATTAGGTATTTATAGCTATTTTTCGTGTGTTTGCATATACTGTTCATGCATATATGAATAAAATGTGTGTAATATCAAGTGAAAAAATGAACAGGCAATTAAGAAACTAAACAGAATATTGAGAAATTATGAATATAAAACATAATAGCAAAGTAATAAAAATAATAAAAGATATAAATAATAAAAAATAAAATAAAAACTTCTGTGGGCATATCAGCTTGACAAGGGAGTGAGGCTTGTCTCCTCTGAGGGCACAGAAGCCTCTACTGGACAGGCTTAACCACACCAGGCAGGTAACTGTAGAGGAGAAAGACTAACAATTGCAAGCTCAGTTCGAAAGACAATAAAAAATTCTAACTAATCAGACATCATTTATCAACTAAAATCTACATTGTTTGCCAAGCTACAGTTGTCTAATGTCAAAATTATAGTAGAGTAAAAATTGGTAACCAGAATAAAAAATGCTATGACAAAGCACAAAAAAGATGAATGTGTTTTGGACAGAGTTAGGGATGTAAAAGACAGGAACTAGCTTTACGACTTATCTATCAACTTCAAAGATAATTAAACCAAACATCTTAACTTGTTCTTGCTTTTTATGAGTTAACCCTACTTCCCCAATGCAGTGAGCTCTCTTAGCTGGAAGGTGTTGGCACACTTGCATGTTGCAATTTATAGGCCAAAGTCCCTGATCCTGTGCCCAAAATCCAGAAGATTTGCCAGCCATTGTAAACAATATTTAACGGCATATAGCTGAACAGAAAATATTTAAAAGCTGATAAAGGTTTTGGGGGGGGGGGATAAAATGTATGAGGGTGAATTTGTTCCTGGGGGAATGCTAAAACAGCTTTTTTTAAATTTTTATGTCAGGGATTGATTTTTTCCCCAAAGAGACCATTTCTCCTCCAAACCCAACACTTGTTAAATATATGGTGATGGGTCTAAGGGAATGGGATGCATCTACAATAGGAAGTGTCCAAGAGTAAAGGTTCATCTATAATAGGCAGTATCCCACAGTGGGGATGCATGCAGCCTAAACTTTAATTATGATGTGACATCATGACTCATATGACATAGGTACTGGTACTAACAAGTAGAAAAGCACGAATACATCAAGATGCTTTGATTTAAATGTCTTTGCAGGTTCCAGATAATTCGAAAAGCTAGTGCACTAATTTTACATCCCAAACTCTGCCCTGGACATGTTCGCCGTATTTGTACTATTGTAGGAGCATTTGTCATTCTGGTAATAAAATGAAACAACCAACGAAAATGCAAGACGGCTCAGTTATACCAGTCGTGCTTTGTCCCAGACACACCCACCTCCCACTCACGAGCCAGCCAGAGCATAGCACTAAAATGGTGCCACAAAGTACCTGTCATTTTAATTGATCCTTCTTTGGTGTAGTGTTCAAGAAAGGAATTTTTTTTAGCTTCTATATACTTATTAACATTAACCATCTTTATGGTTTTGCCTACAATAACTATTTGCTAGAATGTAACCTTCTAATCTTAATGTATTATTTCACTGCATTTTAGCCCATGTTCCGTTATTACTAGTACATGTGGCAAGTGTTCCTCTATGAATATTGTCTAGTTTGTTTCTGAGATATTGCACATTTAAGTGCATTAACTGTAAGGGTATTATGCCCTCTTGTTTATTTACCATCTTGCACGAATCAAAATTGTTTGAGTTATACTTTTTACAACATTTTGCGTACACTGGTTCTTCAGAACTGGCCTGCAATGACTGATCACTTATTTCACAACCTGGGTTTTCTTTGTGCGAACGGGACTCAGTAATATCCGAAATACATCCATGAAAACTATTATTATGGTCCTTTATTCTAAAAAAGTCTCGTGGTTGTAGCCCAGAGCAATTGTAGCTTTCTCCACACTGTCTTTCTCGCACAATTTGCTTATATGAGAAACTAGCTTGGCCTTCCCTTTCCTATTTAAGTGGAATCCGTGTTTTGTATGTTCATCACGACTCATCTTACTTAAGTCTATCAAATGTACATGGCTAAATTTATCACACAGTTTCTTTAGCTCGGAATTGTGGTGTCGAATCTCCTTGTTTACACACGACCACAGTGGTAAATCATGTCACACTGGCTCGTTTGTGATGACAATGTTCGTTTGAAATAGTTTTGGTAATATGTTATGGAAGCATCGCAGGGCTGTCTTGGTTTTGTTTTTGTATACGTCGTTGCTGCCGCCAATAATCACAACGTGAGCGTCTTTGTTCTGTTGACTTGTTTCTGTTGTAATATCCTCCACCACTGCATTTAACATTGCACCAGGCTTGATTTTCGCGAAAACTGAATGCTTTGAAGGCTTACTTTCGCGAAAACGTTTGGATAGAGGTGTAATATTAAGGTGACAAAGATATCCCTTTGTTACATCTGGCTTCTCATCAAATACCTTGGCACAATCTTTAAGGAATTACTGTAATTCTTGAATCTGTTGTGACATTAGAGCAGTGGCTTCTTCTGCTTTTTGTTTAATCTGTTCAGAAATACTTGTACTAGATATACTGGAAGATGATAGTTGTTCCTCCTGTTTGAACTACATGTAATTATTTGATTTTGGTTACCTGCAACAGTGTCCATGTAGGTCTTGCTTATGTACTAAATTGACTGTTGTAGGACCTTCGTCTTTCATTAACACAAGTCTACCAAACGTAAAATCTATTGTTCCATTCACCTGTCTCAGCAGCTCATGCCCTAGAATCAAATGCACAACAAGGTTTACTATTATCAGGCGTATGCATTCAATTGCTCCATGACGAAGGCCCATTTTAATCCTTGTTTGTAGTTTTAGATAATGAGAGCATCCTCCTACAGCAGCTACTATTTTGCAGCTGGTCACAAGTAAAGTTGACAGATTCATTTGTTCCTGTAATCTCTTTAAAATAGCTGTTGAGGTAGCATTGACAGTTGCTCCATTGTCTAAAACTGCCAAAGCATTGAATCCTGCAATGTTGACACTGATAGCTGCCTGTGGTACACTACATAGTTTAAAATTAGATGGGGAGGTCACATTGCAATAATTCATACCTAATGTCAGTGCCTTCATTAAAACATATCATCTTTATTTTATAGTCTTGGACCCACTCACTCCTTGTGACCAGCTTTTTGGGGCGAAAGTTTGTCACATTCAGTTTACCTATTTTTGTTGGGTTTTGTATGTTGTTTGCTTGTAACATCCGTAGTAATTGGAGAAGGATTCCTTCAGTCATTACAGGTTCCATTTGGACTCGGTTGGTTTTCATTTATTTGGCAGTGCGAATATACAGAATTTTGCTGGTAGTGTGGATTATATTGTCTATCTCCTCTCTTGTTTTTATAATTATTAGTATTTTTACTCCAGTTGTCATTTCATGGGCGATCCACATTATTAAACATACTGTTAGAAGAACCTTGTTGTTGATTTGTGCTGCTGTTTGATTGCTGGAGATGGTTACATGCATCCTTAGTTGCATAGTTGTGCCTGGTGCAACTGTTTTGGGTATTCGTGTTGTTACCTCTGGCTGTAGCATCTTCTATTAACATATCTACAGCATCCACTGCAAATAGGAATTCATCAAAGTTGGCGTTACTAACATGCAATAATTTCTCTTGAAAGTCAAGTGGTAGCTTTGTTTTTAATATCCTTATAAGCTCTTTTGCGGATATTGGTTCCAATAATTACTTTGTTTTACTATGGTACTTCTTGAAACACCTTCAGAGTGTATCTCACCATGGATTATATGGTTCTGGATTATATACCTGATTATCGAGTCTATCCTGCACCACAGCAGACCAATACTTTGCTATGAAAGTGCTCTCCAGTTGTTCATATGTATCACAAGGTTCTGTAGTGCCCACTCCCCATAGAGCTCCATTACCCATTGTGTATCCACTGACATATCCTATCTTCTGACTTTCAGTCCATATTGTGGGCAATGCGCCTTTAAAGGATCCAATAAAAACAGTAGGATGTACCACCTTCTTTGCAGAATTAAATGTTCAAAATCGTCTGCGTTAAATAAATTTTTCTTCCATACATAATGCCGCATAATCACTCGTGGAATAAGGCATTCTTGTGGAATGTAGTGATACTCCTGGCTGTACATGCACGTCTGGTTTAAAAATTGTAGTTCAGGATATGGGTTATCATTTATTCTCACATTTGCCATCAGCGCTGACCAAGTGATTATCTTGGAAAGTATCTCACAAATTAACAACCACTTTGAAAACTCATTGCCTAGTTGTTTACACATTTCTACCAAATCTTTAGTATATTCTTGGTTGGCAGCTTGTTTTCCTAAACTCACTTTGGTTACTAGAGACTGCACCTTCAGTACCACAGTAGGGTTCAGTTGGCTGTCCTTTTTATTCAATCACTGCCGAAAAACCCCTGTAAACTGTTCTACCTGCTGTGTAATTTGCATGTTAATCATGTCATAATGTCCATGTGAGATAGCTCTTATGGTTTTTGGCACCTCAGCAGTGATGCTAGTTAGTTCCTCCTGCCCTTGCTTAACATTGTTAAATTCCATTTTTGGAGTGTAAATGTTTCAGGCAAATGTTCATGTTCATCTCATAACTGACAAAATGCTGCGGCTACACTTTGTTTTGCCATAGACATCTGCTGAATTGCACTGTTAAGTACTGTTTGTGATGCCAGCATTTTATTCTGTAGTGTTGTCTTGGTATTTTGCAATTCACTCTTGCTCATTTGTAATTCAGGTTGCAGTTCAGTTTTTAGTGCCACTTGGCTATTCTGAACTGCTATCTGATTACTCTGTACATTGTTTCTAAATTGCAAATTCAATGCATTCTAATAATAATGTAATCGTATCAGTAGTTTCCTGTGTACTGACTGCCTGCTGAATATTTTGTTGTAACTGTTGCTCCTTGTTCTAAATATAAAAGAGTTTAATTTCAATAACATATTGTGTTAATAGTTAGAAAATAATTAAATCAGCTATTATCTTCTATTTCTTTAACTAATATCCTTGGGCCTTGGCTTTTGGTTTTTAACAGAACATGAGGAAAAACTTCCTAGCGATGATTCCCATTGGACAATGTCGCACATGTAGTTTACACAATAGTAACTACATTAACCTTCGAAAAAATGTGAGTGTATACTACTAACAATTTTCACCTATAGCCATAGAAGAGTCCGTAGAGGTAGAACGTAAGATGCACTTACTTATTTGCAGTCACGTAGTCCCCAGCTCATCTCTTAACAGTTTTAATTCCCATTCTCCATTATCCACATTAATATCCATTACATCAGATTTTTGTGTCCATTCATTGTGCATGTAAAAGAAACACAAGATTAATGACATATGGTAACATGTGTAACAAAAAAATTTCATGTCGTATTGTATGTTCAGGTTTGGGCTCAAGATTTATGGTCCTGTCATGATAGCCAGATTGAAATGTTTCTCATTAATGTTACTCACTGAAAATTTAATAAGAATTTGTTCGTTTGTGACTGTTGTGCAAAGCATTATAATGTCATATCCAAACAAACTGAACTCGTCTTTGTGATATTGTGTCACACATTTGTGCGTTAGTAGAGAGCTGAAAATAATTTTGTTAATCTGAAGTAAACTATCATCTTGAAGATGCACGTTTGTCATCAATCTCCTCAGCATCTCTCCTACTCTGTATTGATGTAGAAATTGTGAAACTGGTTCTATTATTAATAACTTTCAAGAATAATGTTCAAGATTGAATATCAACTAACATTCTCCTTTGGTGAGCTACCTTTCATTATTCCTCTGTGTTATACAATATTTTTAGTGTCCAAATAGCTATTACAGCAGAAAAATTATTCAACGTGCCGTAACTTCTGCCTCCACTGCAACACAAAGATAAAATTTATCCATGTTTCTTTCTCTCAGCACTGTCACTAAGAAATGCCTTTGGTTTCTACACTCGCCACACAGCTCCAAATGAATACAGAGAATGTGATATTACATTAGCCAGCCTGGATGTGGTTTTTCGGCAGTATCCCACTATCCACCTACGTGAATACCAGGCAGGTACCCACATCTCACCTCAGTTACAAAATTCAGAAACATTTCGAAATGCTCTCATACTTTCTCCTGGATAACATTAGACATGGACAGATGGGGTGTATAAATTCTGTCCAGATGGGGGGTGTGGGTGAGGGGGAAGGTATGACAACAGGAAGAGCATCCCGCCATCTTCTGCCACTAACACTGCAAAATCCAGAATAACAAACTGATCCCGTGAAGAAACAGGATAAGATCGGGAAAATCAATTTCTGCAGTTGGCCAGTATCTCATTGAACATGATATTGCTGGTTGACAATAGCAACTGAAATCAAACAACATTCTGAGGCTATTATCAAAAGGACTATCTGGATGCTAATACTAAATATTTCCAGCAACAACCTGGAAATTATTCTCACATGCAGCTACATGAGGGTCACCCAGAAAGTAAAGAGTGATTACACACCATGCCTGGTACCGATACCCCACAACAGCAAATGGAAGCCTGCCACTTAATTCCTTCCCCCATCTCAGTGTGGGCCGAGTTTGGTTGCCAAGTGGTCACACCTGGAAATCCTGCCAAATGTGAAGTGTGTAGTGCCATTTATTTGATCCTTACAGAGTTGATGCCAAGAGGAGAAACAGTCAATTCAGAGGCCTATTATGAAATTCTTCAACGACTTCAGCATGTCATCCAGAATGAGAGGTATGGAATGTTGTCAGCAAATGTGTTTTTGATTCATGACTTCGTGCAACTTCAAGCATAAGCACAAACACAGCAAGAACTTCATTGTCTTAAGTGGGAGATTTTTGGAGCTCCTCCTTACAGTCTTGATTTGACACCAAGTTATTTTCACTAATTCCTGAAACTAAAGGAATTTTTGGATGAGGACAGACCTCAGACAAGCAGCGACATCCTGGCTCAAAACTTTGGCGGTAAAGAAGTACAACATAGGAATTGAAATTTGAACCCACATTATAAATGCTTTGACAGCTTTTCTGGTTACATTGAAAAATAAAGTAAAGCACTGTAACTTTGTAAATAAACGTTTGTGTTGATGTCTTTCATTTTTATTTAGTTATGCCAAAACATTTGTTATTTTCTGGACAACCCCTGTATAATCAACAATATATACACAAGAAAATGATGTTCACAGTATGCCAAACTGCAAATGTATTGCAACGGCATTCATTCATTCATTCACACTTCGTATTCTGTAAATCCAATCATGAAGGACAGCCTTCAGGGAAGTGGAACTTGTCAAGCTCAGCTCCAGATCTACAATATCAAACTGGTGCAAAAACTTGATAGTGATATAGTGCCTCCCCCCAGCATTTAAGATAGGACATCAAAAATTTTTTTAAAAAATTGATTTTCCAAAAATGTGTTCATTTTTATCACTCGTCTTTCTGAAGAGTTTGTTATGTAAAACATATATGTTCGAGGAAATTTATAACATGTTACTTGAACTTAAGTGTGCTGTAGTGCAGTGCCACACCTCTTCTTCACACAGCATTCTTCTACCACACATTGCTGTATTTTGCTCCGTGGAATTGGGATTTTGTAATGGATGCCGTCAAACCTATATTCAGAACAGTGGAAATTAAAGTATTCTATGGTGCCCCTCCCAGTTGGCTAGTCTGACATCCTATCCCCCCCCCCCCCCCCCCAGTTAAAAAAACGTAATTAATACTGGGTGAGATTATTTGTAACTGGGAGAATAAGAACTCCAGAAACAGTTTTTCTCTCGTCTAGTTACAGTTTTACACATTGTGCTTTCCTTTCTGTGAAAGAATACATTCCTTAAGCCGGGTTCACACACGCAACGAAAGTATCGCCATAAGTTAAGTCATTCTGGATTGGCGCTGTGAGCTACCGTTCACACAGGACGCCACAAATTCTTCGGAATTGCGCAGTTTGCAAAATGGCGTCTCCTGTCTCAGCTGATAAAACGACTGTACATATTACTAAATAAGATGTTTTGGAAACATAATGAATGTAAAATATTGCATACCAAAGTATTTCTCGTCTCTCTTGTCTCGTCGACTACATGTTTTAAGAACCGGTCTGTAGCATCAAACCAAGCAAGGCTGGGTTTATAAATACCGTCTGTAGACGCACCACTCTTAAGTGATTTCAGTACTTTTTTATGTTCATTCATGTAAGCATTTCGAATGCTTCGAATTTTTAATTTTGTTTTAACTACATCAATTCCAGGTACATATTCACGCATACTGTTTACTTTTTCAATTAATGCAGCATCTCTCAAATTTCTGTCTTTGTATGATTCGCTTTTGTGGTTCCAAAGGCATCCCCGTTCTTGATACACCTCCAAGACTCTCATAATTGTCGCTGTTGACCACTTTTTCGACATATTAATAGCAAACGCACAAACAAAAGCACTATCTGCAAGCGAATACCCACTAGAAAGGTTTGAATCCAGCCGCGAGGTAACAATCGAATGACGTTATTCGATTGTGGATAAGGCAAAATGGCGCAACAAAGTAGAACCAAGTTCAACTTTTTGTGGCGTGACAAAAGTTGCGCTTCTTGAATCGCGCCACTGAAAACTAGGAGTTCACACATGCAACTGCAAAGAAACTCCAGTTCGCCATTAGCAGTGGCGATACTCTTGTTGCCTGTGTGAACCCGGCTTTAGGCCGGTATTACACTATCAAATTTCTTTGTACAAGATATTTGATGGTGTAATAGGAACTTTGTCAAATATCGTCCAATATTTGATCAAATCTAGGGCCTCGCTGTAGATTTGATCAAAGAAATCGCTTGTCTTCTGTTCACTGCAATGTGACATGTTACCACATGGAGCGCTAGGATCGCTGCAGCGTTCTGCCGTCTGTAGTGTTTTTGTAAACATTGCCGGTAAATAGAATTGGTGTGTGCCGACAACTACAAAATTAATAGAGATGTATGAACCTGATGAGGCGCTTTGCAACGTGAGGCACCCTGAGTACAAAAATAGATTAAGAAGATTGGAGACCTGATCTAACCTAACCCAACCCTCTCCTGTAGCAAGGAATCGGAGTGTTACAGTGAGCCTGTCTTCTGAAGATGTAGCAGTTCTAAAGTGAATATTGTGCTTTGTGATATGAGGATACACTTCAGTGAGCACGTACATAATGTATGCTCATCCATTCTTAAGTAATTGTTGTACGACTTGACGTCTTCCACTGTAAGTTCACGTAACAAGTTTTGTTGAATGCTTTTATCGTGTCGTCGTAAAACCCACGGCTTCACCCAGATTAGTTTTTGGTTCCATAGATCCGTGCTGAGGAGATCCTCGTGGATGTGGAACATGTCAATTTTTTTAAGCTGAAATAACAATACTAATAGTATGAATAAATACATCTTTTGTTTCTATTAAAAATTTCGTCAATGGAGTAGAAGGAGTTGGCCACTAGTAAGTCTTTCAGGCTCCTTTTAAACTGATCTTTATTTGTAACTAAATTTTTTATGTTTGCTGGCAAATTATTGAAGATGAGTGTTCCTGTGTAGCGGACCCCTTTTTGAACTAATGAGTGCTTTTAAGTCCTTGTGCAGATCATTTTTGTACCTGGTATTGTACGTATGAACTGAGTTGTTTGTTGGAAAAAGAGATCCCCTTTTTGAACTAATGAGTGCTTTTAAGTCCTTGTGCAGATCATTTTTGTACCTGGTATTGTACGTATGAACTGAGTTGTTTGTTGGAAAAAGAGATATATTATTTAGGACAAATTTCATTAAGGAGTAAATATACTGAGAGCCAGTAGTAAGTATACCCAGTTCTTTGAAGATGTTTCTGCAGGATGTCCGTGAATTTACTCCACAAATAATACGTATTACACGCTTTTGGAAACTTTTGTTTGACTAGAAGAGTTACCCCAAAATATTATACCATATGGCATTATGGTATGAAAGTAGGCAAAGTATGCAAGCATTTTCATTTTTATGTTTCCTATGTCTGCTAACACTCGAATTGCAAATACAGATTTGTTAAGGCTTTTCTGCGGTGTGCTCCCCCCAACTGAATTTATTATTAGTTCTGCGGTGTGCTCCCCCCCAACTGAATTTATTATTAAGTTGTAATCCCAGGAATTTAAGACTGTCAACCTCGTATGTATGGTTCCCTTTTTTCCCCCACTTCTTTTCCGCATGTGCACACAATGCAATTGCGGTACGTGCAACTGCTGCAGTTAATAACAAGTTGTTGTCAGCCACCTTGAACTTTGACGAAAAATTTGATGACAGTGCTAACCTCCACACACTGATTATTGCTACTCTGAAGAAAGCCACTGCTCTTCTCCTTACACCATGCAGCTGTTGTTTTTATCCAATACTTTGAACAAAACATTTATGTAACTTCACGCCGAACACTGTCCGCTGTCTGTACAGGGTTATTCAGAGGTACTCACAATTTCTCTGGAACTGCCCTGTAGATTATGAACAGCTACCAGAACATTAATTTATTTCACTCTGTTCACTGCAGGTTTGCACCTTATGCTCTGCATAGTATTCCAGTGTCCTTTCAATAACAATATTTTGCACTTTTGCTGAATTATCATGCTTGTTTTACACCATAAGTTGGGATTGCTATATGCACACAGTTCAACTGTTCAGTTCACATTCCTTCTGCATTCTCTGTAAAGAACTAGCACATCTAGTTTTTCTTGGTTTAAGAAAGATTTTTATTTTTTTTAAGCTAACCAACACACACACACGTGGATGACACAGGTAGAATGAAAACTACATTTCCTCTTCAACCCTTATATATCAGTATCATGGCTGTGTAACACTCTGCTTGCCCCTTATGTGACAAGACATATTTCCTCATTTGGGTATGAACTCATCAATTTCTGCATAAGACAGCAGTCAGCTTCATGTTCAAAACAGTTAAATCCTATCATCTACATTCTGAATTACTGCTAAACTACTAATTCGGCTCTGAAGAGTGAAATGCTATTGGATTTCTCTCTTTCATAACAACAATATTAGTAGCAGAAATTGTTTTAGTTCCATTTGGAGAAAAACCTGAGCTGCTACTGATATCTCTATAATTATTATAACTATGAAGATAGCAGTGAGTGACAACTTTTTCACAATTCATCTAAGTAAAAACAATCATTACATTTTAAGCAATTCAGGTGAAATCTTAGGTGACCAGCCAAGTTGGATTACCATATATACAGAGTGAATACCTGTTTAATATTAAGCAGGATTTACATTTGAGTCCAAATATTCTAATCAGTTGGGTGGAAGTGGCTAAAAAGGATCCTTTAATTTCCTGCTTAATGTTAGCAGCAGCTTTCTATAAAACTTGTGATTCAAAATATAAAATCCCATTCTGGATTGGGGTGTGCAATGTAGAGAAAACAAATTTTATTTTTAGTGTTGTAGTTCATTCTAACTTCATTCTTGTAATTAAAAACAAATTCCTGTAGCAAGTAAATGGATTGACATAAAAGTGTAAAAAATCCCTAAATTACTGAAGAGGCCTCTACATGATGAGTAGCTGTCAACTTTCCACAATATTCTTATTCAAAATTCTACAGAATAAATAATTTTTGTCTTTAGCTATAGTTCAAATGGCTCTGAGCACTATGGGACTTAACATCTATGGTCATCAGTCCCCTAGAACTTAGAACTACTTAAACCTAACTAACCTAAGGTCATCACACAACACCCAGTCATCATGAGGCAGAGAAAATCCCTGACCCTGCCGGGAATCAAACCCAGGTGCGGGAAGCGAGAACGCTACTGCACGACTTTTAGCTATAGTTCCCAGAAGATAATGCCATAAGACAGTACAGAGGGAGCTTCAATCTTGCTTGCAGAGCAACATAACAGAAGAGATTCCTTAAGTGCAAAGTCAACAGAATTGAGCCTTTTGGTTAACTTATCTATGTGTTGGTGCCACCTCAGTTTGTTATTCATCTGGATGCCTGGGCACACTACACATGGACTGTGTGCCCATTGATCTTTACATCTGGTACATGAAAGTCAATTTGATTTGTTTGGAAGTGGATAATGCAAGCTTTTCTGAGATAAAGGGTTATGCATTTTTCTGTGAAGCCTGTTCCTTTATCTGCTTGGTTGTGTCTTGTATGGATATGTTGGTCTCTTTCAAGGATCACTGCTTTCAGTTTAGAAGTTACTGGGTTTACAGTAAAGCTGTCATTTTTTACACAATATTTCATTATTACCCATGTTGTCTTCCTCAGGGAAGCTGTCAAAACGTCATGTAAGGAAAATAACTTGGCTACATACCCACAAAACTTCTAAACTTCTAATTTTGCTGAGAAGTGTAAGAGAGCAATTTACAGGTTTTTAATCCTAAAATATAAAGCAACAATGTAGTTGTACACAGTTTGCTAGTGAACATTCATTTTCATCACAACCAAGCAGAACAGTGTGAAGTAATTTCCACATAGTTGGTAAATGATATCGCGGCTTCCACATAAGGCGTTACCTCTGGATAGGAAGTGCATTGACAGTACTGCAATAGGATTTAGTATGTACATCCAAATTAAATGTCCCTTTTCATGTCAAACTGTGGTTGGTTGGTTCAGGGGATGGTACCAAACAACAAAGTCACCAGTCCCATTGGATGGGGAAGGAAGTCAGCCCTGCCCTTTCACTGGTATCACCCCGGCATTTGCCTGAAGCGATTTACGGAGATCACAAACTAACGGCTGGCATCAAACTGTGCATTGTAGTAGGGAACAAAGTTTTACACTTGGGGGGGGGGGGGGCTGCAGCATCTCTAGAGATTGTGGCTAAGCTATTTTACACAAATCTTTTCTCTCTTGTGTGTTAGTGGACAGACACTCTCGGTTTTGGGCATATCACACGGTAGGATCACTGCCAACCAAAATGCTACAGAGATCAAAGATGTTATTTTAACTATAACTGGAGATTAACTTATGCAGCAATAAAGACACAACAAGAACCTAACAATCTATCTACACGTTCACATAGCCAGTCAAATTTTTGAGTTCATCATGTTAATTGCTAGAGGTGTATCACATTGGTGAGCTCTCTACATTTAGTTAACATAAATGACTCACTTCAGTGTTCAAAGAAAAGCTATTATGATACAACAAATACTGCAGAAATAAAGAACCGCTTAGCTCAGGAACAATGGAATCATATGATATCTTTAAAAAAATATACATCAGTTCACATGTTATAGTGTTCTTTTAACATAAATAGCAGGTACCTTACTTTGATTTATACACAGCATCTTACAAAAATAAATATACAAAATATTTTCTTGCAGCTGTTTCTCTCCGCTGATTATGCTGCTAATTTTGTTACTGATACCACAGATCAGGAAGATTATTTGCTTCAGGATCTGCAACAGTCACTGCAGCAACAGCTTGAGAAGTGTCATCACGAACTATCTCAACGACTCTGGTTGCAAAAGCATTTCCAACTAAAAGTTCATCTGGAACCAAGGAGCATGACATTGCCCCCTCCAAGTGGTCAAAATTATCCACACCGCCTGCTGAACTTCCTAATCTAAAGTTCATATCAACTTGCTCAGAATCGTCAGGGTTCTGCCATTCAGCTGATGGCTCCACATTATCTTGCTTCTTCACTGTTTCATTATCTCTAATGACCATTTTAAACTCATTTGGTCGTGATTTTTCATTTAGCATTTTACTGTCACCATGAATTTTAGAAAGATGAATAGCACATTTGTGACGAGTTGTAAAACCACGCTTACAGATTTCACAATTATATGGGTAAACTCTTGTGTGCAGAATGATATGGCGTTTCAATGTGCCTCCAACAGGAAAAGTAAGAGGACAGTGAGGGCATTTGTAGGGTCGCTCTCCAGTATGTTTACGTTTGTGCACTGCTAACAATGAAGAGTGTCGAAATTTACGACCACAAAAATTACATTTGTATGGGAATGGGTTGTCATGCCATTTTCGATGAATCCAATATGTACTCTGGAAACAAAACTTACGACCACAGACATCACATATGTAACGTTCCTCCTTTGTATGCTTACTTCTGTGTTCTTCCATCATCATTCTTGACATGAAACCTCTGCCACAATAATCACAGCAAAATTTGTATTGGCCAGTATGTAGCGCAAAATGATTTCGCAGGCCAGTTTTTGTTTTAAATACTTTTTCACATTCACTGCATTCAAACTTTTCTGTAGTATCTTTCATATGCCTCAATTCATGAAATCGTAATGTTTTTAATTTAAGTATTTCCTTACCGCAATAGCGACAGTGAGGATCTCTATGAGTTGTATCCTTGTGAGACCGCAGCTGATCAACTTCAGAAAATTTTTCTCCACATTCATCACAATAGGGCACAAATACACAATTTTCTTCATGTGTCAGACAATGTTCCTTTGTCAAAAATGATGCTGAACAGTGCATACAATTATGATGCATTTTATGTGTTTGATGTTTTTCACTATTATGTTTATGTAGATCATTCATATTTAGAAAATGCTTATTGCATAACTTACAGCTTAAATTCTTTGAACATATATCTCTATGGTACAACATTTTACTGTTGCTAGAAAAGAATTTGCCACAAATTTCACACTGTGCAGTTCCTGGTTTTGTTATATGAAAAAGAAAAGGTGTCCTCATTTCCTTCATTGTTTGTGGTGGATAACTTATTGATCCACAGCTATCTGACAGAGATGTTTCATTATCAACTTTTGCCTTCATCTCACAATCTTTCTGCTTTGTACTTTCAGTTCCATTTTTTGACACAAGTTCACTTTTCTGAATATCTCTGTATGGTGCACCTAATAAATATTCATGGCTTGAATTAGAACTAACATTTTTCTCAGAATTTCCCTTTTGTTTTACAGCTGAGTCAGTCCTAGCATTTTCGATAAATTTATTAATCGGAAAATTACGTGGAATACTGTTATTTACTTGGGTTGCTTCAGATGAATGTGACCTATGTGTTGTTACTAAGGATTCACTAGAGTTTTCAAAAGTTGAGTTCTGAGTTGTTGCAGACTGCTGTTCATTTTTACCAGAAACTGTATAATCTATTTCACCATCAGCGTGCTGGCTAGAATTACAGTCATTTTTTGTACATGTAGTGGAATTGGAAGTCGCTCTTCCTGATACATTTTCAATGGCTAACTCTGTGCCATTTAAGTTATTGTTATTTCTATTAGGAACTTGCATAAATTGAGTGCTTACTTTTTTAAACAAGTTCATAAAATTTTCATTGTTCATATACTGGTTGGAAGACTTATTACTGTCCAAGCAACCTTTCTGCTTTAAATCACAAAAATTATGACTGGTTATTTCTGTAGTAAGTAATGTGTCTTTCTTTAATGATGGTAGCGTATGATGTACATTTTTATGGTGCTGTAGTAACCTATCTGAGGGAAACACTAAAGAGCAAGAACTGCAGAAGTAATGTTCTGTGTTGGGAATTCTGTCCTCAGTAGCTAACTTCTTATTTTCAGTCATTTTATAATTAGTGTCAACAGTCACCTTGTCTTCTGCCTTCAGAATATTAAAGCCATCTTTTGTGATACCATTTTGTAAATTACAGGTGAGCTCTTCCTGGATTACTCTCTGATCACTTCCTTTCTCTGTACTGCCCACAAAATGATCGTCTGTTTTGTATGAATTCGATTTTTGGCCATGTGCTCTCTTTAGAAAGCTTTTACATGATGACTCGTATTCTGAGCGATTTTGAAAATGAAACTGCTGATGGTCTCTGTAAGTCACTATGCTTCCTGTTTTGAAGTTGCAAATGCTGCAGGTGTATTCTCCAGAAATAAAAATACTTGTTTTCTTGTTACCAGGCTGTCCACTCTGCAGCTTATGGTGTACCATATCATTATGAGAGCTAGTTTGTATATGCGATGCAAGCATGTTTTCTTCTTCAAAAATCATGTCACAGATATGGCACAGCCACTCTGCTGAATGAATATTTTTTATTTGTTTCTGGGTTCCTTGAGAACTCTTAAAATCATTTTCACATTTGATGCCGTCATACTTATTGCAAGAATGGGCTTTATACACAGAGATATCAGGAGTTTTCAGTTCACATAAACTGCATTTGTATTCCTTATTTGTGGAGGATGACTGTCCATTTAAAACACCCAATGCATCTGTAGTTCTCCTTTTCTTCTTCCTCCTCTTACCAAGTCTTTCATCCAGTATTATTTCAGCATTTATATTTTTGGGACTCTTTGTTGCGCTGCTTAAAATTCCTGGAATATTCTCACATCCATCCTGCAAGATAAAATTATTGTAATTAAAACAAAATTCTTTAAAATAACAATTATCATAATCAACAATCATAATATTGTTACAGTCTGTCCTGGACTTTCCATTGATTAATTATCATAATCAAGTTGACCCCACAGCATCGTTATTACAAAAAATCAAAAAGTTTATAGAAGTTTTACAATCTAATTTAGTTAACATTTTCTTCTCATATGCTGGAAAAATTTCTGCACATTGAATTTTGCTGTTATTATTTGCTATAAGGGCACCATAATGTTGATAGCTGAAAAGAAGTTGTTGGGTTTGCAGCCAAGTTATCATTTATCTTCACATGATATTTTGGCAACTTCCTTAGGTGTCTCCATTAGATGTGAAGTACAGAATTTGTTTCTCACTGTTTGGACTCCAACCTTAAAATTTTAATCTTGGCTGTCACTGATACCATGGAATCTTTAGTTTATTTATTTATTCATTCATCCAGGAACATCTCACAATGATACACGATTAGTCATTATAATACAACTCAACTAAATATGTTAAAATATACATAGACGCAGAATATAAAAGTATGCTGTTATGAGACTAGCACAGATTGTCAGTAGTGGCACTGATGAAGGAAACATCCTGCCATCTCTCTGAGATGGTTTAGGCAAACCTAAATCAGGATGGCTGAACAGAGCAGACTCCATCCACCTGAATATATGGCTAATATCTTAACTACTGCCCTGCCTCATTTGGCTAATCCTTTAAATATGTCCTTCATATGTTGAATGACATGGACTTTGCTCAAATATGTCCTTCACAAGTTGAATAACATGGGCTTTGCTCAAATCACTATCTGTGAACTAAGCAACACCCATGATTGTATACATCATATACCAGCTCTAAACTAAATACTTGACTTTTATGGTATTGGAGACAACAGCCTCATGCATTTTAAAATCTTGTTTTACTTAATGAAAGCAAGTTGTCTGTGTTGAGATTAAAAATCCCGCAGGATCCAGTACAGAGCAAATTCAGGCTGATGATCCACGGATATCTGTTTTGGGGCCTTTGTAATGCAGTAAACATCTGGTTAGTTGTTGGCCCATTCTAAGACTTGTACTTCCTTCACTGTAAAATAATGTCGATATCTAACCTACTGTAGTTTTGGATATGCTGTTGTTGCTATCTCTTCAAACCCTAGTGTGATGTTATTATTGTATATTGTGCTTGCCACTGTTAACTGCTGTAATGACCAGATGACAACACAATTATTACTATTAATGACAACAAAATTATTATTATTATTATTATTGTTGTTGTTGTTCTTGTTATCATTCTCAAATTGTTGCTCTGCCCTTGTCAATCCTTAACTTATTTTGAGCACACTGAAAACATCAGCTGCACACATACCTAGAACTTTGCACATGTTTGTTGAAAGCACCAATTTCAGAATGCAAATACAGCAACATAATTAAAGGGTCATACTTATATGTGATATCTGCACACATTTTGTCAACCTGTATTTATAGCTTGGGTGCGAGAGACAGGAAATAGAGGGAAATAAGGTAAGATCAGACTCATTACCTGTTACAAAAGGCGTGACACAGGACTCGTGCTGGGTCCATTCCTGTTCATTGTACAGGGTAGGGCAAATAAAAGTGGCCTGGAGAACAGAGATCCAGGGTACAAAACAACACAGTAGAGGAAAGGAAATACTATACTAACCTGACTATACGAGATGTTAAAAGTAACCACCATTCATGTCTTGGGTCTTTGGGCACTGGCCAGCAAGTTGCTGAAAGTGATCAAAGCTGGCCAGCTGGAATTTCTGCAGTCTCATCCAAAATGTTCTGCTGCTGTTCTTGAAGACTATGAGAGTTGTTGCAATACACCTTAGACTTGTGGGCTCCGCACACAACATAACTGCGCATTGACAGATCAGGTGACCCGGATGGTCAGCTATGACTGCTACCAGACTGTCCTCTGCTAACAACTCTGTCAAGTGTGAAGATTGTGTAAATGTGCTCCAAGGAAGTGGTGCAGATCACATGGTACGTGTACAAGTGGTTTGCATGTCACAGGGTGTGGTTATGCGTGTACATTCACATCCAATTGCATCCACTCATCTGGGGCATCTTTATTTATTTTATATAAATTACTTTCTCTCATTCTTGCTGTGTGAGGCAGTATTGTAAATACCGTATTTACTCGAATCTAAGTCGCCGGAAAAATGGGACTCGAAATCAAGGAAAAAAAAATTTTCCCGAATCTAAGCCGCACCTAAAATTTGACACTCGAAATTCAAGGGGAGAGAAAAGTTTTAGGCCGCATCTCCAAATCGAAACAAAGTTGGTCCATTGTAATATGAGACACAATTTAGGTCGAATGAATGACGATACAGCTACATTAGTTTGGTTGGAGTCGTAAGCTTAGCAGTTAAGCTTTACCAGGTGGTCATTGCTTTGCGTCAGGCGCTCCGTCCATATTTATACGGTTACCCTTCCTATTTCACGTGCTTCCTTTTTCACGTGCTTCGTCTGGTTTGAACTGATTGCTTATTTTTCTTTGCTCTGATAGGCACCGTTTTCTTTGTTATAGGTGTTTACATCATTCTAAGCTGAAAATGCATTACTGTACTGTGTCATGCATTGTTTGTCGCATTCTGATAGTGCATGTTTACGGCCTGTCACCGCTCACTTGCGCATGGCTTGCTTTTGTGCGCGCTACCGCCGCTTACAGTTAAAAAATAAAAATGAGAGGAGTCGTCTCATTAGCGAAACAATGACAAGAGACTGCTATTTGTTTTTACTTACACTGCTGTTTTCTTTGATAATAATCAACAAGAACCAAATAATAGACTGCGTATGATAGAAAATGTTCTGAACGAGAGTTTAGCGAAAATTTTTCTCCGTTTGAAAATCTTTGCAGGCGCCTCTTTAGTACATTACATTCTGCACAGAAATTAGAGTCATCTTAGATTTAAAAATCTAGTCAATTTCCGTGCTTCATTTCTGACTGTATCACTATTTGGCGTAAGAATAATACGAATATAAACATGACATGATATGTATATTCTTCCGCATTTGCTGTTGTCTCACTAGTTTCGTAGTTTATTAAGCAGACATGATTTAAATGAGATAGCAGCAAACACGAAACAATACATGTCAAAATGTTTATATTCGTATTATCCTTATGGTGAAGAGAATACTGCATGTGATTCACAATAATAAAATTTCCTATTAGCAACCATCTCTTCTCAAAGGTAAGAAAAAATTCAGAACGTAGAGTTGGCCATATTGACAAACATCCCAAACAGTCTTGCCAGTCGGATTTTTGTAGTACATTGAAATACTGCTACATTCGAAGATGAACAATATGGAATTTGTATTTACTTCGTTGGATAATATATGAAAATACAGTGGTCGAAACTCGGGGCGGAAGAAAAAAAGCTCGTCTTCCACTTTTTTTAAAATTTATTTACTGACGCAGAGGTCTAGGCGCCAGTATTTATCTTTGTGCCTACAAACCATGCCTGTGTAGCGCTACATATATTCGACGGCAGAAGTTAGTTGTGGCGGCACCCACCAACATTTTTCAGAACTTCCTCTTGCTTTGCACTCGATTCTAAGCCGCAGGCGGTTTTTTGGATTACAAAAACTGGAAAAAAAGTGCGGCTTAGATTCGAGTAAATACGGTATATGACAGAAATATAATCACACAAGTTGGTGATCTAGTGAAGCTGCCACATAATTTAAATACAGCAAGGGTCCAATGCACTAACTGGTTCCAGGCAAATTATTCAGAAATTAATAAGAAGAGGGGGCGAACAATAAGCACTGCACCACATTTTTTTCTGAAATTAGGTTGGTTTTATTCAGGATACCAATACACCACACTATTCCACACTCTTTTGGCTACAAAACCATATTTTTCAACATAATGTCCATTCAATGCAACAGCCTTACACAAAGTTACTGGGACGGCCTGTATGCCCACATGGTACCACTCTACTGGTTGACATCAATAACCTCCCCATCATCCACATATTGCTTCCCATGGAGTGCATCTTTCATGGAGCCAAACAAATAGAAGTTGGAAGGTGTGAGATCCGGACTGTAGGGTGGATGAGGAAGAACAATCCCATGAAATGGGTGAGACCTTGTATCATTATGGACAAGCAGAAGTTCACTTGCATTTTTGTGATGATAAACATGCTGAAGTCGTTTCTTCAATTTCCTGAGGGTAGCTTGATGCACTTAAAGAGTTGATCACTGCATCATGAGGGAGGACATCAAACAGAATAACCCCTTCAGTGTCCCAGAAGACCATCTCCACGACATTACCGACTGAGGGTGCAGATTTGAACTTTTTCATCGGAAAAGAGGTGGTGTGGTACCATTCCATGAACTGTTCTTCTGTTTCCATTTTAAAGTGGTGAACCCATGTTCCATTGCCTGTGATGACGTTCTACAAAAAATTGTCATGAATGGCTCTGTAACATGCAAGAAATTCTACACAGATGGTCCTTCGTTGCTCTTTATGATCTTCTGTTAGGGGGAGAGGAAATCAGTGGGTATACATCTTTGAGTATCCCAACTGGTGGACGAGCGTACAGCACTACCAACGGAGACGTACAGCTGTGCAGCAAAGTGTTTGACTGTGATCCGCTGATAACCTTGAATGAGTGTGTCCACATGTTCCAATATTGCAGGAGTCACAGCTGCCTGCAGCCATAAAGCATGCAGGAGATTCCACAGGTTTTCCAACTTTGTTGCGATAATGACAGATGTCTCAGCCAATGACTCACTGTACTTTTATTCACAGCCAGGTCACTGTAGAAATTCCACAAGCACCTATGAACATCAGTGATTGTCTGATTCTCTGCCAAAAGAAACTCAGTAACAGCTCTCTGCTTGGGACACATCTCCATTACAGATGACATTTTGAAGGCTACATACAGTGCCACCACCTATTGGAACTCCATTAAACTATAGCAGCTGAAGTGGGAGTATTCTACAATGTCCCACAACAAATTCCACATTTTTTCGACTTAAAGCAGTTGAGAAATAAAATGTGCTGCATTGCTTATTGAATGCCTGTCATAATAAAACTGATGACATTGTTTTCAATTAAGATCACAAAATAATCGAACTATTAGGTTTCTACATAGCTCAGAAACTCAACTGGGTGAGTTACACAGAAAAGTTGTGCCTCAAACTGTCTACGAGTGATTTATCAGTTGTAGAAACTGTGGAATAATGGAATTAAAACCCTAACAATATATGCATATTTTGCATTTTTCCATTCCTCCCTTACCTATGGAAGTCTTCTACAGAGTAACTGCCCCAGTTCAAAAATTGCATTCAACTGACAAAAAAGTCTATCAGATGTATAATAGCTACAGGTTTTTTCATAAATAGCATTATTAACAGTGGATAGTTGCTGTTTTTACCTTTTTGTATTAAGAAAATATTTTTCTATGTAGATACAGAAAGGACACATCAGACCAACAGATGAGTTGGTCTGGTTACAAACTGCATGGAGTAAATGTCTTGTAATGATCACCATTGTTCTTTTTGTCATCTCCTAGTGTGGTAAACTGGAATAGTTCAAAGCAAACTGTTTCAAGAAATGCATTAAAGACTTTAAATTATATTTGTTGGCTGGTGCCTACAGTAAATTTTTATATCTCCATTATACCACATAAACACTTGACTAAATTGATATTTGATAAATATAGAGGACAGCCTACTGCTTGAAATTCTACAAAATGCTCAGCAAACCACGTCTGGCTCTTCCTCTCATTGTTGATGGGATTTTAGTCCTAATTTTCTTTGTTTCATTATAGACCTCTTCTTTCAGCAAAGCATCTGTAAAGTTCACATAGGTATAGAAATGGTCTCCATGCATCCTGTCATAGTGAGGACCATAAACAGACATGAATAGGAACCATGGTAAACAGAAGTACCCCAACATGAAGGAGATTTGCAGGTATAACCCATTTCTCTCCACAGGTTTTACATGTTACTTGGTAAAGACCTTTCTTTGCAGGTCAGTGCCAGAATAAAAATTGGAAGGTTCAGTTAATGCAACTTTCATGGTTGGCTTGACTTGATGCATGTAAAAAAAATTAATTTACATTAGCAAACAATGGAAACTCCAGACTGGAACATCAACAATATTAGGAAAATGAAATGAGGGACACTGTACCCAACATTCTTCTCTTCAGCTGATGTTCTGTCACCAGTCTCCACAGCAGCCTAGTCTGTTCCTATGCCGCTCACAATCGCAAACCCTTGCCACAGGGATCATATCCTCATGGAAACTCAGATGCAAGACCTGCCCAATCCACCCATCCAGCACTTCCTATTCCAGTCTTATCACAGGCTTATCCCACTCCACAGATGGCACATCACCTGTGAATGCAGTAATGTCATATACCAGCTCTTCTGCAATCACTGCATAGCTCTTTATATTGATTTGATTAACAATCAGTTGTCCACTAGGATGAACGGTCACTGCCAAACTGTGGTAAGAGCATGATATGGACAACACCATGATACACCACCCTGCGGCACAACAAGCAGCTGAACATAATGTGATTGATTTCAATTGGTGCTAAACATCCCAGGCCTCTGGATTCCCCCCCACTCCCCCCTTTCCGCCAGCACTCTTTCTGAACTGTGCAGATGGGCTTAGCCTTACAACACATTCTCTGCTCCCGAAATTATCGTAGGCTCAACCTACAGTAACCTACTGTCCCCACACCCTCCACACAACAGTTTCCACCCCCTCTGACCTATCACCTCCTCCCTGTTCATTTCCACTCACCCCCATTGAGTGTCGCCCTCTGCCAATACACCTGCCTGTCTTCCCCCTCTTCTGCTCCTCTCCTTTTCTGCCTCTCCCCGTCCCCCACAACCACCCTACCCCACAGTCTCCTGACTGTGCCTAGCAGTCTTGTTATGACGCTATCTAGTTCCTGCCGGAGAGCATTTTTCTCTCCCCCTACCATACCCTGCTGTCCCTCCCCCTTTCACCATAACACTCCAGACTGCTGCTTTTGTTCAACGTGATTGATGCATTCTGGTCGAAGCTGCCGGAGATGGTAATCTCTGTGTGAGGTGTGCTTGTGTGTTTTCTTTCCTGACTGAGGCTTTGGCCCAGCTAAATGTGTAACAATCTCTTCACTGTGCCTGTCCACAACTCAACATGTCACGTTTATGGTGAGGAGCAATCTATCCTTCTCCTAATACTGTTAAATTGCATTAAGTCCTGTATTCCATTTAAACTGTGTCTTCTACATCTGGGTAAGTCAGTTCTCGTGTCCCCCCCAGGGGGTCCACAACTCTTTTGTGGACACGTGCGTAGCGAGCACGGGACCCCGAGCTAATGTGGCCCTCCTTCCTTTTCCGGGCTGCATACCTTCCCTTCCCTTTCCGCATCCCTCCCCGTCCCCCATCTTCGCCCCCCCCCCCCTCACCTCTGTCTCTTTCCTTCCTTTCTCCCCCTCTGGGAGTATGGTTTGTGCCTACGTCCGGAGACGGACGCTCGAAACTGTTCCAAATTCCTTGCTCTTACACTTGCCAGTCCTCTGTCCTTCTCTTTTCCTTCCCTCTTCTCCTTGCCCTTTTCTCCGCTACGGCGTTTGAGACCCCCTCTTCTTTCCTTTCCCTTTCTCTTCTTTCCTCCCTGTGCGTGTCTGAAGGCCGACCCACGCACTTCCATGCGTAGCCGGTGACGGGGTAACGCGTAATTCCCCGCCCCGGGTAGACAGGTAGGACACGTACGTACCCCCTGGTAACGGCCAGGCCCAGGGAGGGGTGATTACCCGAGCTGATACCTTCCGAAAGTGCCGATTGGTCCCTCCGTCCGTTTGTCGGGAGGTGTGACCTGAGGTGTGAACAATCACCTAAGGCGGGTGTGCCCTCGGCGAGGGCCCCCACAAGGGAGGAGCGCGCCATCGGAGACGCCGGTAATCATGGGGGATTCTTCCGCAATGGTTTCCTCACCTTCCACTATGTCTGCTCACAAACGTAAGTTCACTGAGTCTCAGCCACAGACTGTTCTTCCATCGTTGCCACAGTTCCTTGTTGTTTCTCGGTCTGACGAAGGTCACGACTTTTCCACGGTCAACCCTTTCATTATACAGAAAGGTGTCGACGCAATTGCGGGTCCTGTAAAGTCTTGTTCCAGATTACGGAACGGCACCCTGTTGTTAGAAACACACAGTGCCCTCCAGGCTCAAAAATTGCTGCGTACTTCTCTGCTCCACACCTTCCCTGTCCGGGTGGAACCGCACCGTACCTTAAATTCCTCGCGTGGAGTCGTTTATACGCGCTCCCTCGATGGATTGTCTGACGAAGAAATTCAGCATTACCTGTCTGACCAGGGCGTCACAGCTGTTCATCGGGTTATGAAAAGGGTTGATTCGAACATCATTCCAACCCGCACTGTCTTCTTGACATTTGACAAAGTTCAACTCCCATCAAAAATCAAAGCAGGCTATGAGATAATTTCCGTTCGCCCTTATGTCCCAAACCCTACGCGTTGCTATCGATGTCAGCGGTTCAATCATACCAGCCAGTCCTGTTCCAATCCGGCCAAATGTGTTACTTGTGGCAAGGATGCCCATGAGGGTGCTTGTCCACCTCCATCCCCTCGCTGCATCAACTGTATGGGTGACCACGCTGCCTCCTCTCGAGATTGCCCCGTTTTTAAGGATGAAAAGCTCATCCAGGAAATAAGAGTGAAGGAAAAGGTGTCGACCTTTGCTGCTCGAAAGTTACTCGCCAGTCGACAGCCCACCGTGCCTCAGAAAGGTAAATACAGCGCTGTCCTTGCTTCTCCTCGACCAACAAAGGAGGCGGCCACGCAGACTTGCGACTTCACCTTTAGTACCACGGTCGTCAGATCGGCCAGCGCAAAGATCGCCCGTTCAACCTCACCCCTTTCGCCTGCCCACTCTATGGCTCACCCTTCATCAGGTTCTGTTAAATCTCGAGCCCAAAAGTCAGCCGCCAAGTCTTCGAAAAAAGAGCATTCTCGTGAAGAGTTTTTACGTACCGCAACTTCACAACCATCGGTTCCTCCTTCATCTAAACATCATACTTCTAAGAAGGCTACGAAGAAACACAGTTCCTCTCCTTCTCCGCCAAGGCGTGTCCCATCTACAGCACCACCTGGCGGAAATCGCCCTCGGCCATCTTCTGTGTCGCCGAGGCGCACTGCTGGTGGCCGGTCAACTGGCCGATCGTTGGTGGCAGGAGCTGCTCCTGACCAACCTATGGATCAGGATCTTCTGCCTTCGACTGAATGCCATTCCATGCTGTCGGTCGCAAGCTCTGAGCAGTCGTTGAGTTGACAGCACCCTTGGTCACGTTCCTCCATTTTCTGTTCACCCTATGTCCATTATCCACTGGAATATCCGCGGCATTCGCGCCAATCGGGAGGAATTGTCGATCCTTTTACGATCCTACTCGCCGGTCATCTTCTGTCTTCAGGAAACAAAGCTGCGTCCCCATGACCGCTTTGTTCTCCCTCATTTTCAGTCCGTCCGATATGACCTCCCCTCTGTTGAAGGCACTCCAGCCCATGGAGGACTCATGATTCTGCTCCATGATACTCTCCATTATCACCCAATCCCCTTAAACACTTCCCTCCAAGCTGTCGCCGTCCGTCTTTCCCTTTCTGGATACACGTTCTCTCTTTGTACGGTATACATTCCATCGTCTACACCAATGGCACGAGCTGATCTCCTTCATCTTCTTGATCAGCTTCCACCCCCCTATTTGCTGGTTGGGGACTTCAATGCCCACCACCCGCTTTGGGGATCTCCACATCCTTGTCCACGTGGCTCACTATTGCTAGACGTCTTCCACCAAGCGGATCTAGTCTGCCTCAACACTGGGGTCCCCACATTTTTGTCTGCCTCCACGGCAAATCTATCTCATTTGGACCTTGCGGTCGGTACTGTTCCGCTAGCTCGGCGCTTCGAATGGTTCGCCCTTGATGATACACACTCGAGTGACCACTTTCCATGTGTTCTTCGACTGCAGCCTCAACTGCCATATATGCGCTCGCGTCACTGGAAGTTTGCCCAAGCCGATTGGACACTTTTTTCGTCTCTAGCGATATTCGATGACCGTCGCTTTCCCAGCGTCGACGATGAGGTCACACATTTTACCGACGTTATTCTCACAGCTGCGGAACGTTCAATACCACGCACCTCCGAATTGCCCCGGCGCCCTCCAGTTCCTTGGTGGAACGAGGCATGCCGTGACGCAATACGTGAGCGGCGACGTGCTCTTCGCATTTTCCGTCACCATCCAACTTTGGCCAACTGTATCCGATATAAGCAGCTCCGTGCGCGATGCCATCGCGTCATCCGCGATAGCAAGAAGGCAAGCTGGAAATACTTTATTAGCTCCTGTAACACCTTCACTCCCTCCTCGGAAGTTTGGAGTCGGCTTCGACGGTTCTCAGGCGCGCCTAGTTTCTCCCCGGTCTCTGGGCTCACTGTCGCGCATGATACCTTAGTGGACCCCGTCGCAATTTCTAACTCATTGGGTCAGCACTTTGCTGAGATTTCGAGCTCTTCAAATTACCCGCCAGCGTTTCTCCCGAAGAAACGTGCAGCGGAAGTGCGACATCTTGCTTTCTCCTCTCACAATCGCGAAAGCTACAATACTGTTTTCTCCATGCGCGAACTCCAACATGCACTCTCTTCTTCTCGCTCCTCCGCCCCAGGACCGGATGGTATCCATGTCCAAATGTTGCTGCATTTATCAACCCATAGCCTGCGTTACCTCCTTCGCCTTTATAATCGAATTTGGACCGACAGTACCTTTCCCAGGCGATGGCGGGAAGCTATTGTCGTTCCCGTTCCGAAACCTGGAAAGGACAAACATCTCCCCTCTAGCTATCGCCCCATTTCTCTCACGAGTAGTGTCTGTAAGGTTTTGGAGCGTATGGTGAATTACCGTTTAGCTTGGTGGCTGGAGTCCCGCAGTCTTTTAACACCAGCCCAATGCGGATTCCGAAAGCATCGTTCTGCCGTTGACCATCTTGTTGCTCTCTCCACTTATATCATGAACAATTTTCTCCGGAAACGCCAAACGGTAGCAATATTTTTTGATCTGGAGAGAGCATACGATACCTGTTGGAGGACAGGCATTCTCCGCACACTGTTCTCTTGGGGCTTTCGAGGCCGGCTGCCCCTTTTTCTTCGCGAATTTATGGCAGAGCGCACATTTAGGGTGCGGGTGAACACTACTCTCTCCCGTACTTTCTCCCAAGAAAACGGGGTACCCCAGGGCTCCGTGCTGAGTGTTGTACTGTTTGCCATCGCCATTAATCCAATTATGGATTGTCTCCTTCCTGATGTCTCGGGCTCCCTTTTTGTGGACGATTTTGCGATCTACTACAGCTCTCAACGGACCAGCCTTCTTGAAAGACGTCTTCAAGGATGTCTCGATCGCCTCCACTCGTGGAGCATCGAAACCGGCTTCCGTTTCTCACCCAGTAAGACCGTTTGTGTAAATTTTTGGCGACGTAAGGAGTTTCTTCCGCCCTCCTTACATCTAGGTCCTGTCAACCTTCCGTTTTCCGACGTCGCTAAATTCTTGGGTCTTATGTTTGACAGAAAACTGTGCTGGTCCTCCCACGTTTCCTATCTTTCGGCTCGCTGTCTGCGTTCGCTTAACGCCCTCCGTGTCCTGAATGGTACCTCTTGGGGAGCGGACCGAGTGGTCCTTCTCCGCCTCTATCGCGCCTTAGTGCGCTCGAAATTGGATTATGGAAGCATAGTCTACTCCTCTGCTCGGCCGTCTATTCTTCGGCGTCTCGACTCTATCCACCACCGTGGATTACGTTTAGTATCTGGAGCTTTTTACACCAGCCCTGTGGAAAGCCTTTATGCTGAGACTGCTGAACCTCCGCTGTCCAATCGGCGGGCAGTCCTTCTGAGTCGTTATGCTAGCCATCTGTCTTCCATGCCTGCTAATCCAGCGCATGACCTTTTTTTCGACGCCTCCTTTGATGTCGGGTATGCAGGCCGCTCCTCCTCCCTACTACCCCCGGGAGTCCGCTTCCGTCAACTGCTCCATTCTCTTTCCTTCCGCTTTCCTAAAACCTTCTTGACAACTTGGGGTACAGCACCGCCTTGGCTCCGTCCCCGGATCAACTTGCTCAGAGACCTATGTCAATTTCCCAAGGATGGTACCCCTACACTTGTTTACCGTCGGGCATTTGCTGCTCTATGTGCACAAATGACGGATGCCACATTTATTTACACCGATGGCTCGAAAACATCGTTAGGTGTAGGGAGTGCCTATATTGTTGGCGACACCCCAAATAACTTTCGGCTTCCCGACCAGTGTTCGGTTTATACTGCGGAGCTTTACGCTGTTCTCCAGGCTGTCCACTACATCCGCCGCCATCAGCGGATACAGTACGTAATCTGCTCAGATTCTCTCAGCTCTCTCCTAAGTCTCCATGCTCTTTACCCTGTCCACCCTCTGGTCCACCGGATTCAGGACTGTCTGCGCTTGCTCCACCTGGGGGGCGTCTCAGTGGCGTTCCTCTGGCTCCCGGGACACGCTGGTATCTGTGGAAATGAGGCGGCCGATATAGCGGCCAAGGCTGCAGTCTCTCTTCCTCGGCCAGCTATTCAGTCTCTTCCGTTTACCGATCTACGGAGCGTTTTATGCCGCCAAGCTGCTCATTTATGGCATGCGCATTGGTCAACACTTCCCCACAATAAATTGCGGGAAGTGAAAGCCCTTCCTTGCGCTTGGACCTCTTCCTCCCGAACGCGTCGTCGGGAGGAGGTAATTTTAGCTCGACTCCGGATAGGGCACTGTCTTTTTAGTCATCGACATCTTTTAAGCGGTGATCCTCCCCCACTCTGTCCCCACTGCTCTCAGCTGTGGACGGTCAGACACCTTTTAATTGAATGCCCCTATTTTAATCCGTTACGCTCCCGTCTACAGCTATCGCCTGATCTATCGTCGATTTTAGCAGATGACACGCGCTCAGCTGACCGCGTTCTACAGTTTATTAGTGACAGTGAAATGACGTCAGTCATTTGAAGCTTTTTTTTGGGGGACAACCGACCCCTTTCTATAGTGGATTTTTAAGCATTCCTTCTGCCTTTAGTTACTCAAATTTTATGATTTTGTTCCCATTGCTGCTGATTTTAAATTTCGTTTTTTTCCTGTTTTCTATGTCACGGGCTGGGCGCTAATGACCATAGAAGTTTTGCGCCCTAAAACCACAAAAAAAAAAAAAAAAAAAAGTTCTCGTGTCAGAAGAAATCAAAAACATACCACACCTAACAAAAATAATAAGTCACACCATGCCTAGTAAAGTGCTGTGGTGTTCAAACCACTTCAGGTTAATGATAGCTTTACATGTGACTCTGGACAATGAGAAATTTGACAACAGGTTTTAATTTGGTGTATGATGACTGATGTATGTTTTTATCATAACGGCATGTTGTGAAGATTTGAGTGATTAAGACATTAATTATGTACCAAAACTTTTGGAGAACTGCCAAATGTCCTTGGTCTGGACTCTTCTGACCACCTTCAGATGTCAACTGTTCAGACTACCAGATGTTCATAATTTGCTACTGCGAGATTTTGGTCCAGACTCTTCTGACAACCTTCAAACTGTTCAGACTACACTGAGATCTTTTGATTCAGTCCTGCCACTGCATGCATTATGTATTCAACTCATGGGATGAAGTGATGTAATAAGTGAAGTGTAACTCTCATTCGCACACAGAGTTTTGTGGCCTTAGTCCATAGCAACTGGGCATGAGACAAAGTAGGTCAATTGATGATACTGCTTACCAAGCAATGTACGTATAGAGTCAGAAACATCTATGATAAATATATAATTACGGAAATGATTAACACTGCAGGTATTTTCATTAATTTTTTGGCAGACTATGATATTTGCGCAAATTCAAGCACTACAGGTATCAGGTGCACTGAACTATTGCTTCTACAGCTTCTGCAGAGGCAGGGTGGCACATGGAAAATCTGAAAGTGATACAGAAAATCACTAAGGGATGCACACACACGTGTCAGTCTATGGAACTACCTTCTAGAACCTAGCCACAGAACCTCTTCTTCACTTCATAGATGCCGATGGGTACATTGATTCAACTGCCACATAAGCAGACAATTGTTGGTCTTCTTTTCCAATACCACGACTGCAGCAGAGCAAAGAGGTCTTAGTGTGTTGGAGAGCATACAACAGCGTTTTGGGAGCAAAAGGCTCACTATTACTGCAATAAAAAGAATTTACCTAATTTTAAAGAAAAACAAGTCTGAAATCTGGAAACAAAAGAAAAAACTACACAAAGCACATGCATATGATAGTACGAAAAGCAACAAAAATAATACAAAAGTTGGTTTGTGCAGACTACAGTGAATTCATGTTGCTGCTTTGCACAATGAGAACATATCACACTTCAGTCTTTGAATCCATAATATTCTTTGCAAACAGCATGAGGGTACAGTACCTCTATAACATACAAAACAAGATAACTGTAAGGTGGGATCAGAGAAGTGAGGACTCCGTTCCATGCTAGTGGAATTACTGTGTCTAATATTTGGAATACGCCAGATAGCACTGACTATCAACTACGGGGTTTCAGTATACCGGTTAAAGATAGGCAAACTGAGCAAAGTTCTGAGCATCACTTATACAACTGGGAGCAGAAAATGGAATGACCTAGCTACTTCCCTAAGTGATTTTTCAACTGTTACAGATTTCGATAAAAGCGCAAAAAGGATCTGCAACAGAATACTAAGGGGATATCAAGAGACTTATTTTTCAAAATACAGCTCTGTAAAAACAAAATATTAAGATGTATACACTGTCTGACAAAGTGAGGCACAAAGAAGTCATGGTTTGAAGTCAATGTAACTTCATTCACATGCACACCACCACCATATATGTAAATGATTTAAGTTGTAATTCACTATGATAAATGGAATGACCACCAGAGTGCATGAGTGTTGTTCATATTTAGCGTTGTCACTAGCATGTTAGGGTTGTGGGGCATTTGGACATGAAAAGCTGATGTTGGACTGCCTGGGGACGTGAGGGAAGGTGTATTTATTGTCAAGGTTTTGGTCAACCATGTTTGACCACCACAAGGGAGGATTCCTGTATTGTGCACCAAGCACATCATCAATCCTTCATATCTGTGCCCACCATTCAAGAACAAATGATGGACTCGCTGCAACATTCTGAGTCATCACACACCATTGGTCAGTGACTATCAGAATTTAAACTTGGAAAGTACCATCCCATGTGTAGCCAAATAGCTGTATTTGGAGTAGTACTGTGACCAGAAGCACAGACTGCTAATGATCAGCATCGGATTGTGTTCAGTGATTAATAGCAGCTCTGCATTACCCCGGGTGACCATCACTGGCTAGTATGGTGGTGACTTGGGGAAGGGTCCTGTTCTTCCATTGTCATAGTGTGGGCAGCCATTAGATATTAGTTCAGGTCACAGTTGCTCGTGACTGAGGGAACTTTGATGGCACAATGGTACATCATGAACATCCTGCATCCTTGTGTGTTACTTCTCATGCGATAGTATCATGGTACCATTTTTCAACAGGATAAAACTTGTCCACACATGGTGCATGTAGAACTATATGTGTCTTGTTGAGGCGCTTCCATGACTTACAAGATCCCTCACCCATGCCTGACAGAACCTGTGTTGGGTCAGCTCAAATGTCATCTAGATCCCAGAGCCACTATATCAAGAACCAGTTACAATAGCTGTGGGCCAGGTCAGCTCACCTCAGGAGAGGGTACAACAGCTTTATGGCACTCTTACCAACAGAATTAGTGATTGCACCCAGGCTAGATGGGGTGCAACATCATACTGACAAGTGGGCTCATAGTGTCAAATACAGTCCTGTATGACCAACTAAATGAGCACAAAATGAAAGAAGAGGGAGAATAGCTTCTACAAGGGGCAGAACAAGGATGCCTTTAGTGATTTTCCAAAGCTTTTATTATATTGGCATCCTGGTCACAGACAAAAACAATATAATGCAGTGAGTCCAACAAAATGTTCCATCGAGATATGCTCTCCTCTGTTTCTGTCATAACATTTGCTCCTATCTTCTTAACATCCGGGAATTTAATTGTAAATAAAACATTATCCACAAGAGACAGAACTGCATTTATGTAATGTGCTATAAGCTGGATAGGCTGTCCACACATTATCCTAGTCAAGTATAGAAGTCATGACCGAATGCTAGGCAATGTTTGACTCTTAATATGCTAAATGTGTCTTTATACATGCACAACTCCATCCAGCATAGGTTCCTAATTTGTGGTATGTGTGTCTGTAATCATTCAGCCTGAGGAAGTCAATGCAGTGAGAAGTAAGATTGAAAATGGAGGGTCTAAAATGTAAACTATGGAATAAAATTTTTGTTGGTTGTAGATGAAAACAGAAAGTCTACTACATACATATTGTGCATAACTACTCCACGTTATTCTGTTTCCAGTTGGGAAAAACTCATTTAAAGAGACACAGATGTAAGAAATCCCGTACAAACACAGCTTCTTCAAGGATACTGGCAATAACAAAAAATAGTATACCAGCAAAGTGTGTTGCACTGATTGCTAAAGATATAAGCTTTTTCTGGTGAAGTTTCAAAGAAATAGGCCCAGAATTAATAGATTTAGGTGCACATTATGGAGAAGTCAGCATTTCAGGAGTCTTGCCTCATCCCTCTATTGTAAGTAAAGAAGTCAGAGAATAGGCTGATGTAATTGGAAATAGCATAATGCCTTCTGTCATTACAGGAGTTATTAATAAAACATGTGCTGTGACAGTTGATATGTGGACTGATTCGTACAATCAGGTGCATTATTTGAAGCTTATAGCACATTACATAAATGCAAGTCTGTCTCTTGTGCATAATGTTTTATTTACAATTAAATTCCCGAATGTTAAGAAAACAGGAGCAAATGTTATGACAGAAACAGAGGAGAGGATATCTCAGTGGAACATTTTGTTGGACATACTGCATTATATTGTTTTTGTCTGTGACCAGGATGCCCGTATAATAAAAGCTTTGGAAAATCACAAAAGGCATCCTTGTTCTGCCCCTTGTAGAAATACAGTACTTAACCACACTTTTGATGAAGAAACCTTCTTGTTAAATCATAACTCAAACATCACATAATAATAAATACTGCAAATGCATTGTATGGTACGTGAAGAGAAGTGGCCTCCGCTCACCTTTGAAGCAAGAGGTCAGCACACGCAAGAAAAGCTTGTACACTATGCTAGAGCCCTCTTCCACTCTGTATAATGAAGTTGCTGCTTTACTGATAAAAAATCCGCTCACAGATGTCAGGGATTTGATAAAGACCTTGCAGGAAGAATTGTGGATTTTACAAAACCATTTAAAGAGGCTACAGATGACTTGGAAGGCTAAAAGAAGCTAAAATTCAGTTAGTTGTTCTCTGGCATTCTTTGGTTTCAAAACCAACCATCAAAAAATCTGTAGTGTCAACAAAGAGTGTGAAGTAAATTTAATTACTACATTCACAAGTACTGTTTTGTTATGAAATAAGGAAAGTCAAACAATGGAAACTCCAAGTTGGAATAACAACATCTTCTTCCTGTTCTCATCTCTCACCCCCTCCCATCCGTACACTCCTATCCCTTCTCCTTCCCCGCTCCTCCAGATTGCTGCTTCCATTCCACACAACAGTGGCATTCTGGTCTGAACTGCCAGAGATGGCTGTCATGGGTGTGTGTTTCTCTTTCTTTTTCCAACGAAGTGTGGCTGAAAGCTTATGTGTAAATGCCTTTTAATTGTGGCTGTCTGCAACTTAATGTTTCATCTTTATCGTAAGTAGCAATCTATCTTTTCCTCACAGTGTTGATACAAGGAAAGGATAGTTTTGTAATTCATGAGTGCAGTTGATGAACAGTAACAGATATGAATTTTTGACGGAGGATACAGGAGATTAAAGATCAAGTTATGTCTTTTCTGTGCAAGAAGTTTGTAATTATTTCCATACATAAAATTACGAGGTGCATTCAAGTTCTAAGGCCTCCGATTTTTTTTCTAATTAACTACTCACCCGAAATCGATGAAACTGGCGTTACTTCTCGACGTAATCGCCCTGCAGACGTACACATTTTTCACAACGCTGATGCCATGATTCCATGGCAGCGGCGAAGGCTTCTTTTGGAGTCTGTTTTGACCACTGGAAAATCGCTGAGGCAATAGCAGCATGGCTGGTGAATGTGCGACCATGGAGAGTGTCTTTCATTGTTGGAAAAAGCCAAAAGTCACTTGGAGCCAGGTCAGGTGAGTAGCGAGCATGAGGAATCACTTCAAAGTTGTTATCACGAAGAAACTGTTGCGTATTGTTAGCTCGATGTGCGGGTGCGTTGTCTTGGTGAAACAGCACACGCGCAGCCCTTCCCGGACGTTTTTGTTGCAGTGCAGGAAGGAATTTGTTCTTCAAAACATTTTCGTAGGATGCACCTGTTACCGTAGTGCTCTTTGGAACGCAATGGGTAAGGATTACGCCCTCGCTGTCCCAGAACATGGACACCATCATTTTTTCAGCACTGGCGGTTACCCGAAATTTTTTTGGTGGCGGTGAATCTGTGTGCTTCCATTGAGCTGACTGGCGCTTTGTTTCTGGATTGAAAAATGGCATCCACGTCTCATCCATTGTCACAACCGACGAAAAGAAAGTCCCATTCATGCTGTCGTTGCGTGTCAACATTGCTTGGCAACATGCCACATGGGCAGCCATGTGGCCGTCCGTCAGCATTCGTGGCACCCACCTGGATGACACTTTTCACATTTTCAGGTCATCATGCAGGATTGTGTGCACAGAACCCACAGAAATTCCAACTCTGGAGGCGATCTGTTCAACAGTCATTCGGCGATCCCCCAAAACAATTCTCTCCACTTTCTCGATCATGTCGTCAGACCGGCTTGTGCGAGCCCGAGGTTGTTTCGGTTTGTTGTCACACAATGTTCTGCCTTCATTAAACTGTCGCACCCATGAACGCACTTTCGACACATCCATAACTCCATCACCACATGTCTCCTTCAACTGTCGATGAATTTCAATTGGTTTCACACCACGCAAATTCAGAAAACGAATGATTGCACGCTGTTCAAGTAAGGAAAACGTCGCCATTTTAAGTATTTAAAACAGTTCTCATTCTCGCCGCTGGCGGTGAAATTCCATCTGCCGTACGGTGCTGCCATCTCTGGGACGTACTGACAATGAACGCGGCATCATTTTAAAACAATGCGCATGTTTCTATCTCTTTCCAGTCCGGAGAAAAAAAATTGGAGGCCTTAGAACTTGAATGCACCTCGTACTACGTTCCTTAGGACATTTTTCAGGTATCTCAATATGCTTGACATAAATGAAAGGCAGGAAATTCTCAGCTGCAGATGACAGATGTGTCCACAGTTTTTCAGGTACAACAAGCAATCTTTAATGTAATAATTTTTGTATAGTTAATGCGTAGTGTCTTCTAGCCAAAGAGAAACATTATAATTCATATATATTCACTCACTTAAAATACATTTTTCTGGGTATGCCTTCATGCTTCCCACATCACTTTTGTATTATTTCCCTCTAATTTGTTTATAATATAGAACCTTAAGTCACTATCAACATCAATCAGAAAGAAAGATTGCTCCTAGGACTGAAAGAATAACAAACCCTACACAGCAGATTAAATATATCTGGGAAAAAAGATAATCATCTCCTAAATTTCAGGGATGGTATTCATTTACAGTGTACATAGTTTCTTATTACCAACAGGCAGTGTAAAGCTTCTGTCTGGAAGCAAGTATTATCTTTTTTCTGTGAATGTACTGAAATATCAAATTATTTTCTGTGTGCTGTATGAGTATAACTGTGACTTGTATGTGTTCTTGGAAAAATTGCATTTGTGCTGAGAGAGAGAGAGAGAGAGAGAGAGAGAGAGAGAGAGAGGGGGGGGGGGAGAGGGGGGAGGTAGGGAGGGAGGGAGGGAGAGAGAGAGAGAGAGAGAGAATTGGTAAGAACAAAGCCCCATCATGCTCAGTTATTCACATGTGCAGAGTTCAGACAACAGATATGGAGCGAGTACATGTATGAGTAGAATTATGTGAGATGGGTTACTAGCAGCTTGATCCCGCTTTCAGCAAACATGTCATAACCAGTCAAACAAGAGTGTTGCAGCTCTCTACTGTCAAGCTCTTTTTAAATGTGACTCAATTTTGTAATCACTGCAATAACATCACGTGCTCTCTCAACCCATTCAGTTTCATTTTGTTTTTTCCTCCCCATGGGTGCTTCATTTTTTTGTCAGGCAGTGTAGTTTTTAACAATAGTCCTGAAAGTACAATCCTGTCTCCAATGCATTCCAGCATAAATAAACCTCCAGGTCCATTTGGGGACAATTAGGATGAAGGAAGTCAACCATAAGTGCCAGAATTAACATGCGTTTGAAGTCTTACATCTACTGACAGCTAGGAAGATAATAAGTCAAACTGTGTCTATTTTTATCAAGTTACCTTCCATTAGGAACTTGGCTGCACTCAACAACTGTGATATGACTGAAATGATAGAGCACAGCAATCAGTTGTCCTTTTCTTGCAGGTTTTATTTGGAAAATCTAGATTTCGGCTAGTGCCTAGCCATTATTAATGTATCATTTCACAGTATCAATTCATGTACTAGTATGTCAGCCTTCTGTTTTTCGGGCTTCTATTATAGTTCGTTCAAAACAACAAGGTAGTACCTCTACTCTGATCTTCACTTGACAGTCCCTACAGTAGTGATACATATGGAACTATAGTATATTTCTAGATTTGTCAGTTGTAGCCACATCAGAACAACAAAGTGACTGACAGGTAGTTTTTTACAAAAGAGCTACCATAGTGACAGCCAACCAAAGAATGAGCAGGTAACAGTGAACCACTAACATCTCCCCTTTCTGTGTCTAAATGTCAGTCACTTTATTATTCTGATCCACACATAACAGTAGCTCTTGAAACTTTGTAGGTAGGCTTTTCCATGATACTTCAAGTTTTCAGCGTTTCCATGATGCTGTTTCGCAAGTCAAACAAACCTGTGACTGTTTGTGCTGCCCTTGAGCAAAATTCTGGGATCAGTCGCACAAGTGTTTTTACACAGTCTCCTTTTTGGACTGCCTCTATTTACCAGTATCCTACAAATGAACTTAAGTCTGCTCCATGTTTCATCTAGACTGAGACTATGTAATAATTTCATTTCACATCCTCGAATCGTTACACCCAGGTACCTGTATGAGTTGACTGATTCCAAATGTGACACGCTGATTTTATAATCAAAGGAAACTACATTTTTGTGTGTTGTGAAGCATACAATTTTATATTTTTAAACATTTAGAACAAGCTGTATCATTTTGATCTTATCAAAATCCGAGTGAACATATGTGACATTTTTCATTATAGATAACTCTGTCATCTGCAAAATGTCTTAAATTGTGGTGAATATTGTCTGCCAGGTCATTAATATACAACAAGAAAATCCAAAGCCCGAACACACTTTCCTTGGGTACATTTGAAGTTATTTCTACATTCAATGATTCTCTGTTCGTGATAACAAACAACATACTCCCTATCAGAAAATCCTTGGTCCAGTCACAAATTTTGTTTGATGCCCCATATCACATACTTTAATTGATAAGCCTTTGTGTGGCACTATCTTAAATGCTTTTTGGAAGCCAAGAAATACTATACACATCTAATTGCCTTGGCTCATGTCTTTTGGGTTATCATAACAAACATGTCAGTCGGGCCTTATACAACTTATGTTTGCAGAATTCATGTTGGTTGGCATGCAGGAGGTAATTCTGATTGGGACACCTCATTACATTTGAGCTCAATATATTTTCTAAGTTTCTATAACAAATAGATAGCAATGATATTTGACTATAGTTGTTTGAAGCACTTCCATTACCCTTGTCATCGACTGATGTGGTATGTGATTTAATCCACCCAACGGCAAAATTGTTTTATTTCAGAGAACTACAATATACTGTGGTAAAGAGAGGTGCTAACTCAACTCCATACTCTGTATAAAATACTCAACTCCATACTCTGTATAAAATCTGACAGGGATTCCATTGTGCACAGAGGCCTTCTTCAGTCTTAGCAATTTCAGATATTTCTCAATGACAGTGACAATATCTATATCATACATTTTTGCGGAGGTGGAAAATTGAACTAGGGCAGAACTCTGGGATGTTCTCTTGTAAACCAATGTTTGAAAGTGAGTTCAGCGTTTCTGTTTTTGTGTTGCTACACTGAATTTCGGTTCCAGTGTCATCTACATCCATACTCTGCAAATCACTCTGAAGTCTTTGCCAGTTATTAGGGCTTGTTCCCATTATGCTCACATATAGGGCATGAGAAGAGTGATTGCTTAAATGAATCTGGGCATACTGTAACTAGTCTAATCTTGTCTTTGTGATTGCTTTGAGAACAGTATGTAGGAGGGTTGTAGATATTCCTAGAGCCATCACTAACTGTTGATTCTAGAAACTTTCCAAATAGGCTTTCGTGAGATGGTTTGGGTTTATCTTCAAGCATCTGCCAGTTCATTTCTTTCAGCATCTTTGTGACTCTCCCATAAATCAAACAAATCTGTGACAATATGTGCTCCTCTTCTTTATATCAGATCCATATCCCCTGGTAATCCCATTACCCATACTTGAGAAATATTCTATGATGGGTCACATGAGTGTTTTAATATGCAATCTCCCCGAGTGTAATGTTTCGTGTGTAATTGCCTGACTGATTTTATTTCTTTAGTACTCTATCAATCAACTGCAGTTTGCCACTTGCTTTACCCACAACTGTAACTATGTAATTGTCCCATCATATCCCTATGACTTGTTAACCCAGATATTTGTATGAATTGGTACCGTAGTCATAGGATACTATGTTTTTTCTCATTTTGTGACATTTGAACTGAGCTGCCAATCTTCGCACCAATCTTATCAAGACCTGACTGATTATTTGTATAGCTTTTCTCAGATTGTAATTCATTATAAATAACTGCATCATCTGAAAAAATGCTGAGGTTACTATTAATATTATCTACATGTCATTAACACACAAAATGAACAAGCAAGGGTCCCAACACACTTTCCTGGCCCACTCCTGAAGTTAGTTCCACATTTGTCAATCACTCTCCATCCAAGATAACATGCTGTGTCATCACCACAAAGAAAACTCCAATTCCAGTCATAAATATCACTTGATACCCTATATGATTTTACTTTTGATAATAATTGTAAGTGTGATATGGAGTCAAATGCCTTTCAGAATTCAAGAAATGCTGCGTCTATCTGACTGTCTCAATCCATGGGTTCCAGAATGTCATGTGAGAAAAGCACAAGTTGAGTTTTATGTGATCAATATATTGAGAATCATGGTGATTGGCATGAGAATCAAACTGGTTGGCAAGGAGGAAGTCATTCTGTTCATGACACCTAATTACATTTGAGCTCAGACTGTGTTATCAGAGTCTAGAACAAATCAGTGTCAAAGTTACTGAATGAAAGTTTTGTAGATCACTTCTGCTGCCTTTCTTGCAACTGAATGTGACCAGCGCTTTCTTTCAGTCATCAGGTGCAGATTTGTTCGAAGATCTTTGATATATTATGATTAAAGGATAGGCCAATTTAGTCACAAATTCAGTGCATAATCTGATAGTGATTCCATCAGGCTTGGACCTTTGTCAATATCAACAACTGCTTCTGTTTCTCAACGTCAATGACACTAATATTTATTTCATTTATCTCTGCAGTGGTATGAGAATTAAACTTAGGCGTTACTACTAGGTTTTCCTTTATGAGAGAACATTTGAAAATGAAGTGTTTCTGCTTTTGCTTTGCTACCCCCAGTTTCAGTTCTCGTCTCATCTTTGAGTCTCTGGACACTAACATATGACTGCAATTGTTTGGGTTTTGTGAGAAGTGTCTCAATAATATTCTGGAAGGATGGTTGCAGAAGGCTTCATGCACTACCCCTTTAATAGCCAACCAAGTTTCATTTAATATTTTTCTATCTACAGCCCTGTGCTTTTTTACACCTTTTGTGCCATAGTCACTGTTTCTTTACAATGTTCTTTAAAGTGAGTGTAAGCCTTTGTATCCCTGTGGTTATCCTAGGATAGCAGCTGCACGGTCTTACAGCCAAGGTGGACTGACTGCCACCCCAGCAGGCATCTACCAACGACATCACAACACCATCTAGCATACTTCGCTTACAAATAAATACATCGGTCAGTATACACACACTGACACAACAACATGTTTACAACCTAGCCTACAGAAGGCTCCACAGAAACTCATGGCACCAGCATTGTCACACGAGGCATGAGCATCACCACTGGTGGCATTAAAATCAACAGATTATTTTTAATATGCTGATCACATGCCTGCCGAGGACAGAAGAGGAATCTTCTGTCAGGTATGTACTCGAGATTCACCCAGCAACTAGCAAATCAGGTCTGCTCATGGAGCCAGTTGTGGATCATCATTACTCCAGGATGTACACAGTCAGCCAAGCTAACGCTCTCCTTGCTAGCCAGTGCCTTGTAGGATTTCGTCTCCACTCCACCCAACAAGCAGTCAAGCCTTCACCGCATGTAGCCACTGCTCACCATTGACCACAGCCTCACTGGCCTCTGTATTCATAAATAGTAACTCCCTAGTTGGAATTGGACTTCATGAGAGCATTCCAATGAGTAGTGATTAGCTTTCCAACTGACTTTTTACAGTGGTTACTAACTACTCTGTTGGGACTTGACCAAACAAGTGGACTCTTATTATGTCACTCAGCAACTAAAAGATATTAGATTTAAAACTGTATGATTAACTTAATAAAAGTATTATTGTGTTACTACCTGGGAATCTAAGTTATGTGTGTTCTTCCCCCAATGGCTACAATGTGTACCACATAAGGTCTCTCTCAACATGAACTGCTCCATATCTATTCAGTCCTTGGTGTACTAGTCTTCTAAACTTGAGTCACAATTCCTATAGATGCTCCTGTCCAGAGCAAACAGTTTCAAGTTCCTCGGAGAAATATGATATTACTATACCATCTGCTGAGCAAGATGTATGAGACAGGCAAAATTCCATCAGACTTCAAGAAGAATATAATAATTCCAATCCCAAAGAAAGCTGGTGTTGACAGATGTGAAAATTACCGAACTATCAGTTTAATAAGTCACAGCTGCAAAATACTAACGTGAATTCTTTACAGACAAATGGAAAAACTGGTAGAAGCCAACCTCGGGGAAGATCAGTTTGGATTCCGTAGAAATGTTGGAACACGTGAGGCAATACTGACCCTACGACTTATCTTAGAAGAAAGATTAAGAAAAGGCAAACCTACGTTTTTAGCAATTGTAAACTCAGATAAAGCTTTTGACAATGTTGACTGGAATACTCTTTCAAATTTTGAAGGTGGCAGGGGTAAAATACAGGGAGCAAAAGGCTATTTACAATTTGTACAGAAACCAGATGGCAGTTATAAGAGTCGAGGGGCATGAAAGGGAAGCAGTGGTTGGGAAGGGAGTAAGACAGGGTTGTAGCCTATCCCCAATGTTATTCAATCTGTATATTGAGCAAACAGTAAAGGAAACAAAAGAAAAATTCAGAGTAGGTATTAAAATCCATGGAGAAGAAATAAAAACTTTGAGGTTCGCCGATGACATTGTAATTCTGTCAGAGACAGCAAAGGACTTGGAAGAGCAGTTGAACGGAATGGACAGTGTCTTGAAAGGAGGGTATAAGATGAACATCAACAAAAGCAAAACGAGGATAATGGAATGTAGTCGAATTAAGTCGGGTGATGCTGAGGGAATTAGATTAGGAAATGACACACTTAAAGTAGTAAAGGAGTTTTGCTATTTGGGGAGCAAAATAATTGATGATGGTCAAAGTAGAGAGGATATAAAATGTAGACTGTCAATGGCAAGGAAAGTGTTTCTGAAGAAGAGTAATTTGTTAACATCGAGTATTGATTTAAGCGTCAGGAAGTCGTTTCTGAAAGTATTTGTATGGAGTGTAGCCATGTATGGAAGTGAAACATGGACGATAAATAGTTCAGACAAGAAGAGAATAGAAGCTTTTGAAATGTGGTGCTACAGAAGAATGCTGAAGATTAGATGAGTAGATCATATAACTAATGAGTGGGGAGAAGAGGAGTTTGTGGCACAACTTGACTAGAAGAAGGGATCGGTTGGTAGGAAATGTTCTGAGGCATCAAGGGATCACCAATTTAGTAACGGAGGACAGCATGGAGGGTAAAAATCGTAGAGGGAGACCAAGAGATGAATACACTAAGCAGATTCAGAAGGATGTAGGCTGCAGTAGGTACTGGGAGATGAAGAAGCTTGCACAGGATAGAGTAGCATGGAGAGCTGCATCAAACCAGTCTCACGACTGAAGACGACAACAACAACAATCTCCTTATCCAGTTAACTGAACATGCATGTCCTTCTATTTGTTTTAGTTGCATTTTGCACTTCGGTGATCCTTGTCACTACAACTGTCTCAAGGTCAGTGATACCAGTATCAATGTGGACGTCCTCAAAAGATCAGACATGTTTGTTGCCATTAGATGTATTTCTGCTGTGAGGTGGCTTTGAAACTAGCTGTTTTAAATAGTTTTAAGAGGAAGCATTTATTACAGTTTTGCAGGATAGCTTGTCATACCATCGCTTACAAAACTTCCATTATCCCAGTCAATTGATGGTTGAGTAAAGACTCCTAGAATGATGACAGTACAGCTGGTATACATATGTATTAGCTAACAGAGGGTTTCTCCAAACTTTCTGGTAAGATTTGATGGTGAATGTGGTGATCAATAGAAGATCCCAATGATAAGTGCATGCCCCTTACCACTTGATACTAAGTTTCACCCAAACATACTTATATGCAGTGTAAATTTCTATCTCCACAGATTTGCCTACTACAATGAATATGTCACCTCCGTCTCCCAATCCTATTCTTTTGATATATGTAAACTAAGATTTACTCCTAAAAGATCACAGCTGACAACTTCAGGTTTTAGCCATCATTCAGTACTTAATACTACATGAGCTCCACCGATTTGTAGGAGTGCTTCAATCCATAACATTTTATTGGAAATGCTTCAGCTGTTGATAACTAGGTTTTTCATAATCTCATTTGTCAGGGCACTTCACAGGGTTTTATACTAATACTTTAGGATCTTGTACAGCTATCATTATCTGACAGGATGAAGCATCACAATCTAATAATTTGTTGTGTACACCACACATACAATTACCTGATTAGTAGCCTATGATGCCATAGTGCAAACCTAAGTGATTTCTGGTACCCCTATGGCGCAAGTCTAACAAGTCATAGCCTAACTAGTCACAGAGCCTTCAAAGCCCCTGGTTCAAGCTTTTCACATGAGTCTAAAACAGTAGTCCAGCTCTAAAGACAATGCTCCAGACTGTGAGCTTCACTGAAATTTTGTGTTTGTTTTGTTTTGTTTTGTTTCAGGGCGCAAAAGCAACCAAGGTTATGTGCCCATGTCAGAACCTTTGAACACTATGACCAAAAAGGAGTTGAAAGTGACTACACTTTAAGCCCAATTGACGGAATGAAAGACAGCTTTAAACAAGGACTTTCTCTTGGAGAAGGTCCAAAAAATGTGCTATACTGGCAACAGAGGTCCTGAACTAAAGGTTAAATGTCCTTCGCCATATTGCTACGATGGATGAAAAATAAAACACGGTTGGCAGTTCATGCATCATTCACTAAAATGGCCAATAATTCAGACAGTGAACATACATTAGAATGTAAGTGGTGCAAAAAAGGGCAGTCAGTCAGGAAATGGTGACAATGAGCATAAAGTGGTGGAGGATCACCATTTAATAAATGGCAATGCATAAAATGACAGTACCCAATATGATGACTAAAATGACAGTGCCCAATATGCAACATAGCTAAAACAATTTCTCACAGCGAGAGGGCCAAGAGGGGGTCAGCCAAGTAGCTGGGAGAGATTTAATTTCCAGGAGCTTGTTCCCGTGAAGGGATGACCAGTGGTGATGCCAAAGTGGCACCACCTGCTAACAAATGGCAACATGGACATATCAGAAGGAATGGAAGAACTAGTGGGCCAAGGTAAGAGGATTGCAGCCTTGGCAGCAGCGTCAGCAGCCTCATTTCCTTTCAGACCGACATAACCAGGCATCCACATAAACATCAAAATGGCTCCCTGAAGAGTGAGCAAGTGGAAGCTTCCTTGGACCCATTGCATTAAGGGATGGACTGTGTACAGCACAAAGAGGCTCTGAAGGGCAATGAGAAAATCAGAGTAGATGACACAATTGAAAAGCCTGTGTCACCAGATGTACTGTATGGTCTTAAACAGGGTGAAAAGCTCTGCTGTAAATACTGAGCAGTCTTCCAGAAGAAAATACCAAAAATGGTCATTGCCAATGATGAAGGCACACCCAATACCACAGTCAGTCTGAGAGCCATCAGTGTACACAAAGGTACTATCACTAAGTTCTGTGCAAAAGTTGAGACATTTACAGTGGCAGATCAAATCTGGAGTAGTGTCCTTAGGAAGCGAATGAAGGCCAGGGTGAACATTGACCATAGCACAAAGCCAAGATGGTGAAGGGTTGGCACCCACTGGGAAAGTGGCAGGTAGCGTGAAGTTACGTTGCTGGAGCAGTAGCCAAAAGCAAACACCAGGAGGTAACAGAGAAGACGGGCATGTCCCATACTGGCAATCAGAGGAGTCACTGAAGAAGGAAGCACAGGATGGGTGGCCAGGCATGGCAGACAAATGGTACGCATATGCACTGAGGAGAACATCATGTCGGTATGACAGTAGTACTTCGGCAGCTTCTACATAGAGACTCTCAACCGGGCTAGTGTAAAAGGCACTAGTGGCCAAGTGTCCAAACAGATGCCACAATGGTGGATTGTATATAGATGGTGTAAGATGGACAGATGTGCAGATGCATAAACAAAACGCCCATAGTCTAGCTTTGAACGGACAGGGGATCGGTACAAATGGAGTAGAGTGGTCTGATCTGCTGCCCAGGAAGTACTGCTGAAAACACATAGGACACTGAGAGACCGGGTACACTGGGTGGCCAGGTAAGACATGTGGGAGGATCAAGAAAGTTTCCTATCAAGCATGAGTTTCGCATATTCAGTTAACAGAAGAGCAACATGCCCACGATATCAAAACAGTGAAAAAACCCACTGTGCTGCCAAAAATGCATACAAAAAGTTTTCTCAGTGGAAAAGCGATTGTTGATGCTCCACGAGTAAAGATGATCGAGACATTGCTGAAGATGCCACTCAAGAAGCAAGTCCTTGGAGAACTGCAATAGATCACAAAATTATTCACAAAAAGGGAACCGGAGATACCTGGCAGGAGACATGATAATAAGGTTAACGGCAACAGCAAACAGGACAGTGCTCAGGAAGGAGCCCTGAGGCACCCCGTTTTCCTAGATTAAGGTGTACGACAAGGCAGAACCAATGCACACTTTGAAAACTCTATCTTTCAAAAATTCCTGAAGGAAATGGGGCAGGCGGCCTCGGAAGCCCCACATGTAATGTGTACAAAGGATACCAATCCTCCAGCAGTTGTCACAAACTTTCTCCAAATCAAAACACTGGCATTTCTGCTGAAAACCATTCATGACATGGGTTGACAAAGTGACAAGGTGGTCAATTGCAGAACGGAGTGCTCAAAACCCCATTGTGCATTGGTTAGCAGATTGTGAGATTCGCCAGGGATGAATCATACATTCCATCACCTTGCAATCACAGCTTGTGAGAGAAATGGGTGGTAGCTAGAAGGAAGGTATTTGTCCTTACCAGGCTTATGTATAGGTATGATAGTGGCTCCCCACCAACGTCTGGGAAATGTGCCACTTGCCCATATGTGATTGTACATATGAGGGAGACAGTGCTTGCCCACAAAGGAAAGGTGCTGCAACATCTGAACGTGAACATTGTCTGGCCCTGGGGTGGAAGATCAGGAGGATGTGAGAGGATGATCTAGCTCCCACACAGTAAAGGCAGCATTCTAGCATTCACAATTCTGAGAGGAGAAGGGTATCACCTGAGCCGCCTCCACTCGTCTCTGATGGAGGAAGGCTGGATGATAGTCAGTGGAGCTCGTAACCTCCGCAAAATAGGGGCCCATAGTGTTGGAGATAGCAATACGGTCTATAATGACATCATCTGCTGTGGTCAGGCCAGATATTGGGCAATGGACCTTGATCCCAGAGAGCCATCGGAAGTTGGCCCACATGATGGAAGTGGGAGTGGAACTGTCAAAAGAGCTAGTAAACAAAATCCAGTTAGCTTTTTCGCTATTCCAAAAAATGCACTGATTCTGTGCATGCAGCTGTTTATAATGTATGCAGTTTGCCATTGTAGGATGACAGTTAAAAATGCCGAGAGCACATCTCTGTATGAGAATTGCATCACAACACATTTCAGTCCACCAAGGAACCAGGGTACAGCGTGGTAAACATGAAGTGCGAGGAATGGAACATTCTGTGGTGGTAAAGATAAAGTTTGCAAGGTATTCACCTAGTCATCACAACTGGGGAAATGTTGTTCATCAAAGGTCGCCAGGGAGGAGTAAAGCCTCTAGTTGTCCTTAGAAAGCTGCCAATTGGATTTACACACAGGAGGGATAGGAGTCAGCAGACGGATAGCACATAGGAAATGGTCGCTCACGTACGTGTCAGAGAGAACGGACCACTTGAGACGACAGGCAAGCTGGGCAGTGCAGAATGAGACGTCCAAATGGGAACAAGTGTGTGTGTGTGTGTGTGTGTGTGTGTGTGTGTGTGTGTGTGTGTGGAGTCTGAAAGGAACATGGGTGCTCCAGTGTTAAGGCAGATGAGGCTGAGTCAACTGAGAAGGTCAGCCAAGAGACTCTGACAGGTGCTGTGAGGCCCCGAAAGGGTGGTGCTAATTAAAGTCACCGTCTGTGAGACCCCAAAAGGGTGGTGCGAATTAAAGTCACCGAGCAGCAAAATGGGGTGAGGGTGTTGCCTAATGAGCTGGAGAATTTCTGCTTGGGTGACAATGAGTGACAGAGGGACATAAACAGTACAAAGAAAAAAAAAAGGTGAAGTGAGGAAGGAATGTGTGAACTGCAACAATGTATACTGCCCGGTGAGATGGAATGCCATCCTGAGGAGGAAGGTCAAAGAGAAGAAAGAAATGTGAGAGGTCAAACTGGTTGAGAGGATGTGATTTTGTTTCCTGGAGGCAGAAAACAAGAGGACGCTGCATTTCCAAGAGCAGCCATAATTCCCCCTTGTTGGATCTAATACTGCGAATGTTCCATCAGATGAGAGTCATGATGGGGAAAGGGGAGGAGGGTATTCCTTCTGTCCCCAATTTGGTGGCCTGTTGCACAGCTAGATGAGAAAGAGATGGGGATACTACCGTGACACTGGACGATTTTACAACTGCGGTGCTGATTTCTGCATGGCCAGGTTCTTTGTGGAGTGAGATGTAGCAAGAATGGTATTATAAGTGTCAGGCGGTAAACAAATGGTTTCTGACGAGCCAACGACTCATCTAGATACATGGGGCATTCTCGGAATGAGGCTGCATGGTCATCACTGCAATTGATAAAACAGGGAGGAGGAGGTGGGCAATCATCCTTGTGAGCATCCCTACCACAAATAACACATTTGTCTGGGTTTCGACAGGACATTTGAGTGTGGTTGTAATGTTGACACTGATAGCCAGGTACGGTTTGGTATGTACGGTCAGACCATGATGACTCCATAGCCTGCTTTCTTTGATGGAAGCACTAGTCCGTCAAACATGAAAAAGAAAGTGCACGTAGGCACTAACAATGAAGCATCAATCTTTTCCATCATCCGATGGACTGCAGTGATGGTCTGAGCACAGAGTTAAGTTTGGATTTCTGCCCCAGTCAGGCCATTGAGCAGCCTAGAGTAAATAGCGCCACATGCAGAATTCAATGTTCAACGGGCCTCAACACTAACAGGAGGCAATTTGGGAAGCAATCATCCCTCCCTGGGCCTGGCCTGTACCAATAAGTGCGAACCCTACCTCTTTGCCTGGTGCTGGGAATTACGCATCACCCAGTTACCTGTTATGCACCAGAGACGTTGGCCAACCTTCAGGAGTGCACAGGGAGGAAGAAGAAACAAAGAGGAATCTCAAATGCCAAAGGGGAGGAAAGCTAGAAGAAGGAGAATGAAGAAAAAAAGAGAGGAAAAGAAAACAGTGGAAGGATTGTTCTGATTTCAGGCTACTGAAAATTCAGAACACATTCCCTAAAACATCCCAGACATGTTCCCCAAGGAAAGGGAAAAGAACAGCAGTAGGATACACAAGCAGCACGGAAGGGAAAAGGTCTGGGGCCCTGTGGCAGCCACGCACGAACTCATCAAAGAGTAGTGAGCCCCCTGGGGAGGGGAAGGGGGAGGAGGGGGGGGCGGCTGAAATTTTGTGAGCAACACTGGTCTGCTAAACCTTCTCTACCAGTTGTCAGAATGATCCAAGTATGTCCTCAGAGGCCCAGACAAAAGGCATATTTTTTTCCAACATGCAACATGATCTGCAGCTGCTTGCTACTATGTTTCCTCTATGGCTGCTGGAATAGCCACTTCAAATGCAATTCTTGTAACCCTTATCCCTTGCCACAATTGTACTAGCCTTATATTGGAACTGTTAACACATAAAAGACCCCTCACCTGTTTTTTGTTGCTTCCCCCAACAAGAGATACAGCTGACTTCCCATAAGATGAAGTGTGTCTCAGTGACTCAGTTTCAATTTCAGTTGAAGACAACACCTGAGACTCACTCCTAAAGGGGTACGAGCTTAGTGCCTTAAGTTGTCCAGGCTAAACTGCCACTCCTGGGTTTTGTCAACTTTAAACTAAGCTTGTTGATGTCCTCTTTTGTGTGTTACACTACAAGTATTTTAGGCTCCCTTTAAGAAACTGTTGTTACTAACGTCCATGAAAGTCTAAATACAAGGCAAAAACCTGGGATAACACTTACTGAATTCTAAAGCTACTTAGAACTTCTTGTCTCAAACTATGAACTTTTGTTTTGTCAACATTATGCTTACTTCCAAATTACTTCAGGGATGTCCTACTAATAACACACCATTTATAGTCAATTATAGGTGTGGTGACAGGTTGTGTATTCCCTTTAGAGGAGACAGTACACACCAAGGAGTATAATACTTGAGATATCTGTGGTATCTCCGAGGCTGCATTGTAGCTAGTGTGATTTTTTTTTTTTTTTTTTTTTTTTTTTTTTTTTTTTTTTTACAGTAAACAAATAACTTTAAACTAAGCTTGCTGATGTCCTCTTTTGTGTGTTACACTACAAATATTTTAAGCTCCCTTTAAGAAACTGATGTTACTATTGTCCATGAAAGTCTAAATACAAGGCAAAAACCTGGGATAACACTTACTGAATCCTGAAGCTACTTAGAACGTCTTGTCTCAAACTATGAACTTTTGTTTTGTCAAAATTATGCTTACTTCCAAATTATTTCAGGGATGCCCCCTTCACACTAAATTATTTAAATACACATGAAACATTAAAGTGACGTTTAGTGTACTACGCAGTTAGTGAGCCATGGAGCGAACCTTAAATTCCTCATCTACTGCAACCTCTCCTTCCTTGCCACACAACTTCTTGCAACTAGCTTTGTCATTTTCATTCTCTTCCTCATTGTAAAGTAGAAAACCTGCAACAGAAATATTACATATATAACTGAAGAGTTGGTTTCATTTATTTTTCATATTTTATAAACATTAACACAACAATACAGTGTTAAATGTGAACCTAAGTAATGAACATTGTGTGTCTGTTGGGCAAACTCATTCATCCTTGGGAACTAGTTCACTGGTGATCGCTCTTTTTTGGGAATCATTCATTTTTACTCGTTCACCGTTCATTTGTACCTGTTATATGGTTCTTATGAAAAATTAGTAACATAGGTGACTGAAGGCCCCAAGAGGGGGACTTGCCTCCCCCCTGGAGTACAGAGTTTTGAAACAGAATTCTCACACACTTGTAATTTTCGTGATTCTGCAAAACCTCTCATTTAGCCAACTGTAGCTTTATGTGGCTGATCGCAGTGAAATAACGTGGCACACGGAAAACCAGCCTCGAGTACAGACTGCTCGCCAGTTACACACGATTTGTTGACCGCTACGAGCAGAATAGATAAACATGTCATAACTAGGCAGTGAAGAAATAACAAAAAAGCTAATGCAAACAACAACTTCGAAACAATAGATGATTGGTGGGCGACAATGAACAGTCTAGTACTCAGGGCCGATTTTTCATGTGCCACCCTGTACCACTGAAATAATATTGTAGAAGTTATCGCATTCTCTTTACAAAATGTGACACCAGATGCTCGACTACAGAGCGCGGGCTTCATTCGGTTGTAAGTTGGTCTGCCTTCCATAACAATGAACATGCCCTTTTACCTTGGATAAAAAAAAAGACAGAAAATGGCCACTCATGTGTGCCGTGCCAACTTCCTTTGCATGTGTAACAGCAAAAAAATCTTGCCTTTTTACAAGTATTTCTTCTGCTATAGTGAAGTAAGCTGATATGCCGTTTTGTTACCTGAAAAAATGTATGCATTACATACCACATAAGTTTTAGGTAATTTATGTAATTATAAAATACATTTTAATTACCAGTCATAGACGCTGAATAGAACACAAAAAGAACCAGAAGTTCAGAGTTCAAAAAAGGTTTGAAATTGATCTAGAAAGGGTGCACGCAGTGAACAAAATGAACAACAGCTCGATACAGAACTAACTATGAGCAGCCAACAGTGTAAGAGCGACGAGTGGCCACGTGAAGAAGGACAAGTCCGGCTGAGTGAGACCGAGACCGAGATGGGAACGAGACCGAGGCTGGAATGAGACTGGCCGGCGTGCCATTGTGGGAACGAGACTGACCGTTTCCCATTCCCGGGAACTATAAATAGAAAGCTGTGACCGAGACCAAGACAGACGGGAATGGTACCGAGGCTGGAATGGAGACTGGCTGACTTGCTGTTGTGGAAACGGTACCGACCATTTCCCGTTTCTTGGAACTATAAGTAGAAATCCGCGACCGAAGTCAACTATGAAAGACCGTTCCTTAGAATTCGTTCCTTGCTCATTCCATTCATCTTGGTGAACCGTTCCTTTGGACCTGTTAGTTCGCGAATGACCAATCTCGAGTGTGTGTGTGTGTGTGTGTGTGTGTGTGTGTGTGTGTGTGTGTGTGTGTGTGTATGTGTGTGTAGGAGGGAGTGGGGGAAGTAGGGGGGGGGGGGGGGCGGAGAGAGAGAGAGAGAGAGAGAGAGAGAGAGAGATTTGTCAAAGTCAAAACAAATGATTCTCATTAACAAAAAGATTTTTTTTTAAAGAGAACGAGATCTTCCTAAAAATTTAGGGCAAAAAATATTATGGGGATGGGTAACATGGTAACTGCAATAATGAGGTATCACTGTACATGCCTTCCATTCATATCAACTGAAGAACTGCATTAAAATGTTTCCTGGTGTTCTGATGAGTGGAAATACTTCAAATGGTAAACATATAACTGATCAACTGCTGACATACACATGGACCACTGGAAACAAGACAATGATTTTACAGACAGGCACAATGAAAGACTGATAAACAAGTAAGCTTTCAGCCAAAAGGTCTTCTTCTGAATTAGATGACAACACACATGTGTATGCACCCCCCCCCCCCCCACACACACACACAGAGAACTCGCACACAAATGACCACTGTCTCTGGCTGCTGAGACCAGGCAGCAAGCAACAGCACATGATGGAAGAAGCAGTCTGGGTGGTGGGGGGTAGGGAGGAGACTGGGATGGAGAAGGGGACGGGTAGCAGAGAAGGCGTTGGGGATGGTGAAGTGTTGCTTGTGGGAACACATAAGGATGAGATGGAGAGAGGATAAAGCAGCTAAGTGCAGTCAGGAGGTTACACAGAATGTGGCAGGGGGGGGGGGGGGGGGTGAAAGTGGAGAAAAGTAAAAAAAAAACTGGATGTGTTGGTGGAACAGAAGGCTGTGTAGTGCTGGAGAGGGAAAAGGGAAAGGGCACAGGTGGGTGAAGCACAGGGACTAATGAAGTTTAAGGCCAGGAGGGTTAGAGAAACGTAGGATATATTGCAGGGAGAGTTCTCACCTGCACAACCCAGAAAAGCTGCTGTTGGTAGGAATGTTCCAGATGGCACAGGTTGTGAAACAGTTGATGAAATGAAGAATGTTGTGTCGGGGCAGCATGCTCAGCAACTAGGTGTCCAGCTGACCTTGGCTACAGTTTATCAGTGGACAATCATGCAAATAGACAGCTTGTTGGTTGTCATGCCCACATAGAACATAGCACAGTAACTGCAGCTTAACTTGCAAATCACATGATTGCTTTCACAAGTAGTCCTGCCTTTGATGGGACACATGAAGCTTGTGACCCGACTGTAGTAGGCGGTGGTGGGAGGATGTATGGGATGTGTCTTGCATCTAGATCTATTGCAGGGATATGAGCTATGAGAGGGGTTGGGACAGCTGTTGAGTAGAGAGGGACAAGAATATGTGTAGGTCGGTGGGTGGCAGAATACCACTGCGGAAGGGGTGGGAAGGATAGTGGGTAGGAGATTCCTTTTTCAGGGCAGGACAACGTAGTAGAAATCCTGGTGGAGAATGTTATTCAGACACTCCAGTACTGGATGGTACTGACTTGCGAGGAGACTGCACCTCAGTGGTCAGACAGTGAGACTTTGGGAGGTGGTGGGTAACTGGAGAGATAATGCATAGGAGATCTATTTTTGCACAAGGTTGGGAGGGTAATTATGGTCTGTGAAAGCCTCACTGAGACCCTTAGTATATTTTGAGAAGCACTGCTTGTCACTGCAGATGCAACGGCCATGGGTAACTAGGCTGTGTGGAAGGGACTTCTTGGTATGGAATGGGTGGCACCTATCGAAGTGGAGATATTGCTGGTGGGTGGTAGGTTTGATATAGATGGAGATACTGATGAGCCATCTTCAAGGTGGCTGTCAGCATTGAGAAAGTTGGTTTGCTGGAATCCTTGATTTTGAATCAAGTATACCAAGATATATTCTATTAGGTAATACGACAGCAGAAACTGTGGCACTGCTAAACACAAAATAAATTAATTAAAGGCTGTGTTCCTGGAGCTTTTAGAAGCAATGTATTATGTGCTGTTAACTAAATGAAAAATTACGAGATAAGGAAATTTATAGAAAAATAGAATAGACAGCAGAGAGAATCATATATTCCTTCAGAATTTATTTTTATTTTATGGGAATTGCATCATATGAGTTTCTGTATGTTTAAGACTTAGAATGTTTGCAGTGAAGCAGCTCTGAGCCTGCTTAATTGTTTTCCTGGTTATGTAAGGCATAGATGTCTTTGGACTCTTTATCAGTATACTAATGTCATGAGCAAACATCACAATTTTTGATGAATGCTTCAATGTCCACGCTGTATCTTTTATGTGGGTCAAAAGCAGGAGTGAGCTATACCTCGAATCTTGCAGGCCAACATTTTTGTTTTCTCACCCCAAATTTAATCTTATTGCCATGATATCACTTGTTATTGTAATCCCTCTGTCTTCTTGTGTTACAATATGACTCCAGCCTTGAAAGAAGAGTGCAGTTAACAGCAAACCATTTTAGTTCCCCTTGTAGAGTTTTGCGATCCACACAATCAACTTCCTTGGCACCTTCACAGAAAATGCTAACAGTCTAATTTTTAGTTCTATGAGGATGGAGTTTGTGATACTGTATAAGCCAAACTGAGCTTCTGTTAAAAGGTATTCCCCAAAATGTGGTTCAATATTCCATTGTAGGCTAAAAAAAGTCTGTATTTTATAAGATATTTCGTGAATAATGAATCTGAGGTCACCCAGTCAACTTCTCTTTTATAGAAGGGTGTTAATGCTGTACAGTTCAGTCTGCCGGGACATACACATTGACTCAGTGACTAATTATAAAGATAATTCATGGGTCAAGGGGCGGGGGATATCTATTAAGTCAACACGATTTTAGTACTTTGATTGGAATAGCATAATAACTATGAGTGTTGGTGCTTTCCAGTGACCTAATGATTTTTATGATCTCACTAAACAGTTAATCGGGAGAACTGATTTCTGGTGGTGGGATACGCAATGCCTGTCTAAGTAAGCCTAATGGATCTGCTTTTGATGATCATTTTTTGTCCTCCTGTTTTCAGCTACTGTTTGGAAGAATTCTCAGCATTTAATAGTCAATGATTTGAGTTTAATATCCTCTGATTCACTGCTACTGTCACTGAGGAGTACGGTCTCATTCATCACAGCAAGTCTATTTGTTTCAGTGCTCCAAAATGCCTCCTCTTTGTTCCTGGGACTTTTTTTTCTTTTTGCACATCATACATGGTTTTTATCTTTTTGTTAACAACATAGTGCTCCTTTAATTCCTGATTAGCACTAATCTTCTACATTAAATAAAACTCCATCTTTATGACACAAGATATTTCGGTACCAGATGTTCTGACCCTTTCTCTCAGCTTTCACTGATCCATTGTAAAGGAATAGTAGATTCATTGTTTTGCCAGAATATTTTAAGGAAAGAATTAAATTATATTATGAGAAGAAAAGTTGACCATATAGCAGAGATGCTGAATTGCAGAGAGGCATAACAAAAAGACTCCCACAATTATAGCTTTCCACCGTTAAGGCCTGTGTCAACAATAGACAGACATATGCACACCCACCCACCCACCCACCCACCCACCCACCCACCCACCCACCCACCCACACACACACACACACACACACACACACACACACACACACACACACACACACAAAATAGTGATAAATTCTGTCTGGAGTTTCCATAGTTAGAAGAATTAAATTAGTCATCTATAACGTGTCACTGCTAAATCTCTTCCCATTGTTCAATCCATAAAATCTCTCTGAATAGTGTAACCAAACCAACATGTGATTAAGTGAAACAGAAAGCTCAATTCTGCCTACTTTGTAATCAGATATCTTTCTCACGCTGTTGACCCACAGACAAGACTGCTAGCACACTCTCACTCAATCCTTTCCTACGGCATAATCTTCTGGGGTACTGCAGATAAGATGACAAAAGTGTTTATCATACAGAAGCATGCAATAAGAATATTGTATGATGTTGGTAACTGAACATCTTACAGAAGCCACTTCAAGGACCTAAGGTATTCTTACACTTACATGCCAACACATATACTCCCTATTAATGGTAATTTTGCTTAGTAACAAGAGTGAATTTAGGATGTACTAACAACCATAGTACCAGAATATAAATAATTTCCACATCTTTCTCAGGATTTAGAGGGAAGTTTTATATTTTGGTGCAAAGTCTATAACAGGTTGCCAGTGAACATCAGGCAGGAAACTGAACATTCTCAAACATTAAAAAATAAATTTAAAGAATACATAGGTCACCGTTCTACAATTTCTCAGAATGACTGGACTCAGGAATGTAAATTCTACATAACCCTAATATTAGTATTAAAAATATATTGGAATGAGAAAAAAAATCTGCTCTGAAGTGTTGGGAAAAAAAGTAGATGAGCTTCTTGTTTGTTTTGAAGATTGAGAAACTGAGGGTGGAATAGATGTACTATGCCTGTCTTGATCATCAAATAGTCACAGGTATGGAAATGGTAAATGTAGGTGGATATAAGCTTTCAGCACATGTAAGTAGAGACACTATGGAGAGAGGAGGAGTTGCCATATATCTTAAAATCTGTCATAGTGCGAAAAATTTGGAAACTAAAAATTTTTGCGTAGAGCAACATATAGAAGTATGTGCATGTGAGCTTAAACTAAATAATGGCAGGTCCCCATTGGGAAATTTTCAACTACTTTTGAAAAACTTGGATTCTTTGTTGTGCTATCTGTCAGAGAGAGGAATGCAAATTATTGTTTGTGGGGCTTTCGATGTAGATTTTCTGAAAGAGTCCGATAGAAAGTTTGATGTTGAACCATAACTTGGTTCTTTCAATTTGGCATCAGTTATTGATTTTCCTACTCTGGTGGTACAGGAAAGCAGTACAGTGAGATAATGTTTTCATAGACCAAGATAAATTTTATCAAATAACAACTTTTCCTGTTATGAATGGTCTGTCTGATCATGATGCACAGCTAGTTACAGTATATGATATAGCTCCATACAGTAACGCAAAACAATCCTCCAAAATAGTGCATTCAATTAACGGTTTAACAATTCAAAATTTTAGGGAAACATTGCAACAGTTACACTGGGATGAGGTGTACAGGGAACGTGATGCTAATTTAAAATTTAACCTATTTCTTGATACCATTGTGAGTATATTCGAAAACAGTTTCCCCAAGAAAACAATGAAATGTAACTGTAAGATACCATGTAAAAAGCCATGGCTTACTAAATGGATAAAAATATCTTGTAAACGAAAAAGGGAAATGCATCTTAGAGCCAGGAGGAGTAATGATCCAGAAACAGTGAAACATTATAAAAACTACTGCACAGTTTCAAGAAAAGTTATTAAAAATTCCAGATTAAGCCTGAGATTAGCACATCTGATGTTAAAATTAAAGCAATTTGGAATATTGTTAAAAGGGAAACAGGGCAACCGAGAGCACAGGAAGACTGTATTTCTATCAAACACAATAAAAAGTTTGTAAATAAGAAGTCAGAAGTAGAAAACATTTTTAATAATCATTTTTTAAGTGTTGTGGAGTAAATACGATCCAGCTATTCATTAGAAAATACAGCGCAGTATATGGAAGAGGCAGTACCTTGAAATTCAGCCTACCTCTCCTACTGAAATTAGGAAAATAATAAATTCACTAAAAAGTAAAAGCTCACATGGAATTGATGGCATTTCCAACAGAGTACTAAAAGCTTGTTCCCAACAAATAAGTAGGATTCTCAGCCACATATGTAGGAGCTCATTGAAACACGGCATTTTTTCAGATAGACTGAAATGTGGTATTGTTAAACCATTGCATAAAAAAGGGGATAAATCTGATGCCAACAACTACCGCCCAATTTCACTTCTGACAGTTTTATCCAAAATTTTTGAAAAAGTAATTTATTCAAGAGTAGCATCACATATTTGTAAAAATGAAGTACTGACAAAATGTCAATTTGGTTTTCAGAAAAGGTTTTTCAACAGAAAATGCTATAAATGCTTTTACTGATCAAATATTAAATGCATTGACTAACTGAAAACCACCCATTGGGATATTTTGTGATCTCTCAAAGGCTTTTGATAATGAGAATCATGAAATTCTTCTAGATAAGCTTAAGTATTGTGGTGTGAGTGGGATAGTGCACAAATGGTTTAATTCACACTTAACTGGAAGAATGCAGGAGATTGAAATTAACAGTACAGATAGTCTGCAAAAACCAGCAAACTCCTCTAACTGGGGAGGCATCAAAAACGGTGTCCCATAGGGTTGAGTCTTGGGTTACTTAATGTTCTTAATATACATTAACGACTTTCCATTCTACATTCATGAAGATGCAAAGCTAGTTCTTTTTGCTGATGATACAAGTATAGTAATAACACCCAACAAGCAAGAATCAGCTGAGGAAATTGCAAGTAATGTCTTTCAGAAAATTATTAAGTGGTTCTCTGCAAATGGACTCTCATTAAATTTTGAGAAAACACAGTTTATACAACTCTGTACAATAAATGGCATAACACCATTGATAAATATAGACTATGAACAAAAGTCTGATGCTAAGGCAGAATACTCAAAATTTTTGGCTGTGTGCATTGATGAGAAATTGAACGGGAAGAAACACATTGATGATCTGCTAAAATGGTTAGGTCCAGCTACTTATGCTATTAGGGTTATTGCAAATTTTGGTGATAAACACATCAGTAAATTAGTCTACTATGCCTATTTTCATTCACTGCTTTCATATGGCATCATATTTCGGGGCAATTCGGCATTAAGAGAGAAAGTATTCATTGCACGAAAGTGTGTAATCAGAAAAATAGCTGGAGCCCACCCATGATCACCTTGCACACATTTATTTAAGGAACTTGGGATATTCACAGTACCTTCGCAATATATATATTCACTTATGAAATTTGTCATTAATAACCCATCCAAATCCAGAAATAACAGCGAAGTGCATAGCTACAACACTAGAAGAAAAGGGGAAATCAATTGACATTAATTTTTTAAGGATTTCATTATGTGATGTCACTGGATGTATTTATCTTATGTTATGGTGTATGTTATCATCCATGGCACTATTTGAAAGCCCATTTAGCTTGAAGGTACTATTCAAGGAAAATGTTATATGATATCCATATAAATTGCCTATTCCACTTCAGGTGGTCAATGGTGAATAAAGAATCTGAATGATCTTCACTATTTTGGATTAAATATCACTTTTGCACAGAAAGGGGTGAATTATGCTGCCACAAAAATCTTTGGTCATTTGCCAAATAGTATTAGAAGTCAGAAAGATAGCCAACCAACATTTAAAAGCAAATTAAAAGAATTTCTGAAGGGTAAACTGGCAGGGTTGTTAGCAAAATCCATAATGGGAGACACTAGTACTCATGGATGTACCTCTTTTTTAGACTAATATCAGTGTCCAATGAGAAGTTCAGGCCGGCAGGTGCTAAAGAGGTCCAAAACTCACAAAATTCTCACAACAGGAAAGCAAATAATAATGTTACCATATTTAACCAAAATATTGGTGGATTAAAGATAAAAGTAGATTCTCACAAAAGTAAAGTAAAAAATAATGTTACCATTTTTCACCAAAATATTCCGGGATTGAAGAATAAAGTAGATGAGCTCCTGGTTTCGTTTAGATGACATTGAATCTGATAATGTAATAGATATACTATGCCTGTCTGAGCATCACATTGTGTCTGATATGGAAAAGGTAAATATCAGTGGTTATAAACTAGCTGCACATATGAGTAGAGAGAATAAGGTGGGAGGAGGAATTGCCATATATGTCAAAAGTTATCACTGTGTAGAAAGCTTAAATACAACAAAGTTTTATCTAGAGCAACATATAGAAGCATGTGCCTGTCAACTTAAACTGAAGGAGGGCTCTTTTATAATTGTAACAGTATATAGGTCCCCTTCAGGAAACTTTCATTTATTCCTGGAAAACTTGGATGCCTTGTTGTGCTATCTGTCAGATAGGGGAAAGCAAATTATTATTTGTGGGGACTTCAATGTTGATTCACTGAAAGAGTGTAATAGGAAGAATGACTTGGAAGTCTTGCTCGGTTCTTTCAATTTGACATCTGTCATTAATTTTCCTACTCAGGTAGTAAAGGACAGCAGCACATTGATAGATAACACTTTTATAGACCAAGATAGGTTTAAAAACATAAATTCTTGTCCTGTTGAGAATGGGCTTTCTGATCATGATGCTCAGCTAGTTACAGTATATGACATAGCTCCATTCAGTAATTCAAAACTACCCTCCAAAGTTGTGCGTTCAATTAATGACTCAACAATTAGAAATTTCAGAGAAAATCTTCAGCAGTTAGACAGGGATGAGGTGTACAAGGAACCCGATGCTAATTTAAAATATAACTTATTTCATGATACACTCGTAAGAGAATTTGAAAACTGTTTCCCCAAGAAAGTAGTTAAATCTAATTATAAGAAACCATGCAAAAAACCTTGGCTTAGTAAAGGAATAAAAATATCTTGTAACCAAAAAAGGGAACTGTATCTAACAACATGAAAGAGTAATGACCCAGAAACAGCCAAATATTATAAAAACTACTGTGCTACATTAAGAAAGGTTATTAAAAAGTCCAGAAGCATGTGCATCACGTCTGAGATTAATACCTCTGATAACAAAATCAAAACAATTTGGAATATTATTACAAGGGAGATATGACAACCAAGAGTACAGGATGACAGTATCACCATCAACGCGAATGGAAACTTGATAAACAACAAGCCGGAAGTCGAAAACATTTTGAATAATCATTTTTTAAATGTTGTAGAGAAAATAGGATCTGAATGTTCATTAGAAGAAGCAAGGCAGTTAATGGAAGAGGCCTTGCCCACACCATCTGATACAATTGAAATTCCACCCACCTCTCCTTCTGAAACTAGGAAGATAATAAACTCTCTCAAGAATAAAAGCTCACATGGAATTGATGGCATTTCCAGCAGGATAATAAAAGCTTGTTCCCAAGAAATAAGTGGGATTCTTAGCCACATATGTAATAGCTCTCTGAAGCAGGGCATTTTCCCAGATAGACTGAAGTATGCCATTGTTAAACCACTGCATAAAAAAGGGGAAACAACTGATGTCAACAACTACCGCCCAATCTCTCTTCCGACTGCCTTATCCAAAATTCTTGAAAAAGTAATGTATTGTAGAGTAGCTTCACACCTTTATAAAAATAAAGTTTTAACAAAATGTCAGTTTGGTTTCCAGAAGGGTTTCTCAACGGAAAATGCTATATATACTTTCACTAATGAAATATTAAATGCTCTGAGTAAACGGAAGTCACATGTTGGGATTTTTTGTGATCTATCAAAGACTTTTGATTGTGTAAATCGTGGAATACTTCTAGATAAGCTCAAGTACTGTGGTATGAATGGGACAGTGCTCAAATGGTTTAAATCATACCTAACTGGAAGAGTGCAGAAAGTTGAAATAAACAGTTCACATAATATGCAAAAAACTGGTGATTTCTCAAACTGGGGAACAATCAAGAATGGGGTGCCACAAGGTTCGGTCCTGGGTCCTCTAGTGTTCTTAATATATATTAATCACTTGCCATTCTATATTCACGAAGATGCACAGCTGGTACTTTTTGATGATGATACAAGTATAGCTATCACACCCGACAGACAAGAATTAACTGGTGAAATTATAAACGATGTTTTTCAGAAAATCATTAAGTGGTTCTCTGCAAATGGGCTCTCACTAAACTTTGACAAAACACAGTATATACAGTTCCACACAGTAAATGGAATGACTCCATTAATAGATATAGACTTTGACAAGTAATCGGTAGCTAAGATAGAATATTCAAAATTTCTAGGTGTATGCATTGATGAGGGGTTGAACTGGATTAGGGTTATTGCAAATTTTGGCGATATACATCAGAGTAAATTGGCTTACCACGCCTATTTTCATTCTCTGCTTTCGTATGGCATCATATTCTGGGGTAACTCATCATTGAGTAAAAGAGTGTTAATTGCACAAAAGCATGTAATCAGAATAATTGCTGGAGCTCACCCAAGATCATCCTGCAGACACTTAATTAAAGAGCTAGAAATCTTCACTGTAGCCTCACAATATATATATTCACGTATGAAATTTGTTGTTAACAATCCGAACGAATTCAAAAGTAATAGCAGTGTACATGGCTACAACACTAGGAGGAAGGATGATCTTCACTACTCAAGGTTAAATCTAACTTTGGCTCAGAAGGGGGTAAATTATGCTGCCACAAAAGTCTTTGGTCACTTACCTAATAGCATCAAAATTCTGATAGATAGCCATATAGCATTTAAAAGGAAATTAAAAGAATTTCTTAATGGCAACTCCTTCTACTCATTAGATGAATTTTTGGATATAGTAAGTGGGTAATTTCCCAACCTCACAAAAAATTTTTTTTATAGATAATAAAAAGAAACATTCCACATGGGAAAAATATATTAAAAACAAAGATTCCATGACTTACCAAACGGGAAAGCGCTGGTAGATAGACACAATAAAAAAAACACACATACAAAATTTCAAGCTTTCGCAACCAACGGTTGCTTCATCAGGAAAGAGGGAAGGAGAGGGAAAGATGAAAGGACAGGTATACACTCGCGCGCACACACACACACACACACACACACACATATCCATCCACACGTGTGTGTGTGTGTGTGTGTGTGGGGGGGGGGGGGGGGGGGGCGCGCGCGCGAGCGAGTGTATACCTGTCCTTTTCTCCCCCTTAAGTTTTTCCGCTCCCGGTATTGGAATGACTCCTTACCCTCTCCCTTAAAACCCACATCCTTTCGTCTTTCCCTCTCCTTCCCTCTTTCCTGACGAAGCAACCGTTGGTTGCGAAAGCTTGAAATTTTGTGTGTGTGTTTTTTTATTGTGTCTATCTACCAACGCTTTCCCGTTTGGTAAGTCATGGAACACGTTCCACATCACGAAGTGTCGTATTCATGATCTATGGAACAAGTACTAATCTAATCTAATCTGACAACTCCTTCAACTCAATAGATGATTTCTTGGATATGAAGTAGTAACTGTAAAAAAAAATTAAAAAATAAATAACTAATAATATTTTGTCTAAAGAAAACTTATTTTAAAGTGACACGTTCCACATCATTACAAAATGTCGTATTCATGATCTATGGAACAAGGTTAATGTATGTATGTTTGTAAGGTGTGGAACCCATGAGATTTTGGAGCCAGTGGCGCCTTCTGTTGGCAGAAGGTCTAAAGGGAAAGGAAGAGGATTGAAGGAGAACACTTGTGAGATCTAGGGAATGGGAAGAGTTGTTCAAAGTGCCATCTTGTTTTCAACATTCTGATTTTCATTGATACAATGTTATTGTTAGACAGATTCTGATTTGCCAGTGTAAACAGCCAACAGTAGTTGTGCCAAGTTACATAAATGTTTGTTTGAAGTATTACATGATAACAGCATCTTAATACTACAGGAGAAGAAACAGTGCTTTTTAAAATCTGACATATTATAAATTGGAAGGTGCGAGTTTTGGAAAGTTTGTATAATAATTTGTTATGAGAAGAATTGCTTAGATTCACAAACAATATTCACATTGCCAGTTTTGGCAAATAATTGCAGTCTTCAGATGTGCTTAATTTACAAAAGGCTTTGTACTGAAAAACAAATATAGTTAGACACTTTGATCATCATAAAGTGATTTAATATTTCAATGAATGTACATATCATTACATGATAAATGACATTCATTGAAATTTTTAATTACTTCATGACGTTCAAAGTGCCTAATTATATTTGTTTGTCTCTACAATGCTTCTTTGTGAATGAAGCACATATGAAGATGGGAATTATTTACCAAAATAGGTAATGAAAATATTGTTTGTATATGTAAGTGATAATTGATGTAATGAATTATGATATGAGAAACTACCTTGTTTCAAAGTCTTTGTTTTTCTCCTAACATACTCATATAATGTAATCTAGAAGTAATTACCATGATTACCACTTTGGGCAGATCATTCCTACTCATAATTTTTTGTTTGCATGCTTAACAAATGTAGCCAGCAATGGTTCTGCTTGTTGCTGAATAACCTGATTCATTCTTCACCCCTGAAGGATCTCCTTCATGATGAAATATATAGAGAACACAATGTGTGCTAACCACTGTGCCGATGGCACCAGCATATTGCTCACTGGATCCAATCCAGAAACTTTGCGGTCCACAGCAGAAAGTTCTATGAAAAGACTTTCTGAGTGGTTCACAAAAAAAAACCTCATTATAAATACTGAAAAAACTGTGTGTGTCGATTTTCATTCAATTCCTCCAACTAATCAAATGTCTATTTAAGCCCAATTAAAAAATGATCCCCTAGAAAATGTAAGTGTCACAAAATTCTTGGGTCTTTGGGTTCAGCAAGACTTAAAGTGGGACACACATATAAATAACTTGTGTAGAAAACTATCATCTGTGTGCTATGCCCTAAAAATTTTAAAGGCTACAACAAGCAAACCAACAGTACTGCAGGCATACTATGCACAGTTCCACTCACTAATCTGATATGGGATCATTTTCTGGGGATACTCAACTCACAGTGTAAGGGTTTTTAGACTGCAAAAAAGAGCTTTAAGAATAATTTGTGGCCTTAAAAAGATGGAGTCCTGTAAATCCCATTTTACTGAGCTTGGTGTTCTAAATGTTCCAAGTTTATTCATTTATGAAACTATCTTGTTCACTAGGGACTACCTCCTGAAAACAGGCAAACTGCTACAGAACAAAAGTGTACACAACAATAGTACCAGAAGGGAATCAACTATACATAAAAAATATCACAGAACAACCACCTATCAGAGGAGCATAATTAACATTGGTGTAATACTACACAATAAGATACCAGAGGAAATAAAAAATACTACTCATCCAATATTTAAAGCTAAACTAAAGGCATTTCTAATAAAGCACTGTTTCTATTCTGTCAGAGAATTTCTGAATAAGTAACAAAATTAATTGTGGTAGGTACCCAATTTTAATTGCTAATACTATGTATTATTGTAACTTATCTTTGACCTGCCCAATATCAATTGTACAATTTGTGCTATATGATAAAACTGGACCAATAAAAAATCAAATCTTATATGCTAACATGAAACTCAGCTGATGTCTATTTGTACTGGTTTTTGGGTGTTCTGCAACTACCTTTAAGATAATATGACTTAATATGTTTATAGTTTCACACTCTATGCTACTGCCATTTGCATTTGATTATAGTTACCAAATTTATCCTTCTATTCCCCAACAAATTACTTCAAAAAATTACTGGACCTACCCTTTGGCATTGAAAGGTACTAACAATCATATAGCACATAAAGTAGAAGACTATTTTTTACTGATAGCTCTACCATCCATCTACAGTGATGATCTGCAAAGTAAATCAATAATTCACATGAAAGTGATTGTAACAGATACATATAATAAAAGGTTCATTATTTTAAAAAATGTCACTGGACTGTATTCTCAACTAGTTCTACTAATGATGAAGTCATTTAAATATTATGTCAACAATAGGGGGTATGTAGGTCTACAGAAAGTTTTTAGGTGGTAGATTGAAGTACTAGACTAAAGAACATGTGAAACCATCATACAAAGTTGAAAACAGGTGACAACTTAACATTTGGTATGTGTGAACTGTAGGATAACACTGTCTACATACTTGAGTCATCTCTGCTAGTTGCTATTTCATGATCCTCTTCATTTAACTGATACTTCAGTTTTAGGTAATTCGTTAATGCTTCTTTTACTAAATTCAGATCCACTTCTAATCTGTCAAGTTGATACAACAGTGACGTACATCTCTTACATAAATTATCGTCTTCAGACACAACTACCATAAAACCTTCTCCCATTAACTGGCCTATTTTTGTTGGTATGTCTGTTTTACTGTATGGCGTTACGCCAACGACAAGTGGGAAGCAAGTTCCCGTAATTTTTCCGTCGCATATAAAGCATCTCAAATCACCTGTGGAATCTCTGTTTGATTTGCCACCTGTAACAAAAATTCTTTATTAGGCATTGTAAAAGGTAAATAGCGATTTATTGTTCTTCAGGCACTCCTTATCATATACCGCCCCATTGAGGCTTTGGATTATTATGTGCAGCCCTAACCGGTAATTTGTTTGTTTGCTGCTTCGGTAAGAGAAATAGAGGTTTGTCGAAAATGTATTCTGGTCTCGGAAGAAACTTTCACAGCTTTTGAGTACATATTATTAGAACAAGTTGCGGGAAACTGCTCGTTGGCATCTGTCAACCAGCCGTCATGTATTTACGTTGGTTTCCTTCGTTTGTATAAGGTGCGAACTCTGTAACAGCATCAAGCACGCGGGATATGCTTTTATCGCAAGAAGTCGCACACGCAAAACTGAACGCGGTCACTGCGGAATAAAACACAGAAGCACTACGCAAGATAACTTAAAGTAATTTTGCATGCTTAATACCACTTTCTACGATTTAACTGGTTACTGCTATACATATTATGTCGTTTCTTGAATTAATAATAAATTTCGCATCTCAACACAAATCTGTCAACAACCCTTGGGCATAGCGTGCATTACATTTTATGCAATGCTGCCAAACTCGTTTTGTGTAGTTCAAAATCATGCGGCGCGTAACTATAAACGAAATGTGTGTGATATATAGAGAAAAAGCCTGTAGCGTTGTTAAATAATTTCAGGTTCGAAATAAATAAGAAGCGAACTTTTGTTTGTGTGCAGTCTGTATAATCGCGTTACCTTGACAACAAAGCCGGTGGTTAGTAAACATAGTTCTCCAGGTTGAGGAATGTAGTAGTATGAGAGCTGTACCAGCGTGGGTGGACAAAGTTCACGACAGAGACAAGGTTGAACAATGGTAACTATCCATATGATAATGAGCACTTCAATTGGGTTGACGCATGCAGCTACATGTTTCAAAATAACTTTGTAATCGGCGTGTTGATTGCTAGCGAACAGGATGAAATCTGTTACATTGCAAGTAACATTCTGTCAACATTAATTTTACTCTTATTAAATTCGTATTTGAACACACCGTAATAGTCATTTGCGCCGAAGTCTACACAGTCTGCTCTTACTAGGACCGTACGCCGAGGGGGCGGTAATAGACTTATTTACTGTTAGTAACCGTGATATACAATTTTGGAGTGGATGAGCCTTGTCGAGTCGCTGATTTGTGGTCATATTGTGAACACACATTTTTAAAATGCGTAAAATAAATTCGCTTTGCAACACTAGATTGCGCTCGTTATCTCGCCTGTAACACAACAAAAAACCAATATACGGCTACTGATTTGTTGCAGTGTAACCTGTCAGTTTCATACCAATGGGGTAATCTTATCATATCCAAAATGAATATCCGATTGCTGATCTGTTGTAGTACAAAATGTCAATTTTATGTCAGCGGTGTAATCTTTTGAATTCTCCATTCTTGCCTGTTTAGCCTAATATGTCAGCCCACACACTGCATTCTGCAAGGGCATTATGGATATTGCCCAGTACATCACTCTTCAAATGGCTTGCTGGTGAATTTCGGCTTTTATCATATTAGTGATAGGCTGCTTATAATCAGTCTTTCATCTCTCCTTTGTTCATCCTCAAGGTCTGAAAACCGGTATGATCAGTGTAGGTCTCGCACCGAACTTGAGGCATAATGAAGAACGTTATGCCTCTTCCTTTAGTTTGCTTGAGCAGCTATTTAAAAGGCTCATTAGTTGGAAGAGGACCTTGTCTGTCTTGTAGACTATACCTCATCCATATAAACACCATGTGCTGCTTATTGTCAAATGGCACATATCAACTGAACCCTTTTGTACTGCATGTTGGTGTCGTCTTGTAATGTAATGATGATGTGGCATATGACATCATCTGTATGCAAATAAAAAGGTAACAGAACACTGGCAATATTTCTTTACAATTATTTTAGTTTTTGGAATATAGGTTGTGGCGGTACACTGATCCGTAGGTAACCCAAGGCCTAGATTATGTTTGAATGTGACAGTTTATTTGTGAGTTGCCAAAGACAATCAAATGAATACGAAATATTAAAGATGACAATTTTGTAGTGAGTTGTGAAGCAATATTGAACACTTCAGTTAATTCATTGTCAGTCCTATGGATTTAAATTATTTAACTCTGCTAACAGTGAGGTTAATATTCTGTTATATTAAAAGTCTACACCATAATTTTTTTTTTTGCAGATTATTACAATGTTATAAATGTCTTGTCCTGTGATATAAAATCACATCGTCTACAAATAGTCTAATATCTTAGTAGACATCAGTGCCTATATTGTTAGTATATATTTTAAACGGTAGTGGACATAATGCACTTTGCAGTGGAACCCCTGACAATATTTTTTATCAGTTCCCTCTGAGCTCCGCCATCTCAAATCACAAGACCTCTCCTCAGTTCCAAGAGCTTTCAGTCTCCATGTTAGGAGTCGGGGATAAACATTGACAAATGCCTTTAACACGTTAAAAGTGATGCCATAAAAAACCAGTTCCTTGCTAGACTTCAAAATGTCAAAGCATATGTCTGTTGGTGTTTTGCCGCTCCCTTAGTGTGAAAAAGAATTTTTATGGTTGTTTATCTGCTTGTGTCATGAGTATCCCCAGTTGTGGAAACTAAGATCAAATGATTATATCGACAAAGACAAAAGATAATTGGACATTACTAAAATTGTAGAAGTGTTGTCTCCTTCCCATCCATATATTACACAAGAAGATGTAAAGAAAAAAATCACTATTCTACAAATGACGTACAAGCAGGACTGCAACTAAATAATATTGTCGTTTAGTAATTCATTTACTGCTTTACATGTTTCCATAACAATGTTGCTCAGTGTATGAGATTCAATGCAGGAAATAAATTTAAATTTCCGAAATCTTCTCCAGTTTCCACATAGGTATCTCAGAGATGTAGATAATCACTGAAAAACTGGAATAGGTGTTCACACAACTAGGCCGATGTCTTCTTTTTCATTGTGAGATAGAATAAATTCTATTGCATTATTAAATGTTTGGTAGTCCAGTCACAGAAAGTTAATGCATACATCACATTATTTATGTAATATTTCGTTTAGCAGATTTTTCATTGGTATATTGGCTGTCTCAGTTTCAGCCATTCCCTCTACCAGCATCTTGTTATCTTTTTCTATTTTATACACAATGATGAAGTCACTGCAAGAAATTCCCCTTTTTATACATAGTGATAAAGTCTCTGCAAGAAATGCTTTATGCACAGTGGTAGGCATTCCCACTTATGTCAGAATACTTAAAAATGTGACACACACAGCATGAGAGCTGGTATGAAAGTTAAGTTTGGCGAACTCAGTTTGGCAAACCAGTGGAAAACAAACAGTGAATTTGAGAAACAATTTTGATTATTTTCAGGGGCCTTTAGGCTGATACATTGTTAAACATGGGATTGACTGTTGGGAGGTTTTCAGAGTTTGGAAAACTTGCTAACAAGCGGTGGGCCATTGATAAGGAATACCTTTGCATCATAACTGGTTTAAGAGATAAGCAATGGAAGCTGCCTTAGGAATAAACCTGTCATAATAGGCAATCTTGCCAAGGAACACCAGGAGATTCATCAAAGATTTGGGAACTGGCACATTTTTGATTGCCTTGACATAGGTCCACATTGACTGTAACCCCTCTTTGCTGAGAACGTATCCTAGGTAAGTGATGGAATGTTGAAAAAAATGAACATTAGCAAAACATCACATAAGACCCTTTTCAGATAAGGCCACAAAGACTTGACACAAATTGTGTACATGTTCCACATTTTTGCAATGGATAACTAGAACATCCTCAAGATAGTCAACACATGGGGTAATATTTTCTATCAACTGTTCAAAAATGATATTTCCTTAGCCCAGTGGTCAGCATGTGTGGTTGCTGTGGGTGGGATTTGGACTTGATTCCTGCCACTGCAAGCGATTTTACCTAGGTGGGAGAACTGGTATGGGTTGCACTTAGCCTCATGATGTCAATTGTGAAGTTACTGGGTGGAGATTAGCGGCTCCAGGATCGAGAAAGCTGAAAATGAGCAGAGTAGGTGACCCCACGTCCCTCTGAATGACACCACTGGGAGTGGATGACATGGAAGTTGGTTGGGTCCATAGACCCCTCTGGATCAGAACGTGGGGCTTTGCTTTGCTTGTTCTAAAAACCTTTGGAAAATAGCAGGTGCACTCACAGCTCTGAACTGCAATGTATTATTCTGGTAAAGATCAAAAGGAGTATTTAATACCAAGATTTTCTTTGGCTTCTCTGCCAACAGAAGCTGAAAACAAGCCTCTGCAAAATCAATTTTTGAAAAGAAATTCCTTATATGATTATAAATGCTGAATAGTATTAAAAGAGCACTGGCCACTAACTTCCATTTGGGCATAGACCATTAGTTTAAACTCACCACACATGGGTGTGGATACCATCAGGCTTAGTTACCATCCTTAAAAGGGAGGACCATTGACTATAGGAAGTAGATAAAATCACTTTCTGTTGTTCCAGCTTGTGTAATTACAGTTTCATTTCATCCCAAAGAGCCACTGGGATGTGGCAGTTGTCATTTTTAAATTTTCAGCACTACGGATGATTTTAAGACAATATGTGCCAGAAAATTTGTAGCTGTATGTAGACCAGGCTAAAATAATGGTTCAAATAAATAACATAAAGCATCATTTTCTTCTTATGGCTCTGAAGGCTGAATAGTATTAACAAGACACTGAGTACAAAAACCAGAAGCTGAATGGGCATCAAATCTCAAAATATTATCGATAGACAGGTCAGCAACCACAAGAAGATGCACTGTCCTATTCACTTATTTATACTTCAGAGGGAGCTTTATGTGTCTTGACAACAGAATTTAATGATGTATATAAAGCCACAATTTGGAATGCAGAATGCCAAAACTAAAATATGTCGATTGATTGATCATAGAGACAGACACTTCTATATAAAATAAGAATGCAATTGTTACTTTCTCGATTTTTGTGTATAGTAGTATTTTTCATGGGATCACTGCATGATCGCTTTGTGTAATGTTATAGATATGGCTTATAGATATGCAGCCGGCAATCTTTCGGACTCTAACATGCTTCTATTGTAAGTGTCGACATTGTGTCATAACGAGGGCACTGTGTATGGGTATGTAAAGTGAAACAGTCATGACAACAAGGTAATAACAGAAAATATTGTGTATGATGTCTCTGAAGGTGGAATAGAAGAAGACTGGCAGGCCACTGGACGACACATATTGATCGTATCAACATAGGGAGGATAGTCCCACTGATTTTTGCGAGTCTTTGCCTGGGCTCTCGTTCACATGTCATTGGGAAACGTTTCCTGGGTGACTGCGGAAATTTCAGTGGTATGAGTTGTACACAACACTCTGCTAATGATGTACGTGACTGACATAAGGCCTGTGTGCGTGCATTTCTATCAGGGGCAAGAAGATTTACAACATCATTAATTACATCTACATCTAAATCTATACTTTGCAAACCACCATGAAGTTGGCAGAGGGTACATCCCATTGTACCAATTATTAAGGTTCGTCCCATTTCATTCACACATGGAGTGTGAAAAGAATGATTGAATGCCTCTGTGCATGCTGCAATTATTCTAATAATAATCACATGATCCCTATGTGAGTTATATGGAGGGGGCTCTAGTATATTCCCAGAGTCATCATTTAAAGCTGGTTCTCAAAACTTTGTTAGTAGACTTTCTCAGGATAAATTATGTCTATCATCATGAGTCCACCAGTTCACTTTCTTCAGTATCTCCATGACACTTTATCATGAATCAAACAAACCTGTGACCAATTGTGCTGACGTTTTGTGTATACGTTCAGTATTCCCTGTTAGTCCTATTTGGTATAGGTCCCATACGCTTGAGCAATATTCTATAAATGGTTGCACGCATGATTTGTAAACAATCTCCTTCGTAGACGGATTGCACTTCCAAGGTATTCTACCTGTAAATCAAAGTCTACCACCTGGTTTACCCACAACTGAAACTGTGATCATTCCGTTTCATATCCTTGCAAAAGGCTACATCCAGGTATTTGTAAGAGTTGGCCGATTCCAGCAGTGACTTATTGATATTATAGTCATACTATACGACATTTTTTCATTGTGTGAAGTGCACAGTTTTATGTTTTTGAATATTTAGAGCAAGTTGTCAATCCTTGCATCACTTTCAAATCTTATCAAGAACTAACTGAATACTTATGCAACTTCTTTCAGTTAGTACTTCATCACAGATAACGGCATCATCTGCAAAAAGTTTGAGGTTACTATTAATATTGTCTGCAATGTCATTAACATACAACATGAACAGCAGGGGTTGCAACACACTTCCTTGGGGCATACTCAAAGTTACTTCTACATCTGATGAGGACTCTCCACCCAAGATAACATGCTGCGTCCTCCTTATCAAAAAGTCCTCAATCCAGTCACAAATAGACTTGAGACCTCATATGACTGTACTTTTGATAATAAGCGTAGGTGTGGTTCTCAGTCAAATGCTTTTCGGAAATCAAGAAATTCTGCACTTACCTGACTGCCTTGATCCAAAGATTTCAGTATGTCATGTGAGGAAAGGGCAAGTTGGGTTTCACATTATTGATGTTTCCAGAATCCATGCTGGTTGGTATCATTATGTTTGTGCCCAGATTATGTTCTAAGATTCTAAAATAAATTAAACTTTCTGTGTATAGTCAGCCACAGGCACATGTAAATTTACACTTTGTACGCAATCCTTGAAGATCTGTGATCCAGGAAGCATAGCTTTCTGAGTCTGATTTACAATGTTGCAGAAATTTCAAGTGAGCTGCTACCGTATACATTTAAATAGAAAAATGCTCTGTAAACAAATTGTAAATCTCTGAAAGAGGTACTCTGAGGCTTCTGACAGTGGAGCCAATTTCTGCCTGAGATAATACACCCGGAGGCTGATGGATAGCAAAGAAGCTCACTGCCATTGTGGGCAGTGAATATCACTTGCCTATGCTTGCTTACTTCTTCTGGTAAAAGTTCAAGTACTTTTGTATCTCGTTAAATGGGCAGAAAAACAGAAAAGCTGACACCGCCTTTGGGTGCTGAGGAGCTGAGCTGGTCACATGTTGCACCAACACCTAATGTCAATTAAGCTGCTATTGTCACAATTCCAAAACTTGTGCATCTGTGCTATTGAACTGGAATACTTTATTGAATCAACAACTAAATGATGCTTAGTTCATAAGAGTTACTGATCTTCTGAATTTCCCGGGATTGCAAATGAAACCATCATCAGTAGCACAACTTAGATTACAGTGGTGAAATCCACTAGTAGGTGAGACTGAAATTAGCCACTTATCTGAATGTTATCATAGTTCACCAACGTAGAAGTTAGTAGCAATAGGTGAACCACACTGTATTCAGACTCCAAGCAGGCGTAGTCGTAATGTGAAAAGTCCGAAGAATAACTGGTGTCATACGGAGTCATCATCTGCACTAATATTGACCTTAGAGAGGGAAACATCAGCTAGTGAACAGAAGTGAGACTGGACCTGTGGACACACGACCTTAAATCACGCAGTGCATGGGCCCATGCAAACTGCTGGCTGGAGATGGTATGTCGCAGTGACCTAGCTGGATGTAATTGTAGTGCGAGATATCAATAGATGGCACCATCCATTGATATGCCTCATGGAATTACGAGATTAATGACCACCTTACAGTCAATGCTCATCTTCCCAGTATATTTGTCTCCATTAGATAGCTATCAAAATGGCTTATCAGCTGGACCATTTGCACATCATACAGCAACTGGGCTGTCTTTCATTACTGATATGGTTTCTAAGAATTGTTGGGCCATGTCATCAGGAAGATTCAGGCATTCCCAAGTATTCAGGGCACCTGAGGAGATAGTTCTCTGGGGGAAAGGGCAGTGTAGATCAGATCACCTAAGAAAGCGTAGCAGTTTTTTAGGTCTAATGGGTGAAGCAAGCTGAGCTGTTACAAGAAAGCAGAAGAAAACTGTGATAAGAATTTTTGAATTCCATACATCATTTCACAAAATGAATGGCAGTTTAGTCATTGACAAATTTTAATGGAAAGGGAGGTTTTCATTCTCCAGCAGCTATTTATCTGAATGGTGTTTTATCAACCACGCCAGCATAAGGAGACCAACTCCACGGATATGGAAAAGGTAAATGTAGGAGGATATAAGCTTTCTACATGTAGTAGACACTATGGAGAGAGGGAGGGTTTGCCATATATGTTAAAATCTGTCATAGTGTGAAAAATTTAGAAACTAAAAATTTTTTTGTAGAGCAACATATAAAAGCATGTGCATTTGAGCTTAAACTAAATAATGACATTTTTATAATTGTTGCCATGTATAGGCCCCCATTGGGAAATTTTCAGCTATTTTTGAAAAACTTGAATTCTTTATGTGCTATTTGTCAAACAGGGGATTTCAGTATAGATTCTCTGAAAGAGTCCGGTGGAAAGCTTGACCTTGAAGTATCACTTGGGTCTTCCAGTATTGATTTTCCTATTTATAGACAAGATAAATATAATCAAATAAAAACTTTTCCTGTTGATAATGGTCTATCTGATCATGATGCACAGCTAGTTGCAACATATAACATAGCTTCTTAAAGTAATGCAAGACATTCCTCCAAAATAGTGCGTTCAATTAACGCTGTCACAAATTGAGAATTTTAAGGAAAACTTAAAGCAATTAGACTAGGATAAGGTGTACAGGGATCCTGATGCTAATTGAAAATTTAACTTGTGTCATGATACCTTTATGAGCATATTTGAAAACAGTTTCCCTAAGAAAACAGTGAAATATAATTGTAAGAAACCATAAAAAAAGGCATGGCTTGCTAAAGGGATAAAAATATCTTGTAAAAATAAAAGGGAAATGTATCTTATAGCTAGAAGGAGTAATGATCCAGAAACAGTGAAACATTACAAAAACTACTGCAATGTATTAAGAAAGGTTATTAAAAAGTCCAGAAATATGTGCATTAAGCCTGAGATTAGCATATCTGATAATAACATTAAATAATTTGAAATATTGTTAAAAGGGAAACAGGGCAACTGAGAGCACAGGTATACTGTATTATTATCAAGCTCAGTGAAAAGTTTGTTAACAAAAAGTCAAAACTAGAAAACATTTTTAATAATCATTTTCTAAGGGTTGTAGAGAAAATAGGATCCTGCTATTCACTAGAAAATGCAAGGCGATATGTGGAAGAGGCATTACCAATGCAATTTGATAAAATTGAAATTCAACCCACCTCTCCTACTAAAATTAGAAAAATAATAAGTTCACTCAGAATTAAATGCTTACATGGAATTGATGGCATTTCCAACAGAGTACTAAAAGCGTGTTTCCAACTGATAAGTAGGATTCTCAGCCACATACGTAAGAGCTCACTGAAACAGGACATTTTTACAGATAGACTGAAATGTGGTATTGTTAAACCATTGCATAAAAAAGGGGATAGGTCTGATGCTGACAACTACTGCCCAATCTTACTTCTGCCAGTTTTATCCAAAGTTCTTGAAAAAGTAATGTATTCAAGAGTAGCATTACATATTTGTCAAAATGATGTACTAACAAAATGTCTGGTTTTCAGAAAGGCTTTTTAACAGAAATTCTTTTACTGATCATATATTAAATGTTTTGAATAACCGAACATCATCCATTGCAATATTCTGTGTTCTCTCACAAGCCATGGGACAGTGCACAAATAGTTTAATTCATATTTAACAGGAAGAATGCAGAAGGCTGAAATTTACAGTACAGTTAGTCTGCAACAATCCTCTAACTAAGGAGGGATCAAGAATGGTGCCCCACAGGGTTCTAATATATATTAATGATTTGCCATTCTATATTCTTGAAGATGTAAAGCTAGTTCTTTTTGCTGATGAAATAAATAATCACACCCAACAAAAAAGTATCAGCTGAGGAAATTGTAAATAATGTCTTTCAGAAAATTATTAAGTGGTTCTCTACAAATGGACTCTCACTAAATTTTGAGAAAACACAGTATATACAACTCTGTACAGTAAATGGCATAACACTGTTGATAATGTAGACTTTGAACAGAAGCCTGTTGCTAAGGCAGAATATTCAAAATTTCTGGATGTGTCCATTGAGGAGAAATAGAATTGGAAGGACCACATTGATGATCTGCTGAAACGGTTAGGTTCAACTACTTGTGCTGTTGTGGTTATAGCAAATTTTGGTGATAAGCATTGTGGTGTCACCGCCAGACACCACACTTGCTAGGTGGTAGCTTAAATCGGCCGCGGTCCATTTAGTACATGTCGGACCCGCGTGTCGCCACTGTGTAATCGCAGACCTAGCGCCACCACCAAGGCAGGTCTCGTGATACGAGAGAGCACTCGCCCCAGTTGTACGAGAACCTAGCTACCGACCAGAAGTACGAAGCCTTTCTCTCTCATTAGCCGAGAGACAGAATAGCCATCAGCTAAGTTAATGGCTACGAACTAGCAAGGCGCCATTAGCCATACAGTGATTGTACTTAAAGTCTCCTGTGTATCGTCAAGATCGATGTACCACAAAGATTGAGTAAAGTTAAGTATTAAACCTGCTCCGTACTTTTCTTCCTAACATTAATTACGTATCCTGTTCCAGTACTTCACGCCCGTCTGCGTTAGTCTAGCTTGCCTTTTCAGCCATCTCAACTTCACGGTGTCGGCCCAGCTACCGACACAACAAGCATATCAGTAAATTAGCCTACTATGCCTATTTTCATTCACTGCTTTCATATAACATCATATTTTGGAATAAGTCATCATTGAGAGAAATATATTCATTGAACAAAATTGTGTAATCAGAATAATAGCTGGAGCCCACCCAAGATCACCTTGACATTTATTTAAGGAACTTGGGGAATTCACAGTACCTTTGCAACACATATATTCATTTATGAAATTTGTCAGTAATAATCCATCCCAGTCCAGAAACAATAGCGACGTGCATAGCTACAACGCTAGAAGAAAGGATGATCTTCATTATTCTAGGTTAAATCTGACTTTGGCACAGAAGGGGGTGAGTTATGCTGCCACAAAAATCATTGGTCATTTACCAAATAGCATTAAAAGTCAGACAGATAACCAACCTGTTATAACTTAAAATTGAACAAATATATTTCAAGGAAGACGCAATACATGAAAGTCACAGATCAAGTAAACAGAGTAAGATGAGTGTACACTTTAACAGTCAAATCATAACTGAGTCCAAGTCTAGCGGCCGCTGGCTGGCTGGTCGCTTAGGTGGCGCTGCTGCTGCATGGCAGGCAGACAGTGCCACATGTAGAGGACATGCGTAACTGCGCGGCGGCACTTTGAAAGATCGGCGAGTCACAACACTTTTCCCCCCTTTGAATGTTTTGCACAGGTCTTGATGGAGGTGGCCTGTAAATTGCTAACATCCATAGGTGTAGTTAGACTGGCCGTAAAGTCTCGAGGAGGAGGCTTCCCGTACGGACGGAAGTGTCCCCGATGATAACGGGTCGAGATGACAGGAGACGTGGGAGTCGAATCTGCTGGGGCCCCGTGCACCAATCTGCCTGTTGCGGCAAGTCCGGTTGTTATAACAGGAGACATGGGTGATGTGTCCACGTCCGTAGGAGAAGGAGGTGAGTAGAGTTGCTCCGACAGATGATGGTCATTTGGTTCCTGCATGGGCACGTCTCCTGGTGGCGTCAGTTCTTGTGCTGGCACCGGTATGATGGTGAGAGGACTGCGTTGTGAGTAATGAGAGATTCCAGTACCCTGAGCGTCAGGTAGAGCTGAAGGTGGTGTAGCGGCATCCGGAACAGGCGTTGCCAGCACACGAGGCCGAAGCTGGTAAGAATGACGCACTGCAACACCCGTGTCCGTCTGGATTTCATACAGGCGTTGGCCACGGTGTCGTAAGATGTGGCCAGGACTCCATTTTGGCTGCCTGCCATATCCCCGTACTCATACAAGGTCGTCGGCGGTGAAAGGTAAGAATCCAGAAACTGGAGAAGCACATCATCAGCAGAAGTAGTCAGAAGTTTCCTCATCTGAGCCTTAAATGTGCGGACCAGTCGTTCAGCCTCACCATTTGACTGTGGATGGAACGGAGGGGCCATGACATGCATGACACTGTGACGGGCACAAAAATCCGCAAAATTGGAAGAGGCAATTGCGGACCATTGTCAGTGACAAGAGTAGAGGGAAGGCCTTCCAAAGAGATAATGCGAGCTAGAGCATTGGTGGTTGCCGCGGTGGTAGGCGACGTGCAACGGACAATGAAAGGAAAGTTAGAGTAGGCGTCAATAACGAGAAGCCAATAAGTACCTAAAAAAGGTCCCGCGAAGTCAGCATGAATACGCTCCCAGGGCTTCTCAGGCGAAGGCCACGGTGACAAAGATGACTTCGGGGCGGCGGCTTGTGACGCACAAGGGCCGCAGGCAGCGATCATGTGTGCGATTTCAGAGTCAATGCCGGGCCACTACACATGACGGCGTGCCAGAGATTTTGTGCGAGAGACACACCAGTGCCATTGGTGAAGGAGGTGCAAGACCGAAGCACGCAAAGATGCAGGTACCACAACACGCGGCAAAGCATTTTCGATGGAAAGGAGGATAACACCATCCCTAGCCGTGAGGCGGTAACGCAAAGCGTAGTAGTTCCGCAATGGATAAGAAGTCTTGGCAGACAGACGATCTGGCCAACCCTTCTGATTACAGCGTAAATCCCGGGAGAGGGTAGGGTCAGAACCCGTAGCAGCTGCCAGCCAGTCCCCGGTGTAGGGGAACCCTTCCACAACTCTCTGCTCGGCAACATCCAGGTGGAAACACAAAAGTTCGTCCCTATCGAATGCCAGATCAGGACCCATGGGAATGCGAGACAGTGCATCAGCATTCGCATGTTGAGCCGTCGGCGGGAAATGAATCTCATAATTGAAACGAGACAAGTAAAGAGCCCAACACTGGAGGCGGTGTGCAGCCTTGTCGGGGAAGTGACGTTGATGGATGAAACAAGGAAACAAGTGGTTTGTGATCTGTAACAAGATGAAATTTGGATCCATAGAGAAAAACACCAAACTTATGAAGAGCATAAATAATGGCCAAAGCTTCTTTTTCAATTTGAGAATACTTTTGTTGGGCATCCGTGAGCATTTTGGAGTCATAAGCAATGGGTTGTTCAGAGCCGTTAGAAAAACAGTGCGCAAGGACTGAACCGACCCCATATTGAGAGGCGTCTGTGACAAGAACAAGATGTTGGCCAGGTCGATAAGTAGGCAGGCACGGGGCCTGTTTCAGCATAGTCTTCAATTCCTGAAAAGCCACATCGCATGATGCGGACCAGTTTTTATGCAACAGGCGATGCAACGGCTGAGCCACTCAAGCAGCAGACGGTAAAAACTTGTGATAGTATGCTATTTTCCCCAAGAAGGCCTGCAGTTCCTTAACAGATGTAGGGCGAGGAAGGGCATCGATCGCAGCGACAGTTTGCTGAAGTGGACAAATACCATCCCGAGAGAGTTGAAACCCCAAGTACGTGATAGATGCCTGAAAAAATTTTGATTTCTGAAGATTACACTTAAGACTGGCAGTCTGTAAGACGTGAAAAAGTGTGCAGAGATTTTGAAGATGTTCGTCAGTGGTGGAGCCAGTGACAACAATGTCGTCCTGGTAATTTATACACCAAGGGGCAGAGAGCAATAATTGTTCCAAGAATAGCTGAAAGAGAGCAGGGGTGCTGGCAACCCCGAATGGCAATCATTGGTATTGATAGAGGCCGAAAGGCGTGTTAAGGACCAGAAACTGTGGGAAGCAGCGTCGAGAGGAAGTTGATGATAAGCTTCTGACAGGTCAAGTTTAGAAAAATACTGGCCTCCAGCAAGTTTAGTAAACAATTCTTCAGGTCGAGGCATAGGGTAAGTGTCGATAAGGCATTGAGCATTTACAGTGGCTATGAAATTGCCACAGAGACGAATATCACCATTTGGCTTAGCAACGACAACAACAGGAGAGGACCACTCACTGGAAGTGACAGGAAGCAAGACCCCTGAAGCAGTTAGACGATCCAGCTCCCGTTTGACCTGATCACAAAGGGCCACAGGAATGGGCCGAGCCCGAAAAAACTTAGGCCGAGCAGTAGGTCTGAGCGTGATATGAGCTTCAAAGTCGTTTGCACGGCCTATCCCAGGAGAAAAAAGGGACGAAAATGTCATCGACGAGGAATCCAATTAAGCATAAGGAATAGCATCAGAGACAATATTGACAGAGTCATCTATGGAGAACCCAAAAACGGGAAAGGCATCGAAACCAAAAAGATTCTCCGCGTTACTATGGTCGACCACAAAAATGGGAACAGTGCGAACGACAGATTTGTAAGATACCTCAGCATCAAATTGTCCCAAGAGGGAAATCTTCTGTTTATTGTAAGTCCATAATTGCCTAGTGACAGGTGACAGGATTGGAGAACCCAACTGAAGATACATCTGAGAATTGATGATAGTGGTAGCAGAACCAGTATCCACCTGCATGCGAACATGTCAACCAAGTATTTGGACAGTGAGGAATAACTTCCCTGAAAGGGAAGAAGTACAATTGACAGACAACACAGAATCAGAATCAGTGTCATTTTCATGAACATCATGTACACGGTCGGATTTGCAAACGGATGACACTTGACCCTTTTTTTTTGCATTTGTGACACACAGCCCAACGTTGTGGACAATCTTCGGTGAATGCTTCTAAAAACACCGTGGACATGAAGGAAGTTGCTGTGTGTTTTGCTGCAGTTTCTTAGAGGTTTGTTTACGGTTAGGCCAAGGCTGCACTTGGGAGCGTACTGCGGCCACCTCGGCTGGCGGGGACATGCCACATGCTTCGTCAACATCGCACAGATGTTGTATTTCCCCGACGTTGCCCCATGCCTCTATTTGCGCTCCAGCGGCGCGAGAAATTTCAAAAGACTGAGCGATGGATAGGACTTCATCTAAAGTCAGATTTGCCAACTGAAGGGCACGTTGCCTAACTTCTTTGTCGGGCGCCGATCAGATAATAGCATCCCGTACCATGGAATCAGCGTAGGATTCTTTGTGAACTTCAGTTACAAACTGACACTTTCTACTGAGGCCGTGAAGTTCAGCAACCCAAGTGCGATAGGATTGATTCGGTTGTTTTTGACAACGATGAAAGGCAACATGAGAGGCTACCACATGTGTTTGCTTTTGAAAATAGACGGACAGCAGTGAGCACATTTCAGCAAAGGACAAAGACGCAGGATCTTTTAAAGGAGCCAATTGCGACAACAACCGATACATTTGAGGTGAAATCCATGAAAGGAACAGAGACTTACATGTTTGTTCGTCCACGACGTGAAATGGCAAGAAGTGCTGTCGAAGACGTTTTTCATAATCAGACCAGTCTTCCGCTGTCTCGTCGTAAGGAGGAAAAGTAGGTAGAGACAACGATGAGAGACGCCCCGCATTTGGTGCCACGGCGAAATCACGAATTGAATTTGTGAGAAGCGTTTGCTGTTCTATGAGACCTTGCAATAGTTGCTCTAAAGTAGCCATGGAAACATGTGGGTCAATGATGGAAAAGAAAATTCACTACCTCGTCGCCAATTGTTATAACTTCAAGTTGGACAGATATCTTTCAAGGAAGACGCAATACATGAAAGTGATAGATCAAGTAAACAGAGTAAGACGTGTGTACACTTTAACAGTCAAATCATAACTGAGTTCAAGTCTAGCGGCCGCTGGGTGGCTGGCCGCTTAGGTGGCGCTGCTGCTGCATGGCTGGCAGACAGCGCCGCATGTAGAGGACACGCGTAACTGCGCAGCGGCGCTTTGAAAGATCGGCGAGTCACAACACAACCAACATTTAAAAACAAATTAAAAGAATTTCTGAATGACAGCTCCTTCTACTCAGTAGATAAATTTAAGATAGAAAGTAGTAAGTATAAAATTAATTAATTCATTAATTAAAAAATTAATTATATTGTGTAAAGAAAACTTATGTTAAAATGAAATGCTCCATATCATTACAAAATGTCATATTCATGACCTATGGAACAAATGTTAATGTAATGTAACTGGAGGTACAGCATTCATGTACTATCAACCTATATGACCTGTAAGAGCTGGAGCTTTAATATCAGTGAAAAGCCGTGGAGTGATGACATCTAAATTTTAAATGTAATAATGCTGAAAGTATAGCAATTCCTTTTTCATGTGGGAATTGAAGAATGTGCTATCAGAGTTTAATAATACATCAACAGCGTGGGGCAGTGTGTAGTATCGTTTGTTGCAAAATTTAAGTACAGCAGGGGAGAAAACCATCTTCGTACTTCAGTAAATTTTAATGATATGGAATATACTCACACTTTTAATGGGAGGCCATTGTAATGTTCATATTAAAGGCTAACAGAGACCTTACTTCTTAAATGGTAAGGAGTCAACAAGTCACATCTTGACTAAATGGCAGTGCCACTGTGGACTCTTGAACTCAGAAAGCTCATCAGTTGCTTCCAGTGTGGTTTCAAGAGGAATCAGTATACGGAGATCAACAGCTGCTTCCAGTGTGGATTCAAGAGTTATCATGACAAGTATGTACTTAGAAACCGGATCATACTGGGGAGGTCTTATATAATAGCCTTCCCTAAGCAAGCATTACTTGATTGGAGTTTTCTTTAATCCAGGAAAAGCTGAGAACAGAACTTGAAGGCACAACAATCTATATCCGTTGCAGGACTGGAAATTACATGAACACCTGTGCCTCTCTTAGAACAGTCCTTCTTGACTCCACACTACTTTTGGTAGCGAGTAGGTGTAATGTCTTCAGAATGGTTTGCTTTGGAGAAGAATATTACTCAAGACAGTGTTTTAGGTGTAACTTTATTTATCACATGAATCAATAGTATGTCTTCCCTGGTAAAAAATCAGATCTAAAATCTTAAAACAAAAACAAGTAAGAAGATTGAGAACTGAGGCTGGCTTTCCACAGATCACATAGTTACCCAGTGACAGTGCTTGGTCTATTTAAGGCAATCAGTTGTTGATCATTAGACAATGAATGTATGAGAAATGAAAAATTATTTACTGCACAAAGTACTGATAGTAACCCACTCATTTTATACTGTTTCATCATTTTACATTTACATGTGTGTTCTCACCTTTGTGTACACTGTACCATATTATTATTATTATCTTTCCTTTCTCAGACGTTATGTCTGGTTAAAAATGGAAAGTGACGCCGACCTTGATCAAGCGTGACTTCCTTTTAACTGTGTAGTATATGTTACATTGCATTTAAGAACTTTCGTGTAATTGAACATGCATCAATAATTAAAGATTTCTGTAGTTGTATATATATGTTTGGATTTAGCTGTATTGCGTTGATGTACTGGTGGATATTGTGTGGTATGACTCCTGTAGTTGATAGTAGAATTGGTACAATGTCAACTTTATCTTGATGCCACATTTACTTGACTTCCTCAGCCTGTTGGATGTATTTTTCAATTTTTTCTCCTGTTTTCTTCTGTATATTTGTTGTATTGGGTATGGATATTTCGATTAGCTGTGTTTATTATTATTATTATTATTATTATTACTGTTGTTGTTTCTGCAAATTCTGTTTGTTTAATTTTGCTGATACTTGTTATTTTTTTTTCTTTTTGTCTGTAGTATATATGACCTCTGCTTCAATCCAGATGGATCACAATTGGTTGTTGCTGCTGGCCAGAGAGTTCTTGTGTATGATACTAGTGATGGTTCTCTGATACAGCCTCTGAAAGGTATTTTCTGTATAATTGTATATTATGGACACACACATACACACACACACCCACACACACACACACACACACATGCAAAGTAGTAGTTGATTACCTCTAACCAGTCAGTGATGTAATGATATATTAATCTTTTTATAAAATATATTTAACTAATGTGCTGAATCAAACCTTGTTACCCAAATTTTGTGAGAGGACAATGCTCTCATTACCATAAGTGGTTGCACAGATTAGATACATGACAATATACAAATTATTAGGATTTCAGGACTGTGCATGATTTCTAACTTTGAGAATTTAATATAGTGTGAGGCCCTCATGTGCTTCAATCTGAGGCTCTAAGCATTGTGATGTGTAATGAAAGACAACTTATATCCATCCTGGAGTTTTTTTCTTTACACAGTTTGTATGGTAGACCACAAAGCATCAGTGGTTGCCAGAGGGAGTACCATGACAAACAAGTTCTTAACTGATCAACTTTTTGTGGCTGTGGTCCACAGTCATGTGATATTTTTTAAAAGACTTCACAGTCACTTTTGACTTTAAAATCTATTTATTCATGAAATGCACTACTACAGCTTTGACCATGTGGCCAGTATTTTCATTTATTTTATTTATTTACTGTTCCTTGGGACCAAATTAAGGAGAAGTCTCCATGGTCATGGAACGAGTCAATACATGAAATTATAACATGACAGTAGAAACAGATAAAATGAAATATAAGAAACATATTCAGGCAACAAATCGTAAGTTTAAATAAAGAAAATCAACAATGTAACACTGGAATTTGCTTAATTTTTCAGCTCTTCCAGGAGCTCCTCGACAGAACAGAAGGAGTGAGCCATGAGGAAACTCTTCAATTTCAACTTAAAAGTGTTTGGGCTACTGCTAAGATTTTTGAGTTCTTGCGGTAGCTTATTGAAAATGGATGCACCAGAATACTGCACTCCTTTCTACACAAGAGTCAAGGAAGTGCATTCCACATGCAGATTTGATTTCTGCCTAGTATTAACTGAGTGAAAGCTGCTAACTCTTGGGAATAATCTAATATTGCTAACAACAAATGACATTAAAGAAAATATATACTGTGAGGGCAATGTCAGAATTCCCAGACTATTGAATAGGGTTATTATCATCTTTTGCATAAATAATATTAAACCACCACACATGTTAAGCTGTGTTAATAGAGACTCAAGTGTCCACAGAGTACTTCCATGAATATGTAGAAATAAGGGCGACAACTGATCACTGAGAATGCTGAAATAAACATCGTGGTAAACGTTCATAGTATTCTGTATTCTGAATAAATTGATCCCATTCGTAGTATAAGAACACCTCCAAAAATCACAGAAATGGATTCAACCTGAAAGTCACTGTCCTCGGCTCCAGTCAGCTACATCAATTTCCTGTGTTTTTTACTCCATTGAAGATGTGCAGCTTTATTTACCACTGTGAGCATTGGTCTTTTGTGAGGTAGCCAACTTCAAATGTTCATTGCACGATGTTACCTTTGCCATGTTCACTTGGAAACTGCTTGAGATGGGTCTGCACTCACTAATAGCAGCAAATTCATGTCGAGTTTGAAACTGATTGTCACTGACCGTTGTCTCTGATCCCTGTTTAGGACTTTTTGTGACAGTTGCCTTTGTAATAATGTTGGACAGTGTGCGTTGATACACCAACTAATCAGGTAACTTCATTCATGGTGTGGTCATGAGCACGACACACATTATATCTTCTGTGTGCCATTCTGCCACGTCTCCAGGTAAACCCACATTACTGCCCTGGTTCCAACCATCTGACTTGCACATACACACTACTTTCTTCTTGTTACTTGTGACAACAATGGATGGTCACATGACCACCTGGTACCAGATGTATGTGATCTATAGAACACCAAAATGACTAATGTGCTCTCTTTTAAGGGAGTGACTAATAGTTTGCCCATCAAGCTTACATGCGTATCTTTGTGCAGAACCATCTTGTATCCACTGGTTCCATCTTGTATCTTTACAGTGTGCCTAACACAGACCATAATGCTTCACTATGCAAACCTGTTCCCTGGAGAATGCCCAATTTAAACTTACTGTACATGGTGATAATGCACCTTTTGATGTCGATGAGTCATACTGGCCTTTGTTTGCTCTTTTCCAGTTTATTTGTTAGTATTCATTGAGTGAACTTTGTGTAATGATGTCCTTTGAACAGTCTCTTTCCAGTTGTAATCACTTGTTGCTTGTCCACTGCTCTAATTGTGTTTGTCCCATAGGTATAGCCATTTAGAGGTCAGTACTATCAGAAAACACATGCCTTTCCAGTACAGGCCAAAACATAAGAGAAGGGTCTTTCTAAACTGTTTACATCTTGTGCTGCCACAGGTACATTCTTGTATACAGTGAAAGGTGACCTATGCTCAAGTGATCAATTTGTGTCCTCATTTCATCTACTAGATGAGGACAAGACCTTTGTAGTATACATGACTAGTACAGCACAGGTGGCGCAGTGGATAGCATATGGATTGCATTCGGAAGGACAATGGTTCAAACCTGCATCTGGCCATCCTAATTTAGATTGTCCGTGATTTCCCTAAGTTCCTTCAGGCAAATTCCAGGGTGGTTCCTTTGAAAGAGCACAGCTGATTTTCTTCCTCATTCTTCCGTAATCTGGGCTTGCACTCCACCTGTAACAACCTCATTGTCGACGGGATGTTAAACACTAATCTCTCCTCCTCCTCCTCCCCCTCCCCCTTCCCCCCTCCTTCTCCTCCTCTCCTCCTCTCCTCCTCCTCGGATGCTGCCAGATTTATGGTGACAGAGTTTACATAGAATATTGATTAATTACATGGCCAGTAGGCAATGAAAATGGAAATTACCCAGTGAATGTTAACAATAATACTGCCTGAAGCTAGAACCCAGCATCTCACAATAAAAATAAATATGTAATTTCTACAAGCCCATCTGAAGATGAGACTGAAAATGGTGAAATCTAGTTTAGAAAAATAAACATGTATTTCATAAGTAACTGGTTGCAGTCATCTGTATTTATATTTTATTTAATATCATTTTGGATAGTGGTAATTTATCGTTGCTTTTTTCAGGTCACAAAGAAAATGTTTACTGTGTTTGCTATGCTAAAGATGGGAAACGTTTTGCATCAGGGAGTGCTGATAAAACTGTTATAATCTGGACATCAAAACTTGAAGGGGTATTGAAATATACGTAAGTTACCTGCTAGTTCTTGTACAATATTAGCAGCCTTAATTAATATCATACTGATTAATTCTTTAATTTTGTTTTGATTAATATTGTCATAAATTTAGTGTCATATATTTCTTTACTTTTATTTATTTTTGTGGTAGATATTTCTGAATCTATGTTTACTGAATAATCACATAGCAAATGCTCATAGAACAAATCAGTGCATGATATTGCAATGAGTATGTTATATTCACATAACAACAGTATTATAAGTGAGTATACGGCTTTTAGCTTTGCTGCTCTATTAGACTGTGTATGTCTTAACAACATTTGCCTGAGACATATGCTTGCTTAAACACAGACATTACAGAAACACAGCAAGGACTGTCTTCTTCTGGAAAGATTGCATGAACTGTGGATTGTCATCTTGAAGACTGTTCTCCTTTGCCAGATAACGGCAGCTGCTGGCGTGAAGATTGGGGGGGGGTCTTCAAGCGTCAGTTCAGTTAGCAGCAGTTTGTCGAATTTTTCTGTCTTCAGCCATCCTCTTGAGAGCAGTGTAGTTTGTGCAGCTGGTATCCTCCATGACCTTGTTGGTGTATTCCAGTATCAGTCTTCCTCTTGTGTTCTTCCCCTTGACTCTCCCTTCAGTGATAATTTTAATGAACCATCATGTCTCAGCAGGGCTGGTCCATGTGTCCGTTCTGTGTTGGATAAGCTTGTAAAGACTTGACTTCTCTTCCTTCACTCTGTGGAGCACCTCTTCGTTTGACACCTTGTCTACTCAGGAAATCTTTGGCATTCTGTGGTAGCGCCACTTCTCCAAGGCTATTATTTTGTGTTTTCTTGCATCTCAAAATGTCCATGTTTCATTTTCGAACAGCAGCACATTCCAATTAAACTTATTAATGAGGACTATCCTGAGATGTTTGTATGTGCAGCTAAATGTGAAGAGGTTTCTTCTGTTAGTACAAGCAGCCTTTGTGTGGTTGATTCAGTTTGCAATATTCTTCTTTGAACTTCCATCCAATGTAATTTTACTCCCTAGTAGGCAATGGATTCGACAGTTTCTACTCACTCATTGTTAAGTGAATATTAAGCAGAATTTTATTATCTACTCATAACTACAATTTTTGTTTTAGCTTTATTAATTTTCATGTTATAGTAACAGCTAGGGGTGATTCACTCTGGTAATCTCTATGGCAAGATTAAAAAATTAAATGGCAGCAAAACAGTAGTAACAATAACAAAAGGAATACAATTTAAGTTTGATTTTGAGACTTATTACACAATGTGAATTTCTGGTATTTGGTTTCAGTCATAATGATGCTATTCAGTGCCTAGCATACAATCCAGTCTCTCATCATCTTGCAAGCTGTGCCATAAGTGACTTTGCATTTTGGTCAGCAGAACAAAAAGCAGTACAGAAGTATAAATCAGGCTACCGCATAAATGCTTGTGGCTGGACTAATGATGGACAGTACCTCGCACTTGGTCTTAATAATGGTTGTGTTTCAATTCGAAATAAGGTGAGCTACAGCTGTGAATTTTGTATTTGTTCTCCCATTCCCTAACTCACCCTGGACCTTCTTCACACTCCCCTTCCTCCTCCTTCACATTTTCTAAACGTTTTATGAACTCCACCCGACCCCCCCCTCCCTTCCGTGCCCTCATTTCTTCTCTCCCTGGTGTCTTTCTTATTCATTCTTCCTCTCTTGTCATTTCCCTGCCATACCTCTTCCTTTAGTCTTCCTCTCCATCCTGTATCATTATCTTAGTCTCATTGCTTTGTGTTCTCTAAAATACCTTTTCTTGTTGAGAGCTGACTGATATGTATGTTGTGCAAGTAAATTATACAGAGTTGACTAAAATTCTTCAAAAACTAAGAAAAATGTTTCATAGCTTTTGGTTTTGGAATAATATGCACACTAAATATGGATTCTTGTATTCTGAAAATACAAGAAATATAAACTGTTTCATTCATATTGTGATATGTTAAAAATAGTATATTGACCATGACTTAAATATGGACAGCCTTCTGCAAGAATTGCTCTTCCAAGTAGCACCTTAGTAGGCTTCATGGGCAACTCAAAGCCTTATCTACTCACTGGCTTCTCTGGTTGCCTTCCACACTCTAATGAGGCTCTCCCACAGTACTGTGGAACTGGCAAACTCAGGAGAATAGATGCAGCAGAGAGTCTGGCTACCTCACAGCATCAGGTTGAGGGTGAAATTCTTTTGCTGTTGTCAGAATAGACAAAAAGTAAATGTATGTTGCAATTTTGAGTCTGACAGTGAGAAGGATTCAAGCGGCTCAAACAGGGAATCACTACCTGTGAAATGCATGTGTTCATGTTTGAGTTCCTTTATTTGGCACACAGTTTTAACTTGGTGCAAGTGAATAATAGTGTCATAGACACCTAAAATAAACTTACAAAGACAATAGTGAAAAAAAGAAAAAATTCAATTCAGTAAGTCGTTGAATTTCCAAAGAGACAACAAGATCGGCCAGTGACTTTTAAGAAACATGACTCCCTCTATTTTTGATAGAAATATTTATAAATAAATAATATCAGTTGGCAAAACAAAGAATAATATTTTCAAACAATGAGGAAGGTTGTCAGCTGAAGAAGGAGATCATCACTGAAGAAAAAGGTCATCATACAAATAAAGAGGGAAAAAATCCAGTCAAGGGAAAAAATATTGCCAGACAAGACAAAATGGTCACCAAACAAGAAAAAGATATTTTTAATACAGGAAGAAAGATATTGGTATAAATTATCAGAAGAGCGTTAGGCAACAGTCAATGGAAACTCATAAAAAGGAAGAGGTTACTGAACAAAGAAAAACAACCCATAAACAGACAAATAATGGTAGAGGGAAGAGACACTGCTCACTAAACAGAGTTATGGTGTGGAAGTGAAAACACTTGAATTGGAATAGGTTACAGGGGTGAATAACACTTACCACATATGAACAAAAGAAGAATTCAGTTCTGAAAATTGCTGAATCATAGAGAGGCAGAAGGACTTACATTCTGGAAACACAACTGCCAGAACTGCCAATAGAAATTCTCTGAATTACATCAAAACTATCCTAACTTTTGACATGTCACATCAAAACCACATCAACCTCAAATCCGAATACAGGGTTGTCAATGCAGTGCAACGCTAAGCACTGAAAGCACATTTATTACTGACACCGACATGTAGCCAGAACAGAACTGAACTCCTGTATGGACAGTGCTGCTATTTATACAAATATCGAGTATTCCAGAATATACAGTGCAAATATATGAGAACGTTTCAGAAATTACAAATAATTGTCAGTGGCTGGGTCTGAACTGGCGACTCACAGCATGCCAGCAGTGAAGCTTGTTGTCATGTCACACTGTATGCAGCATAGCTCACAGCAGTACGGTTCTTCTTGGCAGAGAGGGAGGGGGAAGTCACTGAAATCCTTGTCTAAAATGGCCCCAGTTCTGAGAAACAAAGAGTACTGTGTTCTGTTTTTGTGTTACTGTTGGCAGTGTAGGCAGTTGTACTACCTGAAGGCAAGTACAAACTTTTTCTGTCTTCTGTTTCCCTACCCTGTTCCATGCTAACCATTGGGTTAAAGACATTTGTAAGAATTAAGGCTGAATACCATAAACAGAGGAAAGAGCAAATTAGAGAAATTCCTTATCTTTCATACAATCTTTACGTCTTAAATGTGTACCAACAGAAGTAATCTTGCTAGAAGTAATCTAGCTTTGTATAAAAACTTCCACTTTAAATCAGCTATTTATCTGCTAGTATGTCTGAACATAACATACTTGATTTCAATGGCTGTTCTCTACCTGAGCCATCTGGATCCTCCCCTCTATCAACAGCTTTTCTGAACAATGCAGATGGGTGTTATCCTTACAACACATTCTCCGCTTTCGTAAGTATCCCAGCCTCAACCTACGGTAACATAATGTCCCCAACAGTTCCCACCCCCTCTGTCCTATCGCCTCCTTCCCATTCTTGCCACCCTCTGTCAACGCACTTACCCACCTGTCCCTGCTCCTCTCGTTTTTTGCTGTGTTTTCCCCACCTTCCTGTCCCACAACCTCCTGAACTGCACCTTTTGGCATTCTAGTCCTGCACTCTCTACCAGACAGCGCTTCTTTCTTTCCCCACCTATACATTGCTATCCTTTGACCTTCCTCTTTCTCGCTCCCTCCAGATTGCTACTTCCAACTCAGGTGTTAGTTGCATTCAGGCCTGAGCTGCCAGAGTTGGCAGTCATGTGTGCAAGACGTGTGCTTGCTTGTGTGAACGAATGGTGTGTGTTCTTATTTTCCATCGAGGCCAAAAGCTTATTTGTAAGTGCCTTTTTATTGTGCCTGTCTGCAACATAGCATGTTATTTTTACGGTCAGTAAACAGTTTGTCTTTTCCTACACTGTTGATATTCCTACCTGGAGTTTCCATTGTTTGAAAAATATGAAACAGATGCTTAGGGAAGTTAAATGGGAGTCTCTGGAAGAAAGGCAACATTGTTCTCATGAAACCCTACTGTAAGAACTTAGTAGACTGACTTAGGATTATAATCCTCAACTTTGTAGAAAATTGTGCCTCTTAAGTGGCAGTATAATGTATGTTTTATGCCTTAATTGCGTTGGCTGTAATACCCTGCAGCATATATTGAGACTATCCAGATGTTGCAAAGAAAACTTGTGTAATCCCGTTCATTGTGTGATGCTGTAACTGGATCAGTTTTATACGAGATGAAGAATTCTCATATCAGACTCAAGGTTGAAGCAAAACAGGTCATGTTCACAACATACTGTGTAAAAAGTTTGGTGAAAGCCCCTGAATCATAGGATCTACTCCACAGAAACCTGTGAGTGACACAGAGTAGATCTTAGTTGATGTCCAGCAAGTGAGACCATTAGTAATCATCACATCTAATTTCATAATACTCTTTCATCTGTTTTTTTTTAAATTTAATTGATCTTTTTGTCTTTGATACTTGTTTGTGAATAAAGAACATTGCTGACAACTGTTAACATTTTCAGAATGGCGAAGAGAAAGGGAGGATTGAAAGGCCAGGAGGTGCACAAACTCCAATCTGGGCTCTTGCATGGAATCCAGCAAAGTAAGTTACAGTACTTTTTTGAGTTTTGTCAGCACTGTATAAACAAAGTAATATGTTTCTGGAATATTCTGTCAGTTCTTGAAGGAACATAAACATATTAGAAACATGAACACACACTATTAATTTTCCATAATAATATTTATATCCTTATTAATTTATGTAAATAGCACTAAGTTTCCTGACAAAGGCCTGAAAAGCTGAAAACTGGTTCATGACAAACTATTAAAGAAACATTATTGTGATATATTAATACAGTGTATTCAAGTTTCCAATAAAGTAATATGTCATTCAGCTGATATGTGCATCAGGAAACTTGAGCTATACGAGGCTCTTGTGTCGTAATTGCAGCATTTTTTCATATACTACATGCAACAAAATTTATGAGGAAAGGTTCCCAGAAAAAAAATTTACTCTGTTTTGTGAGCAATGTGTAATGTGGAAAGTATTGGGACAGAACTCATAAAATAGTGATGAATATCTGTCTTCTTATGAGGTTGAAATGTACACTTTTTTTTTTTTTTTAATTTGCTGCTTCTGTCATGTCACATTTAAGCCTGCTCCTGTTTGAATTGCACATTAAGTCAGAAAATTGTCTCCATCTTCAGACGATCCTTGGCAGTACATACTATATTAGAAACCTGGAGAATGCCATTATTCTCCTGATTTTTTACTCTTTTGGCCAGTTTGTGTCCAATTTGTCATCTAATTTATTGCAATTAGGCTGGAGACCTTCCCAAAGACTGGGCAAACAGCAGAAGGCTGCTTACTAGTTGTCAGGAAATTCCATACATAATTCTTCATAAACCCAACTCTATTTGTAATTATTTCTTCTCTGTTCCTTTGAAACTGCACAGAGATTGTCCTGTGGGGCTGCCTAGTGAGTGCTCTTGGCAAAAGTGACTTAGTGGAGCGTTCGACTTTGACTCAAGATTCTAACTGAAAATTGATTGATGGAGTACACGGTGTGTTGAATATGAAAGAAATTGACAGGAGTTGTGCATCAATATGCTAAGAGTACTTTGCTTGAATCAGTTGGAAGAGCACTGTGTGTGATTTATTTGGCTTTCATTCCTGGTCTGGCATATAGTTTTAAGTTGGCACAAATTGTTAAAAAAGTGTGTACTTAGCCAAGAGTAAAACAGTTTCATTCTTAACTTGTAGCTTGAATACAAATCATTTACAGAGAAACTAAAAGTTAAGTGGGGAGTACAAGGTTTGGAATACATTTTTGCCCAGAAGAACAGGGGTGTCTGTCCTACATAAAACTGGTAATCACATATCAGTTAATCATCTCAAGTCAAATGGCTTGTGAAGTCCTAACACTGTCTCGAAAGTTGGCTACCCTGAATTTTATCAAAAACTATGTGTTTGTGCATCATTTGTTGTGAGAAGCTCGTATTGTTGAACTGTTACAGAAATGGGACAGTTTGCATTAAAACAGTGGAGTGATGTTGTGGAGTGTTACATAATGACAGGCTCCATCAAGGAATGTAAAGAAATGTTTCAAGTGTAATATCCTGGTAGGAAACTCCCCACAACCAGCACTATTCAGTGTCTGTACAAGAAATGGAGGGCTGTAGGATCTGTTTAGAATGTGCAGAGGTAAAGGCGAACAACAGTGAAGACCCGTGAAATGATAGACAGAATTTGCATGGACATTACAAAAAGTCCCCGTAAGTTGGTAAGGAGGTTGTTGCAGCTGGTTGGTGATATGTTGTACATCGTGTCATCATTTGCTAAAAGATATAAAATTAAAAGCATATCATGTGAGAGTGGTGCAAGAGTTGAAATTTGAGGACCAGGAAAAAAGAGTTTAGTATTGATCTGGCTATTAACATCAGTTAATGATTACTTGGACCCTGTGCTTTACTTTGTATCAGATGAGACCTGGTTTCATTTGCAAGGTTTTGTTAACTCCTAGAATTACAGACATTGGTCACAGGACAACCAATATAAAATTCTGCGTAGAGTGCATTGTCTGGCTTGCGCATCGTTGTCCCCATATTTTTCAGTTAAACCTTAAACAGTGCCTGATATCTAGAGATCTTTGTCTCTTTCTAATCACGGTTGAAAGATGCAGAGAAGCTGTATGCAGAACACCAATAAGATGGAGGAGCCACTCACGTATCCAACCAAAGTACGGCCCACATCACCAACATGCTCCTTGAAGACAGAAGTGTCAGTAGTGGGCTCTGGCCCCCAATGTTGTTGGACTTAACATTGTGTGATTTTATTTATGGGACACACTAAAAAGCAAAGTGTATGTTGACAATCCTCTCACAATAAACCATCTTAAACAGAATATTACTAGAGAAATTAATGAACTCCTGCAGAATTACAGTGTGCTGCTGGTAACATCATCACACGAAGTCGGCGATGCCTGAGTGCCTATGGTCATCACTTCCAGTGTCTCTTATAAACAGATAACTACATGTTTCTTTTTAATGTTACTAATACATGTTCTATTTCAGTTAATTCATTTTATTGGTTTTATGTGGAATACCAAGTACATAGGGGTGAGAATAAACTTCGTACCAGCACACAAGATATGTGTAAATACCAAGAAAGACTTTATGTAGGATGTTTACTCTGAAATATCCTATTTTCAATTTGCTTCCAACGCAAAATTAAATGAAATACATTTATTTCCTCTCAAAATAAGATGTGTGTCAAGTTAAGTTTTCAGAATAAATTATGTCAAATCAAAACACTTCCACTTGAACCCTTGTGGAGCAATGAATATTCAGTTTCCATCCAAGTCTACTGCAATATCTATGCAAGTATAGAACCAATGACTTCCACAATCTGTGTTTAGAGATCTTGAAGGTCCCACAGTGCAGTGGCGAACACCCTGTCCTTCAAGTAGCCCCAGAAAGACAAATCCAATGGTGTGATATCAGTCGAATGTGGAAGCCAATTTGTGGGTCCACCACATCCAGTCCAACTTCCTGGAAGTGTTCAATTCAGAATTTTCCAAAGATCGAACAACCACTGAGGTGGAGCACCACCTTGTTGAAGCCAAAGGTTCGGGGAAAAGTAATCACCTTCATCATGTGTAGGAACATCATTCCTGTGATAGTGTCCTCAACAAAGAAGAACAGTCCAATTATCTTGTTGCACCTGAAGCCACATGAGATGTTCATTTGCACATTTTCTGTAATACTGTTTGGGTTCTATAACCCCCAGATGTGAACGCTATGCTTATTCACAGACCCAGAGACATGGAATGTGGCCTCATTGAAAAACACTACACTTGACAAGAAAGCACCTTTCTAGTTGATTTGGTTAAGCATTTCACTTACAAATCCGTATCACCATTGCTTGTCATCGGGGCTTCATTGTCTGCAGAATCTACACCCTGTTTGAATACAGATGCAACCACTTTTTGAGGACTGTAAGGATAGTTGGATAAGGCATCTGAAATTCCTGTGAAGCCTGACAACTTGATTTTCATGAACTTTGTTGGAATGCTGGTGTCTGATCATACTTTCTTGTGAACACAGCAAAACATCTCTGCACTGTAACAATGGATTTATGCTCTGCATACCAAAGTAAAGTTTCCCCCTTTTTCTGAATTGGCACCATTTTCACTTTGATTGACAACAATAAAACAATGAAAATGTGCCAAACAGTGACAAAAATCAGGCAGCAACTTCAAGACCCTCTGCATTCAGCAAACAAGTCAGATCTGAAACAAAGAAAGATTTACTATTTTTAAACTGCCTCAAAAATAGTGCATTTTGGTGCAGACATCCTGTATGTCACAAGCTGACCTTTGATCATCATCCTCAACTTTACTCAACTGTTGAATATGGTAGGTTTTTTTTTTTTCGTTTATTTTTTTTTTTTTGTCCATGATCTTTCATGTAAAGTTGTTTTGGTTAATCTTGAGGTTAGTCTGTAAAACCAAAATAACCTTTCTTGCATCAAGTTTGCAGTTTGTTCTGTTCCCTCTGCAGTTTGTTGTTTGTTCTCAGTTTTTGTTCTTCATTAAAATACTTTAACTCCACCTCCTTTTGTGTTTTCCTCTTCTTTTTATTTGATAATCTTCCCATTCGTATTTCCATCAATATAGAAAGCTTCATTAAAATACTTTAACTCCACCTCCTTTTGTGTTTTCCTCTTCTTTTTATTTGATAATCTTCCCATTCGTATTTCCATCAATATAGAAAGGGTAGATTGCCACTCACATCATAGAGGTGACATTGAGTCATAGACAGGCACAAAAAAAAAAAAAATAAATAAATAAATAAAAAATAAAAAAAAATGCTAGAAGTATTTCAGCTTTCAAATTCTTTCTTCAGAAACAGAAAATTCACACAAGGAGAACTCATACACGGGACACTGTCGTCTTTGGGCACTAAGACCCAACTGCAACTGTCTCTATCGTGAACAGCACTCTAGCAGGGGTGGATAGTGGAGGTAAGAAAGATGCATGGGGTGGGAAGGAGGAAGAATAGCAGTTTAGGAATGGAGGAAGATGCTAGGGCTGTCTGTGGGAGTGTGCAGGTACATTGTGTGAACCGGATAGGGCTGTTAGGTGCAGTACCTAGAGGCTGTGCTGGGGGAGAAGAGGATGGGGAAAGGAAAAATGAGGGGGAGAAGTAGGGAAGAGGAAAGGATTATGTAGATATGTTGACAGAAGTGAAGGTGTGTGCAGTACTAGAGTTGAATCAGGGAAGGGGATAGGCAGGTGGAGGACAGGAACTAGTGAAGGTTGAGTCCAAGGGTGCAGTGACTGGAACAGCCATCAGCAACATGTCACCAAAATAACAGGAAGATAACAACTAGAAGAAGGACAACAGAGATGGCATGTATAACAAGTCCAACAAGGAAAGCGAGAGCCAAAAACTTAAGATGCTGTGAATCCAGAAACCAAAATAATGATGTGTAGTGAGATCAATACAAGAGCACAGTGAAATCATGACTGAGGAGAGAATTGCTGTGCTGCTAGCTTTAAAAGGCAGCTGCAAGCACTGATAGACTTGCCAGAGGGGCATGCCTTTACAGCCAGCTCTCCATCGGTGAGGTCAGTGCTTGTAGATGTAGTACGGCCATGTAATAGCCTTTATCATTTTCCAGGCCCTCCGGTGGGCCTCCAAAATTGCCAGGTCAGGATATCAGAAGGTGAGCTACAGGAATGAAGTATATATTGTAAGGAGGGTTCACACCAGCTCATTTAAGGAAAGCCAGTGTTGATGAGAAAAATCCAGATGGCAAACACTGGCTGTGAAGCAATCAGCAAGAATATAGTGTTTTGGGAGGGGGGGGGGGTAGGTATCAGTAGGTATCAGAATAGCACTGTGGGAGGGTCTGGGGAGTATAATGGGGGGCAGATAATTCTTATTTCAGGGCATGAGGAGAGGTGGTTGATACCCTGGTTGAGAATGTGGTTCAGTTGCTCCAGTCCTGGATAGTTCTGAGTCACTAGTTCCCATTCTCCAACTGACTATTCCCTTCACTGCTTCAACCCACTGGACAGTGGTTATTTTGGGGATGGTAGATGACTGGGGACACAAGACACAGGAGATCTGTTCCTGGACAAGGTTGAGAGGATAAGTACGGTCTGCGAAGGCCTCAGTGAGACCCTTGACCAATTTGGAGAAGGACTGCATATCCCTACAGATGTGGTGAGTGTTTGTGGCTAGGCTGTATGGAAGTGACTTCTGGATGCAGAATGGGTTATTGCTGTCAAAGTGGAGGTATTGTTGATGGTTGGTAGATTTGATGTGGTTGAGGTAATGGTGTAGCCTCCTTAAGGTGGAGGTAATCATGCATGTCTGCAGCTCAGTGGCTCCTGTATGTAGTGAGTAGCAATCTGTCCTTTCCCTATTGCTATTATTCCACTCTGGACTTTCCATTACTTGATTTCGCTTGCCATTCTCCAGTTGTTCTAGTATCCCAGTTGTCCTAGTATCCCTTAGCTCAATAAGTCTGACAGTTCACCAGTATCCATCTGTTCGAGCTTGACCATCCTGTAGTAATATCTGAATTTTATTTTTAGACTTAATAACATTTGGTTATGCATAATATTTATTAAATACAGTGAAACCCCACTTTTACACTTTTCAAGGGACTTTAGAAAAATGGTGTAAAATACAGGAAAATGTAAAATGTGGGAAATAATGTTTTAAATTTTGGCCCCTGATACGCCTTCTGACCACAAAAAACGGATCACTGAATGTTCTTCCTCTTTGGTGCAAATAGACATCGGAGCTGCCGTGATTAACAGCTTGGCAGCGATAATGAAACTAACCTAGCAGCTTGAAAATTGCAATGATATAACAACAAATAAACAAAGCATGCATCATCAATGTAAAAATGGCAGTACTACCAAAATAAACAAAAATGTAACTAAATCGAAGATAATAATTGTCTTACCCTTGTATTACTCACAGCTGCACTCATATATCAGTTTTGTTATGATGAGTGATGGTGAGTAAGTAAGCTATTGTACAAGCAATAATTTCAGCTACCCTCAAGTGTATGACTGTTCAAGTAACCTTTGCTCAGCCCCCTCCCCAAATCTATCCCCAATGCATGATGACGGAGCACACGTAGGAGCGTGCATGTACACATCATGTGATTGAAGTAGCTATATGTATACAACGTTACATTATGCAACAAATTTAATAATTTTTTTAACATGGTTTATGTTCACTGATGTAAAAAAAGAAAGTTCTTCCATTCCCTACTTCACCCTCATAGGGGTCAAGTCTCTTTCCTTTGTCTTTTTTGTTTTTTTACTTTCTAAAGTATCTGATGCTCTTTCTCAGGGTTCAAGCTAGCTCCATATTAGATTTCATCGAAATGGATTCAGCGGTTTACTTGTGAAAACGTAACAGACACAGTTATTTTCACATTTTATGATATTGGTAGCAACACATAGATATAACATGTCGGTGATTGTCTAAGCATTGTGTTCATTGCATTAACTCTATTGCATAGAACATACCAATCAATAAAAGTCAAAGAGTAAATAGCTTTTTCAAAAAGTAAATGTTTTTTCCCTAATTCACATGACACTCTTAATATCAGTATATATCTTGTTCTATGCACTTTCTTAAGTAACCTAAGTACATCCTTAGGGTTCAAGCTGTCTGCATACCAAAATTCATCGAAATCAGTTCAGCGACCAAGTTGTGAAAACATAACACACATAGTTACTTTGGCATTTAGAATATTAGAATGGATTACATATTGCTAACAAAAGTCCATTTTTACTGCAAATATAAATCATTAATTATCGATTTTTTATAAAGATCAATTAAATTTTAAAAAAATTGCAAATTACTGCTTTTCAAACAATTAAAAATCCATGATGGAATGTAACAGTTGTGAGTCTTTTTGTTGTGCCTATCTGTGACTCAGCATCTCCGCTATATGGTAAATTATTATTTTTTTTTCATTTTTATGTGTTTTACTTTGCACGGAAATACTCATTTGTAGGAGTGCCTTTGTTTAAAATATTCGCCACTACAGGAATCAAACTCAAGCTGCCCACTTTAGTTTCCCTACCAGTGGACATCGATATGAATGCAGCTGATAGGGCGTGGGTCTTGCTGCAGAGTAGTGCAGCAAGTTCTCACAGACAGCATGTACGAAGTGTTGCATGAACAGAACCGCTGACCCAAGTGTTTACTTGCCATCAACGATAGGCCAGACCTGTTTTTGACCAGCTTGGATCAGGTCTTCATAACACATCATGACATGGATCTGCGTGTTAGTGGTTCAGTGATTCATGCTGGTCGCATTTGATGCTTCCCTCCATGCCTGACTCTGTGTGGTGTTCAAGAATCTCTGCTCCCCTACAGACAGACTCACATGTCAGGTCTATTTTCCTCTTCCGGGGTCCATTTCTGTGGCTTCTGTAGTTTAGCCACCGCCAATTAGAACAGTTACATTTGTGCCAACAGGAAGATTTCATGGCATTGACATGTGGAGCAGATAACAGATAAGTATTTAATGATGTTTTAGGATGTTATCTATTCATTTTTTAATCAAGTTGTCCAGTAAAGCTCTTCTTGCGTCAGTTAATTTCAGTATCTCTTCATTATTTATTTGATCAACCCATCTAATTTTTAGCATTCCTCTGTAGCAGTACGTTTCAAAATCTCTTATTCTGTCCTTGTCCCTGCTGTTTATTGTTCATATTTTACTTCCATATAGGGCTACACTCCACACAAATACTTTCAGTAAGACTTCCTAACACTTAAATATATGTTAGGTGTTGACATACTTCTTTTTTTCAAAAAAGATTTTCATATTAATCCCAGTCTTCATTTTATATCATATTTACTTCTGCCTTCATTGATTATTTTGCTCACCAAATAACAAAACTCTTCTGCTGCTTTTGGTATATCATTTCCTAAAACAATTATCTCATAATAATCTGTTGAATTTGACTGCATTCCATTGCTCTGTTTACATTTTTGTTAACGTTCATCATACAACATTTTTCCAAGATGCTATCCATAAAGTTCAATTGATTTTTCAAGCCTTTTCCTGACATAATTACTGTGTCATTGGCAAATCTTAAAAGTTTTTATTTCCTCCCCTTGAACTGCAGTTGTTTTATAAATTTTTCTTTAGTTTTCTTTACTGTTTCTTCTATGCAGAGATTGAATAGCACCTAGGATAGACTACAAACCTGTCTTGTATATGTTGTGACTCACCGATCTTCCAAAGTGCCGCCGCGCAGTTGTGCGCGTCCTTTACATGCGGCGCTGTCTGCCAGCCATGCAGCAGCAGCGGCACCTAAGCGGCTAGCCAGCCAGCAGCCGCTAGACTTGGACTCAGTTATGATTTGACTGTTAAAGTGTACGCTCATCTTACTCTGTTTACTTGATCTGTGACTTTCATGTATTGCGTCTTCCTTGAAATATATTTGTTCAACTTGAAGTTATAGCAATTGGCGACGAGGTAGTGATTTTTCTTTTCCATAGTTGACCTACATGTTTCAATGGCTACTTTAGAGCAACTATTGCAAGGTCTCATAGAACAGCAAACACTTCCCACAAATGCAATTCGTGATTTCGTCGTGGCATCAAATGCAGGGCGTCTCTCGTCGTTGTCTCTACCTCCTTTTCCTCCTTACGACGAGACGGCGGAAGACTGGTCTGATTACGAAAAACGTCTTCGACAGCACTTCTTGCCATTTCATGTCGCGGATGAACAAACATGTAAGTCTCTGTTCCTTTCATGGATTTCACCTCAAATGTATTGGTTGTTGTCGCAGTTGGCTCCTTTGAAAGATCCTGCGTCTTTGTCCTTTGCTGAAATGTGCTCCCTTCTGTCTGTCTATTTTCAAAAGCAAACGCATGTGGTAACCTCTCGTGTTGCCTTTTATCGTTGTCAAAAACGACCGAATCAATCCTATCGCGCTTGGGCTGCTGAACTTCACGGCTTCAGTAGAAAGTGTCAATTTGTTACTGAAGTTCACAAAGAATCCTACGCCAATTCCATGATACGGGATGCTCTTATCCGATTGGCGCCCGACAAAGAAGTTAGGCAACGTGCCCTTCAGTTGGCAAATCCGAGTCTAGATGAAGTCCTATACATCGCACAGTCTTTTGAAATTTCTCGCGCCGCTGGAGAGCAAATAAAGGCATGGGGCGATGTCGGGGAAATATAACCTCAGTGTGATGGTGACGAAGTGTGTGGCGTGTCCCCGCCGGTCAACGTGGCTGTAGTACGCTCCCAAGCGCAGCCTTGGCCTAACCGTAAACAAACCTCTAAGAAACTGCAGCAAAACACACGGCAACTTCCTTCATGTCCACGGTGTTTTTAGAAGCATTCACCGAAGATTGTCCACAACGTTGGGCTGTGTGTCACAAATGCAAAAAAAAGGGTCATGTGTCATCCGTTTGCAAATCCGACCGCATACATGATGTTCATGAACATGATGCTGATTCTGATTCTGTGTTGTCTGTCAATTGTACTTCTTCCCTTTCAGGGAAGTAATTCCTCACTGTCCAAATACTTGGTCGAGATGTTCGCATGCAAGTGGATACTGGTTCTGCTGCCTCTATCATCAATTCTCAGACATATCTTCAGTTGGGTTCTCCAATCCTGTCACCTGTCACTAGGCAATTACGGACTTACAGTAAACAGAAGATTTCTCTGTTGGGACAATTTGATGCTGAGGTATCTTACAAATCTGTCGTTCGCACTGTTCCCATTTTTGTGGTCGACCATAGTAACGCGGAGAATCTTTTTGGTTTTGATGCCTTTCGCATTTTTGTGTTCTCCATGGATGACTCTGTCAATATCGTCTCTGAAGCTATTCCTTATGCTCAATTGGATTCCTTGTCGACGACATTTTCGTCCCTTTTTTCTCCTGGGTTAGGCCGTGCAAACGACTTTGAAGCTCATATCACGCTCAAACCCACTGCTCGGCCTAAGTTTTTTCGGGCTCGGCCCATTCCTATGGCCCTTCGTGATCAGGTCAAACGGGAGCTGGATCGTCTCACTGCTTCAGGGGTCTTGCTTCCTGTCACTTCCAGTGAGTGGTCCTCTCCTGTCATTGTCGTTGCTAAGCCAAATGGTGATATTCGTCTCTGTGGCAATTTCATAGCCACTGTAAATGCTCAATGCCTTATCGACACTTACCCTTTGCCTCGACCTGAAGAATTGTTTATTAAACTTGCTGGAGGCCAGTATTTTTCTAAACTTGACCTGTCAGAAGCTTATCATCAACTTCCTCTCGACGCTGCTTCCCGCAGTTTCTGGCCCTTAACACGCCTTTCGGCCTCTATCAATACCAACGATTGCCATTCGGGGTTGCCAGCGCCCCTGCTCTCTTTCAGCTATTCTTGGAACAATTATTGCTCACTGCCCCTTGGTGTATAAATTACCAGGACGACATTGTTGTCACTGGCTCCACCACTGACGAACATCTTCAAAATCTCTGTGGTGTCACAGCCAGACACCACACTTGCTAGGTGGTAGCTTAAATCGGCCGCGGTCCATTTAGTACATGTCGGACCCGCGTGTCGCCACTGTGTGATCGCAGACCTAGCGCCACCACAAGGCAGGTCTCGATATACGATAGAGCACTCGCCCCAGTTGTACGGACGGCATTGCTAGCGACAATACGGACGAAGCCTTCCTCTCATTTGCCGAGAGACAGTTAGAATAGCCTTCTGCTAAGTCCATGGCTACGACCTAGCAAGGCGCCAATTGTTACAGTGCATGTATCTTACGAGTCTCATTTGTATAGTCAAGAGAGATGTATCACCAGGAGTAAATAAAGTTAAGTATATTCCAAAGCTACGTATTTTCTTGACAGCAGTCATAACGTATCTTGTTCCAGAATTCACGCCCGTCTGCGTTAGATAGCGTGCCTATCGGCCCCCTCAAAATAACACTGTGTCGGCACTTCTGTCGACACATCAATCTCTGCACACTTTTTCATGTCTTACAGACTGCCGGTCTTAAGTGTAATCTTCAGAAATCAACATTTTTTCAGGCATCTATCTCGTACTTTGGGTTTCAACTCTTTCTGGATGGTATTCATCCGCTTCAGCAAACTGTCGCTGTAATCAATGCCCTTCCTCGCCCTACATCTGTTAAGGAACTGCAGGCCTTCTTGGGGAAAATAGCATACTATCACAAGTTTTTACCGTCTGCTGCTTCGGTGGCTCAGCCGTTGCATTGCCTGTTGCATAAAAACATGCCTTTTCACTGGTCTGCATCATGCAATGTGGCTTTCCAGAAATTGAAGACTATGCTGAAACAGGCCCCATGCCTGGCTACTTATCGACGTGGCCAACATCTTGTTCTTGCCATGGACGCCTCTCAATATGGGGTCGGTGCAGTCCTTGTGCACCCTTTTTCTGACGGTTCTGAACAACCCATTGCTTAAGCCTCCAAAACGCTTACGGATGACCAGCAAAAGTATTCTCAAATTGAAAAAGAAGCTTTGGCCATTATTTATGCTCTTCATAAGTTTGGTGTTTTTCTCTATGGATCCAAATTTCATCTTGTTACGGATCACGAACCACTTGTTTCCTTGTTTCATCCATCGACGTCACTTCCCGACAAGGCTGCACACCGCCTCCAGTGTTGGGCTCTTTACTTGTCTCATTTCAATTATGAGATTCATTTCTGGCCGACGGCTCAACATGCGAACGCTGATACACTGTCTTGCCTTCCCATGGGTCCTGATCTGGCATTCGATAGGGACGAACTTTTGTGTTTCCACCTGGATGTTGCCGAGCAGCGGGTTATGGACAGGTTCCCCATCACCGGGGACTGGCTGGCGTCTGCTTCGGGTTCTGACCCTACCCTCTCCCAGGTTTTACTCTGTGTTTAGAAGGGTTGGCCAGATCTTCCATCCGCTAAGACTTCTGATCCGTTGCGGAACTACTACACTTTGCGTTACCGCCTCACGGATAGGGATGGTGTTATCCTCCTTTCCACTGAAACTGCTTCGCTGCGTGTTGTGGTACCTGCGTCTTTGCATGCTTCAGTCTTGCGCCTCCTTCACCGTGGGCACTGGGGTGTCTCTCGCACAAAATCTCTGGCACGCCGTCATGTGTACTGGCCTGGCATCGACTCTGAAATCGCACACATGGTCGCTGCCTGGGGCCCTTGTGCGTCACAGGTCGCCGCACCGAAGTCATCTTTGTCACCGTGGCCTTTGCCTGAGAAGCCCTGGGAGCGTATTCATGCTGACTTCACGGGACCTTTTTTAGGTACTTATTGGCTTCTCGTTATTGACGCCTACTCTAACTTTCCTTTCATTGTCCGTTGCACGTCGCCTACCACTGCGGCAACCACCAATGCTCTAGCTCGCATTATCTCTTTGGAAGGCCTTCCCTCTACTCTTGTTACTGATAATGGTCCGCAATTGCCTCTTCCAATTTTGCGGATTTTTGTGCCCATCACAGTGTCATGCATGTCACGGTCCCTCTGTTCCATCCACAGTCAAACGGTGAGGCTGAACTACTGGTCCTCACATTTAAGGCTCAGATGAGGAAACTCCTGACTTCTTCTGCTGATGATGTGCTTCTCCAATTTCTGGATTCTTACCATTTCACCCCCATGGGCGACCACAGCCCGACTGAGCTCTTACATGGCCGACAACCCCGCACGCTACTTCATCTTCTGCGGCCTTCCACCGCACGGCCGCGGGTGCCTTCGCTTGGCCGGTTCATCGCCGATGACATTGTATGGGTATGGGGATGTGGCAGGCAGCCAAAATGGAGTCCTGGCCGCATCTTACGACACGGTGGCCAATGCCTGTATGAAATCCAGACGGACACGGGTGTTGCAGTGCGTCATTCTTACCAGCTTCGGCCTCATGTGCTGGCAACGCCTGTTCCGGATGCTGCTACACCACCTTCGGCCCTACCTGACGCTCGGGACACTGGAATCTCTCATTACTCACAACGTATTCCTCTCACCATCATACCGGTGCCAGCACAAGGACAGACGCCACCAGGAGACGTGCCCATGCAGGAAGCAGATCACCATCATCTGTCGGAGCAACTCTACTCGCCTCCTTCACCTACGGATGCGGACACATCGCACATGTCTCCTGTTATAACAACCGGACTTGCCGCAACAGGCAGATTGGTGCACGGGGCCCCAGCAGATTCGACTCCCACGTCTCCTATCATCTCGACCCGTTATCATCGGGGACACTTCCGTCCGTACGGGAAGCCTCGTCCTTGAGACTTTATGGCCAGTCAAACAACATGTATGGACGTTAGCAACTACAGGCCACCTCCATCAAGACCTGTGCAAAAAATTCAAAGGGGGGAAAAGTGTTGTGACTCGCCGATCTTTCAAAGTGCCGCCGCACAGTTACGCGCGTCCTCTACATGTGGCGCTGTCTACCAGCCATGCAGCAGCAGCGCCAGCTAAGCGGCCAGCCAGCCAGCTGCCGCTAGACTTGGACTCAGTTATGATTTGACTGTTAAAGTGTACACTCGTCTTACTCTGTTTACTTGATCTGTGACTTTCATGTATTGTGTCTTCCTTGAAATATATTTGTTCAACTTGAAGTTATAACAGTATATATTCTAGGATTGTCAGAAATCAGGTGGAAAGGTAGAGGAAGTAGAAAACTGAAGAGTGAATGTATGCTGCACTGTAGTGGGAATGGTGAAATGAAGGGAACATGTGATTGGTTGATGAAGGTCAGAGTGAAAGTAAAAAGGAATGTTATGGAAGTTCTACAAATATATGCCCCACAAGCTGGATATTGTGCTATAGAGGATGAGGACTGTGAAGAGGAAATAGAGAGACCGTTAATTGTATAGGTCATAACAGTGGGAGATCTAATTGCTCACACAAGCACGGAAAGAGAGAGATGTATTGAAGTATTGGGGGTGGAGGGGTAGGGAAGGAAGATAAGCCAATGCAAATGTGAAATGCTGGAACATTAATAAGGGGTGTACCCTCCATAATGTTGAATGCAAGCATGCAAACATTCATGCATTGTGTTGTACAGGTGCGAGATGTTAGTTTGTGAGATGGAGTTCTATGCCTGTTGCACATAGTTGATCAATACACCTACAGGTAATGCTGTTTGTTGATGACACTGGTGTTGTCATCCGATGATGTCCCAAGTGTGTTTGATTGGATACTGATCTGGTGATTGAGTGAGGCCAAGGCAATATGTTGACACTCTGTAGAGCATATTGGATTAAAACAGCAGTATGTGAATGAGTATTATCCTGTTGGAAAACACTTCCTGGAATGCTGTTCATGAATGGCAGCACATCAAATCAAATCAACAGATTGCCATACAAATTTGTAGTCATAATGACAAGAATGTGCCTGCTGTCATACATATCGGACCCCAGACCATAACTCCAGGCGTAGATCCAATGTGTCTAGCACACAGACAGTTGGGTTGCTGTCCCTCAACTTGCCTCCTCATAACCATACGTGGCCATCAGTAATCCTGAGGTAGAACCCCAGCGTTCATCAGAAGCCACAACAAACCTTCACCCTGCCCTCCAATGAGCTCTCACTTGACACCACTGAAGTCGCAAATGGTGGTGGCAGGACGTCTGGCTTGGAACTGCCCTTGTAGTACTGATTTGTAACAGTTTGTTACATCACTGTGGTGCCAACTGCTGTTCATATTGCTGCTGCAGATGCAGTACCATGTACCAGAGCCATACACTGAACACAACAGTTTTCCCTCTCGGTAGCACCACATGGATGCCCTGAGCCTGATCTTCGAGGAACTGTACATTCCTACGACCAATGGTGCCAGTAATCATGTACAGTGACTGCATTCCTGCCAAGTCTTTCTGCAATAATGCAGAAAGAACATCCAGCTTCTCGTAGTCCTATTACATGACCTTATTCAAACTCGGTGAGGTCTTGATACTGGCATCTTTATCACCTTAAAGGCATTCTTGACTAACATCAACTCACCACGTCCACTCTCAAAGTTAACTAACACTCAGGACCGTTACAATGTTTATTTAAAGCAAAACTAATTTGCATCCTCATAGTGGCACTACTGGTACCACTCGTGTGGGACATGCAAATTGTGAAGAGACATCAGCTTTCTGGTGTAGGAATACACCTACAAGCCTTCTTTTGTCACACAACTCCTTGTTGGTGTTGCGGTTTTGTATTCTGTCAGTGTGTAATGAGACTTAACTGTAATCTGAAGATGACTAATGAGCAGAACATATTTTATGTGTATTAGGAGGGAAGACCCCAACTTATCTCTTTTGCTGGCATGTACTTAGTACAGTAATTTTTTCCACAGTGCTGTATCTGAGTGGTGCAATAAAGGCATAGCTGAAAGAACAGATATTGTTGATGATCCACAGCTCCATGAAGTACTTCAAAATTAATTTTCTGTCTGTGAATTTCTTGATATCAGCTGTGTTAGGCATAGCTCTACTACTACGGATGCTGAGGAATTAATAGTCAGTGATTTAATTTCTAAGTATAAATGCTTTTGTTTGTCATTGGTGGTTAGCCCCATGTGCTTTATGATTTGCTAATGGGTTTCTGAAGCATTAATGCTTGTTGGGAAATTTACATCATTTTCTGCAAATGCCCATTTATTCCTCGTGCTCATGAAACATATTGAAACAAGAAGTAACACAAAGTCTAACATTGAAGTCCTAGCACACACAATTTATTTCTTAGTGTACCTCTACTCCTCTCCCCCCCCCCCTTCCCCCTCCACCGGCTGATGCTGCTGTAATGATAGTTGAGCACTAGTCTTATATTATAGGCCAAACACTGAATAGTAAGTATAAAAAAATGCTGTAGGTATTTACATATGCTTCCATATAGATGAAAGTATGTCCCTGATTTGTGAATAGTGCTGTCTTACATCAAAAGCTGAAGCTGAAACTCAGACTATTTATCAGTAGATTACAGCAGCTGTGAAAGGATTTATTATTCCTACAGCAGTGATCATAGCAGAACACAACTGAGTTCTCTCTCTCTCTCTCTCTCTCTCTCTTTCCATCCCTGCCTGCCTTCCTCTCTCCCTCCTTCCGTCCTTCCCTCCCCCTCTGCATTCTCCGCCCCCTCCCTCCTTCCCCTCTTTCCACCTCCAAAACACTGTTCCCATAACAAATTCAAGCAAAATATTTAATTAATTGTATGAGACCTTTTTAGTATTCATATGAATTGATAATATTAACTGTTGCAATTACCTGTATTACTATCATACATTAATAACAATAAATGCATGAGAACATAATAGGAAATTTCTGTTTGCCTGAATTAACTTTGTCCATATCACCAAATTGCATCTCTGAATAATTAGCGATGCTGGAAGACGCAAAATCTTATTAGGTACCTTGAGGAAAAGGCAACCAATCACCTACAGTGGACCAATGCATGGAGCACAGAGATGCATCAACAGTAAACAGGATTTTGTAGCAGAAGTACATTCATTCACACACACACACACACACACACACACACAGACACACACACACACACAGACACACACACACAAATGCATACTCTCGCTGTGGTCATGGGAATGTGTGTTTGGGTGCCTTTGTGCTTGTTTGTGTGTGGATGTGTGGACTTTTGCTAGAAAAAGAGCAAGAGTTCAAAAGCCAGCATGAATGCTCTTTTCTGTGTGCATGTCTCTGTGCTCCACACATCAGTCTACAATAGGTGAGTAAATGCCTTTCCCTTATTGTACGTACTTCTGCATCCAGGGATTTCATTATTATAATAAAATCTTATTAGTGATCAAAGTGCAATGGCCTATGAATTACTTTGTTCTTGTCTCTTTATAGGGAAGACAATTTTGACGTGTTATGCATTGCAGACTGGGGTCAAGGTTTATCGTTTTACACTATGGGTGGCAAACTGGTAAGTGCAGGGTAAAGTTTGACATTCCTTTACTTTTCTTCTCTCCTTTTGTGAAATCATTATTCATTGTTCTCAAACAGGTGGGCAAAGAGCGCAATATTGGCTTTGATCCCCTTTGTGTTAGTTATTTCAATAATGGTGAATATCTTCTCCTTGGTGGATCAAATAAAATGTGTACATTGATGACAAAAGATGGAATACGTCTTGGAACGGTTGGAGAAGAACAGTCTTCATGGGTATGGTGCTGTGCAGCCCGCCCAGATTCCAATTATGTGGTATGTTATGTGTTTATTTTGACACATTGTAGATTTTCTTGGGAGACCAATGATATTTGAACATATTGTTATGTTATAGGCCCTTGGATGTCAAGATGGCACAATTGCATACTACCAACTGATATTTAGCACAGTGCATGGACTTTACAGAGAACGGTATGCCTTCAGGTATGTAGGAATAAAGGGAGTGCTTTATAGCTTGCGATACTGTATGAAGTAAATTATGTGTACATGGATGAGTGTGTGTTTAGTCTACAAGTATCTGGTACAGTAGTGTGCAGAACTGTGTCATAGTAGACATCCATTGTGTTAATACAATCTTGTACATTACACTTCATGTGTAACTGAAATGTGTATTTTTCTAATATGTGAACAAGTTGAGCTAGCAGTTATGTTTAGTTGTGTCTCGGTATGAAAATCTGGCTAAATACATGAACGATTGAAATGTGCGGGTAGTAGACACAATTGAGCATAAATGTATTGAGCAGGAAAGTGAAACAGTAACATTTGTGAATATTTCTACTTCATAAAGTCATTTTTTTCCAAACTTCCCTGTGATTTGAATCATATTAACATTTATTGTCAAATGATCATGTTAACGTTTATTGCCAAATTGCATTCCTAGGTTTAAAGAATGGTATCTCAGAACCACAAAAGCTGCTTGTCTTATAGTGCATCCATTGCAACAGCCACAAATCCACTGCAGTAATGTATAGCTATTGTATTAAGTGCCACAACAGCATACAGACCGTGGGAAAATTTTATCTGCTAAAATCACAATTGGAGGTGTGGGCTAGGGACCAAAATTATTGGTAGAGGCAGAAAAGTGTTAAACATCACTGTGACCACTTATAAGAAGATCACTACAAAGAAAATGACTGCAAAGCTTACTATATTTCTAGAAAGGAAGCACCAGTGAAAACTGTTAGGTGAGGACAGCTTAAAAAGGCTGCTCATCACAGAATACCTAGCGTAACCTCTTGTATATCAAGAAGAGTCTTCACAGACGCAAAGAGCACAAAACATGGGTGACCAAACAAAAGGAAACATGCTTTTATACAGCTCTGTACTGCATCACCTGCCCATGCATGTAAAATGTCAGGGGCAGTGTTTTACAAGTGTGAAGTGTAGTGGAGGCTCTGTAATGATCTGGATGGTCGGTCATTCTGTGGTTTCTGTGTCATGTTGAAACGAGAAATAACTGATCAACTAATGAAATGCCTTCAGGTGACTGTTCATCCTGAGATGAGGTGCTGCCATAAGATTAACCTCATCCACACAGACTGAAATCTCAGAGATAAGTTTGTTGAGCAATATAATGAAATAATGCACCCTAGATCACCAACTTAGAATATTATCAAGCCATTTTGGTCTTTATTGGAAAAACAACTAAGGGCTTGTTATTCTCCTTCAGGATTTCTCAAATACTTGGGGCAGTTTCATTTGCAGTGAATTCTATAAACTACATCAACGTACAAAAACATCCAGGCAATTTTGAATGCAAAAGGTGTCCCCAGCACATTATGTATATGTTAATATTATTTCTTTCCAAATCCCAGCATTGAGGAATTCATACCTATGCATGTGTCAAATTGTCAGTGTAAAACACTGAACACAATCTTAGTATTTTGTCCTATAAGACTAAATATGGCATTTAAAGCTCCAAAATCTATTGTATTTATACACACATCAAAACAAGTTTTGCATCAGCTCTGTTCTGAGAGTCCTGGAACCTGTACAGAAAATTGGAATAGAGATCAACATGAACATCATTTCTGCCCTTTTTATTGCTCACGAAAACCAAACATTGCATATTGTACCACCATACAGCGAGACCTTCAGAGGTGGTGGTCCAGATTGCTGTACACACCGGTACCTCTAATACCCAGTAGCGCATCCTCTTGCATTGGTGCATGCCTGTATTCGTTGTGGCATACTATCCCCAAGTTCATCAAGGCATTGTTGGTCCAGATTGTCCCACTCCTCAACGGTGATTCGGCGTAGATCCCTCAGAGTGGTTGGTGGGTCACATTGCCCATAAACAACCCTTTTCAATCTATCCCAGGCAAATTCGATAGGGTTCATGTCTGGAGAACATGCTGGCCACTCTAGTCGAGCAACGTCGTTATCCTGAAGGAAGTCACTCACAAGATACGCACGATAGGGGCGAGAATTGTCATCCATGAAGACGAATGCCTCACCAATATGCTGGTGATATGGTTGCACTATTGGTCCGAGGATGGCATTCATGTATCATACAGCCTTTACAGCACCTTCCACTACCACCACCAGCATATGTCGGCCCCACATAACGCCACCCCAAAACAGCAGGGAACCTCCACCTTGCTGCACTCGCTGGACAGTGTGTCTAAGGCTTTCAGCCTGACAGGGTTGCCTCCAAACATGTGTCCGACAATTATCTGGTTGAAGGCATATACGACACTCATCGGTGAAGAGAACATGATGCCAATCCTGACTGGTCCATTCAGCATGTTGTTGAGCCCATCTGTACTGCACTGCATGGTGTTGTGGTTGCAAAGATGGACCTTGCCATGCATGTTTGAAGTGAAGTTGCGCATCATGCAGCTTATTGCACACAGCTTGAGTCATAACACGAAGTCCTGTGACAGCACGAAAATTATTATTCAACATGGTTGCATTGCTGTCAGGGTTCCTCCAAGCCATAATCCATAGTTAAGTCATACACTGCAGTAGTAGCCCTTGGGCACCTGAGTGAGGCATGTCATCGACAGTTCCTGTCTCTCTGTACCTCCTTCAATGCCGAACAACATCGCTTTGGTTCACTCTGAGACACTTTTTTTGTGGGATCTGAAATTTAAAAACCTCTCTCACACCGGCCTGATTTAGCTTCACTGATCAGGATAGTAAAAACATGCGTATATTAAGGGAATTTTCATTCACAAAGCAGGCTCACATTCACACAGTTCAGTACTGTTCTATCCTGATTAAATTGAACTTAACTTAAATTCCATAAGGCAGTGAAGCAATTTCGAAGTCTCGGTGCGACGAAAATTGTCAGTCGATTTCCTAAAAACATTTGTAATAATTATTAACTTTCGGTGATCACATGGGGAAGACCGGAGATCTGCTGGTAAGACCGTGTTAGCCCATTTATTGAAAGTAATAAACTGGATATCTTGAGTGTACAAAACGGCAGGTTCGTCCAGTGTAAATCAGACGTTTCCCACTGATCCCATGCAACACAGTGTAGTAAGCAAACACTGTCAATAATAATCAGTTAAATAATACGCGAACACACTTACTTTAGTTTAGTTCATCTATTAAATTCCTTCTCATACAGAATCTCATCAAGATGGCGACTAACTCAACAATACATACATATACATCTTCGTTCTTTCACAGCTAATCAGCAAGATCTGAATCATTCTTCTCATAAGAGTAAACATAGGTAGCAGAGAAGCTATTCCATGGAGTAAATGCACGCTCCAAGGAATAATAGGGCGTGAAATTACTTTGCATTGATAATCATCGTATATTAAAGTTTAGGAATCGGTAAGATAAGAAGAGATATTTCGAGATATGTACCGAGTTATATAATTTATAAAATTTCTGAAAATATCGCGGAGAGACCGCTGCAAGAGACATTACATCGTGGAGAGACCGCTGCAAGAGACATTACACTTTGTTGAGAGCCCTTCCTGGCAGAAAGTAACAATGTGGATGTGATCAAACCCTAGTACTGACTATCTAGGCATAATAGAACTACAGAAAAAAATGAGCCATGTACCTCCTTACTGGTAGAATGACTGGAACTGGTCGGCCGTCAGACCCCCTCTGTCTAATAGGTGCTGCTCATGCATGGTTGTTTAGATCTTTGGGCAGGTTTAGTGACATCTCTGAACAGTCAAAGGGACTGTGTCTGCAATACAATATCCACAGTCAACGTCTATCTTCAGGAGTTCTGGGAACTGGGATGATACAAAACTTTTTTTTGGTGTGTGTATTGTGGGGCCAAAGTGTCCAACATTTTCCCAGTAGAATAGGTCTATCCTTGATGTGTGTACCTGGATCTGTAAAATACCCCTCAGTGGATACCATAACTCAGAACATTTCCCTTGTAGAAGTTTCTTTAGATGAGGGAATAGGTAGAGACAAAAGGCTCCCAAACTGATGTTTACGGTGGATGTTACAACTATTTGTGTTGCAAATGGTCCGCAGCTCGTGGTTGTGCGGTAGCGTTCTCGCTTCCCACGCCCAGGTTCCCGGGTTCGATTCCCGGCGGGGTCAGGGGATTTTCTCTGCCTCGTGATGACTGGGTGTTGTGTGATGTCCTTAGGTTAGTTATGTTTAAGTAGTTCTGAGTTCTAGGGGACTGATGACCATAGCTGTTAAGTCCCATAGTGCTCAGAGCCATTTGAACCATTTTTTTGTTGCAAATGCCACTGCTTTCCCATTGACAAACCACCTTTGTGAGCAAGTACGCTGCCCTTAATGAAAGGCAGTTATTGTTAAACCATTTATAAGTTGATTAATAAGAGGAATCTCTATTGAATCTTATGAAACAACAGTTGTAAGCTCATCAGCATGTAAAATGGTTTTTATGCTCCTATTTTACAACGAGAGCTGTAGTTGCCATGAAATGTCATAGCTAATGTTAGTACTACTCATACAACATTAATTTCTACAGATGCATGACTTATGGATCTTTGTCTTACTAATGTCTCAGGAGTGTTTAAATTGAAATCAGTTGCAATCAATAACTAATTCAGTTTAGCATTGTTTGTAATGAAAGTTTTGTTAGAAACATTTGTTATTCCAATAGGCTTCACATCTATAATTATTGGAATATGATTACATTGTAATCTTCTGCTGATACATGATACTACTGTTTTAGAGAAACCTTTTGTTCTCATGTTAGAGCAATATCTCCAATAGGACAGTCATAAATATTTTTCTAACTTTTTAAAAAAAATGAGTGGCAGGATGGCAACAAATGCATAGATGTGGTCAATTATTGGTGTATCAGTAATGCACTGCAATGGGTGCCTCATAAAGTGGAAAGCAAGAAAACTCGCTGTAAGAAAGTGTTGCAAGACATATTTTGATGACTTCCCAATTAATAAAATCTTATGAGACAGTGTTAAAAACATCGTGAATCTGAAATCACTGACAGTTGCCAAACTGTGCCCAGCACATTCATCATTCATGTTGAATTTGCAGAAAACATGATACACTGCTTTTTATATATCACTCTTAAAACCAAGAAATTCCTCCCATATTAGCTTATTTTTATCAAATAGTCTTTAGCAGTAAAAATTTGTAATTCTATTCATAGTTTACACTAAAACATACATAGAGAGTTGAAGATACTACACAGAAATGATACTGTGCAATACAGAGCTGAGTGGGCATTTAAGAAAAACATAGTAGCCTTAACTTTTTTCAGTAAGATAAATGGCTCAGTACTTCAAAGTACGAAGAAACTGCCGGTGTATTTTCTGCATGTAAGAAAGACGTATGTCATTGATGTGCAACCATACTCAACATATGTCAGATTGATGCATCAAGAGTCATACTCAAATGGTAATTGCTCTGTATATGTATTGAACACTTACTATCAGTTGGATGTGTTTGCTGTTAACTGTGTGTTGCCATTATTTTTATTTCACAGTGATTCTTCCTTTTCCATTTGACTGAGAAAGAGCCACTATTGAAGTTTGGCAAGCACTATTCCAATTCCCTTCAATACAGCTTATTGTTATAGTGGCTCTAGAGCCATTTTGGTTGTATAATTGTGATTGTATACAGCATTGAGCAATAGAATGAGAGAGAGCTACTATGGTGACTAGAGAGCACTATCATTACCTTGACAAATGGAATCGTTGAGTTTAACATATAACCTTGATGCCATTAGACCTTGTACAGGCTGTGTACACCGTAGTCACACAGGAGGTAGGCAGGACAGTGTGTTTGATCAAGTCCACATCATTAGGGCAGTCTGATTTATCCATATTTTGAAGTAATGCAGGCTTTGAGCATTCAACATTTCACTGTATCAGCAGTTTACCATTAGAATTTGATTCATGTAAAATTACTACCACCAGAGTCACCTGTTGCACTCCACAGTGTTGTAGATTACAAGGATCGGTGTGACCAGCTCAATTTTGATGACGGAGATGAGCCATAGTGCAACAGATCACACCCATGAACTATTTCAACAGATTACATTCCATTTCCATGCCACATAACTGCTTGTGAACAGTAACACCTCTCCCCCTGCCCCCTTCTCCCAATCCTTACTTCCTTCTCCCCAATCCCCACCCCTTCCCCATTGAGGAGCAGAAAGCAGAAGACAGGAATGATAGAATTGATCTATAATTATCTTTGTTTTCCACAGAAAAGATTATATTTGATGGCATGGGTCAGTTAATATTTAATATTTTTTGTGAGTAGGTTACTTTTCAGGTTGAGGCAATGAAAGGTTCTATTCCTGGGAAGAGAGGGAAGGACAGAAGAAGATACCAGATGCTGGATGACATCAGTAGATCACAAGGACGGTAACAAAGAATGAACAGAGAAGCATGGAGGGCCATGAAGTCTAAACATACCACAAGGCAGATAACTAAATGATGATGATGATGATGATGATGATAATGATGACATTCATCATGCATCATGTCCTGTAAATGTCATCATAAAAGAGAGCCTTCATGGATACCAAATTAAACAGAAACAGCCATTACAGGCTACTTTGGCAAAAGACTAGTGCTAATGTATTCACACTGTTCATTATGGGAAGTACTCCTAGATCACTTTATATACTTATGTGTTTATTAGGAAAAAAGTTACACTTTTGATTAAAGCCACTGCTCTTCTTCTTACACTACTTTGCTATTGTTTTTATTTACTACTTCAGAAAAAGCAGTTGTGTGACTTACACAGAATGTTACCATTTGATCATATACTGGCAAAATCAAAAACAGTTGAATAAGAACAGTAGAATTAAGCAGATTACATTCCATTTCCATGCCACATAACTGCTTGTGAACAGCAACACCTCTCCCCCTGCCCCCTTCTCCCAATCCTTACTTCCTTCTCCCCAATCCCCACCCCTTCCCCATTGAGGAGCAGAAAGCAGAAAGCAGAATACTCTTATAGTAATTAGAAGTTGTGGCTAATAAGGAACATTTACAAAATTGTGTTGTAGACAAGTGAAGCAGTCGCGCCCAATGTACAGAACTCTGTCTGGGATACTGTATTTTTACATTTGTGCATTATGCACATTTATTTGTACACTGTTTCATAATTTCAAAGATGTTTTCACGAATACATGGAACTGAAACTTTTTTCAATATTACACTGTAAACACAGTTTACTTTTTGATTTCTGCATTTTCAGTTGAGATGCCCTTAACAAAGGCAAATTGAGTTGTTGCTCAAAGGTTATACCAAGAAAAGTTTTGTATTCAAGGTGTCTTACAGCCTTCATATAATTGATAAATGACACTTATATATTCAAAGACAAGGCTGCTCGCTTTTATATAAATATAAATAAGCAAGTTCATCTTTGAATGCGAAAAAAGTCATTTATCATCTATTCTGAGAAAAGAGTTTCAGTATTTTGTTGTGAGATGCCTTCTTAAAAAAAGGGTGTACTATAAGTAGAACTCAGTATTCACAGATGTAAAAAAAAGTCTTTGGAAAATACAATATTTGTCTAGCAGAGAAACAGCTATATAGTAAAACTGAGAAGGCGGTAATTTTTCCAAAGTAGCAGGTTTCTTACTAATTAACTCAATGAAATGTAGATGGCATAAGTATGAATAGCATTAAGCAGCATAGTGATACTTTATTGTTAACTAATGTATACATATTAAGTTTCTATGATTTCCTTGTATCTTGTTGATGTATATCTTGACTAATTCCACATCTCTGAAGGTTCTCTTTCTTGTACATATAGTACAACAAGTGGTATCCATTACTGGTGTAAGTTTGCCTGGAAGTGAAAGGACCAGGCAAAATAAGGATTGAATATCATTTGTATCAAGATTTTTATTAACACTCCTCAGGAAAAGTAATTTTACCAATTAGGCCAACAGGAGCTTCACAAATTAAGACCAAACTATCCAACTAGATTAAAAAAAAATAAGAACAGTTACTTAAAATCAATAAAACAATCTCTTCCGAGGTTCTTATTCTCTTTTAAAAGAATAAACAATTAAGTACAGAACTCAAGAATGCCCAAACAACAGTGTTTTATAACAAGCATAACATGATAGGAAACCAGTCTTCTAAACAGGAAGGCAATAAACATCTTTAGAATGTATTTGACTAACATACAACAAATAATTCAGGTTTACATAAAAGAAGTCATTGAAAGGAAAGAAAAATAATTAAAGCTGCTTGGTGTGAAACCACCACATATTGACAATGTGGTCCAGACAAACAACCGTGAAATTATTTAGGGCAGGCCCAATATGATGCTCACAACATTCCTCCTTTTCTAAGCAACCAGAGGGTACGTGCTCCAAGGCACAAACATACAATGATAGCCTGATGAACAGAGAAGTAACTTTTAAGTAAACCAGTAAAAACTTATGTCATCAGATTACACTCTGGCAGCGTAGATAAAACAATTGTAATAAGTCACTCTAAGATTATAAGGTAACTGCCCAGGGCAACCACCCCCACTTACACCTGATTGTAAAGAAGTTCAGCAGCCAATTGAGATTCAGCTTCAAATCGTGCCATGTGGTGGAAACAGTGACTACTTAACCGTCACATAGGACAGAAAATGTAGGTGGAAAGAAAATGCGGACAGTTGGGTGATGAACCTCACCTATGTTAAATACAAGCTCAGTTTCAGACCCATTGTTGACTATCGTGTCCTTAATCATAAAGTAATCTGGGAGTCTGCCCCTTTTCGTGATTTACACAGGTGTTTTTCATGGTTTTCCAGGGCCCACTATTTTTCTGTTTTCGGTCTTTACACAGGCTTTTTGCACTGACTGGTACTTACATGAATTCAACTGGATGCCTTTCAGTCTTTTTACAGGGGTGGCAGTTCTTTTTGGATTATTCAGTTGCATGCTCGGAGACCTGAAGTTCAAGTGTGCGTATAACTACTAGGATGATGTTTTTCACAGTGCCATCTTCCCAAACATTTGGAGCATTTGCAACTGGTTTTGGGGCATCTGAGGCAAGTGGGGCTAACTGTCAAACTTTCTGAAGTTACCTTTGCTCATTATGAGATATATTTTAGTTTGCTGAGCTATCCACTCCATTAAACCTGTTGCAAAAGAAGGGCGAGCTGTTTGTCTGCACCAACTGTGCTGGTATAAGCTGACATCAGCACACAGTTTGGCAAAGAGATTGCTAGAAGATTAATAGTAGGCGCAAGCAACATGCTTATCAGGAGAGAGGCCAAATAAAGTCTCACAAGCAACATGCTGCCAATGTCATCTTGACTGACAGTATTTAGATCGCCGCCGCAGACTGGAGGGCCCAGTGAGTCCTTGTCAGTCATCTAAAGAGTCGATGAGTCGAGTCATCAGTCGCAGTCCAGGGGGAGTCGCAGTTGCAGTTAGCTTAGCCTCTAGCTCAGAGTCAGTCAGTACCTAGTGACCAGAGTAGTGTACATTGTGGGGCTTGTACTTCACCAGCAGTGAGACTAATGTGGACGATTATGGAAGAGCTTGTACCACAACAACTAGCTTAAGATAGTAACTTCCTGTTAGACCAGAACCTAGTTAATAAATCTTCCTGACTGGAAGATGGTCAGAAATTAAAATCCGATATTCCATATGATTAGTCACACAAATTTATGTGCCAACACTTCTGAAAAACCATGTAATGTCTGAAGGAGAGCCTCAGCGTGATGAGGAGGTAAACACACAGTGTCGAACTCTGCACCAATTACATTAGTATTACAGAGACCTACCCTCCTAGAATTGTGGCCAAGTGAAACTTCACCTCAGACCAAAACCCAAAATAAAATTTCCCAGGGACGTAATCCAAAACTAATCCTGGTTTACTTACAGAATCACACCAACTTCCCGGAAACGGACTCTGGGCACGCACAGGAAAACGCACCACATCCCCGTCATGCCAAAGATCATGTTCTAGGAGATGTGGCATGAGCTATTGATCATGCAGTGGTTCAGAAAGGTCTGGCAGAATGCTAATACTTCAAGTCACTCACCAAATAGGAGTCATATTTAGTCATCAACAGGCACACAAAAAAGAATGAAAATATTGCTAGCTTTTGGAAGAAATCCTCTAATGAGCTAGAATGTGTGCGCTCTTCTCTCTCTCTCTCTCTCTCTCTCTCTCTCTCTCTCTCTCTCTCTCTCTCTCTCTCTCTCCCCCCCCCCCCCCCCCCCCCCAATAAACCAATAACCCACACACACACACACACACACACACACACACACACACACACACACTACTACTACTACTACTACTACCATGAGTGTGTGTGTTTGTGTGTGTGTGTGTGTGTGTGTGTGTGTGTGTGTGTGTGAGGAGTGGGAGGCATCCACACGCTCTAGCTCGTTCAAGGATTTCTAAGGTTTTCATTCTTTCTTTGTGCCTGTTGGTGACTCAACACTTCTCCTATTCAGGGCATTATCTCCTTTACACCTACAGTACATATTTATATCCTGCCAGAACTTTCCTCTTGTTAAAGCCATGGACTTGGTTACTTTGACAAAGAGCAAAAGATTGATACTCACAAGTAATTTGTGCTAAACTTTGTCTTACTTAACTTAGTTTTCAGTGATTAGTCTATATCAGTAAACAGTACACATCCGTGAGCTAGGAAAAGTGCACATGTACAGTAGGAGCAGAAGCTGAGTTTTGAGCCACAACAATTTGACCGCAAGCTAGACTGAGCAGATGTTACATGCAGCGTCTGTAAGTCAGCTCCAACTACAGTGCTGGCTATGTGGGATGATGAGGGCATATCTCAGAGGCAGTCACAGGTTCACAGTGCAGTGACATGGTTGCTGCTAGCTTCAGAACTTAGACTGTCTTGATGTGGTATCAATGTCAAACAGTACATTCCTCTCCCCAAACCTCTTTGCCGTTGTCTGTTGTAGGTGCAGATGCGACTGAGGAGGCAGGAATCAGAACTTCAGTTGATGATAAACCCTTACAAGCATCTCGGCATTCATTTTATGAATGGCTGGGAACACTGACTGAAAAACCAGCCATAAGGGTGTCCACTCACACACAAGGATGTACTGGAAGGTGGCAGGGCGAACGGACTCATCCACCATGGTTGAAGCTGCTGGCACGGCAATGTTGGTGACAGTGCTGCATCAGCATCCTGGGCACATTGTCCAGCACTGGACCTGAGGTAGATGAAGGCAGCTGAGGCTGCGGAGTCCTTATGTACACTGACTCTGCAAATGAAAAACCTGTGGCAGGACCATGCAACCCACAAAAACAAACTTGATTTTGAGAGCACTTTTGCAGCTTTGTGGAATCCTGTACAACATATAGTGAGTGCCCCAAGACAGGTGACAAGGTCATATTCCTTGGACCTGTGTCGGTCAAAACCTGTTAGAAATACCGAATCATGCACATTAAACTTAGAGTGTTGTGGAGGAAGGCCCAACCTATGTGGAGGAGCGGCAGCTGGAACAGTGCCATATGCTGGTTCCATGCAAGAGCTCTGCAAGCAATTTGCAGTTGCATGGCAGGGAACAGTAGAACAAGATAGAGAGCACTAAAACTTGCATGGACACCACATACGGAAACTTGTAAATTCATCCACAACAAGAAGCCAACAGGAATTCCAGTAGATAATCACAAAAAAATGATGTGCAATCATTGCCAAGGGACACTTTACTTGAGCCAATCGAAATTTTTTTGTAGTGGAGCGAACTGGTGTTCTGTACATGCCAGATTTTGTGATGTTAGTTGTTCTATTTGAGCATACATGCTGACCCACGTGCAGTGTTTTCTGACAAGCATCTGAGTATGTGCAAGCAGCTGAGTATGTACAATGCCCCAGTGCCCTTGATGGAGAAAGCAGAGAACTTCCTTCTAAAGCAACTGTGGCACAACCACACGGGACTAATCACTGTTTGTATGTTAGAGAATGACACAGTGCTGAACCGATAAGTTGTGCCGAAGCAAAAATAATGGCATATGATCAGATCCCATAAGTGGGTGCGGCAAGCACGAGTTTTGTTGCATGCTATCATTAAATGAAATACTTCCTCTGCTGCCTGCCCACTGGCTGTTACAGGGGAAGTCACAGCAATGTCGTGCCAAGCCAAACATTCCTGTGCCACTTAATCTCTGATACCTCAAGCTGCGGGCCGTGCTTAGCAATACGTGGTTGCACATTGTCTTTCATGGCCTGTCCATATGCACAGAAGAGTTCACAGAGAGAATATTGTCTTGAATGTGCAAACCAAACAGATCAGAAGAATAAAACATTCTTGGTTTTCAAGCCACGTCAATTAGAATAAAATCCTTGAGCTTCCAATGGCCATCTCCACCATTGTCGTCAGGAGTTCACTGACTGCCAGGACTGCTGTGGTTTCTCACTTATACAGGCATGATGACAGATGCCAATCAGATGGACCCAATGTGGCACGTGCGTGTAAGTTGACCCGGGCAGCTAGCGGAGACTCAATGCCAGAAATATTTTCACTGTCACATGAACACAAAACTGTGTTTTTGTAATGAAATGTGGCAGGTAAGCTGCAAATAGATAGCACAGGAAGGTCACGTCCATCGTTAGCAGAAAATGTCATCTTTGACTTACATAGCTTGTGCTTGTCTAACAGTTCATATTTGCTTCTATTCAAATGAGTCATTGACACGCGAGTGTCCAGTTGCATATGTATTCTGTGTCTTGCAGGCTGCAAAGTGACAAATAATTTATTAGCATGACACTGGATGGAAGAAATTTCAAATTCTTTGCCTCTGCATTTGGCTCCCATTGAACAATACTAGAACTACTACTTGGCATTGGAAATATTACGTTAACATCAGTTGACTGATACAGTGGAGAACATGCTGAGTGATTGTTGGATTTGCATGTATGCTGACAGACGGAATCTGTCTATACTCGCCACAGTGGTAGCACTTAGCATCATGACTGTTGCTTATGTGCCTTGAAACACTGAACACAGGCTTTAACCATGTTAGCCTACTGCCAAGCACACTGTTGTTGTTTACATTACTGCTTTGGCTTGTGAGCGAAGGGCGCAACCTGTTTACCATTACTGTGAAGAGCACAAATAGGAGCAGAATCAAAGTCCATCGCCACACTGTCACAAGTCCTGGTGCTCCACCATTTCCAAAACCTGTTGCAAGCTTTGATCAGGATACTTAAGAATCTGTTCGCGTCTGTAATGATCTGACACATTTTGATTAACAGTGTCCCTAGTGTAACAATGGCATCACTGTAGTAACATCCACACATGCACTTGAGGTCGTGATGCCATGTAAGTAGCCACCTACTGATTATGTGTTTGGATTGCCTATACAAGCAAAAGAATTTGTAACATGCAACTGCCACCTTATTCTGCTCATCATAGTACTTGTCGAGTGCAGCAGTTAGTTCATCTAAGTCATACTTTAAGAGCGGCTGGTGAGAAAAAGTTTGCAGGCTAACTGGTACACTAAAACACTGACTGTTGCAATAAAATATGGCTGCCTTCCCTACCTTCAGTGTGAGGCAACTGCAAGTGCAAGTCGAGCTGTGCATGGTACTCAAAACTATTATTCTTGTTAAGAATCAAATGCCTGGAATGGTGATGTGGAAACAGATGCTGCTGGCTGTTGTGCTGTGGCTACTGGAGCGATGCCACAGTGTTTGCTTTCATTGCTAGCAATCTGTTCATGGATTCCATAAGCTGTTGCTTTGGCCTGCAACTGAATAATCTGAGTTAATGACAGTTCTTGTGGGTCATTGGCAAGTATAACACACGTGTGCACCCCCCCCCCCTCCTCCTCCCGCACACACATGCACAAACAGTACAAAAATAGAGCACAACCACTAAGCTATACTGGAAGAAAGTGCTGATTAAAGTCACTACATATTCGCCACCAGGTATGGGACAAATATTCTGAAATACACACAATAATATTGGTACACAATATCAATGTGGCAGGCAAGCACAGCAAATTCCATAATTCCACAAGAAATACACATGCAGCAAATATGCTTGTTGAAATGTGGAAACCAAAAACAGCAAAACCAATGTTCTTGTTGGGAAGTGAGACAACCAACAAAACAATGTCACTTATGTTCCATTTCGGGAAGAAGTAGGACCAAGCAGCAACTAAATGTAGATTTCCATTGACACCAGATGTTTGGTTGTCCCATAGTGGATGCCAGTGAGTTGGTGGTTACTGTGACAGAGAGCAAAAGATTGAGATCTCAAGTAATGCAAGATAAACTTTGTTTGACTTAACTCAGTTTTCAATGACAATTCATATCAGTAAACAGTACAAATCCATGAGGTAGGCCAAGTCTGTATGTACACAGTAGTATCAGAGGTTGAGCGTTGAGATACAGCAATTAGACTGTGAACTAAATAAAGCAGGTGCGACTTGTGGCGCCCTTAAGTTGGTCCCGTCCACAGCACTGGTGGAGCAGGAGGATGAAGGTGTGCCTAGGAGGCAGCTGCAGATTGGTAGTGCAATCAAGCCATTGCTGCTAACTTCAGAATGTGGAGACTGACTTGACATGGTATTGGAGGCAAATCATATCACAAAGTTTTATGAGAAAGAGAACTGTCAGGGATGTGGGGAGAGAGAGAGAGAGAGAGAGAGAGAGAGAGAGAGAGAGAGAGAGAGAATGTTCTTAAGCTATTTAAGAATTTCTTCCAATAGCTAGCAGTTTCATTCTTTTTGTGTGCTTGCCGACAACTCAGTGCTTCTGCTATTTGATGAATGTTTCTCTTTCTTGATCGTATATACAGAACACGAGTGAATGATTGAGTGAGTGAGTGAATGAATGGATAGATGAATGCATCAGCTGGCTACAAAGGGATCTCAGAGAAGTCACTACCAGGTCTCCACAATATTTTAGAACTTTGGTTGAAATACTGTCATAAACAGGGAATTACTACCCTAATGGTTTTTGTGATCTCTCTGGCAGTTGATTTGGCAGAACTGATATCTAGTTATGGAGTATGCAATGCCTATCAAAGTAAGTCCAATGAATCTGCTTTTGATGGTCCATTTTTTGTGTCCCTTTGTTGTTGCATATAGTTAGGAAGCATTCATGGAACTTAGTGACCAATGATTTGAATTTAACATCATATGTGTTGCTGCTACTCTTGTCAGGAAGCTGAGTACCATTTGCCTTATTGAATTTTTTCTTGTCATGCTTATGTAATATTGTTGGAAGAGCGGTCACTATTACTTGCTGGGATGGTCGACTCAGGATGGCTTGCAAGACATTGAATGCTGACTGCCAGTCCCTCAAGCAGCTGAATCAGAAATGCTTCACTAGCAAAAATGTTCTTTATTCATTGAGTAGCTCATACAGTCTCTTGGCAGTGCCTCAGTTGCATTCGTTGACTCCCCAGGCAGCCATGGCTGCCTCAGTGAAGTCCAAGGCAACATACTTAGCTGCAGTAGTATATCGTCACTGGGCAGGAGCATCAGCTCAGCTGAGTGCAGCATTAGTGTATGACCTTGCAAATGTGTGGCTGACCTGAGGTGTCAGCAGTCTGCCAGTATGTGTGTTGACAGCCAGCTGCTGTGGTAACTGATCAAGTATGTGATGACTGATATGATGCTCTGAACCCCAGACCCCTTGGAGACATCCAGAGACTGGACAGTGTCACCTTGGCAGTGGGCCCAGCTGTATGGCACTATTCGAGTCCAGTAGCACCAGGTCTACCAATGGCCTGCTGATTGGTAGCTAGTGAATGAGGTGATAAGATGTGATGATGAAGCTGATACACCCTCATACTCACCATCAATTGGCATGGAGTACGTCTTGTTGTTTGCAGCAGTCGGCGACAAGATACCACTAGATTATGGACGCCAAGTATTTATAGTTGCTTAGCCTACTTTTGTTATGGCTGGATGCTGTTTTAGGTCAAATAGTTGACCAAGGTGCTCATCATCAGGCTAAGGCACGAGATAATTCAACTTGCCACTGCAGTGGGTTGAGCCCTTCCGCTATGCCATGTCAACAGTATTCTAGACCTGCCAGCAGATTCTCACAGGCAGCTGGTTTGCCTGTCTGGCCACATGTTGTGAAGTCTGTGCAGAGAGGCGGTGGCTCAGCAGCTAATAGTGCAGTAAACTGCCTTTGATTTTTTTCTTGTATTCTTGAATTTTTTGAGCATAGTGGATAGCTTTTGCGATTTTGATGACAAGGTGAATAATTATGCAGTACTACTTGTAGTACACCCTTGAGTCTTGATTAGATCTAGTTCTCTGAATTTAATAGAGGTATCTCTTCCTGGCACAAGCCACTTTGATCATGCTTGTTTGCCACCTATTGTCTCAGTTCCCACTGTAATTGTTTCTGACTTGTAGAGGAGAACTGAATTCATAATATTGTGTGAATAGATTTAGAAATAATTAAATTATCATCTAATGTGTGTCTTTGTTAAACTTCTTCCTGTTATTGGTCCAGTAAATGTCTTTGATATTAATCATCGTGAAAGTGTCAATTTCTCTTCGTATCTAAATCTAATTGATGGTGATGCCATATTGGTACCTTTAGATGATTGCTGTGGGACAAACCATTTATTATAGGGATTATATCTATTTCTTGAAAGGCAGTAGAATTTAGAAATAAATCATCAATCACTGTTGCACTGTTTGGGAATGTTGCTTTGGAAGTCAAACCAAAGCTGGACGTCAGTGATTCTAGGTGCCCTTGATCAGAATTATCTGAGATGAAATCTATATCAAAATCTCTGTATACAGTCACTTCCTTGTTGTTTTTTTTTAGTAAGTCTTATTAGTATGCCATCTAATTGCTTAATGAAATTTTTAAAAAAATTCCTGTAGGTGGAACACAGACTGTCAGAACTGCTGTCTTTTATGTTCCCAATTCTATAAAGCACTAAAAGAGAGATTTAATACTTTATTCATTGAAGTCTACACCTTGGAACATTATTCCAGTTTTTGTGTATACAACTACTCCTACATTACTCGTATTATGCCTACAGTAAAATGGTACTAACTTGTATCCATTTAGGTGCATCTGTTTAGTTTGTTTGAATTCTACATGATCTATTATGCTTAACAAACCAGTAGAAATAACTGTACATTTCTCAGCATCCTGTAGTGATATGAGAAGCTCATCTTTCTTACTTAACATGCTGCTTATTATGACAAAGTTCAGATGTATTATGATCAGTACCTTTTGTTCTGACCAAACTGCCATTTTTGTTCCCTCCACTGATTGTTGCAACTGGACAGACTAAGCACTGGTTACATTGGATGCTTCTTCAGGTTAGTTGTGCAAGTAACCTTGAACTGGAAACATTCAGATTCACTTACAGTGTGACCATATGAGGCATGACACATAATTGCACCCATATGTGTTAAATCCATTCTGCTGAGCAATTCCTGAAACTCATTCACCAGAGTGCTTTATCCAAAGCATTTCATATTCTTCAAAGATTGATGTCATCTTCACATTAATTTAAAGAGCATTCCCTGCAATGCTCATTTGTTTTTATTATCAATAGCATGCAAAAAATACCTTTAAAGAATAATGACCTATGTTATTATTCATAATCACTTGACATTTTAGCAGCTGAAGGTTCACTGTGAGTAATTAATTTAAAAAATTAGGGGTCAAATATGTTCCTCTCAATTCATTAAAGTTTAATAATAATGGATTTTATGCAATTGTGTATAAGGCCCCCCCCCCCCCCCCCCAAAAAAAAAATCTCTCTCTCTCTCTCTCTCTCTCTCTCTCTCTCTCTCTCTTTCTCTCTTTCTGTCTCTCTCATTCACTCTCTTTCTTCCTCTGTGTGTGTGTGTGTGTGAGTGAGTGTGTGTAGAGAATTCAGTGTTTTGTTGTAAGAGATAAGTTGTAGGGTATTTTTACAAAAGTGATGTTTGTTTTTTACATTTTCCAGAGAAAATATGACCGATGTAATAATCCAGCATCTTCTGACAAATCAGAAAGTCAGAATAAAATGTCGAGACCTTATAAGGAAAATAGCAATTTTTAAACATCGACTAGCAGTAAGTTTCATTACCCATGTTATTCAGGCATCATTAAATTTAAAATGCCACATACATAAAATATAGAAACTGTGTAAGATGCAAAAAAAGTATATGTTAAGCTAGAGAACATAAACAAAAGGGAATAAAATTGTATTTTAGAGATGTCAGATACATTTTCAGCTAGATTATAGGTTAGATTAGATTCCGTTTTTGTTCCATAGACCCAAAAATAAGATGATTCTGATGGGTGTGGAAAAAGTCAGAAAGTATAACATCAAAAACATAGAACATTTGAATATAATACTCACTTCCATGGCCAATTGTCAGGAGATTGTTAAAGTATGTAAATAATTACAGTAAACTGGAACTGCTAATATTTACAGAATTAATGCAGTGCCAGAATGAAACATAATTATGCACCTCTCATAAATGTATCATACACAAAATGCATAATCCTGGCTGTTGTAACCAAGTGCTATCAGAACTGAATACTAACAGACATTTTTACTTAAGCTGGTTTAACAGTCCCTGTAGTGGGAGTTGCCTGTCAAAAAGTCTTTCAAACTCTGTTTAAACTGAGCTGAATCTGAAACCAAGTTTTTAATGATTGCTGGCAATTTATTGACCAATGTAAGTGATTTTAGGTCATTATGTAGATTGTTGTTATACCTAGTGCTGACACTACGTATTGAGCTATTGGTTGGAAATAAACACATATTACTTGCAACAAATTTCATTAAGGAAAAATATACTGAGAAAAAGTGGTTAGAATATCCTGTTCCTTGAATGGATTTCTACATGATGATGTTGAATTCACACCACAAATGAGTCTAATTACACACTTCTGCACTCTAGAAACTTTTGCTCAGTTTGATGAGTTACCCCAGAATATGATCCCATGTATCATAATAGAATGAAAGTAAGCAAAGTATGCAAGTTTTCTATTTTTTCCTCCTACATCTGACGTCATTCGCACTGCAATTACAGACTTGTTTAGGTGCTTCAGCAATGCTGTGGTATGCCTTTCCAAACTGAATTTATTATCAGGTTGTAATCCCAGAAACTTCACCTGTCAGTCTCCTCAGTCTACATGTCTTCATATGTTATACAAATGCTGGAAGAAAATCTCTTACAGGTTCTGAACTGCATATAGTAGGTCTTTTCTGAATTAGCTTTAACCCATTTGTCAGTGCCAGTGATAATTTGATTGGCAGCCATTTCTAAATCTGTACTTGAGTTCCTAGTTATTGCAATGTTTGTATCATCTGCAAACGAAACAAACAAAACAAACTTAGCATCTGGCAGTGTAACAGATGAGGGATCATTAATGTACACAAGATAAAGCAATGGACCCAAGATAGAACCTCAAGGAACAGGTAATTAATTTCCAATCAGATGAAGACTGATTGCGTACTTGACAGTTATTTTACAATGACACCCTTTGTTTTGTGTTAGGTAAGACTCAAACCACTTTGCAGCACTGCCGAAGACACAGACAAAGGCTCTTGACAGGTCACAGAAAATGCCAGCAGCCTCTAATTTGTTACCTAATGAATTAAGTACATTCTCACTGTATGTGTACTCTGTATCGGAACCCTGAAGGAACCCAAACTGTGACTTGGACAATGTATTGTTTGCTCCCAGATTCTTAAGAAGACGCTTGAGTGCAACCTTTTCAAATATTTTTAAAAAAAATCTGGCAAAAGTGAAATTGATCTATAGTTAGACAGTATCTCTTTATCCTCTTCTCGAAAGACACTTCAGCTTATTTTAGCCAGTCTGGAAGTGCTCCGTGATAAGAGATTGATTTCACAAATAACTGAAGATAGAACTCAACTCACATGATCACTCTGTGATTAACTTAGTTGATATGTTATCATAACCGCTAGAATACTTTAATTTTAAGGTTTTTATGGTGGATGCTACTTCGTTGAGAGATGTCACTGTCATTTCCATTTTACTGAAGCTATTAGTAAAGACCATTCTCAGATACTCCACTGCACTGTTTACTGAATCCAACAACCCCGATCTGTCAGCAACAGAAACAAAGTACTTATTTATGAGGTTTGCAACACCACATTCACTTGTTACCAATGTCTCATTTATTTTTAGAGCTATCTGTTTCTCTTCTTTTTTGGCCTCTACTGTCTGTTTTCACTATATCCCATATAGTTTTGTTGTCTGTTGTAATGATATTTTTCTCATAATAAAGCTGCGTAGATTTCTATTCTATTTGTTTAGATATTTTGCAGTATTTTTGTGTAATGCATTACAATGCTAACATCAGAGCTGCCTAGATAGTAGATGCAGTCTTCTTTTTGTCCCACACGATATCTTTATTCCTTTTGTAATACATGGTTTATTTTTAGACTTCTGTTAGCTTTGAGTTGCCTTTAGGGGAAAATAATTTTCAAAAAAGGAAGTAACTTCATTAATGAATGCTTTGAATTTTCCATTTGAGTCAGAAGTATTGTAAAGATATATCCAGTTCCTGTCTTTGAGCAGTCTCCTAAAATTCTCCATTTTTGACTGATTTATTACCCACCTGTACTCAGATTTCATAGATTTTATGTCCTGACAAGTTTCAACATTTAACATAAGATGCTTGGTATGTCATGATCAGACAGCCCATTTACTATTGGTTTTGTGATATGACTTCCCTCGATATGTCTACAATGATGTTATAATAGTGGTGTCAGAGCATTTACATACCCTAGTTGTAAAGTTCATGACAATGTTACTGATTGCAGTAATTGTTCTCTGACAGAGCTCTTCAATTAAATCCACATTAAAATCGCCAGCAACCACTATTTTCTTGTTTCTTACTGTGAGATGGGACAATAGAGCTTCCAGATTTTTTATGAAGAGGTTAAAGTTTCCTGAAGGTGGTCTGTATTGTACTTCCCATTGTAAAGGACTTATTATAAAACACTGCTTCTGTTGCACAAGCTTTTAATTACTGCTCTGAGCAAAATTTGTTAATATCAGTATTCTTGAAATTAAAACAGTTACTGACAAATGTGGATGTGGCAACTCTTCCTTTCTCCAGATTTTCTCTACAGAAGTATGAAGCTAACTTGAATCCTATAACATGTAACATGTCTATACCAGTGGTCAAATGATATTCAGAGAGGCAGATTATATCAACTGGTTTGCTCCGCTCTAATTCTTCAACACAAATAAACGATTCATTAAGCTTACTCCTTAGTCCTCAGATTTTCTGATGCAATAAGGATAACTGATTTTGTGTACTGACTGAATTACAGCTGTACAAACCTAACTTTTTGTCAGTTTTTGAATATCTCCAGTTTCAATCAGAGACTGTTAGCATGAATTGTGTCATTAAAATTTTCATTCTGGCTGCCTGTGTTATCAATGTGAAAGTCATTTTCCACCTGTCTCTGAACATCTTTTGTCTCTGCCCTCCCTACAACCCCCCTTAAGTTATTAGCTATAACCCAGACAGTTTTCCCTTCCCTTCCCTGTTGAGGCGAAGGCCATGCCTAGTACGAGGTGCATTCAAGTTCTAAGGCCTCCATTTTTTTTCTCCGGACTGGAAAGAGATAGAAACATGCGCATTGTTTTAAAATGAGGCCGCATTCACTGTCAATACGTCCCAGAGATGGCAGCACCGTACGGCAGATGGAATTTTACCGCCAGCGGCGAGAATGAGAACTGTTTTAAATACTTAAAATGGTGATGTTTTCCTTACTTGAGCAGCATGCAATCATTCGTTTTCTGAATTTGTGTGGTGTGAAACCAATTGAAATTCATCGACAGTTGAAGGAGACATGTGGTGATGGAATTATGGATGTGTCAAAAGTGCGTTCGTGGGTGCGACAGTTTAATGAAGGCAGAACATTGTGTGACAACAAACCGAAACAACCTCGGGCTCGCACAAGCCGGTCTGACGACATGATCGAGAAAGTGGAGAGAATTGTTTTGGGGGGGATCGCCGAGTGACTGTTGAACAGATAGCCTCCAGAGTTGGCATTTCTGTGGGTTCTGTGCACACAATCCTGCATGACGACCTGAAAATGTGAAAAGTGTCATCCAGGTGGGTGCCACGAATGCTGACGGACAACCACATGGCTGCCCGTGTGGCATGTTGCCAAGCAATGGTGACGCGCAACGACAGCATGAATGGGACATTCTTTTCGTCGGTTGTGACAATGGATGAGACGTGGATGCCATTTTTCAATCCAGAAACAAAGCACCAGTCAGCTCAATGGAAGCACACAGATTCACCGCCACCAAAAAAATTTCGGGTAACCGCCAGAGCTGAAAAAATGATGGTGTCCATGTTCTGGGACAGTGAGGGCGTAATCCTTACCCATTTCATTCCAAAGGGCACTACGGTAACAGGTGCATCCTACGAAAATGTTTTGAAGAACAAATTCCTTCCTGCACTGCAACAAAAACGTCCGGGAAGGGCTGCGCGTGTGCTGTTTCACCAAGACAACGCACCCGCACATCGAGCTAACAATACGCAACAGTTTCTTCGTGATAACAACTTTGAAGTGATTCCTCATGCTCCCTACTCACCTGACCTGGCTCCTAGTGACTTTTGGCTTTTTCCAATAATGAAAGACTCTCCGTGGCCGCACATTCACCAGCCGTGCTGCTATTGCCTCAGCGATTTTCCAGTGGTCAAAACAGACTCCTAAAGAAGCCTTTGCCGCTGCGATGGAATCATGGCGTCAGTGTTGTGAAAAATGTGAACTTCTGCAGGGCGATTACGTCGAGAAGTAATGCCAGTTTCATCGATTTCGGGTGAGTAGTTAATTAGAAAAAAAATCGGAGGCCTTAGAACTTGAATGCACCTCGTATAGTCCCACCTACTAACAGAGTCAACATTGCAGTAAGATCCCATACCTGATCCAAGCAGCCATTCCACTTCTAAATTAACTCTCCTAACAGAAGAGTTTAAATGATTCCAGTCATGGCACCTCAAAACAGACACAAGCCCGACACCAGTATGTCTCATTACTGAAGTTATCTTTATGAAGCCACCGTCAACTGAATAACTATGGTCCCTATCTAAGCTGTTGCCTGCCCCACCCACTATTACCATGGTGTCTTCCTTTGTGGAATCTTTGCAAAGTGAACCTACATCCTGTATCATCTGATACAGACTTGCAGTAGATTTAAAAAACTTGTGATATGATAAAATGACCGTAGTTCATCCTGCAACAGTTGGCCAACTCCTCGACCATGTGAACTACCTGACAACAAAACTTTCTTCTTTTCTCACAACTTCTTTTCTGACTTCTTACGTCTCAAACACTTTTTGAAAGTTTGTGCTACGTCTACTTGTGGTTCATATGCTTCTAACTGTGACAACAGATCAAACCTGTTTTTTACATTAATAACAAAACTGCTGGAGAAAGCCATATTCCTATTTCTTCTAAAACCTGTCATCACTTCCCACCTCTCTTTTCCCCGCTTCTCCCTTAAGCTTTCCAGATCTCGTTTTGCATTATCTATTTCCGCCTGAAGGGCAGCAGTCTTCTGCTCCTGTTCCACTATCTTCCTATCTCTACAGTAAATCCTGCACAACCAATGAGCCTTGTTTATCTCACCAGTTCCCACACCACTACAATCACCCACTTGAAAGAAACTGCAATGACCTTCGCACCACACCCTGGAACTAAAAGTACTACGCAAGTCGTACACTTCTCACTCATGACAAACAAATTTTAGCTTTAGTCTAAATTAAACAAGAATAACTTTCAATTCCTGTATAAAATTTCTTGGAAAGTTTAGGCCTGAAGTTTGAATGCTAATAGAAACAATTAAATCTGTATTGTTTACATTTCAAACTTTCCACATTGGCTGCTGAATAGAGAGCCAAGTGGATAGCATTAAGAATACATTGACAACATAAACTGTACTTTATTGAAACAATAACATTACTTACAATATACAATAACATAAACAAAAGCTAGGCTAAAATTTGTGCCTATGAAATGCCAACATAAATTTGACACTAAAATCTAATAATAATAAATGAAAATGAGCAATGAAATCTTAAGATTTTGGAAACATGACTTAAAGCAGCCTATTGCAGTGGTGAAAGAAGCTAGTGAGAGGCATGGAAAGAATCCATTGCAACAAAAAGAAAAGTACCACAGAATGCTGGTGACAAGATAAGCAGCAGTGAACTATGGCTTATGAATTTCATATTCTAGTCATACCTCGTATTTTCTGGAAAGAAAATTTTCATTCTAAATTAAATAAAAGTTTAATATGGAAAGGAGAATTTTCTACATAACCAATCGACAGTAGAGCAGGCACACTTGGAAAAATCTCAAAATCATTAGATTTTAGACACAGTGATTCTTTCATCTGACAAACAAGAAGAAGAGCTGTGGGAAACAAGACTATCAAGAATTAATTAGGAAGTCGTCTAGAACCACACATAAAGGGAGAAACAACAGAAAGACATTTAAACTAGGGTCCTGCACAACTGTCTGTATTAATTTTTGATTAGTCTCATTTCTTGTAACCTTTATTCCCTTCTGCTGACCAGAAAGAGCTCTGATTGCAAAAGCTAATGATTTTGTCACTGTCTGTGTGTCTCTCAAATGCTTAACATTTCTTTTGTGCTATCTGTGTTATCTTCCTTGATCTTGATTGCTCTAATTTTTCTTGCTTAGCTCTTTGTAAATGAGTCTTCTGTTCAGAAATGTTCATATTCATGTTCCTAACTACTCAATATTACTTTCTGTTCTGGTCTAGCAGCAGTCAGTAAATGCTTTCCATCTGTTAGTGTACATCCATTTCTTTTGTTGTTTGCTATTTTGTTAAGATTTTTCTGCAAAGAAATCTTCCTAGTTATGTTTGCTTGTTTCACCTACAATTGTAGGTGACTTGGTTTCCCCTAACTGACACTAGTACTCATAGATGAGACAGTATCAGTTTCTGTATTCTATGTGTCTTGCCTTTGTTTCACAGCATGTCTCTGTAGGATTGTACTGCTACAGAATGAAGCGCATTCCTAACATTATTGCTTATCAAAAGGTTAAAACTTTAATGTAGTATGCAGGCTGAATCCAGTAAGAATTGGCAGTCACTCACCTCTAAGTGAATTATGTGTCACGCATGTGCACATTGGCACTCGGTCACCTCTAGATGAATTATATGTCATGCGTATTGCACATCTAAAGATTGTATAAGCTTAATATCTTTCGAGCTTCCACTCTTCTACTTCTCAGTGTAGGTGTGCACGCACCCAACCACCCACCTACCAACTCACACACACACACACACACACACACACACACACACACACACACACACACACACACACCTCCCTAAATGTACAGCAGCTTTGGACCCTTAATGTATGTTGTTTGTGGGGAGTTTGAGTGAGGAACAGGATGGGGAGTGAAGATGTGTGGGATACAGAAGGGGTAGATAAGTATTGGGAGCTAGGAGGCAGAGAGATACGCAACATTTACAAGATTCTATTAGGGGAAAAGAATCATGTGGTCACAAATTTTTGCACAGTGCTTGGCGGAAGTGTCCTGAATGACATACTAAAAATCATGACCGGTGGGGTGTGAGCATTGGGTTGGGGGTGGGTTTAAAGATATTTTTTTTAATGTTCTTTTTGAATAACTTGAAAACTATGGCTTCTAGTGAAAATGTTTCCCAATACAGAATTAAACTACATTAAATTTCCTACAAAGTAGGTCCTACTCATTTTTTCACTAGGACTAATAGTTTCCTTGTCCAGAGGCTGAAAAATTGCAGATTACTAAGAATATTGTTCTAATGGCATAAATTAATGTTTACCTCTAAAGGAAGTGGGTTAAAAACAAATATTAAATGCATGCAGCACATCCAAGTGCAGTAGGGCCATATTAAGGTATAAATCATGTCCTGTGGGTGTAACAGGTAGAGGAGGAGAGAAGTGTGGGGTAGAAATGCGAGGGAAGGTAGGTTACCAGATTGTGTTCATGCACTTACCTCTTCCATAGGTGTGCAAACTGAAGCTCGAGTAGGTGATTCCCCACTCTATCTATGCCATTAAGTCACAAGAAGCAACTACAGTGTGTTTCTCAAAGTTATACTATCCCTCCACAGCGCACTTTATGAATCACTAGTGATGCAGTGTGCAGACACAGCCAGAAGTGTTTATTTTTTACAAAATCCATTAACACTACATGGAATGCAGATAAGAGTTACTTATAACATTAATGCAGGTAATGCATGTCGACAGAATGTACATAAATTGCTGCACAGTGTTGTACACTGCTAGAGGAGAAAATAATGCTTAAGTCAGCCTGTCCAGCAGCTGTAGTCTCCCTCTGGGTAAGGCACTTTTCCCCACCGTCAGCACTACTTGTTTTTCACTTTACAACCAGGCTATACCTCCCCAGCAATTCCTGTCCAGGTCTCTGATGTGAGTAGACAAAATAACTTCACTGATCTCATATTTGTATAGTGGATATTTTCAGTATATTAAATGAGTACGTATTTGCAGTTTTATGTGAGCTGTAATATAAAATATGTCGATCTGTGTTTAATTTCTAAATCTGATGTTGTAAGTAACCTATGTGGTGTTCGTGGGAAAGGGATTGGACTGCTAAATGTGGCAACTTCCGCTGTATATCATTGACAGCATATTGTAAAGCCATGTAATTGTGTTTTAGTGATTTGGTGGTGAATTAATGAATGACCAGAAAGTTACTGCATGTCCCTCACAATTAAGTGTGTTACTGATAGATTACATAAATCTTTTTCCATTTGGAAATCGATGGCACTTGTAAAGTGTGCTGCACTGCATGCTGCCACTTACCACACATCCACAGTACATTTTCCAAGATTGGTGTTAATATGCCTAATGGACTGGGACTGATCATGTTCAAGTCTAGGACAGTAATCTGCTTGATTTATGTTGAAATATTTGAAGTTCTGTAACATCTAGGTGGCCTCTTCCTGTTGCAGAGTGAGACAATTTAAGCCCCAGGGTCTCTGCAGATTTGGGAGAGCTGAGGCTGGGGCGATAAATTTGATACCACTCATGCTGTAAAAATTATTCCAGCCAGTGGTAGTGGAGACAATGAAATCGACATTGTTGAGTACATATTGACTGCATGCTACACTTGGAAAAGCCAGTTCATTGTGGTAGACGGTTGACAGCTCTGGCTATTAGCTTTTTGTACATAATAGTTCACTCATCAGTTGCAAATAAGTACTCAATAAACTGAAAATATCTCCACTATATAAACACTAGCTCAGTATAGTTATTTTGTCTACTCGAATAAGAGAGTGGGAGAAGAATTGCTGGGAAGGTGTTGTCTGTAAACTGAAAAGTGAGCAGCACTTATGGTGGGGCATGTTGCCTTTCCCAGAATAACCCTACAGTTGCTATACAGAGGACTAAGAATCAATTTCTCCTCTAACAGCATAGAGCAGTGTGCAGAGATTTTTGTGGATTCCATCCATACGCATTACCTGTGTTAGTGTTATTAGTAACTCATATCTGTAAATAGTCTTCACAGGTTTACCACCAGATCACATTGTACAAATTCCACAATATTTCCTCGGAGCAACTGTCCAACATCTTCAGGTGGTTCAGCCTTGCTGGTGGCTGGTCATACCTAGATTGAACCACCTGAAGATGTCGGTCAGTTTCTCCAAGGAAATATTGTGGAATTTGCACAATGTGATCCAGCGGCAAACCCGTGAAGACTGTTTGCATCATATCCGCCATGAAATCTTGAAGAGTCACAACTCATATCTGCATTTCACGAAGTATTAACGCATTTTGAGCAAAATAAACACTCTGTGGGAATGTATGCGCACTGCGTTCTCAGTGATTCATAAGGCATGTTGTAGGGTAAATAAAGTTGGGAACCACCAGCTTGAGCTTCAGTTTGCAGACTACGAAGGAGGGAAGTGAATGAAAACAACTTGACGACCTACCATCCCTTGCACCTCTACCTCACATATCTCGCCCCTCCATGTCGTTAAATACCCAGAACACAACTTATTTCTTAATACGGATCTATTGCACTTAGATGTGGTACACACATTTAATATTTGCTTGTAACCCGCTTTGTCAAAGATAAACATTAACTTTATACTGTTAGAACAATATTTTTAATAATATGTGATTTTTCTATTCCCTGAATGTGGAAAACATTAATCCTAGAGAAGAAATTATTAGGACCTTCTTTTTAGGAAATTTATTGATTTTTAATTCTGTAATGGGAAACATTTTCACTAGAAGCCACAATTTTTGAATTATTTGAGAAAAACGTAAAAAAATGAACTTTAAACCTATCCCCATCCCGACACTCGCAACCCATTGATCAGGATTTTTAGTATGTTGTTCATGACACTCCCTCATAGCACTGCAAAAAATTTTTGATTACATTATATTTTTTCTGTACTTTTCCTTCATTGACTGGACTAAAATGAGGAATGAAAGTGAGGGAGTTGGGGGTGGGGGGCACAGAATGGAATGCCTGAGGACAGGGTTAACAGAGGGTTAAGTGGGTGGTATTGCAGGGACAGGTGTTGTACTGGAGGAATAGTTCCCTCCCAGTTGCATAGTTCAGAAGGATTGGCCCAGAGGCTGAGGATTCAAATGCAGTTGTTGAAGCAGTTGTTGAAGTTATCATTGCTGTGATGTAAAATATGTTCCACAGCTGGTTGATCAAGATTGTGGCTAGCCACAGTGGCCACTCAAGCAGATAGGTAGCTTGGCAGTTCCTTGCTTATTTAGAAAACGTTAGAGTAGTTGCAGCATATTGGTAGATGATTTTGCTGTATTTATACAATGTACTACATCTGAATGAGATGTGAAATGCCTCTAGCAGTACTGCAGTAGGAGGCAACGAGTCAGTGTGTATGTGATAGATGTGTCATCTTGCTTAACTAAAAAGGGATGACAAAGGGGGTGCAGAACTTGGAGCAGAAGTGAAATAGGGATGCACTAAAAGATTGCATAGGTTAGGTGGGTAACAGAATACCATTTTGGGAAGTGAAGGCAGGGTCTTGGTTAGGATATCCCTCATAATGGTTGAGCTGCTCGAGGACTGAGTGATAAGATGGCTACTGGGCTGTGGCCTATTTGCAGCACTGGTGGGTTTTGTTGAGATTATACGAAGAAATGGAGCAGATCTGTTTTGTGGACTGTCTATGCAGCAATTTTCTCACAATGCTCCTGGTCGCTTCTAATCTTCATTCTTGGCTACCATATTCCCAGTCCCATAACCTCACTCTTTCCTCTCTTGTTGTATGCTAACCCAGTCCTAACAATATCTTATCATTTCCATTCGTTCTCCCCCCCCCCCCCCCCCCCTCCTGCGCTTTTGTGTGTGTGTGTGTGTGTGTACTTTAATTAGACAGAGACTAAAAGCTCGAAAGCTTCTGCACTGTTATGTGTGATTGTGCACCTCTCTTCAATCATCAATCAGTAAATAGTTGCCTTGTATCATTGTGTAATATCCACTATGATTCTATTTTACATAATTATTTATTAAATAGTAGCAATATAGCTATTTTCAAGCTAAAATCAAATTTAAGTATTACCATAGGTAGTTACAGATTTTTTGGGCAGTTTAGTTTTCTTAGTATAGAAATTAGTGCTTCCAGACATTGTTGTCATTGGAGACCTTAACAGTGCCACTGTTTTCACCAACTCCTTTGTATGTGAATTGTTTTCAAGTATTATTCATAAAGTGTTACATTCTAGATTTTCTTGTTAAATTCTTAATGTATTTGATCTAAGTTTATTCCAGTAATTTTAATTGCATATGACTTCCAGGTTCAGCTTCCGGAACGAGTTGTAATATATGAACTATATGCAGGAGATTCCACAGGAATGCATTATCGCGTGAAAGAAAAAATTAATCAAAAATTGGAATGTAATTTACTAGTAGTATGCACAAACAGTCTTGTTTTGTGTCAGGAGAAACGTTTGCAATGTCTTACATTTGAAGGTACGAAAGAGAGAGAATGGGTCATGGAATGTGCCATACGGTACATAAAAGTTGTCGGAGGTCCTCCAGGTCGTGAAGGCCTGCTCTTAGGGTTGAAAGATGGTCAAGTGTGGAAGATATATCTCGACAATCCATTTCCTGTGCACCTTCTTAAGGTAGATTCTGCTGTAAGATGCCTTGATCTGAGTCCATCAAGAAAGAAGTTAGCTGTGGTTGATGAAAGCAGTCAGTGCCTTGTTTATGATCTTGTTAAAAAGGAATTATTGTTTCAGGTAAGTGTTCCACATTACAGTTTGCATCTGAATGTCAATGTGTTGTTTGTTAATGGTTCAGTGCCAGAGTGCACATGTACAATTTCATTTATTGCTACACTGCATTAACACTAGAACTGAATAGTTTCTGATATTCCTAAAATGGCAGAAAGGGGTCGTTTTGACCCTGCAAAAAATATTTTCATATTTGAATTAAACAAGTACTTTATTATAGTGTATGGTAATCGCTACCTTTTTTCAGGTTATAATAATAGATATTAAATACAATAATTAAAACATTACTTACTCATTTCAACAAAAAAAAACCTGACTGATTTATCATTGATTTTGCTGATGTGTTTTCTAAACAGTAGACTTTTATGCATTAGCCACTTGTAAAACCTAGACACATTTAATATACATGCTCCTTATTCTACTCACAAAAGTTATACACAGGGCTTTGTTGTACTTTTTACTCAAGTCATTGGGATCTGCTAGATACACTTAGCACAGTTCATTTCTATTTTACACACACATTTCCCATAACCGGCTTTGAGACACTTTACACTGTTGTCAGTGGCCCTGTAGCCTTTGCACGGGCTAGTTTGGCACTACTTACACCTTTTATATGATTTTGGTCCCATATCCTCTTCTTTTTTCTGTTGTTCATTTTTTTCTTTTGTCTCCTTGAGTTTATTCTCCAGCAGAAGTATGAACTTCTTTCTTTCCAGTTTCTTCTTTGTTACTATTTTGTAGATGAGCTATGCATTTATTGCCACCTCGTTCAAGATGTTGTAGAAGACATGCAGCATACGCTTGTAGTGTATTTACAGGCTATTTGCTGAACCACGTCCACCCCATACTTCATCAATTTATAGAATATTATGGTTTCTTTCCAGTTTCTTCTTTGTTACTATTTTGTAGATGAGCTATGCATTCATTGCCACCATGTTCAACATGTTGTAGAAGACATGCAGCATACACTTGTAGTGTATTTACAGGCTATTTGCTGAACCACGTCCACCCCATACTTCATCGATTTGTAGAATATTATGATTTTGAGATTTCGTCTTTCCTTCTTTGCTTATTGCTACTTCAGCAAGTAGGGTACTAACAAGAATTACATTTTTATTCTTCTTTTCTTGGTTTACGGTCATTGTTCAGTCTCTGTTGCCAGTCTGGTGCAGGGTGTATGTAGAGTGTATTTCAACATTTTGCTTCTTTACCCAATCAGGGATTTCACACCAGACCTCTTGTTTACTGTACTATATAATTAAGTTTTTTTGTTTGAGTTTCTTAGCAAGTTGAAGAGACGTGAAGAAGCTGTGTGTCATCACACTTCTACCTTGATTTATAAATGGCTCCAGGAGACACAGAACAGTATACTCTCTGAGTAGTTGGTTCTCTCTATGCTTGTCCTGTTTCCAGAGGCATGGGAACACTGTACTCATATACATTGTCACTACAGGGGCAGTAGTCCAGAATTTGAGACCATATTTGTCAGGTTTGTTGGGCATGAATTGAGTGAGTTTCCATATGTTTTGCTTGGCAATAGATGCTCACCTACAGTTACATTTTCTCCAGCGGGTTAAAAAAAGAGTTCTTTTTTCCAAGAAATTTCACCAAATTTGACATACTAAAGCAGATTCGTTGGCTATCAGGTGTACATGTCAGATTGCTTTTTCATCACAACAGAGGAACATGAGAAACTCCTGAAACCTTTCACTTGGCATAACCACCTTGAGGAAAGTAGGCCTTGAAGAATGCAACCAAAGATCATACACAGACTTACCTTTTGTGCAAATGGCTTACTTACTTACTCACTCACCCCTTGGTGCTATAGCATTTGTAGGGCCTGGCCTCTCTGACAATCGCAGCACAGTCTTTATGATCTTCTGCTTGTCTCTTCAATCTTCTCACTACCATATTTCTCAGGTCATTGTCCACATTAGCCAGTCATCACTTCTGTGGTGTCCGCCCCAATAGCTGAATGGTCAGCATGACAAATTGCTGCCCTACGGGCCCTGGTTCGATTCCCATCTGGTTCGGAGATTTTCTCCGCTCAGGGACTGAGTGTTGTGCTGTCTTCATCATCATTTCATCCTCATCTGGCACACAGGTCACCCAATGTGGCGTCGAATGTAATAAGACCTGCACCAAGGTGGCCAGACCTGCCTCGCAAGGGGCCTCCCGGCCATTGATGCCACTCATTTCCATTTCCACTTCTGTGGTTTCTATTTGCACCCTCTGCCACCTGGATTTCCTTTGTAGACCTTATTTACAGATCTGTCCTCTATCATTCGCTCTACATGGCCCAACTGTCTTAATCTGTTGCACTTGATTTCCGAAAGTAGGTCAGTGTAACCATATAGTGCTTCCAATTCCTTGTTTTTCCATACTCTCCACTGCCGTGCCTCACTCACTGCTCCAAAAATCTTTCTTAATATTTTCCTCTCCGATCTTTTCAGAGACTTCTCTTCAGGCAAAGTCATTGTCCATGTTGCTGAGCCATACATTACCACTGGCCTTTTAACCATTCAGTAGACTGTTACCTTTGATTTTCTACTCGGGCTACATGAATGCATAATCGTGATACCCAGTAAGATCTGTTTCCCACAGCAATCCTTGCCTTTATTTAATCAGTTATGCTGTTTTTTCATGGGTTACCAATGCTCCAAAGTGTTGGAACTTCACTCCTCTCATAGTTGGGCCTATGCAAGGTGATGTATTTCTCTTTAACAGCAGTGTTTCTCCTGAAAGTAAAGAGATGCTGTGTTTTGGCGTCACTTATGCAAAGTCTCAACATCTCTCCCTTCTTTTCTAGTCTGCCAAATCCTTCTTCCAGCTCTTTCTGCTTTCTAGGCAGCATACATACATCATCGGCATATGCTAGGTTTTAATTCATACAGCTAAAAAGTTCCACCCAGGCCATTGGTCTTCACATTTCTTGTTACTCTTTCCAACATTGTGTTGAAAAGTAGTGTGGATAACAAACCCTCATGATAACCCTTGGTTAATTCAAGTTCTTTATTGAGTTGTCCTTCTACATTCAATTGGTATTTTGTGCTGGTGAGGGTAATTTGTGCCAACCTAATTAACTTATGTGGGTGTTCCACACACATTAGTGACTGATACAATTTTTTTATTTTAATGCTACTGTAAGTCTGTTTGAAATCTACAAAGAGCTGATGTACATCCCATTATATTCATAGCACTTTACCATTATTTGCACTATAGTGACGATATGATCAGTCTTTGACCTGCACTGTCGAAAACCTCACAAGTGTACAATTACCTCTTCTGTAAATGGAGCGAGTATCATAGCAATGGCTTTGTTCACAACACCGAGTAAAGTCATCCCACAGTAATTCTCACAGTTTGCTTTGTCCTTTTTCATATGAATGTGGCAAATAATGGCCAGGTTCCACTGACCTGGCGTCACTTCTTTTTCCCATATTTCAATGATCAGCTGGTGGACAATCCTTGTCTGATGTTTACCCTCACCCTGTATCATCTCTGCTAAACTGTTATCATTCCCTGGAACCTTATTATTCTTCAGGCTTTTGATGCCAACCCAACTTCTTCCATTGTTGGTGTAGATACAGGTATTTCATCCTGGCTAAGTTTTGGCATGGCTGGTCGCTCTCTGTTTCGATTTCTCCTGGTTTTATCTCTGTGGTAACATTCAGCAGTTCACTAAAATGTTTAGCCCACGGGTCTAAATTGTTTTCTCCTCCTAAAAATTTCCTTCTTGATTTATGCTGTATACAGTTTGTGGTTGAAAGCCTTTCTTCAATTCCTGGACTTTTTTTTTAGTGTGTCCTTGTGCGTAGGTCATTATGTTCACCTTCTAGCTCCATAATCCATCTCTGCTCTGATTCTCATTTCTTTCATTTGCCTCCTTCCTTTTCTTCATGAATTCTTCTATATTAAATCTTGTTGCTGTGTTTTATCATTTTCTTTCTTGCCTCACTCCTCTCTGTCGTGCATTTTTACAATCTTCACCAAAACATCCTGCCTTTTGCCCCCTTTCTTCTGTACGCAAAACTTCTTCTATGAGGTCTTGTAGAACATATTTCATGATACTTCACTTCTCTTTGATACTTTCCAATGTCCAGTTTTGCTTAGCCTCATACTTCTTCTGTTGTTCTGCCTGCAGTAAGTTGTCTGTATTTCACTCTTATCATATAATGATCTATCTATAATTATCAGTCTCAAAGATTTGAGTTGCATGTCTGCTGACAACAACAACATGGTCAATTTGATTGAAAGTGGTGCAGTCCAACAAACCCCATATGGCTTTCCTTATGTTCTTTCTCTGGGGCCTTGTACTCTTCATCACCTTTTCACTGCCCTAGACAAAGCTAGTAAGTTTTTGTTCACTTTTATTTGAGTTATCATGTCAGCTTTTCTCTCCGTCGTCCCTCTAAAGGCTTCTTATTTTCCCACTTTTTCATTGAAGTGCCGTAACACTATCTTCACTTGATGCCTTGGTGTACCTTCTAATTCCTGTTCTAGTCGACCATAAAATTCATCTTTCATTTCGTCCTCCTCATGTTCTGTAGGTGCATACACATATACAAAGATGATGATGAAAAAACGGGCCTTCATTCTTAAAAACTCCATATCCTTTCACTTACAGGGTTAAAATTCAGAGCTGCTGCTTTATGCTTACTGTATAAAAGAAAAACTATGCCACCTACTGTACAACTGTCCCCTCCACTATACAGAATTGTGTAATTGCCTCTTCTTAGGATACCATCTCCTGTCCACCTAGCCTCTTGAATTGCATCAACTCCTATGCTCTATTTCTTCATCTTTTGTTTGAATCCATGTAGAGCTCCTGGTTTGTTCAAAGTTCCATGTACCAAGCAGCAAAGTATAAGTATTTTCTGTTTGCATTGTCATTTTCCTTGCGTTGTTATTTCATCAGTATCATCAGTCCAGCTGCTCCTGCCTTTGAGTTTTGAAACAGCATATTTTTCCCGTATGGGATTGTTTGACCCATGATTGATCCCCAATGTGGAGGACCAGGATTTGCAAAGGTTTACTCCTTTAGGGAATCTGGCTTCACCACACACCTAGAGCCCTCCTTGCCCTGTGTTGTGGGATATATCTGTGTCCCTTGGAGGCTTTTACTATCAACTTTACCTGTCTCTCAAGTGACACCATCTAATCTCTCTCTCTCTCTCTCTCTCTCTCTCTCTCTCTCTCTCTCTCTTCCAAGAGATGTAGCATTGCTTTGTCAAAAATAAGATGGAAAGCACAGATGATAGAGTCGCCTACTCATTGGCAGGCATAAATAGTGGGACCTCCTCTCTCCTTTAGAATGTACACAGCCAATCTTCTTCTGCATGGTTCCATCCCTCACAGCCATCCTTGGTAGATGCATTCAAATGGGCCTGCTGTGATGGATGAGGGAAGGGATGATGTAGATCAACATTTGAATCCTTCTGTACCAAAGTCCACATTGCCATCAGTGAAGTCAATTTCCAGTTCAGTGTTGAAATGTAAGAGATGTAACATTTCTTCATCAAAGTCCACACTGATGAGACATGTTCAAAAATGTCTTTCACAGACAAAGAATATTATATGAATGACACGATATAAACTGTGGCAGTTTGGAAGACACATGTGCCAAGATGCAACAATGAGCAATAACAACTCTGCATGACCCTTTATTCTTGCTGCTTCATTGTTGATTATTTACATACATTCAGAAGAGAAATTGCGGTGGTGTCGAATTGACCCTTTCCACTGTTGTAAGTATATTGAATGAAATGTCCAAGAAAATATGACTGTTTTTACATATCCTAAATATCATCATCAAGAGGATAATAAATTAGGAAGAGTCATATGTTTTCATGAATAAAATAAAAACGTGAATATAATCTTGAAGAAAAATGTATGACAGGAAATTTTGACCCATTTCTCCATTCTGGTGTTATAGAATGTTATATGGTAGAGAAAAAGGAGGAAAAAATCTCAAAGAAAGATTAAATGCTAATGCAGTAGATATATTATCATCTTAATTATAATTATCCATCTTTCAAGCTGTTTTTTTCTCTCTTCCTGAATCTTTACATCTATTGTTTGTAATTTTTTCCTTTTTTGTTATTTCACCTTAAAATGTTTCAAATGTATGTGTGTCAAATTTTTCCCTTACTTCTATATTAAGGGTTTGTTATTTAAAAAATTACAGTACTTATATTTCTGGAAGCTAATTTTGTCATTTCAAGTCATTGTTCAATATTCACATTACTTCTGTTGTTGTCAATTACTGTACTTTACTACCTGAGCAGAAAATTCATTTACTTGCTTCAGAGTTATATTTCCTATCTTAATGTTTACTCTCCGTTTGCCTTGGTTTTGTATATTCTCTGCCTACCCTCTCTCTCTCTCTCTCTCTCTCTCTCTCTCTCTCTCTCTTTCTCTCTCTCTCTCTCTGACATGATGTTGGAACAATAGTGAACTTTTAACTCGTGTCCATTTCTGAATATGCTATATGATAAATGGTAAATGTAATGTTATATATATTTGTGTATCCATTATGATTATTTCTATTGCACTTTCTGCAAGAAGATAAAATATCTAGGATCACCTCTATCTGACACTTTTTCTTAATGTAGCCTCTTTCGTAATGTCACGTGATTTTGTATAAATTGAAAACAGCATTTTATCTCATGGCTACTCCACCTTTGTTTCACTCTCCAAACATTATATTATCGTCCACTTTGTCAGATCTGTCAAACTTTTCTATATCAGTTAATGTTGTTTATATTTTCATGTTCATCTCATTTCTTCCTAAATTAATTTGTAGTGCTATAATGACTTCTCTTGTTTTTCTGCTTTCCAAAATCAGTCCTCTCCTAAATGCTGGTAAGTCATATCCATAGCTTTTAATCTCTCTTTAACAGTGCTCAGCAGAATTTTTGAAGCTTCAGATAATAATCCCAGAGTTCATTAATTTCAGTGTTCATTAGCATTTCCTTGCTTAGGTACCGTAATTGTCGTCTTTTCAAAATTCCTTGGGAAGGGCTGTACTATTATAGCTGATGTTGCACTATTAGTCTTCCACTTGTCTCAGACATCCATTAATAATTCTAAAGGAATGTTATCTGTTATAGTCATTTTATTGTTCTTGATCAAATTGTTTGAATAATCATGAAATTCTAATCTGGTAATTTATGCTTCTAAAAACTCATTTTGTGTACTTCCTTTACTGTGCTTATACACTGAAAAGCCAAAGAAAGTGGTACACTTGACTAATATTGTGTAGGTCCCCTGCAAGCACTCAGAAGTGCCGCAACACAATGTGGCATGGGCTCAACTAATGTTTGAGGGAATTTCTTGGGTGTATTGAAACCATGAACCCTGCAAGGCTGTCCATATACCTGTAAGAGTACGAGGGGTGGAGATCTCTTCTGAACAGCATGTTGCAAGGCATCCCGGATATGCTCAATAATCTTCATGTCTGGGGAGTTTGGTGGCCAATGGAAGTGTTTAAACTAAGAAGAGGGTTCCTGGAGCCACTTAGTAGCAATTCTGGACATGTGGGGTGTCGCATTGGAATTGCCCAAGTCAATCAGAATGCACAATGGACATGAATGGATGCAGCTGATCAGACAGAATGCTTACATATTTGGCACTCCCATATCACTCCAACTGCACATGCCATACTGCATTACAGATCCTCTACAAGTTGAACAGTCCCCTGCTGACATGCTGGGTCCATGGATTCATGACATTGTCTCCATAACCGTACACGTCCATCCACTCGATACAATTTGAAATGAGACTCGTCCGACCAGGCAACATGTTTTCCAGTCATCAACAGTCCAATGACGATGTTGATAGGCCCAGGCGAGGTGTAAAGCTTTGTGTCAGGCAGTCATTAAGGGTACACAAGTGGGCCTGCAGCTCAGAAAGCTCATATCAATGGTGTTTCATTGAATGGTTCACACACTGATATTTGTTGATCGCCCAGCACTGAAATCTGCAGCAATTTGCAGTAGGGTTGCACTTCTGTCATGTTGAATGATTATCTTCAGTTGTCATTGGTCATATTCTTGCAAGATCTTTTTCCAACCACAGCAGTGTCGGAGATTTGATGTTTTACTGGATTCCTGATATTCACGATACACTCGTGAAATGGTCTATGGGAAAATCCCCACTTCATCGCACCTCGGGGATGCTGTGTCCCATCGCTCATGCGCCGACTATAACACTATGTTCAGACTCACTTAAATCTTGATAACCTGCCATTGTAGCAGCAGTAACCATTCTAACAACTGCACCAGACACTTGTCTTATGTCATCGTTGCCAACCGCAGTGCCATATTGTGCCTGTTTACATATCTCTATATTTGAATACACAAGCCTATACCAGTTTCTTTGGTGCTTGTGTATAATGTGTAATACAATATGTGGTCAAAAATCCCTGGACACTTCCTGCTTTTCATTTCACTCTTACTTACCATGTAACTACCACAATGGCATTAGGTGCCTCCTTCTGTTCCTATTGTGAACCAAGTGGGGAAGCACAGTGGTTAAGAGGCTGGAACTGAATTCGGGTGAAGTGGGGTACAAACCCTTTACAGCTACATTGCTGCTGTATTTTCCTTACCTCCCTTGTTCCCTATTCTGAGATTATGTTCTGTCATTACTGAGATCAATGCCAATGGATCATTTAGCTCCAAACCTATTTCCTTCATTGTTACAATTAAGGCATTTAATATTCAGGAGATTTCTGATAGTAATTGATTGTCATCATATTTTTAGTGAATTTACCTGCTGTACAATTGACACTGTAATCATTTCAAAGGTATTCATTAGGGTTTAGGACAGGCTTCTGAAACAACCAGTACAGCAGATCCATCTGGTTTTAATTATGATACAGTGATCATTTCTTTGTTTAGTATCCCCGCCAGCAGGCATTGAGATCGAGGCACATGAGATGTTGTGGGTTGCGCAGCGGGATAGTGCGGAAACTTGCTGTGGAGGGTGCCTGTGATGCATGGCATGGTATGCTGGCTGAGGTGTTTACCTGCGGGCAGCAGTAGGTCATGCAAGCGAGCGCTTACATGGAGTTCAACCTCTGCAGACCTTGCCTTGTGCTTTGTGCCATGTGTGGTTGCTGAGTACTTACCTGTTAGCTGTCCGCACCAACCACATGTGAGTCATTCCTCTGCCCATCTCTATGTAGGTGTGGACTCGCACAGCAGGTTTGTGCTCCTTTCTTCTGTTACCCAGTTAGTTTTGAGTCATTGTTGGCCCGTGAAGCATCCATGCCAAACTTGAAATGTAGTGACGTTGTCTCGCCTATGCAGACACTAAAGTGGCGATGAAGGACATTCTTATGTGTGAGATGCCCCTATATTTTCCTTTCGCCTTTTCCTAGTGTTAACGTGGACCACCATGAACCCAGCTTTTCTGTAATGCTGGCAAGAGCAGTTGCATCTACAGAAAGAGCAGCAACAGCTGCTACAGCAGCAGGAGTATGTTCAGTCACTGATGAAGCAGAATGCAGACTTCCTTTGCGCCCTTGCCTCCCTGGTGGGGGCCAGGCATCAGCTGTGCAGTTTTCTTCACCAACCCCAACGTTGTTTGCCAGTTTTGCTTAACTGATGGAACGGTGGGAGAAAATACCTGTGCTGTCCTTGATGCATTGCCGAGTAAGGTATATTGTCAATCCAGTTGATAAGGCTGGCTTGTTGTTGTCCAAAATTTGAAGCCTTTCACAGACCCCTACAAACTCCCCTGTCATGGACTTTGTTGGTTGCTCGTACATTATTTTAGACATCAAACCCATGTGGTGGCAGCACAGTTGCAGTTAACCAGCATCACTAGTGCCCTGGCCAGTCGTATGTGATCTGGATTGCCAATCTTCAAGGGCTGTCATCCAAGGGTCATTTTGAATGTCCTGATGTGTTATCTTTTACACATACTTGCTAATTTGTGAGGTCATTGTCTAGTCCACTCCTGGTGCCGAGGTTCACACTAGGGCGTTTACATTGTCCAACCCTTCCATAGCTGATTTTACTCAGATTGTGGAATTGCACGAGCTTATGGCAGTGGCAAGGAATGTCCTTTCTCATAATTGGCAGGTGGTGCAATTAGGTGTGCATGATAAACAGATCATGTTGTCCCACAGGCTATCCTGGGCGGCCTTGTCTCCTGCCAAGTTTCTGCTTGTTGCCAATGTTGGTCATTCTAATGCAGTGGCATCACGGCATAATGACATGTGTCACTTGGGTTCTTAGGACATCCTCAGTTCAGAGTGGCTGACAGGAGTGGTGATGACTGCTGGCATCGTGTGTGTGGTGAAAGTAGAGCTGGGTGAAAGTAGAGCTCAGAATTTTCAACATCTTTCTTAGAACTGATTGGTGTTCTGGTTTGGAGCCATGTGGAGGATCTCAACCAAAGGCTCCATCGATTCTGTGATGGTTTTGGCTACAGACCTCTAGACCTTCATTATTGGGTAAAGAATTGCAGCACTCTCCTGTAGAGGTGTGCACTACACAAAGGAAGCAGCTACTTGGGCAGCAGAGTAATTGCGGGGTGCACTTGGTGTTTATTTTAGACTAGGCGGTAGTTTGAGAGCCTCTGACCAATACTCACCAGGCAATATACAGAGAGCAAAATCAGATTCTGTGCAAAGTGAGGACACTTCGACTGCCAACATTTTAACAATAAATTGTCCAAGAATTTGTACTAAAGTTTCTGAACTTGTTGCCCTCCAGGAAAGTTGTTGCATCCATATTATTCTTGGAACAGAGAGCTGGTTGAAATCCAAAGTAGAAAGCTCTGAAATGCTTAGCAAGGCATAGAACGTATACTGAAAAGACAGATTAGACTCCATAGGAAGGTGAGTGTTCATTGCCATCTACAAAAATGTTGCATCTGTAGAGGTTGAAGGTGAGCCTGACTGTGCAGTTATGTGGACACAAGTAGCAGGTCTAGGTGAATTTGAGTTAATTATAAGATGTTTTTATCTGCTATCTGATTCGCCCATAACAACTATAAAATCATTCAAGGAAAGTCTATGGGCAGCAGTGCAGAAATACCCAAATAATGCAGTATTGGTTGGAAGCGACTTTAATGTACCGAGTATAGACTGTGCCATCCATGAATTCACTGCAGCTGGTACAGACAGACAGTCCTGTGAAATACTTTTTAACACTATTCCAAAAACTATCTTGAACAACTAGTTCAACAGCCTACCTGCAGATCTTGTAGCTACAAACAGGTCCGACCTTATCAACAGTCTCAGTATACAGACTGGCATTAGTGATCATGATGTCATCATAGTGATGATAGTTACTAATGGTGATAAAATTAATCAAGAAGGCTAGGAGAGTATTTATGGTAGAAAAAGCAGTTAAGCATGTTTTTAACACCCCACTTAGACAATGAAAGGACATAATTTAGTTCCAGTATGATGGATGTACAGGAATTACTCACAAAGTTTAAACTGATTGTTAATCACACTCTGCAGAAGTATGTGCTATGTAAGTGGGTCAAGGATGGAACAGACCCTCTGTGGTTTTAATAATCAGATTTGAAAAATGCTGGGGAAACAGAGATCGTTGCACTCTCAGTTAAAAAAAGAATGCACAAACATCAACATGCAAAAGTAAGTAGAAATTCGTGTGTCCTTAAGAATATCTGTGTGCAAAGCATACAACTTCCACCAGCATACCTTGGGAAAAGATCTTGCCAAAAACCCAATAATTCTGGTTGTACGTAAAATCACTAAGAGAGTCAGAGGCTAAATTTCATGTGTAAGAAATCATTCACGCAGGAAGATTGCACAGACTTCTGCATGGAGGACATAGAAATAGTGATCCTTGACATAAAGAAGCAACTGAAAAAGTTAGAAACAAATAATTGGCCAGGTCCAGATGGAATCCCAGTTCAGTTTTACAGAGAGTACTTTATGGTATTGGCCCCCTTACTCAGCTTGCATTTATCATGAATCTCTTGCCCAGGGCAAAGTCCCATAAGCAGCTGGAAGAAACCATCGGTGACTCCCACAGAGCACATGCAGCAGGATGCCCAGATGCTTTTGGCTGCAAGGTATATATCTTAGAATAATAATTGGTAGAAATTAAGAATAGAAAGAATAAGTACAAATTGTTCATGGCAGCAAATTACTGGATATTTTTTTCATTACTTCTTATTACCTGTTAACTTTAATCATGCTTGCAACACGAAACCCCCCACCCCTGCACCATTTCCACTTTTATGTATATATAACATTATTTTTTAATTTCATCTTTCTTTTATTTTTATTTATTTATTGATCCTTTTTTTCACAGGAACCTAATGCTAATAGTGTTGCATGGAATACTCATTGTGAAGCAATGCTTTGTTTTTCTGGCAACAATGTTCTCAGTATAAAGGTTGACATGTTTCCTGTTCATCAGCAGAAATTACAGGTAAGCTCATTAAATCAAATCTTCACTAAGAACTCATGTTACCATCTTTTGTCACAGTTTACTGTTATCACTTGTAGTCCATTTCTCTGTTGTTGTAGAAGTTCTATCTTATTGCTGTATCCTGACTGCCTTGTCAGAGAGCAAAATTATCACTGCTATATTCATAAATATCAAAGAAGCATATGACAGTTTAAAAATAGATATTTTTTTGTAAATAAAAACGCCTCTCTTGTTGTATTGTGTTTTATTTGCCCAGGTGCATTTCACCTTTTTTCACTTTTGGGCATCATCAGTGGGCTCTATAATGATACAGTTATGATACACTTTTGTTTTGAGGTGTATTATTTGCAGATTATAAAATAGTTCATTGCTCGCTTTTTATGTAAATAAGTGATTACTATGGTTCTTCGTGTTTTTAGTTTGCATCGGTATTTCCTATCATTTGGTCACACGAAGGTTACACTACCACTTTTATTTACAAAACATAAGCATGCTTTTTGTTTTTCAAACATTTTTCTTCCCACTTTTAATTTTGTTTGCACCTGTTGTTTTGATCCGAGTATATACATAACAGTAATATCGACGTAACTACTTTGAGTTCACTGTGTATTTCATACTGTTTGATTTGTTTACATACATGTACATGTTGCCAATCTGAAAACTAACATCTATTCATTTCTGTAAGTTTATACGTGTGTGTGTGTGTGTGTGTGTGTGTGTGTGTGTGTGTGTGTGTTAGAGAGAGAGAGAGAGAGAGAGAGAGAGAGAGAGAGAGTATACATGCATGCAATTTTTTATTTATTTATTATTCCCCCCCCCCCCCCCCCCCCCCCCCCTTCTCCCTTGATTTGAGTTGGGGTTTAAATGTTTTGTGGAGAGGTTCATGGATGGGTGAGTAAAAAGGGGATTGGGATGTATCATTATTATTATTATTATTATTATAATCATCACCATTATGATAATAGTCCTCTGTTGTAGTGTTACTTTATTATTTTATCTGTTAGTGTAAACAATGAGTTGTTTGGTTTATCTACTTGACCATTCAACAGGGTTTTATTTTCTGCTTTGGTTTTGTGTATGTGGTAATTTTCTTGTAGGGTTAGGAGGTGTTTTTTATTGTGGATTCTACTTATTTTCACATCTTCTTCTCTACTGGTTGGTTTGTGATTGTGTTCTCTTAGTTGTTCTGCAAATGCGGAGTGGTTTGTCCCATACTTTTGGGCTCTCATGTGTTCTTTGTATCTGACATCAAACATTCTGCCTCTTTGTCCTATGTACCTGTCATCACAGGTGTTACACTGTAATTGATATGTACCTGCTTTCTGGTATATATCTCTGTTTTTTGTCAGATTTGGAGTGTATTTTTGGATAGAATTGTCTAATGTGTATGCTATGTTTCTTACCTGTCATTTGAAAATGTTGGCGATTATGAGTTTGTTTTTGTTTGTCATTGTGTACCATCTTGTGTTTTCAATTATGTTTTCCTGATTATTTTGTTTAGTTGTTATGGTACTGAGTGATTGTGATTGTGTTTGGTTCTGTTGTGATGTTGTCAATGGTTTTGTGTTTTGTGCTTTCTGCTTTTAGTTTACTTTTAATTTTGTTGTAGAGCTTTGTGACCATGTTACTATTGTACTCATTGTTTTGGGCTATCTGCATTATTATGTCCAGTTCTCTTTGGTAGTTTCCTTTATTGAGTGGGACTGTGTTGGGGCTATGGAGCACATGTCAAAGTACTGCTTGCTTTTGCGAGTGTGGGTGGTTTGAGGATTAGTGGATGATAATTTCAGTTACTATGCATTTACAGTAAATTTGAAACATGCACTTTTTGTTTTGGTTTTTGATTGTTATATCAAGACAGTTAATTTTGTTATTCTGTTCTCTTTCCATGTGAATTTTACGTTTTTACGTACCTTGTTGATTTCAGTGTGTTATTTTCAGTTTTTGTTTGTGGTTCATTTATTAAGCAAAGAATGTCATCCATATACTTGAACCAGTGAGTATGTTGTATTCTTTTGCTACCTTTTTTGAAAATGATCTGTTCAATGTGGTTCATAAAAATATTTGTTGAGGATCCTGACACTGGGGATCCCATTGGTAATCTTTCTTCTTGTAAATAAAATTCATTATCGAATAGCAAGTACTTTTATTCTGTTATGAGCTTTATTAATGTGAGTATTTCCTTCATTTGCTAATCAGAAAGTTGACTAAATGTTTTAAAATTTTGTCTATAATTTCTATTGTTTCTGGTACTGGTATGTTGGAATACATGCATTCTATATCAAATGAGAGGGGTGTTGCTGTTTCTGGGATATTTATATCTTTCATTTGTCATATTAGCTGTGTAGTGTATTTAATGGTTCTGTCTCCTCATACTTTGAAATTTACAGATGGTAATTTTAACATGTATCCTACAAGCTTGCAAGTGGGGGATTTTCTGAAGTGCTGTATTGGTCTCACAGGAAGATTTGGTTTGTGGATCTTTGATTCGCTTCAGAAAACAGGTGCAGTGGGATTAATCTGTGTCAGTTTTCTTTTATCTGTGTTATCCAGTGTGATGTCTATATTTTTCAGAGTGTGGTTTTTACTTTTGTCTGGAATCTGTTTCTTGGATCTGATTTTAATATTGTAATGTTGTTATGTGAAATGAATTCTTGTGTTTTTTCAATGTCTTGTCCTTTGAAATGATGACATTCTGATTTTGAAGTTTTTTTCCATGTTTTAGCTTCTGGATTTGTCTTGTTTTTTATTTGTTGTGGTTTCATATTGGTTATTATAGTATGGATTTATTTTTTTACTAATTCTCTAGTTAATCCGATGCTGACACTGATTTTTTTCTCTCCTATCTTCCCTTGTCAGTACAGAACTGGACATAATAGTGCAGATAGCCCTAAACAATTGGTATAATAGCAACAGAGTCACAAAGCCAAACAACAAAATTAAAAGTAAAATTAAAGCAGAAAGCACAAAACCATTGACAACATCACAGCAGAACCAACCACAATCACAGTCACTCAGTACCATAACAACTACTCAAAATATTCAAGAAAACATAAGAGAAAACACAAGATCGTACATAATGACATACAAACACAAACTCACATATAAAATCACCAACATTTTAAAATGACAGGGAAGAAATATCACACACAACAGACAATTATATCCCGAAATACACTCCAAAACTGACAAAAAACGAGATATATAGCAGAAAGCAGCTATACATCAATTACAGTGTAACACTTGTGATGGCAGATTTTATCATAATAATAATATACACAGTGAACTTAAAGTAGTTATGTCAGTATTAGTGTTATGTATATACTAGTGACAGAATACTGATAATGCATCAAAACAACATGTGCAAACAAAATGAAAAGTGGGAGAAAAACATTTGAAGCACAAAAAACATGCTTATGTTTTGTAAACAGAGTGGCAGTACGACCACCATGTGACTAGATGAGAGGAAACACCGCTGCCAACTAAAAACAGGAAGAGCCATAAGTAATCACTTATTTACATAAAAAGCAAGCAGTGAACTGTTTTATAATCTATGAATAATACTTATCAAAACAAAAGTGTATCGTAACTGTATCATTATAGATCCCACTGATGATGCCTTAAGGTGAAACGCATCTGGGAAAATAAAACACAGTGCAGCAAGAGAAGGCATTTCCATTTACAAAACAAATATTTCTGTGCTTGCTGTGGAGGATGGCCACACAAACAAATTTGTTATAGGTATTTTTCTCCACAAACCAAGAAATCTTAAATGTCCAAGAAAGAAGCTGCTTACGGAATAGCTTGTCTAATTTAGGAACTGAAAGTTTTCACCATACTCCAGAGAATAATGATGGGCACCTATTGTCTCAATGGCTTTTACCTCACTCCTTGAAGTACACTTTAAAAAGCCTTAATTTGACTTAAACCAAAAAATTATAGAGGGATATCACTATTAAATACAGTGTATGAGATCTATGCTAGAATAATAACTGAAAGACTAAAACCCATAATGGAGTGCCTGCTGTCAGAAGAACAAAATGGATTCAGAAAGAGCTGAAGCTGCATAGACAACATATATATGCTACAGCAAATTATAGAAAAAACATAAGGAATTCAATAAAGAAGCACACATCCTTTTTGTCGATTATGTAAAGGCTTTTAATCAAGTAAATAGACAGCTATTGTGGGAAATTTTAATAAGAAGAGGTATATCAATACACATTGTACACATAGTTCAAAAGATTTTTGCTAATACAAGAATCCAAATAATTGGGGATAATGAAGAAACAACAAAGGTTATTAATTTAGGAGTTCGACAAGGTAGCAGCCTCTCTCCACTGCTTTTTAATATATACATTGACAACATTATATGGCTATGGAGAATGAAACTGAAGAACTATACATATAACTTCAAGTAAAAAGATTTCATTATGACTTTGTTGTTCGCAGATGACCAAGCGTTAATTTCGACTAATGAAGATGGACTGCAGAGAGCTGCCTATGAACTATACCAAACATGCCTGACATGTAATATGTCAGTATCAATACAAAAAACAAAAGCCATAGCATTCTGTGGAAAAAATCCAGTAAGAACAAAAAAAAAAAAAAAGTTATTGGCAACAAGATTTATAGAGCAAGTAGATAGATTCATATTTCTAGGAACCATGCTGTCATACAGGAGAGACTAGATCAAAAAGATCAATTTGAGAAATTTATCTACTTAAATGGCACTATCAGAAGAGCCCCACAATGTAAAGTAAGAAGAGAAACATATCTAAAATTTTATAAAGTTGTGCCAGTACCAACATTAGTATATGGTAGTGAATCTTGGGTAATGAAAGAGAAAGATAAAATAAGATTACAAGCCAATGAAATGAAATTCCTCAGTTACATAGCAGGATACACCAAGCTAGACTACAAAAGAAATACAGATGTCAGGAAGGAAATAAACATTTTTGATATAAACTGTAAGGTTGATGAATACCAACAAAAATGGATATACCATCTGTTACGAATGGACAAATCAAGATTACCACTACATTTTTGGCGATATACTCCACAAGGTAAAAGATGCATTGGAAGACCTTCAAAACCATGGAAGGCTGAGATGTAGCTGCAACAGGCTAAGGGAAAGCTTAATGCATGACAGAAGAAGAAGTAGAAGAAGAAGACTGGAATATTACTGTGTAACCTTCCACCTATGGACGAAAGTTTTCTGAGCAAGTTAGGCAAACTTCTTTTCTTCTTGAGAGTGCATAGGTACCCTTTAAATCTCCTTTTAATAAAGTCTGTGAGGCGTCGTTACTAGAGACTGGATTATATGCATCTGCATGTTGCATATGCATTTGCATATGTGGCTCCTTTTCTCCAGCTATTGCACGTTTTAACTAGAAACTAGGGACGATGCATATTTTCATTCTGTGCTTACAATATTTAAAAAATTTAAATGGGCAGTCTCTAGCTCGATCTAGTTTTGACATCTCACAGATTGACTGTGATCTAGAACTGCGGCCAATTGCTGAGAGGCCACTGCCTAGCGAAATCATTACAGAAGAGGAACAGGAACAGACAGACAGACAGAGTCAATGGTCCTGCACCCATGCCCCAAGTTAATCCCCTCCGCTGCCATACCGTAGGCATTGGCAACAATTAAATAAACTATGCAAGCTTTTAGTCACATGCCCATTGTTTCAGTTTAGCTTTCTTTTTACTTGTACACATTTGAACATGTTTACAACTTGTAGTTTGTAACATTTTGTGCGCGATGCCATTCGAAGAAAGAAATGTTGTTTTGTGGACAGCTGGCCATCCTGGAACATTTACACATGACAGAATTGTTTTATATTGTTGAGTTTGCGAGAAATACGTTTCGTGCAAAAAAAAGGTTTGAAATAGACCGGCATGTCGAGACGAGTCTTCATGCAGAAGAAAGGACCATGACAATAACTTCTGACAACAGCAAGTTGTAGTAGTAGGGATATGTCCAAAGGTAACCAAAAATGTCGGTTTAACATGGATCTGTTTGAAGCATTCATTGCAAGTAATATTCCTCTTCACAAACTTACAAACCCTATCCTCGAAGGCTTGCTGCACAAATATTACTTAAATCAAAATATACCAGATGAATCAACATTGCGTAAAAGCTACATACCGACAATTTACATAAATGTTCTGGAAGAAATACGAAATGAACCCAAGGATAGCACTATCAGGATTTCAGTTGATGAATCTACAGACAGTTGCAAACTTTATTGTTGGTTCTTTAAAAGAAGAGCCTCCTTCTTCCTATTTTGCAACATGCAAAGAACTTGAAAATGTAAATCATTCTACGATCACCAGATTTGTGAATGAGGGTATTTTAAAAATATTTCCAGAATCTTCTGCAGATGAAAGGGTGTTTGTGTTTATTTCAGATGCTACTCCCTATATGATCAAAGTGGGAAAAGTCCTCAGAGTATTTTATCCCAATTTGATCAACATGACATGCTTTGCTCATGGAGTACATCGCCTTGCTGAACACATTTGTGAATGTAAATAAACTGATTTCATCCACAAAGAAAGTGTGTCTAAAGGCTCCTGCTCGCATAAAGACCTACAAAGAAAAACTACCAAATGTGCCTTTACCTTCCGAACGTGGTTCAAAGCTGTGTTGTTTTACAGTGAACATTTCAAGTCCATTAGAGGGGGTAGTAAATGACTTCGATAGTGCAGAGGCTTTGGCAGTTTGCCAGTGCAAGGGATCTTTTAATGATTATGATATTAAAAAAGACATTGCTGTGATTAGCACTCATTTTTCCCATGTATCTGCAAGTATTAAGAAGCTTGAAACTCAAGATTTGGCGTTGAATGAATTTATTCAATTAATGAAGAAAATTATTCTTGTGAACTCCTCGTTGCCAGAGGTATTCCCAAGAAAACTGAAAGAAAAATTTGAAAACACTTTAAACAATAATCCAGGCTTTGAACCCCTGTGCCAGATTGATAGTTTTATTAATGGGACAGGTGAACTTTTACCAGAAACAAAAAGTGCCAACATAGCACTCAAATTCAAATACTGCCCATTTACCATAGTTTATGTAGAATAGTCCTTTTCTACTTATAAAATTATTTTGAGTGATCAAAGACTCAATCTTATTACCAAACATTTGGAACAATATTTGGTCGTTTATAGTAGAAAAATGTGAAGTAAATTGTAAATGATGCTTTGGTCCAATAGCATTAATTAAAAGTTAATGCTGTTTGAAAAATTCATGATTGTGTGTTGTTTTTTAAATAAAATATTATGGAGTTTTTGAGCATGCCCCTCTGCATGCGATATATCTCGAAGTTGGTCTTGTACATATCGATGTTTTTGCCCGACTCCCTTGCATCGCATCTCTTTGTTACTGACAACAATGCTCACCATTTTGCAAATTTTTAGAAAAAATCCCAGAAAGGCCCCGGTCCTATTGCGTACCAGACAGTATTCAGAAAATGAGAACAGCGTTCTAAATTTATGGATTTTTCACGTAATTGATATGCACAGGTTTGACTTTGAGATATAATGCACACAGTAACTACCATGTTTTTTTTATTATTTAATCTTGCATATTTCAACACTTTTTATGCATATTTTAAGGTTTTTATGATGCATATAATCCAGTCTCTAGTCATTACGAATGAAGAGGCAGACAAATTTTTACTTAAAAATGTCACTCATATATCCCTTTGCACTCCAAATTGCGGGTATCCTAACTTAGTTACCAGCCTGTTCTTCACCATGCCAGTTTACAGCACCACTCCTGTCCTCCCCCACTCTAGTGATTACTTATAGAACATTGAGTCACCTGCCGTTTTGTGTTGTGGTCAACTTTTCCACTGTTTATGTTTGGCAGTTTAACTGACTGAAATTGATTTAGAATTTTATTTTTAATATTATTTTGAATTCCTTTGGAGAAACAAGCATTTTCAAATATATAAATTGATTTCTTTTCAGGGCTTTGTTGTTGGTCTTTGTGGATCCAAAGTATTTTGCCTCCACATTTCTACAATGTCAACAGTTGAAGTGCCTTTGTCTGCTCCTATGTATCAGTATCTTGAGAAAAAGCTTTACTAGTAAGTTACATTTTTTGACTGATTTTCAAAGTAATGGATGTGTAATAACTGTATAATTTCTGAGGCTCTTCAGTTTCTCCCAGTGTACATGATGGGATTTAATTCATGGGTGTGCAGCATTGTCTCAGTGCCCAATGGGCACTGCCTGTAGATAGTGTCGGAAGTTCCATGCGGCTTTTCGCGGATGATGCTGTAGTATACAGAAAAGTTGCAGCATTAGAAAATTGCAGTGAAACGCAGGGAGATCTGCAGCGGATAGGCTCTTGGTGCAGGGAGTGGCAACTGACCCTTAACATAGACAAATGTAATGTATTACGAATACATAGAAAGAAGGATCCTTTATTGTATGGTTGTATGATAGCGGAACAAACACTGGTAGCAGTTTCTTCTGTAAAATATCTGGGAGTATGCGTGCGGAACAATTTGAAGTGGAATGATCATATAAAATTAATTGTTGGTAAGACGGGTGCCAGGTTGAGATTCATTGGGAGAGTCCTTAGAAAATGTAGTCCATCAACAAAGGAGGTGGCTTACAAAACACTCGTTCGACCTATACTTGAACGTTGCTCATCAGTGTGGGATCTATACCAGGTCGGGTTGACAGAGGAGATAGAGAAGATCCAAAGAAGAGCGGCACGTTTCGTCACAGGGTTATTTGGTAAGCGTGATAGCGTTACGGAGATGTTTAGCAAACTCAAGTGGCAGACTCTGCAAGAGAGGCGCTCTGCATTGCGGTGTAGCTTTCTGTCCAGGTTTCGAGAGGGTGTGTTTCTGGATGAGGTCTCGAATCTATTGCTTCCCCCTACTTATACCTCCTGAGGAGATCACGAATGTAAAATTAGAGAGATTCGAGCGCGCACGGATGCTTTCCGGCAGTCGTTCTTCCTGCGAACCATACGCGACTGGAACAGGAAAAGGAGGTAATGACAATGGCACGTAAAGTGCCCTCTGCCACACACCGTTGGGTGACTTGCAGAGTATAAATGTATATGTAGATGTAGATATAGACACGGAGGTCTGGCCCACATCTGTTAATTCATTTCATTTATAATCTTTATCCCACAGATGGAGGTAAAGAAACAAAATTTATTCCCTGTTAACAGAACTCTCAGAACACCCAATAGAGACTTGAACTTTTATAGGTCTACATGTATACACAATCTACAATTCACTGTGAAATGCGTGTCATAGAGTATTTACCATTTTACCACTTGAGGATTTCTGCCCATTGCATTTGTGTATGGAATACAGGTAGAATGACTGCTCCTATGCCTCCGTGCACACTGTAATTTGTCTAATCAAGTCTTCACAGCCCCTATGGAAGTATAACATAGGGGCATCAAGTATACTCCTAGATTCTTCACTATACTGGTTCCTGAAACTGTGTAAGTGGGCTTTCATGGGATGATTGGCATCTGTATACAACAGATTGCCAATTCACATTATCCAACATTTCTGTGTTGCTCTCCTATGAGTTAAACAATCGTGTGAGCGTTAGTGTGGCCCTTCTTTTTATACATTCGGTATCCCCTGTTACACATACTTGAGCAATATTGTAAGGTGGGATGCACAAGTGATTTGTATAAGTTTTCTTTGTAGACTGCATTTTTCCATTATCCTGTCAGTAAACCAAAGTTTGCCACCCACGTTATCTGCATCTAAGCCTATGTAATAATTTTGTATCTCTACAAATTGTTACACCCAGGTATTTGTGTGAGTTGGCTGATTCCATTATGGACTCCTATATATTGTAGTCATAGGATACTATATTTTTGTGTTTTGTGATGTGCACAGTTTTATATTTCTGATCATTTAAAATAAGTTGCCAATCTGCACCAGAGTGAAATCCTATAAACATGTGAAAGGAAATTTGTGTAGCTTTCTTCAGAAAGTATTAAATTTTAGCTAACTGCATCATCTCTGAGAAGCCTGAGGTTACTATTATAATTGTCTGCAAGGTTGTTCATACACAGCATGTACAGCAATGACCCAACATATTTCCCTGGGGCACATCTGAGTAATTACTAGTATGTCTATCATCATCTACATCTACGATGACATACTACATCCTCCATAGCAAGAAATCCTTAGTCCAGTCAGAAATTATTTCAATACCCCATATCATATCACTTAGTATTGGTGTAGCATTGAATGAGTCAAATGCTTGGCTGAAGTAAAGACATACTGCATATAAATGTTTTTGCCATGGGAGAGGTCATTCTGTTTCAGATACCTCATTATGTTCAAGTGCAGAATATGCCCTGAGCTGCTACTGCAAATGGATGTTAATGAAATAGGACAGTAGTTTTTCGGATTGCTTCTGCTGTCCTTCTTGTAGACTTGTTTACCTGTGCATTTTCAACCACTGTTCACATTTTTTTGTTCAAGGAATGTATGGTATATGTGTAAAATTTAAAAATGTAAGGAAAATAGTTACAATTAGGAATATAAGTTAGCTACACTAAAAAAAGAAAAGAAATGCCAATAAAAATTGAGATATGTAGTCAAGTAGGAATAAGTGCCAAAAATTGTCAACAAAGATTACACTTCTTAAAATTAAAATAATATTTTCATGTGCATGTGTAAAGGAGCTCATTCATCCTAAAAGCTTAAGATTTTTTGTCAGTTTTTATACATTTATGTCAACTTGATTGTCATTGTGACTCCCACACCCTATTACTAAAATAGGCATTTATCATTCATTCTGAATCATTGTATGTATAGATAAGCATCAGAAGGATTTCATTCTTTTTATTATTGGCAGTGACGCTTACCACGTGGCATGCCTGGGAGTTACTGACACAGATTGGGAAGCGCTTGGTCATGCTGCTTTAGAAGGTCTGGATCTTGATGTTGCAAAACATGCATTTGTGCGGAAAAAAGATTTGAAATATCTTGAGCTAATAAGTGACATACAGGTAACCATGAAACTACTCCGCTATTAATAACAGTTTTTCTATTATTACTACTTCTGATGATACTAATAATAGTAATAGTAATAATAAAAATGCAAATATGTCACTTATCCAAATGTGCCGTACGTCATGCAAATGCACATTGTAAAATATGGGAAGAGTAGTATGTTCTAACTATATAGATATTTTTGGTAGGTAATAACTGTAAATTGAATCATTTTTCAACGCGTAGAAAAGTTTATGTGTCACCACTAAAACCTGCATTAAGAAGCATTTACATAGTCACAGTGTGCTGAATTGAACTGTCAGATAATGATACAGGAATAGTTGCGGGAAGTCTTATTCTCTTGGCAAAGAAAGTTTCTTATGTTTGAAATAAAAGAATGTAAAAAGAAACCAGACATTGTAGAAATCTGGAAGGGGCAATTTAACAGACCTACATTGCTGATGCAATTGCTCGACCAAAAATTGAAGAATGTGACTAGTGGAATGAAACATACAATGGAATGAGTTCTTCTCAGATACAGTATATCAAAAAGTTAAAGAATAATAGGTGATTTTGATCCAAAGCCAGGTGACTTATTGGATAAGTGCTGAAATGGCCAGGGGTGGGTGGTTACTACAGTGAATGGTGGAACTGAGTTGCTAGCATCAGGAAACAAGCAGCACACAGTCCTGGGTGGTGTGACAGTGGGGTGGTGAATGAAAGGCTGGGAAGCATCCCCTGTGTAAACATGGACACATTGTTATAAGATTCATTTATTACTTAATACACTACAATAGGCCACAGTATTGGTCTCAGTGTGAACAGCAGGGTGGCAGCTAGCAAAGGCACAATCCAGACTTCGCCATGACAACAATCCAAACAAGATACCAAGCAAAGAAACAAATGAGTTTCACACTGTTTACAAAAAGCATGGAAAACAAAAAGAAAGAATAATAAGAAAATCCTACAGAGGAGGTGATTTGTTGATCCGTGTAGACTTGTAGACTGTCAGAGGCCCCTCGTGTTACTTATGGCTGGCAGACTGTGTTACCCTCAGATTAGAAACTAAAAGTATTTCTACAGGCTTTTCCCATCCTTGCTTTGCTAAAGCATAGGTTTCTAAGTAACAAAAGAACCAAGGCTTGGATGTGAAGCAATCAGGTCACACATAACGCAGCAGCTCTGCCTTCCTGCAATGTCATTGCTATTACACTTCTGCTTGCTGTAGCATGTAGTAACCATCTTGATCCCATGGAGACAGTATCTGCCATATCAGCAGGTAGCCACTGATGTAACTGCGTCTGGTTGGCTCTGGTCTAACCTGCTTGCACAATCTCTTACATTCTCTGTGTCAGCGTTGTTATTTTATTCAGTCATGCCAAAAATTAGTGGTAACTCTAAAGTATGACAACGAATACCAGCAATCCCTGTCCATTACTTCATATTATTAAGCCACTTCTTGATATCAGTGTTTTAAAAATATCTGTAATACAAGAAGATATTTTAAGAACAACATAAATAATGCTTTGAGGATAGACAACTACTTGATGCATGGAAGCAGTGTTGAATAGCAGTTAAGTCCACAAACAAGGTGCATTTACTTGTGAGAAAAACACAAACACGCATGCACAAATGTGCTTCTCATGTGCACCCCCCCTCCCCCCCCCCACCCCCCCATCCCCCCACCCCCCGGTAAATACTACTGGGGGATGTTATTTTTAGCTCACTTTTAACATTGAGTATTTTAAAATGAACATATAACTTGAGTTGTTTTTAATATCTATGTTAAGTTCCTAGATTTTGTAAAGGTGATTTACATGCAAAACCAATGAAGACTAGCCCTGGCTTAGTCATTAAATTGAGATATGTTTCACAATACTCCTCACAGCATTGCAAGCTATCTGTAAGTACACAATCCAACCAAAGTCCAGTTCTCGCAGTATCAGAGTCCACCCAGTTAGTAACATAGCCTGAATAGGAAACACCTTTAAGCCAAGACCATAGCGAGAACCAAACCAATAGACCGACTAATGCACACTTCCTCTGCATAAACACTGTGATAAAGTTTCAATTGGATCAGACTGGCCCTGTGCTGGCTTATATGCAGGATTCTCATGAGAGGGCATGTCAAAGACTGCTGCGCCCAACACTGGATGCAATGGGCAGTCCAGAGTGTTAAGTGTTGCTTAGTGTCAAAGATGGCGAACAACAATTGATGGTCCATGAAAGGATGAAATTTATGTCCATAAAGGAATAATTTAAATTTCTAGACTGTGCATATGGTAGTAAGGACTTCGTGTTCTATTTGAAATTTGAGTTGCTGGGATGTGTATAAGATCTTAGAAACATATGAAATAGGAACACCAACACTGTGAGAGAATTTATAAGTCAGTATTACCAGTGTGAGACCAGGGGTGTACGTTGTCGCAGTGGCTGGTTAAGGCAATCTTTCAAAGCCTGAAAAGGTTGTTGAGAGTGAGATGACCACTCACAATGCACACTTTCGCATTGTATCTGGTAAGAGAGTTCATAACGAAGTGGCCATAATAATTGGTCTTATCCACATTTGTGGATGGCTGCATGCTGTTGGTTACCATGACATAATCTTCCATTCATTCGAGCCTAGGATGGTTGCATGAAAGAACACTTGCACAGTTTGTATTTGATTTCTTTTGCTGCCAGCCTCTGAAACAAGAGGTCAAGGTTGTGACAGTTGTCCTTGGGAGTCATACCTGTAACCGAGATATTAGTGAGGTACGCAGCACAGTTTGACATATCTAGTAGTAATTAATCATCAAAAATGCTGGCATATGACAGAGACTGATGAGATTCTGAAAGGTAACCAATTAAAATGGTAGATGCCTTACGGTTGAGCATTAGGTAAACTTGTGATGCTGGAACCTACAGAATTTGAAAATATACCTCTGGGAAGGTATTTTACTGTATCAAGTGCTGTATAGCCTCATTTTTTCAAAGAGCTCATATGGAGTTGATAAGTTTCAACTTCAACTTGTGCATACATACTGTTATCAGTTTAGTGACCTACTTGAGTATGGGGTACAGGTGTTAAAATGAACTACTATGTCATAAAAAAAAATTAATTAACTTGATCTTTGACTTTTTTGCCTAGATGCGTACATATTAAAATTTTTTACCTGTCTAAGATAAAAATCTGTGAAAAAGCTTTGACTGTAGATGATTACGTTTTCTTCGTGGCTTCTGTAATGAGGGAATGGGTTAGGTAGAGGATGAGTTGGTGGTCGGAGGTTTCCGTTTCTCTGGTTCTCCGAGAGTACCAGGCAAAGGCAGAGAAAACTGCTACAACTCGCAATGAAGATTCCGTCTCCCTTGGCAGCTAAAGTACTCACAGCCGCCGTAAAAATTTCTGGAAACGCTTTCAGAATGAGAAGGTTGAACAAGAGTGGCAGTGTGCTATCTTCTGACTAACAAACTGGTGGCTTGGAGCACGTTTTGAACAAACAAGCTGACGGCAAAATATTGTGTGTCTTTTGGACCATGGTAGTTACAGATTCATCCACTATTGTTAATTTGCGAAGAAATCACTATGCACTGTATTGCTAATCACAGTAATAGTTTTATGAAGGTCCGGCGCTCCAACTTCGAATAAAAGTTCGTACTCAATATTTACCTTCTTTTTCATAAGAAATTTTTTATTCGTGATAATTGCGGTTACAAGTTGTATCTCCTCTGCACTTCAAATTACATATATATGCAAACTTACTGATCTCTCTCTCCCCCCCCCCCCCCCCCCCCCCACAAAAAAAAAAAAAAAAAATAAATAAAAAAAAAATAAAATAAAAATAAAAAAATCTCCAGTATCCATTGCTCATCTCAAACAATAGCAAAAAAATGCTAGATGCTTTTTCTTTCACAGCAAAGAGTGTTGACATGACAGTAAAGAGCGTTGTCATCTCAATTAGCGCATCATCGCTGGTACTCGCAGCCAGAATATTACAATAATAGTACATTATGTAGGGGCATTTCATGGCCCCTCTTGGTCACAAATTTTTTTTAACATTTATGTAACCAGAACATCTATCTACACGGTATAATTATGAATACTAGGGTTACAAATTAAATCATTGAGTTGTATGTACTTTCTTAGCAACTCTCACTACTGGCTGGCATAAATAATTATACTGTGATTCTCGGGAATGGATTTTGCAATTTCAGGGCCACCCATTCAGGTGCGGTTGGTGGGGGAAACCCAAGATCAAAACTCCCTAGTGGGCATTTCCAGACCAGTTGTTTTCAGCTCGAATATTGAAAAAAAAATAGTTACTCAGTTTGTGTGGAACAAAAAATACAGAAAATCATTTAAATGTTCACAGAACTGTTTAGACTCTTTGAAAATGGAGTTATTCAAACAATACAGGATTCATTTAAGAAACAATCATGTTCTGGGTATTCTGTCAATGATGCAGTGATAATGGCATGATGTCAACGGTGCGATGCCAATGGTACAGCAGGATGGTGAGAAGCTGCAAGACATCACGATGGAATGGTGGTCAGTGGTGATGGCTGGCCAGGTGGTTAGATGTGAAGCTGTTAGAGAAAAATTGGATGGACTGGAGGCTGAGATAGAACTATTAAGGCCTCACAGCGCCAAGATAGAAGTTCTCGCAATATACAACAAGGTACAAAAGAATGAGCAAGGACAAAATGGCTAACTACAGCGCCTATCTGAAATAAAACGGGTCAGTGTTCAACTCTACCCAACAGTCCATTTCAGTTCGTGTGTGTACTTGTCCAGAGTGTCCAGGGTACAAAAAAAGTCATAGCACAGTGAAAACAATGAACACTGAGATATCTTCGCAACACTAGACACGTTGTCCAGAGTATCCACAGTTATATTAAAAAATGACACTAGTACTGTTCAGAGAAGATTGGTCCAAACGTTCACATGTTTATCAGCAACTGAGCAGGATGGATCACTGTCTTTGCGTAGTAACACTAGTTTGCCTAACACCAAACAAAGTTCGCTGTCTTTATATCACTGAAGGCGATTTCACACAATTCCAAAGAATACTGTCCAGAACAGTCACTCGTTAGCATGAGACACAGTAATCGCAACGAAACATGACACTTAATGTTATAGAACAATTACATGTATATACAGGAAAAGAGATAGGATATCCTATTCAGAAGAAAGAGTCCACAAAACTCACTTAACACTAAGACACAAAATCAAAAACGTGCAAAAAATGATGGAATAACCTACGGGGGCGGGGGAATGCAGCTTATCCTACAAGTACTGACAACCGACAAGAAAACACATAGTTATATCCCTACATCTGGATTGAAGGTTCACTCATTTTAGAACACCAGTTCATGGCACACAGTGGTGACATGTTATCAACACATATCATAAGAAACAAATTACTTAACTTAAATAATTACTATTTATATATCATATAGTTACACAAATCATGACATACAAAAAAAAGCACACAGAATTATCTCTAGAACATTTTTAAATCTTTTTGAGGGTACACACCATTTATTTTCAATGTCTTTGAATATGCCAACAGATATGCACATGGATGTGGCAGTTTTATAACAACATAATACTGTCTTCTCTTTAATCCCTCATCATGTTTCTTCTTTTTCATAAGAACTTTCTCTTTCATGTTGAGGTAAGCATCATGAATTTCCTCTTCCCATGAAATCCTATTTCGGGGTATCTTTGGTAATGCTTGCACTCACTCATTATTTTCTTCAGTATTTAGGGGTAATTCTTCCGGAGTGTAACCTGTAGTTGTATGCCATAGGTTATTTACGACTGTAGTGAAGTCGTTCAACAGATCATTCCACTTGGTTTGCTTCATTGAACTGTAGGTTCTCATAAAATGATTTAATTCTCTAAATACGCGTCCCATGGGACTCGCTCCAGGATTGTAACCAGAAGTATTTGCTTCCCATAAAGCCTTCTACCAAGTATAACACGTGAAAATTTTGTGTTGTATGCTAGAATCATTCTGGGCTTCCCAACAGATGGAATAAAATCAAAAAGCAATTTCTTGAAAACGGATTTGCTGGTGGCTGATTGAATTGGGTACAACATTACATACTTAGAAACGTATCCAAAAATCCAACTATGTATTTACTACCTCCTCTTGCCCTTCGAACTGGCCCACGGATGTCCACAGAGATTATATCTAAGGGCTTATGTAGAATGATGGAGTGCATATCATCTTGTGTACCTTTGTTACAAGGCTTAGTCAGCTGACAAACTTTGCATTTCTTCAAAACCTGTTGAACTCTTCTCCTGATACTCAGAAAGTAACAATAACTACCTATCTTACTTGTATATTTAAGTATGCCAAAATGTCCCCAAACATAGTGAGTGTGCAAAATGAGCTTTTGCACGTAATCTTCTGATACACATACACACCACTTATCTAAAGTATCAAACCTTCTGCAGAACAAACCACTATCAATTACTTTGAAAAATCTTCGGAGCTGCCCTTGGTCTGGCTGATTCAGTTTATTCAGAATTATAGACTAATGATCATGTCATTGCTGGAGGACAGATAGGTTACTACACTTGTATAAATAATATCTCCTGGATTCCAAATCTTTCAACAGCAAGATTTTATGTTGCTTCTCCTCATCTTCCATAGTGGTAATGTTCTTCAAACCTTCAGGTACTCTAGACAAAGCATCTGCGATCTGGTTATGTTGTCCCTTTATGTATACAACTCTGAAATTATATTCTTGTAAAGCCAAGGTCCAGCGTGATAGACAAGCATGAAGTAGTTTGCATTGTTGCAAAAATGTGAGAGCTTGATGATGGCAGTACACGATAGTGTGCGCTCGCTCCAAACAAGTAATAGTGGATTTTTCGAAACACCCACACAGTCACCAAAGCTTCCAATTCTGTGGTTGTGTAGGAGCACTTGCAACATGATAACACCCAACTTGCGTAAGGTATGGGACAGAACGTTGGCTGATTATTGATGTCCTTAATTTGAAACAAACAGCAACCTAAACCAACTCTCGATGAATCAGTCATCAAACCAAACTCAAGAGTGATATCTGGGGTGTAACAATTTTGCATCCGCAAGGGTGTCTTTGATAAGCAGGAATGCAACTTCACAGTCATTTGTCCACCTCTACGGTACATTGTTTCATAGAAGCTGGTATAAGGGCTCTGCATTCATCACTTGTTTGTTTAAAAATCGCCCATAGAAGGTTGTCATTCCTATGAAAGATTTTAACTGCTTCTTGTTTGATGGTGTGGGAAAATTCTTGATGGCGCTCTCCTTTCTCTGAATCCAGCATTATTCCCTTATTGTCTACTGTATGCCCGAGGAAATGGATCCATTCAAGAGAAAAATGAGACTTTTGCAGGTTAGCTGTCACACTTGCTTTACTATATGCATTTATGACTCTAGCCGAGAGAATTATCTGTTCTTCCCAAGAAGATGTAGCAATGAGAATACCATCGACAACAACGTAAGTTGACTACGCAGTTCAGGTCCTAAAGCAGGATCCAATGCCCAGATAAACACACCAGAGCTAACATTTAGGCCAAATGGACGAACCTTAAAATGATAGCTTCTCCATATGTAAACAAATGCTGTGTACTTCCTTGATTCAGGATGTAGCATTATCTGGCAGTAAGAACATCTGAGATCACAAGTTGAAAAGAATTTCTTGACATGAAACTCCTGTATAAGCTCATCGACATTTTCTGGATGAGTATGGACAGGAACTATTATCTTAATTATCTGTCTTGTGTCCAAAACTAATTGAACCTCGCCCTCTGGTTTAGGGACAACCAGTTAAGGACTACAGTACGGGCTTGTGGATGGCTCAGTCAACCTCCGATCCAACATTTGTTGCAATTTTTCATCGACAGATCGTCGAAGTCACGAAGGTACAGGATAAATACTTCGACAATATGTACTATGTGGGTACACTTCATAATTACACACATAGCCTTTCACTACACCCGGTTTTTCACTAAAGACATCGATATTCTGCTGCAGTAAGTCTGCCAATTGGTTTCACTGGCGATCTCCAAACAATTAGATTCCGGCATCTTTTGTTAATGTGCATACTTGATAAACCTCTTCTGCATTTGATCTCCAACTCTTCTTGAAATGCCTTACAAGCTTAATTGTTGAACCCCGACAATCTATGGCTACGGTCTTCTCTGATCAGCTCCACATCATCAATGTTAAAAGAAGCACAGCTCGCAGAGAAGTCAGATTTTAGTCCATCTCCTGGATACTATACCCAAAATACAGTCCTTTATTAATTTATTTATTACTAGGAACATGCATAAAGTCGCTACATTTCCTATTCTTAATTCAATAGAGTCTCTATCTTTACCTTTTGTGCCCAGCTACCGATTGCACCTATAATTTCACAATTACTCACAGGAAAGATGTAGTTTCTGGTGTCATGTCAACCTCTCAAACAGTGCTGCGGAAATTGCATTCACATTTGCAAGTATCAAGAATTACTGACTTCTGCATGTATCGCTGGTATAGGAATGGTCATACGTTTGGCTGTGCAATGCTGGACGTCATGCTCAATTTCGTGTACCCCTTACATCACATCTGACCATTTCACAGGGGACGATACGGTCCTCTTTAGTTTAACGGATGAGTTCTGGGTTTGTCAGTGACATCTGTAACCACTGGCGGTTGCTCCCTCTCTAGTCATTTATATTCAGAGATTGCTGGTTAATATTTTGTGGTTGCCAGTTCGGATCATTGCCTTAAAACTGCTGATTATTCCAATTATGTAGGTTGTATTTATTTTAATTCGCGGTTTGCATCGGGTTGAATCTTCGCTTGTTAGGTTTATTTTTCACCCAGCGAGGTTGGAACTGCACCACGTTGGCATTCAATCTTTGGCCACTGTTCAGCTGTTGTTTGTTATGCTGAGGTTGGAAGCCTGGCTCTGGTGTGCTTTACTATTATTATTGCCGCTCGGTCCTGGGTGATATGCAAAGTTCTTGTTTACACTAGTCAACGGCCCATTCCCATGATTTGTAGCTCTTAAGTCTTCGTTTAATAGGTCGATGCCGTCAACGACAGAGAGAAAGTCTTTGACATTGTCTTCGGGAGCATACATGAGTTTTCAGTTATCTCGACTGGTAACTTTGCCTTAATTATCTTAAAAATATCCATCTGTGCGACTGGAGTATCCCAATATCTACTTTTATTCAGTTGCTTCTCAAAGTACCGATGTAAGTTCCCACTCTTGACTGAAAATGGTTCTGGATTTTAAATCTCTTTCTTCCAGTTGTTCTTGAATTCCCTAACACCAATACCTACTCAAGAGCGCGTGTTCAAAATCCTCGTAGGTGCCACAGGTTTCCATAATATCTGTATGCCATAAACTACCTTCCACTCGTACGTAGCTGGTGACAAAAGAAATCTTTTGCGCATCAGTCCATGCATGGGGTAAAATACCTCCAAAACCGCAAATGAAAATGACGGGGTTAACAGTTTTCTTCTCCGGGCGGAAAGCATGAAACTTCCAGTTACTTAGGAGCTTCTCCTCTATTAACATTCGGGCGTATACATTGTTGGGCGATATATTGCCGTAAATAGGGTGAGATACCACATGTGCACTTTTTGTTGTAGGCATTGGGCTATTCATCACTGACGCTAAATTCATCACATTTTGCTTCGTTTCATCAGAAAATGTGATGTGTGTCAGAACCACTTCCTCTTGTTTCCTTTATTGACTTGGAACATTCTTCAATCAATTTGGTTATATTGTCTTTCCACTTCGAGAACTTCTCACCAAATAGTTGGCTTATCACATCACTATCAATCTGGATCCTTGTGGAATCCGATACATTAGCCAGTTGAACATTTTGCACAGCTTGTTGCAGTTGTTCATTAACGCATTGTGTCACCCTCTCTTCTTTAACTGCGACACAATCTGATTTAACAAGTTCCACTTTGGACACAAGAGAATCTATGGTTGCAGTAACATCTTTTACTTCGGTTTGGATTTTAGAGATTTCCTCTGAAACTTTCTCTTGGGACAGCTTAAGATTTAACTTTTTCATAGCAAGATCACTTTGCTGAATGCATAAAAGATGCACTTCGCATTTCAAACTCTCAGAATCCTGTTTGGTTGGGAATGACACAGCCATAGCAATAATATCTTTCATAGTTAGCCTGATATTTCTTTGCTTAGTTACTAGTGCCTCCTGCTGCATAACAAGACCGTAGTGTTTAGTAGAGAGACTTTCCTATTCTACTGCTACAGTATGAACTATAGTGGAAATTTTGTCTTGTTCCACTGCCATTGATTCTTGTGCGGAAGCTATCCTAGACTTTATAATTACATGTTTCCCTAAGACATTTAAGTCTCTTTTTATTATCTACGATAATGATGGAAGCAGACAAAATGAATTAAAATTTGTGCTGCAGCCAGGACTAGAACCAGGGTCTTCTTGCTTGCTAAGCAGAAATGCTAGCCATTACACTACCACAGCACAATGGTCAACATTACTGCACAAACTACCTAAGCTGAGTGCCCTCCCCAACACAAAATTCAATTTATTTTTCCCTTATATATTGTCACTACTGCCAGGGCTCTCCGATATTGGCAAGCACCTCAGCATTGGACGTAATGGGTTGTCCTTGTGCCATTGGTGATCTTAGAATTAAATGTTTCTCTGAGACATTTAAGTCTGTTTTTATCTATGGTAATGATGGAAGCAGTGTTGACCATCATGCGGTGGTAGTGTAATGGTTAGCATTTCTGCCTAGCCAGCAAGAAGTCCTGGCCGCAGCGCAAATTTTAATTCATTTTGTCTGCTTCCACAATTATAATAGATAATAAAAAGAGACTTAAATGTCTCCCAGAAACATTTAATTATAAGATCACCAATGGTACAAGGACGACCCATTACATCCCACTGAGCGAGGTGGCGCAGTGGTTAGCACACTGGACTTGCATTCGGGAGGATGACGGTTCAATCCTGTCTCCGGCCATCCTGATTTAGGCTTTCCGTGATTTCCCTAAATTGCTTTAGGCAAATGCTGGGATGGTTCCTTTGAAAGGGCACATCCAATTTCCTTCCTCATCCTTCCCTCACCCGAGCTTGCACTCCGTCGCTAATGACCTCATTGTCGACGGGACGATAAACACTAATCTCCTCCTCCTCCTCATTACATCCAGTGGTGGGGTGCTTGCCAATATCGGAGAGTCCTGGCAGTAGTGACAATACATAAGGGAAAAATGAATTGAAGTTTGTGTTGGGGAGGGCACTCAGCTTCGATAGTTCGTGCAGCAATGTTGACCATCGTGCTGTGGTAGTGTAATGGTAAGCATTTCTGCCTAGCAAGCAAGAAGACCCGGGTTCGAGTCCCGGCAGCAGCACAAATTTTAATTCATTTCGTCTGCTTCCATCACTATCCTAGATTGTTCAGTTGCTACCAATTGCACTTTAGCAGACATTGATTGTTGATTTGCAGTTAACATCTGCACTGCTTGGTATATGCTAAGTAAAAGATGTTTAATGTTAAACTCCTCAGTCCTAGCTGTGGTCATTTCAGGTGCTGAACTATCAATGGAAAGGACTTCCTCAACTGACTGAATATTGTCCATTGTATTCTGTACCCGTTCCATTCCTGACTGGGCATGTCTCCTAACCATAATCACTAAACAAAAAAATCTTCACACTACCCACATAGTTTCAAAATACACACATAAAATCAGTACAAATCTGCACATGAATTTTTTTTTAAATATACATGTTTAACTAGCAGCCTGGACATTCAGGTGATCTGTTGAGATGAACCATACAGTATCAGTTGCTGGTCCCTCTGTTCCTGTTGTGGTCCCGAACAAGGACAGGGTTGCAATACTGAAACACATGTTATAGTACATTTCTTACCAATATCTAAAAACAAAGATGATGTGACTTACCAAACGAAAGCACTGGCAGGTCGATAGACACACAAACATACACACAAAATTCAAGCTTTCGCAACCAATGGTTGCTTCATCAGCCTAGGTCTTCGTGGCAAACGAATCTGCTCCAGTCCGGAATCCCTGAACCACTACACCAACAACCTGAAAACAGTTTTCGCATCCCGCAACTACCCTCCCGACCTGATACAGAAGCAAATAACCAGAGCCACTTCCTCGTCCCCTCAAACCCAGAACCTCCCTCAGAGGAACCCCAAAAGTGCCCCACTTGTGACAGGATACTTTCCGGGACTGGATCAGACTCTGAATGTGGCTCTCCAGCAGGGATACGACTTCCTCAAATCCTGCCCTGAAATGAGATCCATCCTTCATGAAATCCTCCCCACTCCACCGAGAGTGTCTTTCCACCGTCCACCTAACCTTCGTAACCTCTTAGTTCATCCCTATGAAATCCCCATACCACCTTCCCTACCCTCTGGCTCCTACCCTTGTAACCGTCCTCGGTGTAAAACCTGTCCCATGCACCCTCCCACCACCACCTATTCCAGTCCTGTAACTTGCAAGGTGTACACGATCAAAGGCAGAGCCACATGTGAAAGCACCCACGTGATTTACCAAGTGACCTGCCTACACTGTGAAGCTTTCTATGTGGGAATGACCAGCAACAAACTGTCCATTCGCAGGAATGGACACAAGCAGACAGTCTTTGTTGGTAATGAGGATCACCCTGTGGCTAAACATGCCTTGGTGCACGGCCAGCACATCTTGGCACAGTGTTATACCGTCCGGGTTATCTGAATACTTCCCACTAACACCAACCTGTCAGAACTCCGGAGATAGGAACTTACCCTTCAGTATATCCTCTCTTCTCGTTACCCACCAGGCCTCAATCTCCACTAATTTCTAATTTCAATTTGTCGCCGCTCATACCTCACCTGCCTTTCAACAACATCTTTGCCTCTGTGCTTCTGCCTCGACTGACATCTCTGCCCAAACTCTTTGCCTTTACAAATGTCTGCTTGTGTCTGTATATGTGCAGATGGATATGGGTGTGTGTGCGAGTGTATACCTGTCCTTTTTTCCCCCTAAGGTTAGTCTTTCCGCTCCCGGGATTGGAATGGCTCCTTACCCTCTCCCTTAAAACTCACATCCTTTCGTCTTTCCCTCTCCTTCCCTCTTTCCTGATGAAGCAACCGTGGGTTGCGAAAGCGTGAATTTTGTGTGTGTGTTTGTGTTTGTTTGTGTGTCTAAAATATATATATATATATATATATATATATATATATATATATATATATATATATATATATATATATATATATATATAACTTACCAAACGAAAGTGCCAAACGCTTCATCAGGAAAGAGGGAAGGAGAGGGAAAGACGAAAGGATGTGGGTTTTAAGAGAGAGGGTAAGGAGTCAATCCAATCCCGGGAGCGGAAAGACTTACCTTAGGGGGAAGAAAGGGCAGGTATATATACACACACACACACACACACACACACACACACACACACACACACACACACATATCCATCTGCACATACACAGACACAAGCAGACATTTGTAAAGGCAAAGAGTTTGGGCAGAGATGTCAGTCGAGGCAGAAGTACAGAGGCAAAGATGTTGTTGAAAGACAGGTGAGGTACGAGCGGCGGCAAATTGAAATTAGTGGAGATTGAGGCCTGGCGGATAACGAGAAGAGAGGATATACTGAAGGGCAAGTTCCCATCTCCGGAGTTCTGACAGGTTGGTGTTAGTGGGAAGTATCCAGATAACCCGGACGGTGTAACACTGTGCCAAGATGTGCTGGCCGTGCATCAAGGCATGTTTAGCCACAGGGTGATCCTCATTACCAACAAACGCTGTCTGCCTGTGTCCATTCATGCGAATGGACAGTTTATTGCTGGTCATTCCCACATAGAAAGCTTCACAGTGTAGGCAGGTCACTTGGTAAATCACGTGGGTGCTTTCACACGTGGCTCTGCCTTTGATCGTGTACACCTTCCGGGTCACAGGACTGGAGTAGGTGGTGGTGGGAGGGTGCATGGTACAGGTTTTACGCCGGGGACGGTTACAAGGGTAGGAGCCAGAGGGTAGGGAAAGTGGTATGGGGATTTCATAGGGATGAACTAAGAGGTTACGAAGGTTAGGTGGACGGCGGAAAGACACTCTTGGTGGAGTGGGGAGATTTAATGAAGGATGGATCTCATTTCAGGGCAGGATTTGAGGAAGTCGTATCCCTGCTGGAGAGCCACATTCAGAGTCTGATCCAGTCCCGGAAAGTATCCTGTCACAAGTGGGGCACTTTTGGGGTTCTTCTGTGGGAGGTTCTGGGTTTGAGGAGATGAGGAAGTGGCTCTGGTTATTTGCTTCTGTACCAGGTCGGGAGGGTAGTTGTGGGATGCGAAAGCTGTTTTCCGGTTGTTGGTGTAATGGTTCAGGGATTCCGGACTGGAGCAGATTCATTTGCCACGAAGACCTAGGCTGTAGGGTAGGGACCGTTTGATGTGGAGTGGGTGGCAGCTGTCATAATAGAGGTACTGTTGCTTGTTGGTGGGTTTGATGTGGACGGACGTGTGAAGCTGGCCATTGGACAGGTGGAGGTCAATGTCAAGGAAAGTGGCATGGGATTTGGAGTAGGACCAGGTGAATCTGGTGGAACCAAAGGAGTTGAGGTTGGAGAGGAAATTCTGGAGTTCTTCTTCACTGTGAGTCCAGATCGTGAAAATGTCATCAATAAATCTGTACCAAACTTTGGGTTGGCAAACCTGGGTAACCAAGAAGGCTTCCTCTAAGTGACCCATGACTAGGTTGGCGTACGAGAGGGTCATCCTCGTACCCATGGCTGTTCCCTTTAATTGGTGGTATGTCTGGCCTTCGAAAGTGAAGAAGTTGTGGGTCAGGATGAAGCTGGCTAAGGTAATGAGGAAAGAGGTTTTAGGTAGGGTGGCAGGTGATTGGCGTGAAAGGAAGTGCTCCACTGCAGCGAGGCCCTGGACGTGCGGAATATTTGTGTATAAGGAAGTGGCATCAGTGGTTACAAGGATGGTTTCTGGGGGTAACAGACTGGGTAAGGATTCCCGGCGTTCGAGAAAGTGGTTGGTGTCTTTGATGAAGGATGGGAGACTGCAAGTAATGGGTTGAAGGTGTTGATCTACGTAGGCAGAGATACGTTCTGTGTGGGCTTGGTAACCAGCTACAATGGGACGGCCGGGATGATTGGGTTTGTGAATTTTAGGAAGAAGGTAGAAGGTAGGGGTGCGGGGTGTTGGTGGGGTCAGGAGGTTGATGGAGTCAGGTGAAAGGTTTTGCAAGGGGCCTAAGGTTCTGAGGATTCCTTGAAGCTCCACCTGGACATCAGGAATGGGATTACCTTGGCAAACTTTGTAAGTAGTGTTGTCTGAAAGCTGGCGCAGTCCCTCAGCCACATACTCCCGACGATCAAGTACCACGGTCCTGGAACCCTTGTCCGCTGGAAGAATGACGATGGATCGGTCAGCCTTCAGATCACGGATGGCCTGGGCTTCAGCAGTGGTGATGTTGGGAGTAGGATTAAGGTTTTTTAAGAAGGATTGAGAGGCAAGGCTGGAAGTCAGAAATTCCTGGAAAGTTTGGAGAGGGTGATTTTGAGGAAGAGGAGGTGGGTCCCGCTGTGACGGAGGACAGAACTGTTCCAGGCAGGGTTCAATTTGGATATTGTCTTGGGGAGTTGGATCATTAGGAGTAGGATTAGGATCATTTTTCTTTGTGGCAAAGTGATATTTCCAGCAGAGAGTACGGGTGTAGGACAGTAAATCTTGGACAAGGGCTGTTTGGTTGAATCTGGGAGTGGGGCTGAAGGTGAGGCCTTTGGATAGGACAGAGGTTTCGGATTGGGAGAGAGGTTTGGAGGAAAGGTTGACTACTGAATTAGGGTGTTGTGGTTCCAGATTGTGTTGATTGGAATTTTGAGGTTTTGGGTGGAGTGGAGCTGGAAGTGGGAGATTGAGTAGATGGGAGAGACCGGGTCTGTGTGCAATGAGAGGAGGTTCAGGTTTGCTGGAAAGGATATGAAGGGTGAGTGAGTTGCCTTTCCGGAGGTGGGAAACCAGGAGATTGGATAGTTTTTTGAGGTGGAGGGTGGCATGCTGTTCTAATTTGCAGTTGGCCTGTAGGAGGATGCTCTGAACAGCCGGTGTGGATGTGGGAGAGGAAAGACTGAGGACTTTTATTAAGGGTAGGAGTTGACAGATGTGTTCATTGGCTGAGTTGATGTGTAGGTGAAGGATTAGGTGGGTGAGGGCAATGGATTGTTCAGTTTGGAACTGGTATAGGGACTGATGGAAAGATGGGTTACAGCCAGAGATGGGAACTTTAAGTGTGAGGCCTTTGGGGGTAATGCCAAATGTCGGACAAGCTTGAGAAAATAAAATATGGGAGAGTGTAATCTGGCTAGGGCTAGGCTCAGTAAAAAAAGAGTCGAAATTGCTATGAGCAATTTTTCATCTTCAATACTGTGAAGCAAATCTCTTCTCCCGTAAGCTCTTTGCTTGCCATATTTTGGGAAGTGATAATATGGACCAAAACAAAACAAAAGTGTCCAGTAAACATGTGCTCTAAAATACATACCTTAAGAGCTATGAGCACTTGTTCATCTGCATTACTTTGGAACACAATTCTTCTAATGAACAAGTGCTCATAACTTCTAAGGTATGCATTTTTAGAGCACATGTTTACTGGACATTTTTTTCTTGTTTTGGTCTATATTATCACTTGCCAAAATATGGAAAGCAAGAAGCTTGCAGTAGATGAGATTTGCTTCACAGTATCAAAGATGAAAAATTGCTTGTAGCTCTTAAGGTATGCGTTTTTGTCCCAATGTTTACTGATACCTTTTTGCTTCTAGTATTGTGTACTTTCAATGGTATGTGTTTATGCCATTAATTATGATACTCCTTGTCTATGCAAATTTATCTGACACCCAGAAAAAACAATCTCCAATAGCCATTCTTTATCTCCAAGAATTGCAAAAAAGTCTAGGTGCTTTTTTTTCTCTCAGCAAAGAGCGTTGTCATCTTAATTACGGTAGCACATCATCGCTGGTACATGCAGCCGGAATACTACAATAATTTATATTATGTGGGGACATTACAGTGTTTACACATGAGGGACCAGACAGTTTTGTTCCAACTTACTGCAGTGGACAGGTATTGTGTGTTGCCTGACTTGCATGTACCCTGCATGAGATAGCTGTCTTGCAGATCCTCTAATCTCCTTATGGTACCATCAGCTGTCTACACATAACAGTATTTTTTCAGCTAGCTGTTGTGTTTTTGCATCAATCCACAAACCAATTTACAGTTCATCAACTTTGCATCTTTTGATTTTACACTTTTATTGTTTGAACACAAAACGTTTATCCACATTATGGAACAATAATTTTCAATGCATGTAGAAAATTACCACCTTTTATAAACTATAATTGTGATGTAATTGTTAACTTCATGTACATATAATCATCATAACCCCCAGCTGCATGACTTAATGACCATCTCTGAGGAGCAGATGATTTTAAAGTGTAATTATTATTCTATTCTACTGATCATGTTATGTTCAAACTTAGGATTCCTACACACCTGATTTTCATGTAATTCTTCAATTTGTCCTACTTCTTGAAGCACACTCACTTTTGAAGAGGTACCTTGCAGAACGAGCAGATGTAGCAGGTTTTCTTCCTCAACTTACGTGTGCTGCAAACTATGCAGGGTGTGGTCCCTGGTCCGACAGTTGCCTCCAATTTGTGTTTCCTCATATCCCCTAATGGTCTTTAAGGATGGTCCTGTTTAGGTGTTTCAGGATGTGGGAGTTTTATTGGGATCTTTGTCTTCTCCTCCATCATCCTCCAGATCATTTACTTCTGGCTGTTGAGTTGATACCCAGCATCTGACTGTCTCCAACAGGAATACCTTGTGCTTCTTTTCAGGGTTCCATGCTCTGTACACTATGAAGCCATTGATTAGGACACAGTTGGTCAACCAGAGGATTATCTTCTTGTTCCATTCAACAGTCTTTCTCAGGATTGAGTAGTACAACAAATACTGGTCTGCTCTGTCCACACCCTTCATGTATTTACTGTAATGAAGAATACAGCCAGGCTTCTTCACAACACATCTGTTACTGAATGTGCAGTGATAACCATTCGTACCACCCACTTGTCATTTCAAACTTGTAAAACCACATTTCCCTTCCGGCAGCACATTCTTTCCCCTTTCTTGAAATTGTTTACAGCAGTTGAAAACTAAGGTGGAAGTCCCCTATTGGCCCTTATTGTCCCACAAACCCAAGTCTTCCATGTAAGCAAGTTGTCTGCAACTGTCGCACTGTTGTAGTAGTTGCCTAATAGACATGATGCCAGATGTGTACATGTGGTACCAACAGAGCAAAAATGATTTTGTCCACTCAGTTCCCTTCCCCACCATATATTTCTAATGTTACATATGTAACCTGTTGTGGCCTCACATACCATTCACATAAGTTGGCCACATTTCACCAGCTTTCCAGGATTATAGGTCCTAAACTATAGGTGACCTCTCCCAAGATATCATGGACTCATCAAGTGATATCTCCTGGGTAGGTTTATATACGGTCTGAAAATTATCCACAAAATGCCAGAGAACTGATTGACCTTATAGTGCCTGTCTGCCATTGTGAATTGTCAGTAAAGTGCCAAGCATTTCGTGCCTGTTCCCATCGTTTGTGACTCATCAGCTGTGTAATGATGAGAGTCTCAGTCAAAGGGTCTGTGCTCCAGTACTCCCGTCTGTGCTCCAGTACTCCCGATAACTGTCCTTCCTAATTTGTGTCATCACAAGTATGATCACTAAAAATTGTTTCATTTTAGCAACTGAAATGTCAGTCCACTTTAATTTCTTGAGTGATACTTTGTACTTATGTAAATTCTGACTGTAATATAGGTTAGATTGTATTATTAAAATATAAAATATTCACCACAAAGAAGCTAGCTACAGCCTCTGATATTCTACATGGCTCATTGGGAACAAATGTAAGGTCTGGCTGACCTTCAAAAAGTTCTAAATGTGTAACTGGATTGTCTTTAGTATAGACATTGCTTGCATCCATGTAAGCAAACGTCTGTCTCGTCATCACTACTAGCATCACTGTCCCTCATCAACACATGTTGCTGTTTCTGATGTTTAGTTGGTACATAGGATTCAAACACAACAGATTTCCATGCCCTGTCAGCCACTGCTGGTCACTATAATACAGAGATCGCCAGGGTCTGTCATCAGTGTGTTACATTTTCATGCATGAGTCTGTCAAGTTTTTGGAGGACATCCTTTAGAGGCAGGAGCACTAGGCGAGCTTTGAAGAAGTACAGGGTAGCTGTTGCTGTAAGAATGATGTGAGCTTTGAAATCAGTTGCCTTTATTTGAGCTTATCTGTTGCAGGGAGCCTTAAGAGTGGTACAAGGTCCTTTGAATTGTGTGGTTTGTACTGTTTCAGGAACTGTAAACACAAAAGTATTGGATGAGGCAACCACCAAAATAGCACTAGTGTCAAGGACTAACATCACTGCGTGTTTGCCTATGTACACATCCAAGTACATTTACTAGGCTGCATTCTAAGAACTCTACACTGCTGTAAAGTTATCATTCACTAAGTTCACTTCCACAGGTTGGGACACATTTCCAGTGGAGCTGCTAAAACATACTTCTTACAAGTGTCCTTTTTGCAACATGTGTTGCATGTGGCATGCCAGTGTGGATGTTTGCTGCATGTTTTGCAGGAAGCAGTATTTAGATCAGGTAAACGGTGCTGCCACCAGCATGGCATGTAGCCTCTGGTATGAATAAAGATGATGTTGTCTGGGACGCAGGGATGATGAGAGCCCTGCCAGAGGTGGTGTGACATCATGCATGACTGCTGCCAGAGAGCTCGACTCTGCAACTGTGTCTTCTGTAATAAACAAACACTAGACTGCACGGGCAATTACATCGGCTTGTCCTTGTAACTAATTCCCTTTACTTACTTTGTTGCACTTGATAGCTGGAATCTCTTCTCTTAATCATTGAAACTGGCTGAAAACAGTTGAATACAAAAGGATAGCCTCAGTAATGTAGCCCACACAGTATATAGAATTGAATTTCAGTTACTTTTAATGCTGCTTTTGATACGTTAAAAGTTACTATTTATGACCAGTTCCAGACTCACAAGGTGCTGTTAAATGCAGGTAAACAAATAGCCATATACTGCACTTATTCATAATGCTTTCTGTATAGTCCACATGCAGTAGGCCTAACCTTGCTCGAGATAATTAGTAACTTTAGTGAGGCATAAGAACAATTAACATTGTAGTCATAGAGTTAAACACTACGTAAATTGGCAGCACAGTCCCACTAGAATAACACAGCGTCTTTCAGGTTGAGCAGAGACACCAAAATTAAAGAAGTTTGCAGTGTAATCGTATGTTCTTATTAGCTGGCAATTGGTCATCACGGTCCTGGTTGGTCATTGTTTGGATCTAATACTGTCAACTGCATCACATGCAGATTCACAGTAAGAATAAGTAGAATTTAATGTCACTAAGTTATTAAGAGACAAACGACAGGACATGAAATTCAACTTGAGCACGGTACTTTTTATGAGCTTTCAAGTCTATAATGGACTGACTGCAGCAAACTTTCCCATACCAACCTACATAGCTGTTGCTTCTATGATTTCTGGCTGCAGATTGCAGACTCTGGGTATCAGTTGATCTTATAAAGACTGGGGTGAGAACAAACTGTTATTTCGTAAACTACATAACACTTTGAAAATCGGCTGGGTAGTATTTGGCTGTTTTGAATGAACTGCAAACTTTTACTACAATTTGGATTATAAAAAATGTGACTGGTTAGAAATTTAAAAATATATGGATGCAATTATGGGTCCATGGTGTGAATCATCATGTTTACAAGTGCCACACTGAAAATCATAGTAAATTACATTATTAATTAGTGACTTAGTTAATTAGTGCTGTATGTTATATTGTACAAAAAATTAAGGTTTTTTATTATTTTGAGCTTTTCCTCATTACAGAGGTTTATCTCCAACATAATAATTTACTTGGAAATTACAATACAAACAATAAACGTTCTTAAACTATAATCTCAAAATATTTCTCCAGGTGTTTCGATCTTGTGTGTCCTCTTCCTCTGCGCCCATTCTCCTCATTATGTGCTGTACATTTTGGAGCCAGGTTGTCATAGGTCGTCCTCTTCTTCTTCTCCCCTCCGGTTCCCACTCCAGTATCAATTTTGGTATTCTGGTTTTCTCCATTCGTCGTACATGCCCGTACCACTGTAATTTCTTCCTATCCATTACGTCATATATTCTTTCTTTTATTTCCATTCTCCTTATTACTTCGGTGTTCCTTATCTTTTCTTTCCTGGAGATTCTTGCCGATCTTCTTCAAAAGTCCATCTCTAGAGCTTGTAATTTTTTAATGTGCTTCATGTTAATTGTCCAGGTCTCCGTTCCATACAGAACCACACTCTCTAATATGGATTTGTATATTAGCTTTTTAGTTCTGCTCATTACATTCCTGCTCCATAAGACTGAGTTTAGCATCCCAATGACCCGCCGTCCGCTACTAATTCTTTTATTGATTTCTGACTCTGATTTTCCCTCGATTTCTAAAATGGATCCTAAATAACAGAAAGTGTTTATCTTTTTGATTTTCTTTCCTTCAATGTATAGCTCATCTGAATCATTAGTCAAGTATTCTGTTTTTTGGTAATTAATCTTCAAACCCCAAGTTTTGTATGCTACTGCTGGTTGGTTGCACATATAGTTAGCATCCTCCCCATCTTGTGCTACGACTACTTGATCATCAGCAAATAATAAATGATGTAGGTAAACTCCATCTCTTATTTCGAATCCCATACTATTTCATTTACGAGACCATGTTCTAAGGCTAATATCTATATAGATTTTAAATAATGATGGTGACATGGGACAGCCTTGTAAAAGGCCTTTGCTTGTTCTAAATTTCTGTGAAAGTTTATTACCAACTTTCACTTGGCAAATGTTATCTTTATACATCTGTTGTATTATTTTAATCATAGTAAATTACATTATTAATTAGTGACTTAGTTAATTAGTGCTGTATGTTATATTGTACAAAAAATTAAGGTAACAGAAGTAAGTAGTCGAACATCAGAGCCAAAAGGTGCTTAGGGCAAAATCTGCAATTAAAATTGGTACAGTAGTGTCTTAGATCTTAGTATTTCATAAGGTCATATATATTTTCAAGTACTTTTAAATATGTCACTGGAAAGTCAGAATGCTTAGCTTTCGAATAGTATAGGTCATTATATTGGATTCTGCCAATTAGCTTATACGGTTTATTGACTTATTCAATGGTAGTATTACCTTCAGTTAACTATAACTTTTGATTAACATAATCTATAGCCAAACTGATGGTATCAGTGGAATCAGTACAGGGGGAAGAATAAACAGAATAATAAATATAAACTGCACTTTGCTGGATAACTAATTTGCAGGTTTTCATGTACTTATCACACATTACAGAAACAACTGTATTGGAGATATAATAAACTTGGAAAACTTGGGGCGTATAACATAACATAACAGCTGGGAGCACCCACTTGTTACATCTCAACCTATTCACAATACAACCATCAGAGAAAGATCCAATTTCCTCAATGTGTGATTCCTTCAGTCTGTATCTTCGTGAGGTACACTGCAATGTCTGAGATTAAAAAGTAAATGCACAAACATTCACAATTGCAATTTCTACTTAATCCATGTATATCGTTGGCCCAGTCCACATAAGATTCAATCAGAACCTTTTTTCACTGTCAGAATTCTAACCTGTCTGCAATAACATATGTCTTGATGTGAAATTGTTCTTGTGATAAAGAAAATATTCTAGGCTGTTCAAGTTCTGCCTGATTTGTTAGTGGCTCTAGTTTTTGTATTAGATTATACAATTCAGGGTTTCCTGTCAAGTACATAGCCTTTTGCCTTGACATGTCAGAAATATGGCATACCGTGGAGTGTAACTGCAATCATTGGTGGTAAGTTTCTCACCCTTCACTTTGTTCATTAAAAGATTGTAAAATGGCATTGAAGATGCACCTGTCGCTTTCACTAACACTTTTACTGCCCATGACGTTGCTGCCATTAGTTCTTGATAACTCCTCACAATCTGCATTAGTAGTGGACGTGGTTGCTCTGTGGTTGAAGATCCGTAGTCTCACCTAATCAAAAAATGTTCAAAGTATAAATTGAAAGTGTCAGAATTCCCAAGTTGTCTACCGTCAGAAGTATCGACGACTCACTCCAGTTTACTTGGCAAACTGAGATATGTTATAGAACTCTTCCCAGGGCAGTGCAAGCAATCTAAGGAAGAAGTGCAGCCAAAATCTATTTCTTACAGTGTCAGGAGACCAGCCAGTTACTAACAGTGTCTGAAAAATGAACATCTGTAAACCAAGACCATAGTCAGAACCAAAGTAATAGACCGACCAGCACGCATTTTCACTGCATCAACACTGTGATTGAATTACCCTGGGCTGGCTTATATGGGGGATTCTGGTAAGCGCGGCCTTGTGAGAGGGCGCTCCTGGTAGCAAGCACCATATGGGTAGTGGCGCCACAGCAGTTGACAGTAATGTTTGCCAGCTATTCTGATTCCATAGTGATGTCAAGTGGCATCAGTATTTCATTTTATTATGAAGTAGTGATACACAATATGTAGATCATGAATAAGAGCACCAGATGATATTAAAAAATTAAGCTCCATCCGAACTGGCCTTGGAAGGCCGAACGGTACCAACTGGCCACCATATCATCCTCAGCCCACAGGCGTCACTGGATGCGGTTATGGAGGGGAAAACGGTCAGCACACACTCTCCCTGCCGTATGTCAGTTTACGAGACCTCAGATAATATTAAACCAGATGAAAAAATACACAAACACTATTAAAAATAATTCTGCAGTCAACAGTAACATGCAGCTTGCACAAAAGATCTCAAAATATTCTTAAGTTGTTTACTATCTGTTGTATGTTTGTTAATAAAATTTATTAGAGAATAAAATGAGTCTGACCCACCAAAATTACTTTATTCATGATTTTGATTACTTCTTGTCCAGAAGCAATATGTGTACACTGTCCTTTATCAAATATATTGTTATTTTTTTAAAGAAATAGTATTAAGAATGTGCATTAATGATTTTAATATAAATTATCCTTACCAAGCTGTATGCAAACTTATGTGGCAGAATTTATTGCTGTTCACATTTTGAAAATAATATTTTATACCATAATGTTGCTTTATATTCAGGAAAGATTACGTAAAGGAGAAAAGGATAAGGAAATGTTCATTGCAGATATATTAGCTTTTCGTGGAAAATTCAAAGAAGCTGCCCGGGTGTACCAGCGTTTGGGTCAAGAGCAGAGAGCTCTTAATATGTACATTGATTTGCGTATGTTTGACTTGGCACAGGTAAGTGGTGAATATATTTTACTTCACAAAATTTTTCTTCTTATTTTCAATATTACAGAATTGACTAGTTTTTCCACTGTGTCTGGAGATGGGAAATGTGCTTCAGAAAGTAATTTTTTGAAATTCAGTTTGAGGTTTAAGTTGGTATGTAAAATCTTTAGTAACTACTGACGACCTATTGAAATCTAGTACATCAAAGACACAATAAACAATCTTCAGAACTTCATGAAGAATCATGATCAATCATTTTCAGCAGTCCAACTAATCATAATTGTAAAACAGTCTGTTTGATGCAAGTTTAATGCTTGTATAAAGGAGCCCTCACACACTCAATATTTATTATACAATACTGAGTACTGTGCAGTAGTACTGATCACCGGAGATTGGTGTAGATGGTTTTTTGCAGTATTTCGGACAAAACTGCATAACTTTAAAAATAGTGATGCTCACTCAGTATATTGTGTTCTATATTGGATCATTTAAGGGTGGAAGTGTGTAATACACAGCAGTTTCTGCTAAGATGGAGAGAAATTCAGTTCACTCCAAGCAAAATACCACAAAGAACTGAAAAAAATAAATGCCAAAAGATCAGGAGTTGGGCCGGAAAATGTACATGAAAGCTCTGTGCGGTACTTTGGTTAAGAAATATGGGATACCTCATTGTCCACAGTAGTTGAGACAACTGAAGATCATGGTGCCATGATAGTAAGCAGAAATATTTATTTTACTTGTAACAGTTCTCAGAACGGACAAATAAAACCAGATCAGCTGCCATTGTGTATACTTGTTTTTATTTTGTGCACAGTAGTCACAGCACAGGCATTAGATCATGTAAGCTTTCAATCAGTAAATAATTGTTTTGTTTAGTTTAGTTTAGAACAGTTTGTTACAGTAAATATATACATAGAAAACATCACATGTACATGATAAATTACACAGTTCACTTGTTTAATTTGTGATTAATTATCATTGTGATTAATATATCTATGCTGCTGTGAATTAGCCCCTGGTCCATTAAAATGTTTACTGGAAGCTGTATCGACTCATTTCACCTGTTCTGCGTATGTTTTGCTAGACAAGTAACTTGAACTCAATACGCATATATTCCATATAATCAAGTACCAACATGTTCGCTATGAAGGAGAGCTCTAGCTGACAGTTGCCAGACATAAATATTGCACAATATTATTGTACTGTTCTTGGCCTTGTGTCAATAACAATAATGACAGTGTGAGGGCCACTTAGGTATCAATTCTAGCCTATGTTTGGTTCTGTACAGAAAAAATTGAAAATTGTATTTACAGAGTTGAGTGAACAGTACCTAGGAATATAAAATTTTTCTTGAAGTTTGTGTGGTTATCAATGTGGGTGTAAAAGTTGTTGAGTTGTTCTCTCTTTTTTTTCGCTGCTGAAGAAAGACGCTAGTTTTTAAAATAGTTTTAGTGAACTATATGTTTGATTTTTATATATATAATTTTCCTTTTGTCATCTACTTCAACAGGATTACCTAGGTGCTGTTGATAGCGTTGATCGTAAAGCATTGATTCGCAAGAAAGCTGACTGGGCGAGGAATATTAATGAACCTCGAGCAGCAGCGGAGATGTATCTCTCATCTGGTGATACAGAAAGAGCTATTGAAATTATTGGCGAAAATGGCTGGATTGACATGTATGTACATTCGTATTATAGTTTTACAGTACATTAAGCAAACTAGCTGAAGAGTACAAGGAATGTTACTGTGGAAAAGATCTAGTAAATATTACGATCAAGAACATACATGCATGTGGCAAGTACTCATTTACAAGTAAATATTAATAATTTCATATTGTTTTAATTTTGTGTGAGGAACTGTAGCATTAATATGTAGTTGACAGTATAGAAGATGATGAAACATTACCATCTCAAGGCAGCAGAGGAACAGAATGGAAATTATCATGAGTTGAAGGATTAATTTTTTTTATTTCAAATTATGTTCCAAAAAATAATGTTGTTTTTATTAACAGAAAACATCCTATAATGAATGACATTACATGCAGAGATATTAAGATAGCTTATAAAACTCAAAATAATAAATTACAGTTTTTCGAAGATTAGCATTAATAAAATCCTGAGTATACTTGTGCTCTGGACTTTGACTAAATTATCCTGAAACGTGAAGTAATTTTTTAGTTTCTGTGTAGTTATGAAGTCGAAGCACGTATTTCACAGTTGGTTACTGTGAACATAAATCTTGGGAGGAGCTGGTTGGAGCACAGTGGATGTATTTATCTCATTTTGCTGATGAGCACTTTCACTCAATTTATGAACTGTTGTCATTTTGAGTCTCTAATGAAGTAATTCTTCTTACTTTCTGAGTTACTAAATTCAGTGTCAAACTCAGAATCACTGTAGCAATCCTTTTACAAAAGCACTGCCTAAGCAACAATACAGGCCAGAGGCTGAAAGCGCGTGTTTTGTTGTCGAGTATCCAAAGCTGCACACAGTAAACACGATATCTAGTGACAGCTACTATATCAGTGGGTAGCTGGATTTTGGTGTGCATGTTGGAGTTCTGGAAGAATGAAGAACAGTGGAAGCCTTCATGTGGGAGAGCCACCCGCAGAAGAGTAACCCAAACTAACGGTAGGTGAATAAAATGTGACAGACAGACTGTGAACAAGCCAACAGACCAGAACAATGACAAACAACCTAGATGACAATGAGGCACTGCATCAAGCTGTGTCCACAGCAATGTCAAGGCCAAGAGCAGTGGGGAGACAAATCTGAGACAAGACCAGAGAGAGTAACCGTGTGACAAGCAAGGTAGTTATCAAAGAGTATCAAGTGCAAGCACTGCACTGACCAGCTGTATGCTGGGCAGCTGCCTGTATACCAGCTCTGTGTAACTGTATTGACTGCCATACTAGTGGTGAGACGACGGAGCTCTTGCCGTGGAAGCACAGTGCAGCACGGCCGTGGAGCCTCTATTGGCTATCTAGGTCATCTCCTGTGGCAGGCATTCAACCTATGTGGCACCTAATACCAAATCCCTTGACACAGAAAACAGGTGTGCACGGTTGGAAATGCCCCAGACAATGCCATGGGGAAGGAAAGAAAGTATGGGTAAAGACTCAGACACTTCGACAGCCGGTTGTGGGAAGGGAGAAAGTTCTGCAGTATCCATCATGACGTCGCTGGAGGTGAGGGTACTGAAGAGTTTCCCAATCCCTCTGGATGCAGGAGGTAGTGCTGGTATGCCTGTGGAGAGTCATTGGCAGTTGCCGGTGGTGTCAGCCCTGGTCGCTGGAAGGTGGGTGGGAAGGGGTAGCAGTGGGTGTGTTGCATGAAGCCAATACCAGAGCTGTTTGTGATGGTGGCACTCAAGCCCCCCTCTGTGTTTGGACAGATGTAACTTGCTGCCCACGGGTCTCTACTACTGTCACCGGCATCCAAGCCACAGCACTCTTGTAGGAGCGGACAAACACAGCTGCACCAGGAGTGTAATGCGGGGATGGTCAGGATGGGGTGATGGAGTTGGTGTCATAAGAAGGTGGAGCATGGTCCACAGTTGCCGCTCATGGAGCAGCTTGGCAAGGTTACAATTGTCAATCGGCAGGGTGGAATAGGTGCTCAGAAACAGGGTGAGGGCCGAGTTAGTGTCAGAGGATTTGACAGCCCTCTTTATTTGTTGTTTAAAGACCCAAACAAGACATTCTGTTTCACCATTTGAGGAAGGATTGGCCAGGAGACTGAGAATATGTTTTTTTGGCACTGGCCACACAAAACTCTTATAAAGCAGACACTGTGAATTGGGGCCCATTATCAGAGACTAAAGTGTGAGGTAACTCTTTGATGGCCATACTACAGCCAAAACAGTGAGGCTGGTGTTGATTGAGGTAGTTGTCCAGCCATGGGTCACTTATCAGAGGCTCTGCCTCAGTATGGTGTTGTGGTGTGTGATGGCACTGGACCTTGCAGCCGTAATGTATGCTGTTATGCAGCATCAGTGTGTAAGCAGAGAACCTTCTGTTGTTCGAAATCAGGGTCCAGGCCAGAGGAGAGACGCGACAAGGCATTAGTGTTGGAATGTTGCACTGTGGGCTTAAAATGGGATGGTATAATTGTATGCACTCAGGAACAGTGCCCAGCACTGGAGGCATTCAGCCATTCTTTCCAGGATGTTGGATCAGGGTCCAAATAATGTAACCAAGGGCTTGTGATACACAGAAGGTAATGGCAAACACTATCACCAATGCCTCCTTTTTGATCTACAAGTAATAGCATGGTGCAAGGGTGCTTATGCAGTTGGCTGTTTGGAGCCATCCTCATTCCTGTGCACCACAACTGTCCTCATGCCATTGGCAGACATGTCACACCTGCAGTTCATGTGAGTTCGTTGAGCAGGGAATGGAATCGATGGCAGTGACATTACGATCCGAAGGCCAGATTCCAGTGCCCCAAATACTCCACTCCTGGTTGAAAAAAATCGACACTTCTCCAAAAGACGCAAATCTGTTTCCTGCAGGATTGTTAAGAGGGCGCAGAGGTTATGTAAATGCTCCTGAGGGAAGAGTCCTGTGGCAATGAAATCATCCAGATAATTTGCACAAGCTCATATGTGCTGCATCATTTGTTCCATATACCTGTGGAACATTGCGGGGGTCGAGGCAATGCAAAATAGGAGTTGCTTGCGCTTATATAACCCAAAGAGCATGTTGACATGTTGATAACATTCTGAGATTCCTTATCTAAGGCCAACTGAAAGTAAGCATAGGCATGGTCAGTCTTTGAATAGTATTCCCCACCAGCAAGATTGGTAAGGTGGTCCTCAGTCCAGGAAATAGGATAAGTTTTGACTGGCAATTGACCATTGATGGCACCATTGAAATCCCCACATAATCAAAGAGAACCATTGAGCTTCCTGATTATGATTAGTGGGGTGGCCCAAGCACTAGATTTCACATGCTCGGTAAGTCCATCTGGCAGGAGATGATCGAGCTCCTGCTCCAGAGCAGTTTTTAAGGCCACTGGAATGAGTCTGGCATGGTAAAAACAGAGAGTGCTGTTCAACTGAATGGTGAAGTGTCCCTGAAAATCTGAAGTGAGCCCTAAATCCATTTCAAATATACATGAAAAAGCAGAGAAAAGATCACCCAGCCATAGTAAAGCCCTCAAGGCCAGAAATGTTAGTAACCAATGGGTCATCAACAACAAATAATGTAATGAGCCATGTAACATGTTTGTAGACTGCCCTGATTGAGAAGTGCCCATAAAGGAGAACAGAATTTACCCCGTAGGCCACCAAATGCTGCAAGGCTGGAGACAACACAGTTGAGACTAATTGTGCATATGTTGCCACATTTATCAAAGAGACGGGGGCCACTATGTTCACCTGAAAATGGACATCCTCCTCATAAATGTGGAATGTGAGAATGGAGGGGGGGGGGGAGAGCAGCTGTGTTCTCAGTGCCAACCAGAATCACAAACTCAGAAATTCCAACATATTCGGAAGAAACAGCCAGATATTTGTGACATTGAGATATACATTTTTTAGTGACATTGAAGATATAAGTTTGACAGCTGTCCTGTTAGGATGACGACGACGATGAAAAATAGGGACATCACTCACGACAGTCTAAGTAAAAAATAAAGGCAGTGTAGATAAAAATGAATGTAAACAGTTCCTTTTTGTTTATTTTATTGCTCCTTGTATTATCAATATATAGACAGTTAATAAATGGTGTAGGTTTAAAGTAGGTGTATGTTAGCTGTTTAGGCGGAAAAGTTTATAGTTTTGCTTAGTCATAATATGATAAAAAATAAATTTTTCTCAAGGAGCCTCTTAAAAGAAAGGGAGAGGTCATCTTATATTCAGGTTTATCTTATAATTAGGTAATTAAACTACAGTAGATCCTAAGGTATCAGCACGAGCACTGCACTGACTGCCTCTGCTCTAGGCGGCTGCCTATAAACCATGTGGTGGAATGGTATCGACTGCTATACTCACATGGTGGGACAGTGGCGCTCTCGCTGTGCAAGCATAGTGCAGCATGGTGTCCTCCAGCAGCTATCTAAATCCATCACCTCTGCCGGGAATTCAATCTTCACAGCAAAAACGTCACAGCCAGAGTACAAATGTAGGACTGGATGCTCTCTAGTGCCACAGCACTTAACTACCAGTGCTGAATTAGATTTAAGCAAGGTTTTATTTATTTATTTATTTTTTGAAGGTGTGTTCTGAAGTTACCCGAGTATACTCAAGATTTAAAATTTATGTAAAAATAATGAAAATGAGATAACTCTGGATTTTATGTTAAAAGTCAAGATAGTTGGATGGGATTAGCTGAGGAACTTATCTTTCCTCCATTTGGAACGTGTTATTATTGTGAATCTCAGAATGTGTTGTTACTTCTTTTTTCAGTTCTACCAATAACATATGAAAAAATATACCCTCTTTGTAGTTAATTAATTCATGTTGTACACGTGTAGCATACTGGAAGACAAATTTGTAAGCAATAATCTCATGTACTGTTAAAACTGTACTCAGTATGACATAAAGATAAATTAAACAATGGTAATATTATTTTTTCAGCTATAAAAAAAATTTACAAAATTATTCTTAGTAGGTCAATACCAATTTTCTGAATAATGACCGAACTCATACTGAATCTTCGACACCTATCATTATATATTCCTTTCCCCGATATAAAAATCGTTTATGAACAGTGGAAAGTTATTGGAGAACAGTCAAAATATTCTGCCATTAAATTATTTATCACTGTTCTCACAATCATACTTATTATGAGACCTGAAAGCAATACCATAATGTCAAAGTGTGGAGGAAGTAATTTTTAATTTAACTTATCTTAGATTTGTTTAAGTTTCTAAGCAATGTAAGCAAGCAACTTTCAACAAATAAGAGTTCACATTTATAAAAAGATCTTTCCTACACACAAAATTCCATGTAAAATTTCTGTACTTGCCTGTGCTATACTGCATCATATTTTCATAATATAAAAGTGCAGAAATGCTCACACCAGTACACAATACAATTGGAGCCATAAATATGCAATGATTTCCACAAGGGAAAGGTGGCATTGCCTCCACAGTGGACAGTGCTGTCCCAGCTATTGTTAACCACTACTAAAGAATTGAATCAGTGTAAAGTGTTTTTTGACTCAATGACTTTTTTATGACACATTTGGTTTCTGCCACAATTGCTCTCTTCAGATGCTGTAAAAGTAAAAATTTTCTATTAAAACCGTTAAGCAAGTAACAGTATTTTTACTAGGTCTCCTTGTGGGCTAAGTAAAGTGCTATTAAAGTAAATGTGGATTATCATAAAAGAAGCTTTGGGCAAACTTGTGTTCATGCATTACCAAACTGGACATAAAATCAAAAATCAGGGAATTATATAGGTACGTTAAGTGTACTTTTCTTTGCCTATGCTTTGCACTAGATGCACACATCCTCTGTAAGACAATATTCTCTTTTGAAAACCATAAAATATGGAAAATATAACAATAACATTTCAATCAGTTATTCACAAAAAAATAGACTACAGGTTGTTAAATCAAGACGATCATACTTAAGAACAGAGTAAGCTCTTAAATAATAGGAACAAAAGAGCATTCTTTATAAAACATATTTCCGACAGCTGCTGGTGCTGCACTTCTGGTTGCTAGATGTTTACCTCATTGCCCTTAAGCTTCCAAGGGAACTGTCCTATCCGACATGTCGAAACCTTCCCTGAAATTTGTTTTATGCAGAGAGAATACGCCAAAAGAAACACACTGTCAAAATTTTAGCTGCTAAGATACACTGCAGGTATTAAGTAATATTGAAACTGCAAGTATTAAGTAATATTGAAATTGATCAAAGTCATAGGTCACCAGGCCTCTGGAGAAATGTACACCACTGCCATAGCTGTGCAACACGGCAGGCACATATCCTCAGTTGATGGCACATTAGTAAATGGATAACACAGTGCAACGCTGTTGGTATTTGTAAAACGAATTTCAGCTGTTGATAATTTCTCTGACACAATTGTTTACAATTACTATTTGCTTGAATTAGCAACTTGTTTAATATTCATAATAATTAGCAGTTGTCTTTGCTGCATTGCTAAGTTTTAACCATGGAGATGAAACTGAATTAATTTTCCTTGTGGTTTCTTGGTATATGTTTGCTAATCAATCTGTTTTTGTGCAGATTCCAGAGGTTCACACTGATGTGGAATCCAATTAATGTCTTCAGTCCTACAAAGATGAAATATGAAGAACGTGGTATGCAGTTGGAATCGCCCATTTCTCCCGAAGACATATGTCTGCGTTATTTGTTACTTAATTTCTTGGGCAATCATTTCAATTATTTCAACATTTTGTTAGAAATTATAGAATCATTAGAAGAGACGGGAAATGACTTGAATGATTCGATAAACTGTGGTTCAAACAATGGGTGTTGTAGTAATTTAACTTCAGACCAAAAATAAATTGCTTTCTATACCCAAGGGAAACATGTACAGTAATGGCTTTCAGAAAGAAAGAAATGGCTGTAAATTTTTTTGTTAAATGAAAGAGGGAGAGAATGCATAAACTTAGGCAGCATGAAAAGCTGGTTTCATATCATAAAATCTGAACATGAATTGTATAAATGGAACAAAATTTTACACAAATTAATAAATACATGCCAAAATGAAACTAACCAAAGGTGGAGACAAAAATTTTCAAAAAATTTATAACTTCTCATGAGAGTCAGTGCTCTGTTACTGAGGGAGATCTACGAGACTGAACACGCTGAATTGCAAGTGAGATGAACATTTGCAAGCATCTTTGACCTGATTAAAAAGATCCAAGAAATTATACCGAAAATGATGCCACAGAATTATGAACTGTACCTGAAGTATGTGCAGAGGAGATGTCATTAATAGGTAACACTATAGAGAGATTCATAGCTGACATGAAGATGGAGCTTCTTGTTATTACATAAAAACTGCATATAAAGCCAATCAGTCATGTCTCATGCAAACCACTCCTTATCATTTTGAGTGGGGAGAGGGGGGGGGGGGGGGGGGGGGGAGACAGAGTTGCTTGTGCAATCAATGTCTGCTGTGATGCACTCATACTCAATAATGCTAGTGATTCTTATCAGTGGATTACTGTTTCTGCAGCTTTATCTCTGTCTTCAGTAGCAAAAGGACACTTTTCTTACAAAAGTCTTGTAATCAGCATAGCAAAATTTGGAAAAATAGGAGAGAATAATTTTCTTTGTTACGTCCGAAATGTCATATTACCATTTGCAGAAAATAATTCATTGCTTTTGTTGGACTCTTGGCCTGGACATACGACACTTATTTAGGAGGAAAACGAAAAAACTGTTAATATAATTCGGATTCCACCTGTAAATAATAATGAGATTCAGCCTCTCATTTAAAAAAATCCAACAATGTAAAGCATTTTTCTGTAAATTGTTGGACGATATAATCTCTGATTGCTCTTTGTCATTTCAGGTTTATCAGCGGAACAGTATTGTTAGCATTCAGGCATTTCTGCATTGTCAGTTTGCATCACCATGTTATACAGATTTGATCAAGTAGGCTTGGTACTCAGCACAATTTAATAAAAATGACCATGGCCATTTCTTACTCCATTCCATTTCTGCTCAAATAAAACTATTAATTTCTGCAAATGCCCAAATGCATTACTTTTTCTTTTGTCATGTGTCCCTGATGTAAGGAAAATGTTTGTTTTCGTCACTTAGTAGGCACTTTTCATTTCTGTGATAACTACAGGGAGTAAGCAAGGAACTGTTTCAGTGTTTGCAAAATATACACTATTCAAAAATTATCATGAGAACCGTGCTACCGGAAATATTATAAAATATTTAATGTCAACAAATCAAAGTCCCAATTGATGGAAGTTATCTGTAATGTAACATCATACTTTGCCTCAATTTTCTTTCCTGTGCTAGTCACTTGTATAACAATTACATCTGCAACAGTTTTGTACGTTACTGACAGTACAGTTAGCCTTCTGCCACCGAGCCTAGTGTCAGCAGTGTGCAAGTAGCAGCATTATGCATTTACTAGGCAGTCTTGTATTTTAATAACCGTTTAAATTTTGTGTCAAATTGTTTGTCCTCTCTGTAGATGTTCTTTGCACAACAGTATTTAGCATGGATAGGGACTGCGACTACTGTGTTCGGATGCAGGCTGAGTTGGCATCCCTTCGCTCCCAGCTTCGGGCAGTGTTGGCTTCGGTCACACAGCTTGAGGCTGTTGCCAATGGGCATCACTGTGGGGATCCGGACGGGGGTTTGTCAGGGATGGCCAGCTCGTCCCACACATCCCCCGATCGGACTATGGCTGTGGCTGCCCAGGATACTGCCCACATTGAGGCTGACCCCTGACCCGTGGTAGAGTGGGAGGTCATCTCAAGGTGTGGGAGGGGGCGAAAGACATTCCGGAGGGCTGAACGGAAGGCCTCTCCATTTTGTCTGACGAACCGGTTTCAGGCTGATACTGATCTTCAGCCGGTCATGACTGCTTGTCCTGTTCCAGAGGTTGCCCCTCAGTCTGAAAGGTCCAGGCGGTCGCAGAGGGTGGGCTTACTGGTAGTTTGGAGCTCCAACATCAGCCGCATAATGGGGCCCCTTAGGGATATGGCTGCAAGGGAGGGGAAGAAAACCAATGTGCGCTCTGTGTGCGTACGGGGGAGTCATTCCAGATGTGGAAAGGGTCCTTCCGGATGCCATGAAGGGTACAGGGTGCACCCATCTGCAGGTGGTCGCTCATGTTGGCACCAATGATGTGTGTCGCTATGGATTGGAGGAAATGCTCTCTGGCTTCCAGCGGCTATCTGATTTGGTGAAGACTGCCAGTCTCGCTAGTGGGATGAAAGCAGAGCTCACCATCTGCAGCATCATCAACAGGACTGACTGCGGACCTTTGGTACAGAGCCGAGGGTCTAATCAGAGGCTGAGATGGATCTGCAACCATATGGGCTGCAGATTCCTCGACTTGCGCCTTAGGGTGGTGGGGTTTGAGGTTCCACTGGATAGGTCAGGAGTCCACAACACACAGCAGGCGGCTACACGGGTACCAGGGGTTTTGTGGCGGTTTTTTAGGTTAGATGGCCTTGACCAAGTACAGAAAGGGCAACAGCCTCAAAGGGTGCAGGGCAAAGTCAGGACATGCGGGGACCAAGCAGCAATCGGTATTGTAATTGTAAACTGTCAAAGCTGCTTCGGTAAAGTACCGGAACTTCAAGTGCTGATAAAAAGCACCGAAGCTGAAATCGTTATAGGTACGGAAAGCTGGCTGAAGCCAGAGATAAATTCTGCCGAATTTTTTACAAAGGCACAGACGGTGTTTAGAAAGGATAGGTTGCATGCAACCGGTGGTGGCGTGTTTGTCGCTGTTAGTAGTAGTTTATCCTGTAGTGAAATAGAAGAGGATAGTTCCTGTGAATTATTATAGGTGGAGATTATACTCAACAACCGGGTGAGGTTAATAATTGGCTCCTTTTACCGACCTCCCGACTCAGCAGCATTAGTGGCAGAACAACTGAGAGAAAATCTGGAATACATTTCACATAAATTTCCTCAGCATGTTATACTCTTGGGTGGAAATTTCAATTTGCCAGATATAGACTGGGACACTCAGATGTTTAGGATGGGTGGTAGGGACAGAGCATCGAGTGACATTATACTGAGTGCACTATCTGAAAATTACTTTGAGCAATTAAACAGAGAACCGACTCATGGAGATAACATCTTGGACCTACTGATAACAAACAGACCCGAACTTTTCGACTCTGTAAGTGCAACAAAACGACTATTCATGTTGGTGTGTAGAATATATGAGTCTGGCGATATACCATCTGACTTTCGGAAAAGCATCATCCACACAATTCCAAAGACGGCAAGAGCTGACAAGTGTGAGAATTATCGCACAATCAGCTTAACAGCTCATGCATCGAAGCTGCTTACAAGAATAATATACAGAAGAATGGAAAAGAAAATTGAGAATGCGCTAGGTGACGATCAGTTTGGCTTTAGGAAAAGTAAAGGGACGAGAGAGGCAATTCTGACGTTACGGCTAATAAAGGAAGCAAGGCTAAAGAAAAATCAAGACACTTTCATAGGATTTGTCGACCTGGAAAAAGCGTTCGACAATATAAAATGGTGCAAGCTGTTCGCGATTCTGAAAAAATTAGGGGTAAGCTATAGGGAGAGACAGGTCATATACAATATGTACAACAACCAAGAGGGAATAATAAGAGTGGACGATCAAGAACGAAGTGCTTGTATTAAGAAGGGTGTAAGACAAGGCTGTAACCTTTTGCCCCTACCCTTCAATCTGTACATCGAGGAAGCAATGATGGAAATAAAAGAAAGGTTCAGGAGTGGAATTAAAATACAAGGTGAAAGAATATCAATGATATGATTCGCTGATGACGTTGCTATCCTGAGTGAAAGTGAAGAAGAATTAAATGATCTGCTGAAAGGAATGAACAGTCTAATGAGTACACAGTATGGTTTGAGAGTAAATCGGAGAAAGACGAAGGTAATGAGAAGTAGTAGAAATGAGAACAGCGAGAAACTTAACATCAGGATTGACGGTCACGAAGTCAATGAAGTTAAGGAATTCTGCTACCTAGGCAGCAAAATAACCAATGACGGACGGAGCAAGGAGGACATCAAAAGCAGACTCGCTATTGCAAAAAAGGCATTTCTGGCCAAGAGAAGTCTACTAATATCAAATACCGGCCTTAATTTGAGGAAGAAATTTCTGAGGATGTATGTCTGGAGTACAGCATTGTATGGTAGTGAAACATGGACTGTGGGAAAACCGGAACAGAAGAGAATCGAAGCATTTGAGATGTGGTGCTATAGACGAATGTTGAAAATTAGGTGGACTGATAAGGTAAGGAATGAGGAGGTTCTACGCAGAATCGGAGAGGAAAGGAATATGTGGAAAACTCTGATAAGGAGAAGGGACAGGATGATGGGACTTCTGCTAAGACATGAGGGAATGACTTCCATGGTACTAGAGGGAGTTGCAGAGGGCAAAAACTGTAGAGGAAGACAGAGATTGGAATATGTCAAGCAAATAATTGAGGACGTAGGTTGCAAGTGCTACTCTGAGATGAAGAGGCTACCACAGGAAAGGAATTCATGGCGGGCCGCATCAAACCAGTCAGTAGACTGATGACCAAAAAAAAAAAAAAGTGCAGAACAGGGAATCAGTGATCACAAGGCCGTTGCAGCATCCCTGAATATGGAAGTAAATAGGAATATACAAAAGGGAGGAAGGTTTATCTGTTTAGCAAGAGTAATAGGAGGCAGATTTCAGACTACCTAACTGGTCAAAACGAAAATTTTTGTTCCGGCACTTAATGTTGAATGTTTATGGGAAAAGTTTAAGGCAATCGTAAAATGCATTATAGACAGGTATGTGCCGAGTAAAACTGTGAGGGACGGGAAAAACCCACCGTGGTTCAACAACAAAGTTAAGAAACTACTGCCAAAGCAAAGAGAGCTTCACTGCAAATTTAAACGCAGCCAAAACCTCTCAGACAAACAGAAGCTAAACTTTGTCAGAGTTAGCGTAAGGAGGGCTATGCATGAAGCGTTCAGTGAATTCGAAAGTAAAATTCTATGTACCGACTTGACAGAAAATCCTAGGAAGTTCTGGTCTTACGTTAAATCAGTAAGTGGATCAAAACAGCATATCCAGACACTCTGGGATGATAATGGCATTGAAACAGAGGATGACACGTGTAAAGCTGAAATACTAAACACCTTTTTCCAAAGCTGTTTCACAGATGAAGACCGCACTGCATTTCCGTCTCTAAATCCTCGCATGAACGAAAAATGGCTGACATCGAAATAAGTGTCCAAGGAATAGAAAAGCAACTGAAATCACTCAACAGAGGAAAGTCCACTGGACCTGATGGGATACCAATTTGATTCTACACAGAGTACGCGAAAGAACTTGCCTCTCTTCTAACAGCCGTGTACCGCATGTCTCTAGAGGAACGGAAGGTTCCAAATGATTGGAAACGAGCACAGGTAGTTCCAGTTTTCAAGAAGGGTCGTCGAGCAGATGCGCAAAACTATAGGCCTATATCACTGACATCAATCTGTTGTAGAATTTTAGAACATGTTTTTTGCTCGCGTATCATGTCATTTCTGGAAACCCAGAATCTACTCTGTAGTAATCAACATGGAATCTGGAAACAGCGATCGTGTGAGACGCAACTCGCTTTATTTGTTCATGAGACCCAGAAAATATTAGATACAGGCTCCCAGGTAGATGCCATTTTCCTCGACTTCTGGAAGGCATTCAATACAGTTCCGCACTGTCGCCTGACAAACAAAGTAAGAGCCTACGGAATATCAGACCAGCTGTGTGGTTGGATTGAAGAGTTTTTAGCAAACAGAACACAGCATGTTGTTCTCAATGGAGAGGCATCTACAGATGTTAAAGCAGGGCTTAACAACTGGCCGGTTTTGAGCGCGAGTACTCGCGTCTGCTCAGGCACGTGCTCGCGAGCAGGTGCAAGGTCGCGGAGTAGGGAAGGAGAGGAAATGCACACGCACGTTTGAATAGGGCCGCAGCATGCCTATTGAATTCGCACCGACTGTGTGTAACGTTTAAAGTACTACTATCAGCTCTAACAGTCACTTCGCTGGTTAAGAATCACGTCAAGTCGCCGTTGTGTAACCCCAACCATGCTTTCACAGTTCAACCCCCATTGGGAGGAATTGTATCCGTGTACAGAAAAAGATGGTGTTGCAAAATGTTTAGTATGTCACAAAACGCTGAATTCTTTTAGGAAATTTAATTTGCAGCAACATTATATGTCGTACCACGCGAAAGACTACGGAAGTGGAAAATGTGATGGACCAGATCGTGCACAGGAAGTTATTAAACTTAAAAGAAAGCTATCCGAAGAAGATCTGGACGACGAAGAAAAATCAATTGAGGCAGCTCTCAGAGTGAGTTACAAAATTGCTTTGCTTTTAGCAAAATCCCTGCGCCCCTTCACTATGGCGATTTAATAAAAGTATGTTTGGTAGTTGCAGCGGAACATTTGAGTCTATCTCAAGTTGAACAGTTTCGGATTGTTCCATTATCTAACATGGCCATTATGCGTCGCATACAGGACATGGCAGACGACGTCCAGAGCCAGCTTGCAAATATCTATAAAGATTTTATGGCGTATTGTCTAGCTCTGGATGAAAGTGTTGATATCACTGGAACAGTGCAGCTTGCCATATTTATTAGAGGTGTTAATAGAGATCTTCAGGTGAGGGAGGAGCTCCTCGATGTAGTAGCCATGAAGAACACTACAACCGGAGGTGATATTTTAAGTAGTGTTGAAGAAAGTGTTGAAAATATAGGATTGTCGTGGAATTCTTTAGTTTCAGTGTCTACAGATTGTGCACCAGCAATGACCGGGAAAAAGTCAGGTTTCGTTACGCTGTTGAAGGAGAAAATGCAAAAACTGACCATGCCGAATGAAATAAGGGGCGTTCACTTTGTGATCCACCAGGAAAACTTATGTGCAAAGAGTATCACTCTAAAAAATGTGATGAGTGTTGTTGTTCGTACAACTATATACGGAAGCATGGGCTACAACACAGGCAATTTAAAAGCTTTCTTGAGCATGAAAGCCAGTATGGTGGTAGCCTGCCTTTTTACAGCGAGGTCCGCTGGCTTAGTTGTGGCGAATTATTAAATCGATTTTTTTGCCTATTAGATGGGATAAATATGTTCATGGAAATAAATAACATGTGTGTTCCTGAATTGAAAGAGCCTTCATGGAAATGTGATCTCGCGTTCTTAGCGGATTTAACTAGCCATCTGAATGCTTTGAACATTTCACTACAAGGTAAAGATCTGCTAATTACTCATTTCATAGATCGAACACGAGCTTTTAAAATGTAATTGACGCTTTGGGTGAGTCAACTGGAAACAGGAAATCTAGCTCATTTTCCTAAATTATCATCCGTGCAAGGTGTTCACAAAGACTGTGAACGTTATTCACATAGTTTAGTTGCCCTTAAGGAAGAATTTGATCAGCGCTTTCAAGATCTGACAGCACTAGACAGTGATTTTGATCTGTTCTCCTCTCCATATTCAGCGAATATTGAAGAGATTCATCCTGAGCTGCAACTAGAAATTATTGACCTCCAGTGTGACAGAAAATACAGAGACAAATTTCAGAACAAGAAAAACATTTTGGAATTCTACAGACACTTCCTTCAGGATAGATTTCCTCGTTTGCACAAATTGGCAGCTACAATAATATCAATGTTCGGTTCCACGTATGTTTGTGAACAACTATTCTCTGCAATGAAATGTAACAAGATGTGCCTGAGAAATGCATTGTCTGATCAAAATTTAAACTGCACGCTGCGCCTACAATGCACAAGAACAATTACTCCGAACGTAGACGCAATTGTAAAGAGCAAAAAGTACAAGATAACCAAGAATCCCACACTTCAGTGACATCTTTTATTGTGTAACAGTTCACAAATTAATACGAATGTAGAGGCATACACTAAGCTAATAAAATTATGTGGCACGTGTACATTCTCCTTTATTTGTTTCATTTGTCGCAGTAATAATTCGTGAGTGACATCCCTGCAGGTGGCCGCAGATTTACATTGACTGGCGGCAGCTGTTGTGTGCCCCACGTGACTCTCCCCACTCTCCGCTCTGGTCCGGTAGTGGGGGTAGCGTGCTCGCGCTGCTCCGTGCTCGCGCCTTGCTGCTCACAGCTTGCTCCGCGAGCACGTATGTTGTGAAGCCCTGCGTTAAAGTAACCTCTGGCGTGCCACAGGGGAGTGTTATGGGACCATTGCTTTTCACAATATATATAAATGACCTAGTAGATAGTGTTGGAAGTTCCATGCGGCTTTTCGCGGATGATGCTGTAGCATACAGAAAACTTGCAGCTTAGAAAATTGCAGCGAAATGCAGGAAGATCTTCAGCGGATAGGCACTTGGTGTAGGGAGTGGCAACTGACCCTTAACATAGACAAATGTAATGTATTGCGAATACATAGAAAGAAGGATCCTTTATTGTTTGATTATATGATAGCGGAACAAGCACTGGTAGCAGTTACTTCTGTAAAATATCTGGGAGTATGCGTATGGAACGATTTGAAGTGGAATGATCATATAAAATTAATTGTTGGTAAGGCAGGTGCCAGGTTGAGATTCATTGGGAGAGATCTTAGAAAATGTAGTCCATCAACAAAGGAGGTGGCTTACAATACACTCGTTTGACTTATACTTGAGTATTGCTCATTGGTGTGGGATCCGTACCAGTTCGGGTTGGCAGAGGGGATAGAGAAGATCCAAAGAAGAGCGGCGCATTTTGTCACAGGGTTATTTGGTAAGCGTGCAAACTCAAGTGGCAGACTCTGGAAGAGATGTGCTTTGCATCGCGGTGTAACTTGCTGTCCAGGTTTCAAGAGGGTGCATTTCTGGATGAGGTATCGAATATATTGCTTCCCCCTACTTATAACTCCCGAGGAGATCACGAATGTAACATTAGAGAGATTTGAGCGTGCACGGAGGCTTTCCGGCAGTCGTTCTTCCTGCGAACCATACATGACTGGAACAGGAAAGGGAGGTAATGATAGTGGCACATAAAGTGCCCTTCGCCACACACCGTGGGTGGGTTGCGGAGTATAAATGTACATGTAGATGTAGTTTAGCTACCAATGTGAACTGCAAGTTATTCAAAAAAATTAATGATCCGAGAGATTTTTGGTATGGTTTTAGTGCTTAAAATTCACTTATGTGAATATGGGGCACTACATCCTCTTCTCATGCCTACATCTACTTATTTGCTGATTTGCACACCAGGAAGGAAGGGCTGTCAAACCAGTTTTGTAAATCATTCTTGATGTGATGAAAATGAGTAATTGTAATGTATTTTTTAAAATGCTAGCAGTGTACCTTCGCAGCTAAAATTTGACAGTGAATTTCTTTTGGTGTATTCTTCCTGCGTGAAAAATTTCAGGGTAGGTTTGAACACGTTTGATTGGACTATTCCCGTGTTAGAAGAGAAGATAGGGACTGGATGACAAGGGCATCATTCTGCTGCAGCTCACTAGCACTCTTCTTCCATTTGCAAAGTGGGTTTACATTTTCTGTGCAGATGCTATCAGGGATAGCATGGCCTGGATGGCACAGTGCGGCAGTGCGGTACCATCAGTTGGAACATGCATTTAGGAGACGCCAACTCTCTCAAATGAATAGATTATTATAAATTTTAAAAAATATATCTGCTGCAAACTCATTCTGCTCTTTGAGAAGTTTGTCTGATTTCTTCCATTTTGTAATATAAATCTTCGGTTCCTCTAAAGTGTCTAACCATTCACTTTCTTCTACAGTATGTAAAATTTGTAGTTGATCATCAATGTTAGCAGCATTGTGTCCTTCTTTTGTATATATAAGAGTAGTGCCATCTTATTGCTGGCATAGGTGTGCTCTTTAAATCTTACGTCAAAGGCATGCTTGCCTGGCCGACATAGCTTTTTTCGCAGTAACAGTATGATATTTCATAGACATCAGATTTCCGATATTAATTATCCTTATGTTGTAAGTTATGACACATTCGTGTTTTTATATTATCTAATGTCCTGATTACAATCTTAATGCCATTTCTCAGGAATATGTGCTGAGTTTTATGTGATGTTTTGCCTGTCCATTTCATAGCAGTGTACTTGACATTATCAGAGGCCATTTGTATATGTAGTTTATTTTCTTTTCTTTATATTCTTTTTAATTTTGTTATTTGTGGTGTTTACTATTTCTGGGTCATTCATTTGGAAAGCTGACCTGTCTTAATATGCCAAGTTCTTTCTTCACTTCTAATGGACATAATGGAAGCCATTACTCTGTGTATCGTAGAGTAAAAATATGCTTGTTTCAGATGTAGCAGATAATTGGACTAGGCATTGATAATCACTTCCATACATGCTGGTTTCCTAGATATTCAAAATTCATGTCTGCCATTTGTGTTATAAATCGTCAAATCTAGAAAATTTGTCTTTCCATCTACTTCATGTTCTGTCATGTATTTGTTATTTGAATGCATACTGGTCAGTTCTTTGCTGTTTGTTGCCTCTGTAAAGAATAACAGAGTCATTGAGGTATCTTTTTTAGCACATTGTATTGGTAACAGTGTCTTAATTTGCCTGAATTTTATTTTTACTAACATAGAGATTTTTTCTTGGTGATTCCAAACATGTTACCAACATAGTATACTATAAAAAGATACATTAATGACTCATTTATTCTTTTCAGAGGTAACAAAATGCAACTTGGCTGAAAAAATTGACCAGTATGTATTCCAAGATCAGATTCATGAGAGAACATGAAGTAGATGGAAAAATAACTTTATTGGATTTAACAGTTTATAACAAAAACAGACATGCATTTCAAACATTTAGGTCAGATCCCTTAATCGGGCAGGTAGGTTAGAAAATTTAAAAAGGGAAATGGATAGGTTGAAGTTAGATATAGTGGGAATTAGTGAAGTTCGGTGGCAGGAGGAACAAGACTTCTGGTCAGGTGACTACAGGGTTATAAACACAAAATCAAATAGGGGGAATGCAGGAGTAGGTTTAATAATGAATAGGAAAATAGGAATGCGGGTAAGCTACTACAAACAGCATAGTGAACGCATTATTGTGGCCAAGATAGATACAAAGCCCACACCTACTACAGTAGTACAAGTTTATATGCCAACTAGCTCTGCAGATGACGAAGAAATTGAAGAAATGTATGATGAAATAAAAGAAATTATTCAGATTGTGAAGGGAGACGAAAATTTAATAGTCATGGGTGACTGGAATTCGAGTGTAGGAAAAGGGAGAGAAGGAAACATAGTAGGTGAATATGGATTGGGGGACAGAAATGAAAGAGGAAGCCGCCTGGTAGAATTTTGCACAGAGCACAACATAATCATAACTAACACTTGGTTTAAGAATCATGAAAGAAGGTTGTATACATGGAAGAACCCTGGAGATACTAAAAGGTATCATATAGATTATATAATGGTAAGACAGAGATTTAGGAACCAGGTTTTAAATTGTAAGACATTTCCAGGGGCAGATGTGGACTCTGACCACAATCTATTGGTTATGACCTGTAGATTAAAACTGAAGAAACTGCAAAAAGGTGGGAATTTAAGGAGATGGGACCTGGATAAACTAAAAGAACCAGAGGTTGTACAGAGATTCAGGGAGAGCATAAGGGAGCAATTGACAGGAATGGGGGAAATAAATACAGTAGAAGAAGAATGGGTAGCTTTGAGGGATGAAGTAGTGAAGGCAGCAGAGGATCAAGTAGGTAAAAAGACGAGGGCTAGTAGAAATCCTTGGGTAACAGAAGAAATATTGAATTTAATTGATGAAAGGAGAAAATATAAAAATGCAGTAAGTGAAACAGGCAAAAAGGAATACAAACGTCTCAAAAATGAGATCGACAGGAAGTGCAAAATGGCTAAGCAGGGATGGCTAGAGGGCAAATGTAAGGATGTAGAGGCCTATCTCACTAGGGGTAAGATAGATACCGCCTACAGGAAAATTAGAGAGACCTTTGGAGATAAGAGAACGACTTGTATGAATATCAAGAGCTCAGATGGAAACCCAGTGCTAAGCAAAGAAGGGAAAGCAGAAAGGTGGAAGGAGTATATAGAGGGTCTATACAAGGGCGATGTACTTGAGGACAATATTATGGAAATGGAAGAGGATGTAGATGAAGATGAAATGGGAGATATGATACTGCGTGAAGAGTTTGACAGAGCACTGAAAGACCTGAGTCGAAACAAGGCCCCCGGAGTAGACAATATTCCATTGGAACTACTGACGGCCGTGGGAGAGCCAGTCCTGACAAAACTCTACCATCTGGTGAGCAAGATGTATGAAACAGGCGAAATACCCTCAGACTTCAAGAAGAATATAATAATTCCAATCCCAAAGAAAGCAGGTGTTGACAGATGTGAAAATTACCGAACTATCAGCTTAATAAGTCACAGCTGCAAAATACTAACACGAATTCTTTACAGACGAATGGAAAAACTAGTAGAAGCCAACCTCGGGGAAGATCAGTTTGGATTCCGTAGAAACACTGGAACACGTGAGGCAATACTGACCTTACGACTTATCTTAGAAGAAAGATTAAGGAAAGGCAAACCTACGTTTCTAGCATTTGTAGACTTAGAGAAAGCTTTTGACAATGTTGACTGGAATACTCTCTTTCAAATTCTAAAGGTGGCAGGGGTAAAATACAGGGAGCGAAAGGCTATTTACAATTTGTACAGAAACCAGATGGCAGTTATAAGAGTCGAGGGACATGAAAGGGAAGCAGTGGTTGGGAAGGGAGTAAGACAGGGTTGTAGCCTCTCCCCGATGTTGTTCAATCTGTATGTTGAGCAAGCAGTAAAGGAAACAAAAGAAAAATTCGGAGTAGGTATTAAAATTCATGGAGAAGAAATAAAAACTTTGAGGTTCGCCGATGACATTGTAATTCTGTCAGAGACAGCAAAGGACTTGGAAGAGCAGTTGAATGGAATGGACAGTGTCTTGAAAGGAGGATATAAGATGAACATCAACAAAAGCAAAACAAGGATAATGGAATGTAGTGTAATTAAGTCGGGTGATGCTGAGGGAATTAGATTAGGAAATGAGGCACTTAAAGTAGTAAAGGAGTTTTGCTATTTGGGGAGCAAAATAACTGATGATGGTCGAAGTAGAGAGGATATAAAATGTAGACTGGCAATGGCAAGGAAGGCGTTTCTGAAGAAGAGAAATTTGTTAACATCCAGTATTGATTTAAGTGTCAGGAAGTCATTTCTGAAAGTATTCGTATGGAGTGTAGCCATGTATGGAAGTGAAACATGGACGATAAATAGTTTAGACAAGAAGAGAATAGAAGCTTTCGAATTGTGGTGCTACAGAAGAATGCTGAAGATTAGATGGGTAGATCATGTAACTAATGAGGAAGTATTGAATAGGATTGGGGAGAAGAGAAGTTTGTGGCACAACTTGACCAGAAGAAGGGATCGGTTGGTAGGGCATGTTCTGAGGCATCAAGGGATCACCAATTTAGTATTGGAGGGCAGCGTGGAGGGTAAAAATCGTAGAGGGAGACCACGAGATGAATACACTAAGCAGATTCAGAAGGATGTAGGTTGCAGTAGGTACTGGGAGATGAAAAAGCTTGCACAGGATAGAGTAGCATGGAGAGCTGCATCAAACCAGTCTCGGGACTGAGGACCACAACAACAACAACAGGTAACCAACATGTATGAACATGGTTATCATTGCCCATTCCTATCATCTGCTACATCAGAAACAAGTGTACTTTTACTCTGTGTCCACAGAAACAATAAAGCTTCCATTATGCCCAGCAGAAGTGAAGAAAGCACTTGAAATATTAAGAGATGGCACCCTTGCAAATGAATGATCCAGAAATAGTAAACACCACAATAACAAAATAAAGAGGAATATATAGAAAATAAATAAACTGCATGTATTAACAGAATATGATAAAGTAAAGTACACCACTGTGAAAGTCAGGGTGAAACATCAGATTAAATTGAGAGCCATAATATTGGTAACATTAACAAGCAACGATAAATTTTACATTAAGTTGATAAACACACTGTTAGACATTTTAGAAGAACTGGAGATTTATACTACTAAAGGAAGGAACCAGACAAACTCTCCAGTGAACAGAATGAATTTCAACAGATGTGTGTTTTAATACTTTCGACAATCTGTTCTCATGGTTCTCAATCTTTTTTAGTTTGTGGCTCTCCTGACCAGTTGCATTGTTTCTGTTGCTCCCCTATGTGATACCTTGTTAAAACTGAAGTAATTAATAAGAAAAAAAGTTATGAATAAAATACTACTCACTTCAGTGTGACACTTTAGCTAGCTTTTTGTTACCCAACTTGTCAATCTTCACACCACATGAACTACAGCTTCACTCATTTCCTTCTCTGCACAGATTCTTGGTCGATACTTGGTTTTAATGACAACCATTGCCAAAAAGACACTCTTACAAAGATAGGATGTTACAAAAGAAAATAATGCCTTAAGTGCTTTCTTGCTCAAGCTTGGAATCTCTTTTCTTACTGGATACCAAAATGTTGACAATGTTATTGGCGAAAACTTCACTTTCAATGATAAACCTGAAAAAAGTTCTGTGAACTGTTCCTCTTCAGCAGTATTGAACTCAGAAGGAGAATCATTACCAAAGGAATTTTGAACCCACTGAAATCTGTCATAGTTTTCAGGAAAACTTTTCAAAATGAACATGAACTTCAGATAAATATCCTTCTATTACAGAAAAAGTAATTGCTGTAAGAGCCATCTCATTGCCCCTTATTAAATGATGCAAACACAGGAAGCAGTCGACTTATACTCCATCGTTCATTTTTCCTTTGCAAAGAAGAAGTTCCTTTTTGAAGGCTGAAACTTTGTCAATAAGCTGAATTGAAATGAGTTTTACTTCTTCACAGAGACTTATTCAGTGAATTTAACATCTTAAATATATCACACAAGTATGCAGCCCTTAATAGAAAGTCAGTGTTCAGAAAGCACTCAACACTGATATATTCTTCTTCCCAGTAAGAACAGACTTCTCATCTAAGTTAAAAAATGTGTGATAATACACATCACATGGAAAGCCCATGAGTGCTGCTATAATGTATGGTTAGTCCCTGTCTCTTGATACATTTCTCTAAAAAAAATCTAGCTTCCTGAGGATGGGTTCACCACATTTATGACAGTTTGCAGTATGTGATTCGGACCAACACTCAAATGTTGTGAAGTAAATGCTTCTCTATGTATAATGCAGTGGGTTCACATAATATGAGGAACTTTGCCACACATAAGTGCTTTTAGACCACTGTAACATCCCAATTTGGACTGTGCACAATCGGCACACACACACACACACACACACACACACACACACACACACACAAACAAACAAACAAACAAACAAAATGAGCCCAGTAAATTTGAGTTTCTGGTATGAAGTTCACCACTATTTCAAACAAATCTTTGTGCGTGCTTTAAAAAAAAATCTTCAGTCAGTTCATTACATTTTTCAATAAATCAAGCATAGCAAATTAAATGAGCATCTCTATTGCTATCAGTAGCGTCATCAAGTTGCAAACCAAAATCCCTCCCTGTAACGTTTTATATAATTTCTTCATGGAGATCCTCTCCTAAATCTTGAATTCAACAACTAATTGTAGTGTCAGAGAAAGGAATGGGCAAAAGCTGTTTTGCCATAGATTCTCCAAGCATAATAAACAGCATGCCAGTAGCGCATGGTAGGATTAGTTCTTCTGGAATCGTATGGGCTTTCTTGCATGTTGTTGCTTGGTAAGCTGCATTGTAGGATGCTATAAGTGCTTTATTTGAGAATTTTAACTCCTTGGAAAATGATAATTTTTGTTTTTTCATTTGACTCAGTTTTGTATAAAAATGTCCTCGTGATTTGACCATGTCGTACTTCAGGACACTTTCCAAATGATGCTTTAATTTGCTAGATAGCATACATTCATCAGAAAGTATTTTCAAACACAAGAGACACTGTGGACACTCATCATTGTTCAAAACAGCACATGTGAAACTAAAATCTAAGTAGCTATCATTGTATTTTCTGTACTTGCATTTCCTATCTTCATTACCACTTTCCTTGTTGGCCTCAGAATGTTCTGACTTCCTACTTCCACTTGACAGATTTAAAAACTTTTCCTTTATCAAGTATGTGACAAAGTCAGAGTATAATAAAAACTTGTTGGGAACACACAATCACTGCAGGCGCTAAGTTAATGAGATAGTTCAGCTTCAAGGTTATTACTGCTTATCCAGGCTGGCCAGCATCTAAATGGAATTCCTCCAAGGCGACATACGTTAACATCAGAAATGAAATTTTCCACAACTGTCTTCTTTGCCACTAATTATGAAACAAATCCGCACCACCCCAGATGGTCATTATTTGTGAACCAGGGTACTATGATGCACAGATTGAATACCACTCCTCTGTTCATTTGAGAGAGTCACTGCATCCTATAGACATGTTCGAACTGAGGATGGTCTCCCTGCAACCGAGTGCTGCACTGTGCTGTCTAGGCTATGCCATCACATGCTAGCATCTGCACTGCAAATATACACACACATCACAGCTGGATGAAGAGTGCCACTGAGCTGCAGCAGAATGCCAGCCACGTTGTCCAGTTCAAATCATCTCTTCTAAGCTTATGGGCAGTGGCATAAGCATCTAGCAGCCTGAAGTGCAAAGTCATCAGTCATTGGAGATGTGTTCTACAGAGATTGCACCTGTGTTTCTTTTACTGTAAAGACCTTGCTCTGTTCTTAAATAAGTTTTTTATTGATTTAGCAGCCTGTATTCTATTTTTATGTTTTATGAATAACTGATTGAAATGTTATTTGTCATAATTTATGGTTTTCAAAGGTATACATTGTGTTATAGAGGACATGTGCATCTAGCACAAAGAGTTGGAAAGGAAAACTGCATTTAGCTTTACCTATGTAATTCCGTAATTTTTTATTTTACATTCAGTCTGATAACACAAGAATATGTGCTTGCCAAATGCCGCTTTTAGGTAGGATCCACGAGTATATTAATAGCATTTTACTTAGGTCACTTGTTACTTGATTTAAGGTTTTAATACAAGCTTTTTATTGTATGTAGCATCTGAAGATGGCTATTGTGGCCGAAACAAGTTATGGGTCATAAGAAAGTTATTGTGTGAAAGAAATAAACAAAACTTTATGTCACTCGCTTCCTCCTTAATCAAAATGTGTTTTTTTTTTCCAAAAAATGAGTAAGTTCCAACTGTGAGTAACACACTTCCAGCGGAGGTATTAATGAGTCACAGGTGCTATACAGAATGGTTGTGATGTAACCAATAATTGCATCCAAAAGAATGAATACATTGTAGTCCTGTGAATAACACCCTGGCTGCAAGGAACTATCTGTGTATAAGAGGTTGTAATGTGGAACTCTGAGGCTGCATGTTACAGGGCATGGGTACGATTGATTTGTTTCAAATTACTAAAGTTTTAAGGGTGAGAAGACAAGCATTATAATAAGAACTGAATAGTTTTCTCAATACTGTCCCAAAATGAAGTGAACACGGGAAACTCACTTTCCTTTTGATGTATCCTAACCTGTTAAAACTTAATATGGTGCAGTTTGAAACTTATTATTTAGTTATGACTCAGTGACAGTATTGTTTTAATAGTTGCAATAAATATCTCCCCTCCCAAGTAGTTATTCACAGCATGGCAGTCATTGCTCTAGACCCTCTACTTATTGTTTCCTTATGCTTAGACCTTGCTGTCAGCTCTTTTTGGCCCTACACTCTTCTCTTCCTTTGTATTGCTGTCTTCTGCTTTTCTTCCTCATGTTCTTTCCCCCCTTTATCTCTTTGCCACCATGTCTCCTTTTTACCCTTGTTTTCTTCTTCCTTAGTTTCTCTCATGCTGCACTTTTTTCTAGTTGTATAGTAATAAATATGATTTTATTTTCCCTGTTTTTCTCTATAAAAAGCCATTTTACTTAACTTTATAATGCTCTGGACACTAACTCAGCCCTTGTAATCAGAGGTGGAGGGCTTGTCCAAAATACGCTCTGGGTCAGTTTTGATAAAAACAGCATCCTCTGCCCAGTCACAGGCATTACTCGCTTGTGGCAAGTTGGGGGATGTTTCTGTTACCACCACACCTCATAAGAGCTTAAATATGGTCCAGGGTATTATATTCCACAGAGACCTTCTTTTGCAGTCTGACGACGAGCTGCGCGCCAATTTAGAGCGGTGATGCATTCATTTTGTCTGGCACGTCCATCGGGGTCTGAGGGATAAACAGGTTGCCACCAGTGCCTTCATCTTGGCCTTCAAGGGTGACACATTGCCCGAGAAGGTCAAGTTGATAGTGTACTGCTGTGACGTCAAGCCATATATCCCTCCTCCAATGCGGTGCTTTAAGTGCTGCAAGTTCGGCCGTATGTCTTCCCGCTGTACTTAGAGCCCCACCTGTCGAGATTGTGGACGTTCATCACATCCCAATACTCCATGTGCCCCGCCTCCCATCTGTGTCAACTCCGGAAAGCATCATTTACCTTGCTCACCAGACTGTAGGATTTTACAGAAAGAGAGGAAAATCATGGAATATAAGACCCTGGACCGACTGACCTACACTGAGGCTAAGCGGAAAATTGAGCACCTACATCCTGTCGCTATGACCTCCTCATACGCCGCAGCTAAGAGAACAGTTTTGTCTCATCAGTTCCTCGAATTCCTGTTGCCTCTCAGAACCAGGAGACTACACTTGCCCCCTTGATGGAGTGGGTCCCTTCCCACCCTGTTGCTCCCGCACCACCTATTTCGGGATCAACAACCCCCACCCCCAACTATCGGGGATTTCAGTCCCTACTTCTGAGCCAGAGAAGCATAAGGCTTCTTCGGCTCCTCTCGCTAGGAAGCAGTCCCATGGGTCACTCCCTTCCCAAGTTTCTGCTAGTGGGAAAGACAACACTCGCCAGTGGCTGAAGTACCCAAAAGCAGCTGGTTGTAAGGTTTCACGTTCATTCTCAGTCCCGGAGACTGATTCAATGAAGTCCTCCCAGCCAAAAACAGTGAGAGAAATCCAAAAAGAAGATCTCCAAGACCAATTGAATTGCGGTGGCACCCACACCACCACTTCCTGCAAGCTCTGCGTCTGAGGATGAGGTGGAGATTCTGGCGTCCGCTGAAGACCTGGATCTCGCTGGGCCCTCAGACACAATGGATATAGACTGCTCAGGCAAAAAGTCGGTGGCAGCTGCTGACCCTGAGGCATAAATTGCGTCATTGAATGTTCTACGCTTTCCCCGTCTCACGATGATGTCATCCTCCAGTGGAATTGCGGCAGTTTTTTCCACCGCCTGGCTGAGCTACAGTAACTGTTAAGCTTTACATCTGCTTTCTGCATTGCCCTCCATGAAACCTTTGCAGCTATAAGGGATATCACAGTAACCGTAACGACTATAATCGAGTGTCAGGTGGAGTTTGCGTTTATGTCCAAACTCAGTCTGTAGTGAAACTGTGCCCCTTCAAGCCCCTCTTGAAGCTGTGGCTGTCAGAATAAGGACAATGCAGGAAATAACTGTCTGCAATGTTTATCTTCATCCAGATGGTGCAGTACCCCTGAATGTATTAGGTGCACTGACTGATCAACTCCCTAAACCTTTCCTACTTTTGGGAGATTTTAATGCCCTTAACCCCTTGTGGAGTGACGCCGTGCTTACTGGCCGAGGCAGAGATGTTGGAACTTCACTGTCTCAGTTCGACCTCTGCCTCTTAGATACTGGGGCCGCCACACATTTCAGTGTGGCTCGACGTAGTTACTCTGCCATTGATTTATCAATTTGCAGCCCAGGATTTCTCCCATCTATCCACTGGAGAGTGCATGACCACCCGTGTGGTAGTGACCACTTCCCCATCTTCCTGTCACTGCCCCAGTGTCAGGCCCACGGACGCCTGCCCATATGGGCTTTAAACAAGGCAGACTGGGAAACTTTCACCTCTGATGTCACCGTTGACTCTCCCCCACATGGTAACATCGATATGATGGTTGGGCAGGTGACTACCACAATCATTTCTGTGGCAGAAAATGTGATCCCTCACTCTTTAGGGTGCCCCCAGCGAAAGACAGTATCTTGGTGGTCGCCATAAGTTGCTGAGGCAATTACAGAGCAACAGCAAGCTCTACAGCGACAAAGCGACACCCTTCCTTAGAGCATCTGGTATCGTTTAAGCGGCTCTGTGCCCGTGTACACCAGGTTATAAAACAATGGAAGCAGCAGTGCTGGGAGAGGTACGTGTCAACCACCATTGGGTGCCAAACGTCACCTTCCTAAGTCTGGGCAAAGATCAAACCTCTTTTCGGGTACCAGACCACAACAGGTGTCTCTGGCATTACCATCAATGGCTTGCTATGTACCGAAGCAAACACGATTGCCAAGCACTTTGCTGAGCATTATGCTCAAGCCTCTGTGTCAGAGAACTACCCCCCAGCATTTTGCACCCTCAAACGGTGGATGGAAAGGAAAGTCCTCTAGTTCACTGCACGCCACAGTGAACTCTATAACGCCCCATTTATGGAGTGGGAGCTCCTCAGCACATTTGCACATTGCCCCGACACAGCGCCTGGGCCAGATTGGATCCACAGTCAGATGATTAAACATCTCTTGTCTGACTACAAGTGCCATCTCCTCCTCATCTTCAACTGGATCTGGTGCGATGGCGTCTTTCCATCGCACTGGCGGGAGAGAACATTGTTCCGGTGCTCAAACCTGCTAAAAGCCCACTTGATGTGGATACCTATTGGCCCATCAGCCATTATAAGCTGGTGGAACGTATGGTGTGTCGGTGTTTCGGTTGAATCCTAGAGTCACATTGCCTACTGGCTCCATGTCAGGGTGGCTTCTGCCAGGGTCGCTCTACCGCTGATAATTTTGTGTCTCTTGAGACTGCCATCCGAATGGCCTTTTCCAGATGCCAACATCTTTTTGCTGTCTTTTTTTATCTGTGCAAAGCGTATGACACCACCAGGTGACATAATATCCTCGCCATAGTATACGGGTGGGGCCTCTGAGGTGCACTCCCGATTTTTATCTAGAATTTCCTGTCACTCCGTACTTTCCTTGGTGCCTTACATAGTTCTCCCCATATCCAGGAGAATGAGGTCCCGCAGGGCTCTATATTGAGTGTATCACTATTTGTAGTGGCCATTAACAGTCTAGCGGCAGCTGTAGGGCCATCCGTCTCACCCTCTGTATGCAGACGACTTCTGCATTTCGTACTGCTCCACCAGTGCTGGTGTTGCTGAGCGGCACCTACAGGGAACCATCGACAAGGCGCAGTCATGGGTTCTCGCCCACGACTTCCAGTTTTCAGCTGCTAAGTCATGTGTCATGCACTTCTGTCGGCATCGTACCGTTCATCTGGAACCAGAACTTTACCTTCATGACGATCCACTCACTGTAGTGGAGATATATCAATTCTTAGGACTGGTTTTTGACGCCTGATTGACTTGGCTACCTCACCTTCATCAGCTTAAGCATAAGTGCTGGCGGCACCTCAATGCCCTCTGCTGCCTGATCAACACCAACTGGGGTGCAGATCTCTCTACTCTGCTGCAGCTCTACAAAGCCCTTGTTCAATCCTGCCTTGACAATGGGAGTATTGTTTATGGTTTGGCGGCGCCCTCAGCCTTGTGTGTACTCGACCCAGTTCACCACTGTGGCGTTCGCCTAGCAATGGGAGCTTTTAGAACGAGTCCAGTGACCAGTGTCCTGGTGGAGGCCGGAGTCCCTCCATTGCATATCTGACGTGGACAACTGCTCACCAGTTATGTTGCACATATTCATAGTTATCCTGAGCATCCGAATTACTGTCTCCTTTTTCCACCCATGGCAGTTCATCTCCCGCATCAGCGGCCCAGGTCACGGCTAACGATTGCGGTTTGCGTGCAGTCCCTTCTCTCCGAACTGGAGTCCTTTTCTTTACCACCTCCCATCCAGGTCCATCTGCATGCACCTCCATGGTGTACACCTAGGCCACAGATTCATCTGGACCTTTCGCATGACCCTAAGGACTGAGTTACTCCTGCCGCTCTCCGCTGTCACTTCCTCTCGTTTCTTGGCAAGTTCTGGGGCTCTGAAGTGGTTTACATCGACAGCTCGATTGCTGATGATCACATTGGCTTCGCCTACGTCCACAGAGGCCATTTTGAACAGCATTCCTTGCCCAACGGCTGCAGTGTATTCACTGCAGAGCTGGTGGCCATCTCTTGTGCACTTCAGTATATCCGTTCATGCCCCGGGGAATCGTTTCTTCTGTGTACTGACTCCTTAAGCAGCCTGCAAGCTATCGACCAGTGCTACCCTCACTATCCTTTGGTAGCGTCCATCCAGGAGTCCATCTATGCCCTGGACTGGTGCTGTCATTCAGTGGTGTTTGTGTGGATTCCAGGACACGTCTGCATCCCAGGCAACGAACTTGCCGACAGGCTGTCCAAACAGGCTATGCGGAAACTGCTTCTGGAGATGGGAAACTCTGAACCTGACCTGCGTTCTGACTTATGCCATAGGGTTTTTCAGCTTTGGGAGACAGAATGGCATAACAGTACACACAACAAACTGCATGTCATTAAGGAGAGTACGAATGTGTGGAAGTCTTCCATGTGGGCCTCTCACAGATAATCAGTTGTCCTCTGCTGGCTTCACATTGGCATGCTTGGGTGACCCACAGTTACCTCCTGCACCGTGAAGATCCGCCTGATTGTTGGTGTGGTGTCAGGTTGACGGTGGCCCATATTCTGGTGTACTGTCTCACTTTTTCTGCCCAATGGCGAAATCTTGGGTTACCGGACTCGCTGCCACTAATTTTATCCGAAAAAGCCTCATCAGCTGATTTAGTTTTACGTTTTATATGTGAGGGTGGGTTTTGTCATTTAATCTAAGTTATAGTGCATGTCCGTTGTCCCTCTGTGTCCTCCACCCTAGTGCTTCTAGGGTGGAGGTTTTAATGTGTTGCAGAGTGTCTGGCTTCTCCTTTTTTATTCTCATGGTCAGCCAGCCATGGCAATCTGCTTTGTTATTTTAATCTCTTCATCTTATTTCTTGCGTTTCTGTGGTTTTCTTGACCCCTTTCATCCATTTACACGTTTGTTGCCCTTCATCGTTCTTGTGATTTTTCCTTTCATTCTGTTTTGAGTTGTCAGTCTCGTCTGTTTTATTCTCACACTTGTGCCATTGTTTTATTCGGAACAAGGGACTGATGGCCTCGTAGTTTGGTCCTTTTCACCCTCTTTTAATCCAACCAACCAACCTTGTAATCAGCATGTTTGTAAATGTATTGGCCAATGTATCCAGAAAGATGCATATTGTTTTGTTCTGAGTATACAGTCTAGTGGCTACAAGATATTTTAAGAGCTTTTACTTAAATCTTAGAAAGGATATTTCTGTAGCTCATAGCTGACATCAGATATATCTCATGCTGTATTATTTAGTTTTATTTTAAATAACAAGAATTATGTATGAACAGTGTTTAAACTTGTTAGTCACTGTTATTTGAAATTCCAAGTTTCATATTAGATTGCTTATTGAAATTTTAAAAAATCTTTTTCTACTGCTATGAAAATTAAAACTTTCTTGCAAAGTCTGTAGAGTTAGCTTCGTAGTTATGTGATTTATTGTTGTCAATTTGATATCACTTCTTGCGGAATATTGCAGTTCAGCATAGCATCTTGGTCCCATGTGGGAAATAAGTGAAGACTACACTAACTACACTGCATTAATCTATGAGAGAAGTAACATAAATCAATTGGAATCATTACTGTATCATAGGTTAACTTGCAGACTTGTGGATAAAAGAAATGTCCACATGGAGAAAAGGGGAATTGGAATACAACAATCATGACAACAAATGAAATATTATTGTGTAATCCTGAGACATGATGTGCTCTATATAACCCAGAGATTCTCCAAGAGAATTAAAATATTTGATGGTATACGTCAGAAGTGGCTGCTGTCAGAAGTGGCTGCTGGTAGAATATTTGTGATGAAGCTGTGATTTCTATCGTACTGTGCAACAGAGCACATGTGTACTCACTTAGGGGTTTGCTGGGAAGACTAGGCTATTCATGCAGTGAATGAAGAAACTTCTTTTTCACTTACTGAAACAGGCTAAGAATAAAAGTATGATTACATTTGCATTGGCGTGTTACTAAATTATATACACATTATTTCCACATATTTTTTCGTTATTAATGCATTTTTTCCTGTGGAAAATAATAAGATACATGTACTAACTCTGTGGGTACTGTGACTAATTCTGAGTTTTTCTTAAATTAATCATCATCCATGTTCCATTAGTTGTCTCCTTTTATGTAGAAATTGTATGGCACATAAGTGTGGGCAAAATTTGTCTTTCCATTTTAAGGGGTTTTTAATTTATTTAGTAAGTTAACAGAGTAGTTGCAGGAACAAATATTTTATTTACAGCCTATGTACATTATATTTATTTCAATACAATTTTTAGGTTGGTGGATGTTGGCCGGAGGCTTGACAAAGCAGATCAAGATGGTATTAGGCAGATTGCCGAACATTTACAGCGATTAGGACAATTAAGCTATGCAACTGAAATGTTCAGAAAACTAGGTGATGAGAAGAGTATAGTTTTATTGTATGTAGAGGCCCAAGACTGGAAAGAAGCATTCTTATTAGCAGAAAAGCAACCTGAATATAGAGATTTAGTGTATGTTCCATATGCGCAATGGCTTGCAGAAAATGATAGATTTGCAGAGGCTCAGAAAGGTACATTTGAAATGTGTATTTTAACTTCTAAATTCACTTAGCCATAGTAACTCTTGTATCAGGTATTAGCAATTGTACAAATCAGAATCCATCTATTTCTTGGTCCAATATATGACTGGATATTTTATTATTTTTCAGCTTTCCATAAAGCTGGCCGCCCTGAAGAAGCTTTCCGTGTGTTACATCAGTTGATTCTAAATGCTGTTAATGAGAGCCGATTTCAAGATGCAGGATACTATCATTGGATATTGGCACACCAGTGTCTGGATATTGCTAGATCAGAGTAGTATTCCGTCTTAATTAAGCAATCATCATTATCAGCTGCCAATGTTGGTGCCTTTTTTTTTAAAAAAAAATTTTTTTTCTTTATTTCAGTGAACATCAGAAGACCAAGATGATAGAAAGATTTCATGAACATGAAAAACATGCATCTATTTATTACGCATATGATGCAATACAGAAATATCTTGTAAGTTTTTTGATCAATAGAAGTCTAATTTTGGTGATAATTTATAATGCCTTGTAATGCAGTTATGTGTATTTCTGTCTTGTCATAGTTAATGTGATGAGTACAATGCCAATCAGACTCGCAGACTAAACCATGCAGCTTAGTATCATCTTTGCAGGAATAGCACATGTCCTAAAAATAAACATTCATTAATGAAAGTAACATATATGAAGCAACAAAAATTAAATTGGTAACTCCATTATATGTGCAATTAAAAGAACTAATGCGAAAAAGTATAGTGTCCAAAACATGGATTGTAGAAGTGAACCTGTCAAAGCTCTCTAGAAAATGAAGCTAGTACTTCTGTGCTAGTCAGCAGCTGTGGCTATACCAGCAAGTGAGAGTTGCATGGAGGTAAAAATCCTCCCATCACCACCTACTCCAGTGTGGTCACAAACATCGCCTATCCCATCAAAGGCAGGGCTACCTGTGAAACCAGTCATGTGATGCATTAGCTAAGCTGCAACAACATGCTGTGTTCTACATGAGTATGATAACCAACAAGCTGTCTTGTCAGCATAAATGGCCACTGGCAAACTGTGGGTGAGAAACAGCTGGACGTTCCAGTTGCTGAGCACGCTGTCCAACACAACGTTCTTAATTTTGATGACTGCTTCACAGCCCATGCCATCTGGACCCATCCTACCAATATCAGCTTTTCTGAATTGTGCAGGTGGGGACATTCCTTGCAGTAATTCCTATGTTCCAGTAACACTCCCGACCTCAACCTTTGTTAGTCATTATCCTCTACCCAGGTATCCCCTCTCCTGTTCCCATTCCAGCACTATGTAGCTCTCTATTCCACCAACACACCCACAACCATAATCTTTTTGCTTCTCTCCTTTTCCTTGGCTGGTATTCCCCCCACCCCCCACCCCCCCACCCCACCCCGCTCACCATCTAACCTCCCGGCTGCACCTACCTGCCCTACCCTCTCTTTGTTTCCTTCCTGTATGCTCCCACAAGAAGCACTTTACCATCCCCCGCTACTATCCTTCTATCCCTCACCCTTGCCAACCCAGCCTCCTCGTTACCCCCACCACCTAGATTGCTTCTCCCATCGTGCGCTGCTCCTCACTGTCTGGCCTCAGCAGCCAGGGACTCTGGTCATGTGTGTGTGAGTTGTGATTGCATGAGTGTGTGTGTATGTTGTCTAATTCCGATGAAGCCCCTTTGGCCAAAAGCTTACTTGTTTGACAGTCTTTTTGTTATGCCTGCCTGTGACTCAGTGTCTCCACTATATGGTGAGTAGTAATCTGTCCTTTTCATAATATTGTCATTGTGAATAGCATAACTCTTAGACCCATTTCACACTGGGACACTGGTGAAGGTGACCAGCTATGGTCACCGACAGAGATACATTCGTGTGAACTGGAGTGTTCACAGCAGGACACTACACTGCCTCACCAAGCCACTGTGACCCAGCAGTGACTCACGCTCGCCACATGTCACGGAAAAGGTCACTGTGTCTACTTCAGTCACTGCCAGATGTGCACTAGTCTTAACTGGAGTGTTCACTCTGGAACGTGATCACAGACACTGTACTGCAGATTTGCCAACTGACAGGCAGTCATTTCTGAGACAGTGACAGGAAATATTCATTGTACATTATATGTACACTCTATAGCCATGAGTTTAGATTTGATTAACATGGAAGATTTTATAAGTGAAGTAGAAAGCTGTCCTGCTATTTGGGATATGAAAAGCGATGACTATAGCAACAAAGTGATGAAAATGAATGTGTGGCAATAAAGTATAATGAAGTTTGTGCCTGATTTCAGTGAGAATAGCATGGATAAGAAAAACAAAATTGGTAAGTTGTATGTTCTTTTTTCAAATTTGATACCTTATTTTTCAGACCACAAAAGGCTAGCAAAAGTTTGTTGCTACATCTGTATGAGTCCATTTCACTAATTAATCGGTTCGCAATTCCTGTGGTGTCCCACACCAGTGATCTGAGAGTATTCACAACAGTCACCGGTGACCATCATTAGCGACCGTCACCAGTGTCACAGTGTGAAATGGGCCTTAACTGCAGTAATGAGAAATCCAAATTTTGAATTATCTGAAACTGAGGACAAAATCTTCTACTAAAATTAAAGTGCTGTGATGTTAATGTGATCGTGAAACCTATATCAATTTTGATGATGTAGTGCATTTTCCTTTTATTTTTTGCACACTTATCCACTATTTGCATATTAAAATTTTGATGGATATTTGTGAATGTATAAACATCTCATCAGTTTAATGTATTATCATTTCAGGACGAGCCATTTACTTCTTATATGCCAGAAGCCCTCTTCAGTATATCGAGGTATTTGATGCTTGAGACAAAAGATTTGCGACCCAAAGGAGTATCTCAGTTGTATCCTTTTCACATTGACACTATTTCTGGTATTATAAGTATGAAAGTAAGCAGCTGTATGGTGGATAAATTTCACTAGTTTAAAATTTGGTTTCTACTACGTCAAAAGTTAATGTAGCATATTTCTGCCTTAGCTTAATCATTTTGACTTAATAGAACTGAATTATAAAATGTGTCTCCTCCAAGAAACATGTCATTCAACTGGAAAATGAAAGTACATTTATGAGGTTAAGACTTTGTATAGTTGACGGCAGTCGTGTATATTGGCTATGTAATGAAAGTGTTGTCTAATGTGGAACAGTAACATATTTGGCGAACATAAAAATTTTGTGGATAACATCATGAAACTCATATGATTTTCATTCAGTGAACAATTTACAGTGAGTTAACCTTTTCTTTGTAATAGAACATAATATTGTTTGTAAATTTTCCTCTGTTTCCCTGAATGACTGGACAAATCTTGGGATGGTACATTCAGCGCATAAAAATGCAACAGATACTGTATTTTCAAAGTTGGAGAGCAGAATCTTAAACCAGTTCAGGGTATTAGATACGTCATTTTATTTCATTATTGCAAAGGAAGTGAAATTATGATAGTCATAAAAGTCCCTAATTCTTTATAGCAAATGAACAAATGAAGTGCAATTTCTTTATCATTAACAACAATAAGGCTGAAATCTAAGATTAGACCTATATTTCAAAAACTATGTTACTCATGCTGTAAGTACTACAGAAAAAAATTGGAAAAGATAATTATTTGGGATTCTGACAACACACTAGATCACGTAAGAAGCTGTAAAATTATTATGCCCAATTAGAGTTCTGCTAAGTGTATCAGCATAGAGGGTGGTCACATTATTGGGCATCCAAGTAGCATTCACTCAGTAGTATAAATAAAACAAAGTGTAAGTAAGTTCAAAACATTAATTACAACCAGTTTATTGAAGAAAAGCAAATGACCATCAGAGTTCACATTTGTTAGTGAGTGCCTGTAGCCTGTTCTGCACGGAACTTGAAGCATTTAAATGCATGCAATCAAGTTTCCCATTATGTGTTAAAATCGAGATCTGTGAAATAAGTGCTTTTACCAAATTATCTGTTAATATAAAAAGTGAATGTCTTGCACAGTAAATAATTTGTTTAATATTCAATATGAAACAAATTTACTAGTGAGTTGGATATGATGGAATTTTAAAATGGCACATATTATTGTGTAAGATTAAATATCGTGCCATTGGTTTTTTCTGTAATAAGCTATATGAAAAGAATGCAAAATGTATTTCAGATATATTTACCTTATAAAAAATGGAGGATGAAAACGACAAACAGAAAATAAGGACAGAGAAACTGTTCTCTCATAGATAAATGATAGGTGGCTCATAGGTACACTTAACAGTTTAAAATACCATCACATTAGCATTTAAATTTTTGCCCCTCTTAAGCACTGCCTGTCTCTCTCTCTCTCTCTCTCTCTCTCTCTCTCTCTCCCTCCCCCCCCCCTCCCTCTCCCCCCCTCCCTCCCTCCCCCCCTGTATTTGTGTGTGTGTGTGTGTGTTGGTGGGGGGGGGGGGGGTTTCAATTAGAAAAAGAGCAAATGCTCATTAGCTTATAAAGTTTTCTCAGCTGTTTTGTATGTATCACCTAAAGATAAATGGTTGTCTTCTCCCATTGTTTTCTTTGTGGATTGTATGTTATCACAATATTTTTTCATAATTACTTATTAAATAATATTAATTAGGGCTGCTCCTTCCTCAGTTTATGGAATAGCTGCTTTTCATCTTGTATTGGTACCTTAATATTTACTTGATTACATTGCAATTTTGAAAGAAAATAGTTACCTATATTGTAAATGCTTTATCCTGTTTACACACTACATTACTACTTGTCATGCAGCTTTACAGCAAACACTGCTACTTGCAGTGAAGTTAAAAGAACTGTTCAGTCCTTGAATCTAGATATTCAGACGATTTATACACAATTAATTTTATTTTGAAGGCACTGGGATATCTGGTTTGTAGCTTTATGTTAGATAGAAGCTTGTTAAGTACCTTTGCTCAGAGTACATATAGCAGAGTCCCGCTAATCTGAACCCCAGTAATCCGAATGTTTGGTTAATCTGAACATGAAAAATGTTAGTCTATGTATGGAAAACTGTGCTGTAAACTGCTGTACATACACACTATTTTAATTTACACAATACAGTAAACATGTATTAGAAAAATTGCCAAGAAAACAGTAGGTTTAAACAATCCATAACGATGAAAGAAAAGCTGCCAAACTTACTAAAATGCAGCGGACATTTTATTCCTACTTTTTAGATGACAAATACTCAGTCATTGTTTTTTGGCGTAATGAAGACAGTCTGTTATATGAGGCATAGTTGCGCCATCGTCTCATAAACATCAAATCAGCGGGTGTACCAGTGGGCTGTTGCTCCAAATAATGTAGCGCAAGGCCAAGGTCTTCTGCTGTGTCCGAACAAATCGGTAATCCGAACAAGGTCCGGTCCCAGTTAGTTCAGATTAACAGGACTCTCCTGTAATTCCACGGTGAACCATACACAGGCAAACTTAATATAAAAATTATTTTTGTGTTTTGTGTTGTGATTATGTACATTACAGTATATTTGTAACTGATTTGCGATGTCAGCAGCAAAATCCATAATGGAGTAAATACACTACTGGCCATTAAAATTGCTACACCACGAAGATGATGTGCTACAGACACAAAATTTAACCGACAGGAAGAAGATGCTGTGATATGCAAATGATTAGCTTTTCAGAGCATTCACACGAGGTTGGCGCCAGTGGCGACACCTACAACGTGCTGACATGAGGAAAGTTTCAAACCGTTTTCTCATACACAAACAGCGGTTGACCGGTGTTGCCTGGTGAAACGTTGTTGTGATGCCTCATGTAAGGAGGAGAAATGCGTACCATCATGTTTCCGACTGTGATAAAGGTCGGATTATTGCCTATCGCGATTGTGGTTTATCATATTCTGACATTGCTGCTCACTTTGATCGAGATCCAATGACTGTTAGCAGAATATGGAATCAGTGGATTCAGGAGGGTAATACAGAATGCCGTGCGGGATCCCAATGGCCTTGTATCACTAGCAATTGAGAATTCAGGCATCTTATCCGCATGGCTGTAACGGATCATGCAGCCACGTCGTGATCCCTGAGTCAACAGATGGGGACGTTTGCAAGACAACAACCATCTGCACGAACAGTTCAACGACGTTTGCAGCAGCATGGACTATCAGCTGCATCACAGACAGGAGCGCCTGCGATGGTGTACTCAATGACGAACCTGGGTGCACGAATGGCAAAACGTCATTTTTTTGGATGAATCCAGGTTCTGTTTACAGCATCATGATGGTCGCATCCGTGTCTGGCGACATAGCGGTGAATGCACATTGGAAGCGTGTATTCGTCATCGCCATACTGACGTATCAACTGGTGTGATGGTATGGGGTGCCATTGGTTACACGTCTCGGTCACCTCTTGTTCACATTGACAGCACTTTGAACATTTCAGATGTGTTACGACCCGTGGCTCTACCCTTCATTCGATCCCTGCAAAACCCCACATTTCAGCACGAAAATACACGACCGCATGTTGCAGGTCCTGTACGAGCCTTTCTGGATACACAAATGTTTGACTGCTGCCATGGCCAGCACATTCTCCAGATCTTTCACCAATTGAAAACGTCTGGTCAATGATGGCCGAGCAACTGGCTCATCACAATACGCCAGTCACTACTCTTGATGAACTGTGGTATTGTGTTGAAGCTGCATGGGCACAGCTGTACCTTTACACGCCACCCAAGCTCTGCTTGACTCAATGCCCAGGCGTATCAAGGCCGTTATTACAGCCAGAGGTGGTTGTTCTGGGTACTGCATTCTCAGCATCTATGCACCCAAATTGCGTGAAAATGTAATCACATGTCAGTTCTAGTATAATATATTTGTCCAATGAATACCCATTTATCATCTGCATTTCTTCTTTGTGTAGCAATTTTAATGGCCAGTAGTGTATATTGAGAAGTGAGTGTAATTATTCCAAGATACTTAAAAAGGCTTTTGTAAACTTTGCAGTTATCTATTGTACACAACATTTGTACTGTTCTCTCCTTGTGAATGAATACTTTATTTACTTCAGGTGCACTGCCCTACAAGATAACTCCATAAGACAATGGGAGTGAAAATCTACAAAATAAACCTTATCATTTATATTGCTTTCACTATAAGCACTTGTGTTTCACTAACCAGTGAACAAGTGACAAGTTAAGTGTGGCTTCTCCCCACCGAAACTTTTTCGTAGGTCATCACAATGTGAAATACTTGTAGATGCAAAACATGCTAAACTGAGCTTCCTGATTAGTGTTTGTTTGTGTTGATTCCCTTTTAACTTGTTATGCTGTTGAATTCATAGGAATTTTATGTGCAGTATTTAATTTAGTCTGTGAACATTAATACTTACATTTGGTAATAGCAGGTCATTTTTTTCTATTTTAGAAATCGTATAATGCAAGTCCTTTTGAGATAAAAGCTTTAACTTTTTGCCATGAGTCAATTGAATGCATGACATCATGGCATAAAAGCAGAGAGAACAAGAACCTGTCTTTCATGCATGTTATAAATCACTGCACATCATCTCACGTGGGATTGCTAGAGGAAAGTCATTATTTTCGTCATTCTTTGAAGAAAGAATACACTCTTCCTCACTATAGATGATTGGCCATTGGTCACCTGAGAAACACTATATGAAATTACTTTAAGGGGAACAGTATATGAAGTTACTTTAAGGTGGTGCACCACCTGAGTCTCTAAAGTCTTTCTATTTCTGTAGCTGCTGTTAATATATGCTAAGAATCCTTGATTGTATGTATGTACATATGTGATCTAACTCAGTGTCAAATGATACTTAAGATCTGTTAAGTGTATATTATGGTCAGAAGATTTTTAATTTTGCTTGTATTTAATGTGTGATGACAATTATTAATGGCTTAAAACAAGCACTAAATGGAAGAAAATATAACCACTGCATATTGTTTGGCATAAATATGTTCAGCCACCTCAAAACAATAATTTATTGCACTTTCAAAATGTTTTGTTTTTGTTGTTCTTGTTGTTATTTTTATCTGGTTTGAAGTAGCACTCCAGTCTAGTCTGACCTATGATAGACTCTTCATCTTCGCATGACTATTGAAGCTTACATCCATTTGAATCTGAGTTCTGTAGGTAAGTGATTGTCTCCTTCTACAGTCTTTACCCCCTGCACTTCCTTCTCTTACCAGTTTGATTCCATACCTGTTCATTAGTTATCCAATCTATTCATTCAGTCTTTTATATTATTCTATGGTACCACATTTGAAAAGATGCTATTTTCTTGTCTTGAACTGTTAATGATCCATTTTTCTCTTCTATATAAGGCTACTCTCCAGATGAATACTGTCAGAAAAGACTCCTTAAAACTTAAGTTTGTATTCAGTGTTAGCACGTTACTCTTTTTCAGAAATGCTTTTCTTGCTGTTGACAGTCTGCATTTTATATCCTCTCTATTTCACTCATAATCAGTTATTTTCATGCTTAGATAGCAAAACACATATGCTACCCTTAGTGTCTCATTTCCTAATGTAGTTTACTCAACATAACTTGATTTAAGTTGGCCACATTCTGTTACCCTTGTTTTATTTTTATTGATGTCATTTTAAAATCTGTTTTCCAAGACACTATCTATTCTATTCAACTGCCTTTCCAATTCCCTTGCCATCTCTAAAAGAACTACAATGTTATCAACAAACTACAACAAGTTAATTTCATCTCCCTGCACTTTAATTGCTTTCCAGGTTTGTCCTGGGTATCTTTCACAGTTTGCTCAGGGCACAGACTGAATATAACCTACAATCCTGTCTCAAACTCTCTTTACTAATGCTTATGTTTCATGTCTGGTTTCTCTGCAAGTGGTAAATAATCTTTCACTTCCTGTACTTTGTCCCTGCTACCTTCATAATTTCAAAGAGTGTAATCCAGTTAACATTTTCAGAAGCTTTCTCTATAATCTATAAATGCTGTAAACACAGACGCACCTTTCTTCAGCTTATCTTGTAATACAAGTCGAAGGATCAGTATTGAATCCCAAGTTCCTGCATTTCTTGGAACATGGGCTGATTTTCCTTGCTTTTGGCTTTACCTGTTTTTCTAGTTTTCTTTAAATATTTTGTGTCTGTATTGTGCAACTATGACTTATTAAACTGTTTCAGCAATATTCACACCCATTAGCACCTTCCATTTTTGTAATTGTAATTATCTCATTATTCATGAAGTCTGAGGTTGTTTCACCTATATATCGTACACGTTAAGTGGAATAATTTTGTTAAGGCTGGCTCTCCCAAAGATCTCAATAATTCTGAGGAAGTTTCACCTACCCCAGAAGTCCTTTATCGACTTAGTAGGCTCTTTCATATTCTTCTTGCAGTATCCTGTCTCCCATCTCTGTTTGTTTTCCTTACATAGTCATTGTATATGTTCTTTCCATCTTTCAGCCTTCCTTCTTTGTTTTATGCTGGATTGCCATCTGTGCTCTTAATATTGATACAGGGGCTTCTCTCTCTCTCTCTCTCTCTCTCTCTCTCTCTCTCTCTCTCTCTCTCTCTCTTTTCAAATATCTGTTTAATTTTCTTATAGGTGGCACCTATCTTTTCCATAGTCATTCATACATCTACAGCTTCACATTTCATCACTGACCATATGTGCTTTGCCTTTTTACACTCCCTGTCAATCTAATTTTTTAGACTTGTGTATTCTCTTTTGCCCACCTGTTCCCTTTGCCCACCTGTTCATATTGTCTTCCTCTGTCATTTGAATTCATTATCTCAACAACAGGTTGCTACTCAACCACATAGAAGGAGTGTTGAGTCACACATGTACAATGAAAAAGGCTGCTAAAGTATTTAAGCTTTTGGACAAAGTCCTCCTACTGAAATAGAAACTGCACAACACATGTCTCTGGACATTGGAGTGTTGTTATTCCATCCTAGACTTTCCATTGTTGAAATTCATTGTCTTTTTTTCCCAGATACAGACCACATTACTTAGCGATTTGCTCTAAGTCAGATACAATGGTAGTGCACTCTTCTAACATAGTAAAAGCATACTTATTTTTGTTGTTAATATAATAGTTTCCTTAACAATAGAACAGTGCTATATTGTACACACTTGAAAAGCAAGCTCAGCAGCTCGAGGCATACAAGTTAGCACGGCAAGTACTGGAAAAAATCCAACAGCTTCGAATACCACATAGATTCCAGGTAATAGCTTGTAGCTAGCACTGAAAAATTACTATCATATTCCTTTAGAAGAATTGGAAATAATTAATTTTTATTTTGCATTTCAAAGTTCTGTATCTGTTGACACATGGGAGCCTGAAGAAGCCTTTAGCAGCTCAGGGGACATCCATAGTACATTTACAATTCATCAAAACTGTCAGATATTACTATAATCATTTTGGCTCTTGTTGTTCTTCTTCTTCAGGTTTTATCCCAACTGTCATAGGTCCTTCTGATATTTCCCAGTTAGGAAGTTTATTAGCTTACATAATATGTGAAATAATTGCAGATCGGCATTGCACTTAGTAATGATGTACCTCCTAATTTCAGAATTAATAATTTTACTACACAATAGAAGTTGAATCTTTATATTCCATTGGCATTACGTTCAAATTGTGTTTCCATAATTTTATTAAAAGAATACTTTGGTTGACAGAACAAAAAAAATTACAAGGCTGACCAGTAATTCTCTTCAGGAGAAAGAACTACCAATACATACTTCTAAATGTCGGGGGAAAAGCATCTAGCTTTCAGAACTACTAATTCTGTCCGAAGGGAAGAAAGAGTGCTAGATTGCGGGAGATTGGGAAGGAGGTGCAGGTGATCTGTTGTGTCACACAACTTTAATCACATCTTATCTCACTGTTTATGCAGAAGTAATAAGATCTTGTTTTGTCCCCCGAGAACTCCTTGAAGTGTAATGCAAGTTTGACTTTGAATTGCCTGTGTAAATGTAAATATAATTTGATTTAAAATTTACAATGTTAAAATCATGTGTTTTGTTCAACAGGAGACATATCAAATTAAAAAAGAATCATAAGTGCCTTGTTGTAGAAAAATTTAATAGATGAAAAACTACAAAAGAATGAAGTGATTAGCATCAGTTTATAGTTTTTAAGCTGTTATACAGCAGCAAATTAAAAATACAACAGAATGAAATGACGTCATTTTGTTTTTAACACTGAAAAGTTTTAAAAACATGTTGTGAGATTATTGCAGTACAACTACTGCAATATCATAGTTAAATGCACAGATAAATGTTGGTGTTGTACTTTTTCTTTTTTTTCTCTCCATAAGCTCCACTGTGGGATAGTAGCACTTATCAACTAAAAGGTTGTACAACCATTGTGTCAGTGCTGAGTTCCAACTTAAATATATTTTCACGTCTTAACGGCAATCACAAGTCCAAATCCAAATATAGTGTCATTAGTGAAGTACAATACATGTTTATTGTGGACACCAACATATGGGTAAAACAGTACTGCCCCCCCCCCCCGGCCCCGATGGAGAGTGCTGCTGTTTATACAAACATAGATATTCCAAAATAGGCAAACTGTGAAATTTCAAGAACCTTCCACAACTGATAAATACTAAAACAAATCACCATCCTGGCTCTAGATCTTGTCAGTGGTCTTTCATACAACAGCACTAGAGTATCCTTTCAGTCATACTGTCACATCTCTTCACTATGATGAGCATTGAAGCTAGCCCCTCCTGTCAAAACTTTGTGTTCGTGAAGTGGGCCTTCAGTTTCCTTGATCAATAGCTCTGGACTATACTGGTTTTCATATGGAAGAATGGACAACATCCCTGCTCTTTTGTCTTCTTGATGAAGGGTCATAATCCTCAGTGTCGTATATGACAGCTGGCAAGAGACAAAGGATACAATACAACCCAAAGTGGCACTTAAGTAACATTTCTCATTTTCTGACTTTCAACAAAGATGTAAAAATCCGTACCAAGTGTTCCAGGCTGTATCTCACTGGCTAGTGCTTGGCATTACAACACTTTCTGTCATTTTCCTGGGCATCCAGAGAACGTATGCAAGCCAGCTGTTTTGCTTCTTTAGCCCCGTCAGTGAGGTGTTTCATTGTCATCTTGAATATTATCTGGTTGTAAGAGAAACAGTGTATCGATTACTTCAGCCTCACAATTGTGGAACAGAAAGAACAGTGTGAATCCTGTAGTGTCTTGCTTTGCTGTGTCAAATGTGACTGTTATGGTGGACAGCATTTGTAAACTTAGAGAAAGCTTTTGACAGTGTTGACTGGAATACTCTCTTTCAAATTATGAAGGTGGCAGGGGTCAAATACAGGGAGCGAAAGGCTATTTACAATTTGTACAGAAACCAGATTGCAGTTATAAGAGTCAAGGGGCATGAAAGGGAAGCAGAGGTTGGGAAGGGAGTGAGACAGGGTTGTAGCCTCTCCCCGATGTTATTCAATCTGTATACTGAGCAAGCAGTGAAGGAAATAAAAGAAAAATTTGGAGTAGGTATTCAAATCCAGGAAGAAGAAATAAAAACTTTGAGGTTCGCCGATGACATTGTAATTCTGTCAGAGACAGCAAAGGACTTGGAAGAGCAGTTGAACGGAATGGACAGTGTCTTGAAAGGAGGATATAAGATGAACATCAACAAAAGCAAAAAGAGTATAATGGAATGTAGTCGAATTAAGTCGGGTGATGCTGAGGGAATTAGATTAGGAAATGAGACACTTAAAGTAGTAAAGGAGTTTTGCTATTTGGGGAGCAAAATAACTGATGATGGTCAAAGTAGAGAGGATATAAAATGTAGACTGGCAATGGCAAGGAAAGCTTTTCTGAAGAAGAGAAATTTGTTAACATCAAGTATTGATTTAAGTGTCAGGAAGTTGTTTCTGAAAGTATTTGTATGGAGTGTAGCCCTGTATGGAAGTGAATCATGGACGGTAAATAGTTTGGACAAGAAGAGAATAGAAGCTTTTGAAATGTGGTGCTACAGAAGAATGTTGAAGATTAGGTGGGTAGATCATGTAACTAATGAGGGGGTATTGAATAGGATTGGGGAGAAGAGAAGTTTGTGGCACAACTTGAATAGAAGAAGGGATCGGTTGGTAGGACATCTTCTGGGGCATCAAGGGGTCACAAATTTAGCATTGGAGGGCAGCGTGGAGGGTAAAAATTGTAGAGGGAGACCAAGAGGTGAATACACTAAGCAGATTCAGAAGGATGTAGGTTGCAGTTGGTACTGGGAGATGAAGGAGCTTGCACAGGATAGAGTAGCATGGAGAGCTGCATCAAACCAGTCTCAGGACTGAAGACCACAACAACAACAACAATGGTGGACAGTATTGTATACCAGTCCCGGTCTTTCCATTTGATGTCAGTGTATTTCAAGAGCATATCTGGCAACATCTTAATAAAGCGTTCTGTGAGGCCATTTTTCTGTGGGTGGTAGGCAGTTGTCACCTTGTGGATCTCGTCGCAACATGAAATAACCTCTGATACTAGTCTCAACTGGGAAACTTTTTCACAATCCAAGATGCTCCACGCCTCAGAATGATGATTTTACAAGAAACCTTGTAAAATCTGGAGCTTTGGTAGCAGGCACGCCTTTGATGACTGTGGAGTGACTATTATCCACCAGTCTCATTTGTTGATTTCTGGAACCTTCCAAAGAGGTCAACTCCGATCTGGTGGAATGGTGCTGCTGCAGATGGAATTAATATCATATGCCCCAAGGTAATTCGGGCATGTCCTTCTGTTGCTGGCAGTCTTGGCAGTGTCTAATGGATCAATAGAGACATGATTAGTGATATTTGTTTGTGATTCTGTCTAGAATTTTCATGAATCCCTGGTGACCAGATGTAGCATCATGGAAATACTGTAGGATAGCTGGCCGTAGATGATCTGGAATGATGAGCAAACATTTCCATTCCATTGGATCATAACCCCTCTTATACAGTGTTCCACTTATTGAATGGAATACTCCTTTCATCAGTTCCTCTTTCCTCATGGACTTTATTGTTTTCAGCACTGCTTGATCAGCAGCAGTGTCATTTAATGCAGTGACAACTGAGATTTCATCCACATTGCTGTGTTTTACCAAAGAATTCCTTGAAAGGCAGTTGGCATCTTTGTGTTTACATCTGCTTTTGTATACCAGTATGATGTTGCACTCTGTGCCTGTCTCGTTCATTAATTCTATGGATCCTTCAGACTAGGTAGCCAGCATAGAGATTGGTAGTCCATCACAGGTGTGAATGATTTGCCTAATAAATATAGTTGGAACTTGTTGATGGCCCAGACAACTGAAAGGCAGTCTTTCTAAGTTGTAGAGTAGTTCATATTAGACTTGAAGAGTACTCTGGAAGCATAAGTTATCACCTTTTCAGCACCTTCCTAAATTTTTGCACTACAATAGCACATATCCAATAAGTGCTAGTGTTTCCAGAATGAGATTTTCACTCTGCAGCGGAGTGTGCGCCGATATGAAACTTCCTGGCAGATTAGAGCAGTTGCCCGCGAAAGGCAAAGGTCCCGAGTTCGAGTCTCGGTCCGGCACACAGTTTTATTCTGCCAGGAAGTTTCAGTGCTAGTGTTGATGTGAAGTTCTGTGTTGGCATTCTCATCATACAAAGCTAGAGCTCCTTAAGGACAAGGGAATCTCTTTCTTGCACCTCATTCTATGAAAACTTGGCATTTTCCCACAGTAGTTCTTGCAAGCAACATGTCTTGGTACACAAGTCCTGTATGAATCATCAGTAATACAAGCACATTTCAGAAAAGTTCTCACCGTGTACCAAGGAGTTGGAAAATTTGTGACTGTTCTTATTTTCTCTGATTCTGGATGGACTCCATCGCCATTAATTAAATGCCCCAAGGTTTTTATTTCTTGGCTAATGAAAAGATACATTTTTGTATTCAGGTGGAGTCCTGCAGTCGGAACACATTTCAACACAATTGTCAGGCTTAGACATTCTTCAGTTGTTTTCAAAAAATAACAATGCCATAGATACATCACCCATTTAAGGTTTTGGAGCACATTGTACACCATATGCAAGAAGGTGGCTGGAGTGCTGCATGGTCAAACAGCATAATCTTGAACTCATAGAGGTTGTTGGGTGTTAAAAAGACAGCCCTTTCCTGGTCAGCCTCACCAGCTTTGATTTGCCAGAAGCCTATCTGCATGTCCACCATTGAGGAATACCTTGCTTCCTCGAAGCAGTCTTGGGTGCCTTCAATGTCCGCAATGGGTAGACAGATTTTTTCATAAGTGTGTTCAGTCATCAGTAGCCAATGCAGAAACATCATGTGCCATCTCTCTTCACAAGGGCCACAGGAGAGGACCAAGAACACTCTGAAGGTTCAGTTATGTCGCCTTGCAGCTCTTCTCCACTTCCTCCCAAATTACATGTTCAGCCTGCGACTCCCTGCATGAATGTTGTCTAACTGATGGATAATCCCAAGTTTGGTATGGTCAGTGTGTACACCCCCCAGGACAACCAGGAAATCTAGAAAAAAACCAGGAATTTTTTATGATTTCAGGGATTTTCCATTGTCTTACTTTTGAGTTAAATTTTTATAATTTGGTAACAACTGATACTCTAACAAAAACTTTTACTTTAGCCCGCTACCATAGAATAATACTGTAGCAATAAAACATAAACAAGAAAGAAACACCAATGTAAAACTTACAACAAACACAGTGCGCTCAAAAGTGTGTGCCGACAGCAAAGTGTGTCAAAGGCTTCAGAACGAAGACTATGCAGTACTTCATAACAACTGTTTTTGATAAGTGTAACATCACAAAAATTTACATTTCTAACAGGTTGCTGGAAAATATTCCAAATGATGGTTTGAGAAGCTTTACTTTCAAAGTAAATTTCCTTTTACACAAGATGAATTACATGACATGTGAGAATGTGTGATGAATTTATTAAATCACAGACTGATTGACTCTCATTCAAAACTTAACACTTTGAGGACCAGCCACTTAGAGAATTTCGGGGCCAGAAGGCAAGAAATTGATGTCATCATTTAAAAGTTTACTGGCATGTTTGTGTTTGATATATCTTAAGGGGTAACACCCACAAAGAAAAAAGACAATATTATATGTCAAAGCTTAGCTTTTCTTGTAGCTATACTACATGTATATTAATTTAAACCATAAGCTTTTCCTGTTTGTGTATCCACTCTACTTAACAGTGATTTAGCTATTGGCTGACTACATAACTGTCCTATGTTCTGAATATCTGCTTTTATTTGCTGGTGAGGTAACATGACGTGAGCTATGACTGGCTGACAAAACTACATTGCAATCTAGACTTAAGTGCTTCAGAAATTGACGTGCTGTGTTTGGTGGAATTCATATTTATACTTCCATAATTACGAAAATATGCAGCATACACATTGCTGCTACTTTTTGCTGGGTTTCATTTCCTAAAGTGCTGGGAAGTGGTATACATAAAAGCCTTACCACTCAAGAAATTGATAAGTTTTGCAGATCTGATGGATATTTTCACCCAGCCAAGTGTGAATTATTACCCAGGAAGTGTATTTTTATCCAGGAAAAGTCTGGAATTTTTTTTCTTTGTCTGCGTATACACACTGTATGGTGTTTTATGATTACCACGGGCTGCTCGGAGTGTCCTGAAAATGTCTTGAAATTAAACCAAAAAGGCAGATACTCACAGACATTGTTCCTCAGTCAGCTCAGATTATATTGGTAGTTCGATAACATTTTCCTTCACTGTGTTGTCTGTAATAGTAACTGAGCATAATTTTTCATCAGTGGCTCTGAGCTACCCTTACTAGACTGGTGTGGCTGTTCCTATGCACATACATTTTGGAATGAGTTGTGGCTGCTCGTGATGGTGATTCAAAGTTCTACTTGACCACTTCCAGTGCTTATGGTTGTCGCTTGTATGTAGATTTACTTTGTAAGCTTGAAATGCTTTTTGCAATTGACAAAAGCTTCACAGTTTAACTTAGCATCTAGACTGATGACTGGAACTCATCTTGATGATGGCGGGATAACAATGTCTTCAACAACAATAAACTGCTCAGAGAAATCATTGTTATGCATGCTTGTTTGAATATGTTTGTCTCTCTGGAGCTCTGATCTCCCACTGACTATGACTACTTACAAAGCTTGCAAGAAGTCCCCACTGACCTTAGGACTATATTCTGTTAAAATGACGTATTCAAATCACTATCTTCTGTCATTGATGGTTATTCTTGCACCACTTGTTCCCAGAGAAAGAAGGCCCTGTGTTAACTGGTGTCTCAACCAGTTGTCCGTCAGTGACAGTGTCAGTGAGATTTCTTGACATCTTAGTAACTGTTGTCCATGAAGGAGTTACATCTGTTGGGGGTATCATCCCCATAGATTCTTCTTGCTCAGTTTCCCTGAGTTCAGCAGCCAGGCGAGTGATTGGTGCTTCTGTACAGTGACGTAGAACAGCTATGACATGTTGGAAAGTGACCCTGTCCAGGATACAGCAATGGGTTGCATCCTTCAGGTCGACTATAATCATCTGCAGTTGACTGGCGTGAATAAGACTGTTGTGATGGTTGACATCTTCCAGCGTAATAGTCTTCGAACACTCATTTTCTTTCTCTGCAGTAGTGTCTGTGTCCAGGATGTCCACAGTGTTCTCTGTTCTCCAAATGACTGTTGTTCTGTGGGATATTATACTTTGCAATTGAGTTGGTTGTACCTACATTAGTTAGATGCTGGATTGTCATTTGATGGCTTGGCATGAGTTCAAGTCTGTCAAGTCCATTTTTCCTGGCACATTTGACTTATGTCTGAGATTGATGATGCTAAAGATTGATACATCATTTCCTAACATTCTGTATTACCACCTGACATATGGGGTCAACATTCATGGCTGCTATAACTTAAGTACACGGTCTGACATTTCAAGCTGCCATAAACTGCTGTATCTCTTCTCTTACTTACCTGTTTTATGAGAGAGGCAGGTCATGATAGGCTTACACAACTGCCATAGGGACCACATTTAGGAGTTAGTTACATTTCTTTCACCCAAATCTTTTTGTGTTGCATTTCCTCAATGCTCTGGCACCACTTGATGAATTCCTCAGTTGTTTTGAAATCCTTTACCAGAAGAGGTTGATACACATTCTTCTATTACTCCTTTCATCAAGTGTGTGTGTTTGTCTGCTTCCATAATATTCATGTTCATATTCATAATGTGGCATGGGCAACAGCCTTGCCGCAGTGGATACACCAGCTCCCATCAGATCACCAAAGTTAAGCGCTGTTGGGTATGACCAGCACTTGGATGGGTGACCATCCGGGTTGCCATGCACTGTTGCCATTTTTTGGGGTGCACTTTGCTTCGTGATGCCAATTGAGGAGCTACTTGACTGAATAGTAGCAGCTCCAGTCAAAGAAAACCATCATAACGACCGGGAGAGCGGTGTGCTGACCACATGCCCCTCCTATCCGTATCCTTAGCCAAGGATGACACAGCGGTTGGATGGTCCCAATGGGCCAGTTGTGGCCTGAAGACGGAGTGCTTTTAATGTGGCATAGGGCCAAAACTTCTGTATGTAAAACTGTATACGAGGATTGGCTGAAAAGTAATGCCTCCACTTTTTATGCACTCCTGTGCAAACGGTCGGTAAATGTGATTTAAGCAACATGCGGTCATTGAATTCTTGACAGGCGAAGGTGTCGCCCCAAAGGATATTCATCAGAGAATGAAAGTAGTTTATGGTGATTGTGTTGATGTGAGTACTGTGCATCTTCATTCTTGTAACACGTGAGGAGTTCCTGGCAAATTTCAAGTCTGTGTGCTTTCATTTCAGGAGTCAGCATCCGGGGTACCCATTGTGCACAGATCTTCTAATAGCCAAGCAAAGCAATAATGTGACCCACACATTCTTGTGAAAAGCCGATTGTGCTTGGAATTTCTTTCTGAGTGATACGACGATCGTCCTGAATCAATCTGTCAACATTTTGCTTGTGAAACTCAGTGGTTGCTGTCCAACCCTTTGTTTGTCATGCAGGTCAGATGATCCCGCCTCAACATCTTTAAACTTATTCACCCAACAATGCACAATACTCACATGAACACAATCACCATAAACTACTTTCACTGTCTGATGAATCTCCTTTGAGGTGACATCTTCTCCTGTCAAGAATTCAATGACTGCACATTGCTTTAATCGCATTGATTGACCATCTGTGCACTCAACACTGTAACAACACAACCATTCAATGCTAAGGCTTCCCGCCAACTGGAGCTGTAGAGAAGAGGCTATGGAACAAGCCAGTATGAGGGGCGTTTGAAAAGTCTGTGCAAAAATAAAAACTGCTTAAGTGTTTGGGGTAAACCTTTTTTTATTTTTTGACATAGTCTCCTTTTAGAGTTATACAATTCGTCAACCCTGTTCTAATTTTTTGATCCCTTCTGAATAATAGGATTTGTCCATGTCTGCAAAATAGCTATTAGTTGCTGCAATCACCTCCTCGTTTGAATAAAATCCTTGTCCCGCCAGCCATTTCTTCAAATTGGAGAACAAATAATAGTCCAAGGGAGCCAAGTCTGGAGAATAGGGGGGATGTGAAATTTGTTGGAATCCTATTTCCATTAATTTTGCGACCACAACTGGTGAGGTGTGTGCTGGTGCATTGTCGTGATGGAAAAGGACTTTTTTGTGGTCCAATTGCCAGCGTTTTTCTTGCAGATTGGTTTTCAAATGGTCCAATAACTCTGAATAGTATGCACTTGTAATAGTTTTATCCTTTTCGAGATAGTCAATGAGGATTATCCCTTGTAAATCCCTAAAGACAGTTGCCATAACCTTTCTGGCCGAAGAACTTGTCTTCGCCTTTTTTGGTGCAGATTCTCCCATGGTAACCCATTGCTTAGATTGTTGTTTGGTCTCAGGAGTATAGTAATGTATCCATGTTTCATCCACAGTGATGAAACGACACTTAAAGTCCTGCGGATTCTTACTGAACACCTGCAAACCATCCTTTCAACACTTCATACGATTCTGTTTTTGGTCAAGCGTGAGCAATCGCTGAACCCATCTTGCTGATAGCTTTCTCATGTCCAAATGTTTATGCAAAATATTATGTTCCTGTTCATTCAAAATGCTCACAGCACTAGCAATCTCATGCACCTTAACTCTTCTGTCATCCATCGCCATATCATGGATTTTATCAATGATTTCTGGAGTCTTAACCTCCACAGGGCGTCCAAAACGTTCAGCATCACTTGTGCCCATATGGCCTCTCTGAAAATTTTGAAACCACTTATAAACTGTTCTAATGGAAGGTGCAGAGTCACCGTAATGCTTACCAAGCTTCTCTTTAGTCTCTTGAGGTGTTTTTCCTTTCATAAAGTAATGTTTAATCACCACACAAAATTCTTCTTCGTCCTTTTTTTGACTATCACTCGATTACCTTGATTCACACAAATGCCAAACACAAAGAAATAGACCAATATGGCTGAAATTTGGTGTGCGTTCTTTCGAAAGATGCTAGTAACTAAATATGACCTCAATACGCGCCGGTGGTGCCATCTCTCGGACTTTGCATGGACTTTTCAAACGCCCCTCATATCTGTTGCATATGAATGCTGCCAACTGTTGAAGAGTTACGAAGGTGGAGGCATTACTTTTCAGTCAACCCTCATAGTTGCCTCATAACATTGGGTTGTGTTCTTCAGTTTTTCTTCTGCTAAGTGGAATCTCTACTGACTGTCAACAAATGTTTTCTTCAGTTTGTCTGGAATTTGTCTCGGCTATCAAGCTTCTCTCCATTGTTCTTGAATCACAGCATGGTTGTGCCATGCAAGTAAAAGTACACATTTGCCAAACATCATGTTTTCCCGCCTGTTGTATTTGGCAACTTGGTCAAATCCTTTCAGCCTTCTCATCGGGTACTGATGAGTCTCTCTGGAAAAAGCTGGTGGATGTCTGATGTGCAACTGACTTGCTGCTTGTTTGGAATCTGTTGGTCTCCTGAATATATGGACTTTGGGAACAATGGACACTTGTATTCTGGTTCCTGTCCTTGTAGCTGACTTATTTTACATTGCCTAATTGGAGTCACAGTTGATGTAAATGTTTGAATACCAATCATCTCCACCAAAAAATGTCATTTTGTAAACAAAGCAAATCCAAATCTAAAAGTGGGTTGTCAGTGAAGCACAACCCTTAGCACTGAAAGCACATCTATTACGAACACCAGTGTACAGCTGGAACAGAACAGAACTGTCTTCTTGGATAGAGTGTGCTGCTGTTTATTCAGACATCATATATTCCAGAATACAAAAACATTACAAACATAAAAAAGTTTGAAAACCTTTCAGAAATGATACATAATAAATAACAAATACTTGCTGGTGACTGGATTTGAACCAACAACATGGAATATGCCAGCCGGCAATGCTAACAGTACTCTGTGCTGGACTATTTGCATGGCAATATTCCTGCCTCTTAGTTGAATCTTAATGTTTAGTCTTGTATGTAGTGGTGTGTCTGGGCATAAAGTTTTGATCTGTGTGAGTAGGAAATTTGAAAATTTCTTCACTGCAGTCACTGTAATTGTGCTTGAAGTAATAATTTTCAAATGTATGTGGGTTACTGTGGAGCAACATCAAAATTTCATAAATGTATAGAGAAGGAACTGTTAGTATTTTTAAACAGTAGATGAAAGGAATCTCTCTGTTGGGCATACACATATCTGATGACTTTCTTCTAAGGAAAAAACTGAAATTTGTCATATCAAATGACAGTGTTAGACAGACATCGATATTCAGCAGAAATACATCTAGTCTGAGACATGTTGCATACTAGTGACAGGCTGGTAGTGGCTGTTCTTGAGTATAATGCTCTTGGTTTAATTTCCCCAGAAGATTATGCCATACCTAATAATTGTTTTAAAGTACCTTTGATACACTACTTTGTGCTTATGTGAGTGACACCAGGTAAAACACACACTGCCAGAGCTAGGCTATCCAATTTATTTGCTAAGAAGTATATATGTACCTTCCATTTTAAATTTTTCTTTGGATTTAGGCCTGAAAATCTCACGTGGTTTACTTCAATCAGTTCCTAATAAATTGTGAGCTATTTTTATCTAATCATTTCTGATGATTTATTCCAAAACTATGTCACCTACCCGGGTCTTAATTAAATTCGGTTTCAGTCCATTTTGATGAAACCAGTATTCCAGAGATTATAGAATATTTTGTACAGTATCTGGCTTTTTTCCTAGGGCATTTTTTTTAAAATTAGGACTGAGGTGTCATCAGCACATGAGACTAAATGACCAGCAACATTGAACAGCAGATCATCTGTATTCAACAGAATTGGATACAGATCAAGTATCGAACTTCGATGCGTTTTAAAAGATATCTCATGGTATTGATAGTAGCTACTCATGCACTGCATATTTCAGAACTTTTAGTCCCATTCCTTTTTCAGTAGGCTGAAAAACACTTATCTGGTAAAAGCGTGACAATAAGGAACAAATTGAAATTTGTCGTACCGAATGACAGTGTTAGACAGATATCAGTATTCAGCAAAAACACACCTAATCTGAGACATATTGCTTACTACTAATGGGTGGGCAGTGGTTGTTCTTGAACATTTCTTGATGTATAGCAGTGGTCACTGCTGTGTTTCTATCTGCCTAGTATTCCAAAGTGAACCCTCTTTCACATCAAGAAAGAGAGTATGTTTAACCACTGATTGCTTTTTTCTTTCTAGGTTTCAAGAACAATTGTTTATGCCACTTTTCCTATTTGTCACTGTTATTGCTTAGTAACAATGCACTCTGGTTTCATCTCCATTACTTTCAGCCAGGAAGTGACACGAGAATTGACATGCTGATCTTTCAGTTGTTTGATTTTGTTTTACTTGCATGTTCTGTAAATTGTATTCAGTTATTGAGTATGTAAATGAGATGAATAGGGATTTTTGATGGAAATACATAAATTTAGAATTTATGTAGCAGCAATAAAGAATAAAGTGTTCTCATTAGTAGTTACTAATAGCCAGCGCTACCCAGTTCACACACTTTCACTTCAGTCCAGAAATTAATATTAATCCCTAGTTTTCTCTCATAATTGTTATAGGTATTTCCATTATTTATTCATTATATAGTATTTAAATTTTCTGTTACAGGAATACATAGATCTTTCATCAATAATGATACGAGCCAAGCCATATCATGACAATGAAGAATTGCTCCCCATGTGTTACCGTTGCTCTACTTATAACCCACTGATGAACACATCTGGAAATTGTTGTACACAATGTAGGCAACCATTTGTGCATTCATATGTTTCCTTTGGTAAGCATATCAGAAAATGTGCTGCTATACATTTAGACAGGAATATTCATGCTAATTGTGTTTTACAATTTGTGCAGAAGTCTTGCCACTTGTGGAATTTCAACTAGAGGATGGAATCACTGATGAAGAAGCTGTCCAATTGATAGAAGCTGGAAATCCATCAAGTTCTGCAAATGATGGGTGGAAGCAAGGAGGAAGTGATCACTACCAAACGTTACAGTTTGATGAATCTTCTACCAGTGTAACAGATCTGTTCACTGCAAATCTCATGAACTTTGAGGTAATTCTGCAATGTGGAAGTATAACTGGTAGCAGTCCAACACTAGGAGAGGACTATTATTCGAGAAGTTTACCTGAAAAAAAGAACTTCTTTTTGCTTCTGGTTGTGAGATTTGTGTAACGCGTCAGTATATGATAGAACACTGATAGCAGCTGTGAACTAAATTACATTTGTAATCATTTTATTATTATAAAAATCAAAATAGGTTAGACCTAATCTGTGACCCCGTCTTGAAAAGGTTTAACAACAACTTCCATCTGTTTATTATAATGGTTTTCAATTTTGTTTTACTTGATAAACTGGTAGCACAAAAATATTTTAATTTTGATTCCAAATTCTCTCTACCTTTTTCTAACCTGTTTACCAAACAAACAAGGCATTTTGTCATTTGCATCTTTGATACCTTTGCCCAAATCTGATTTTAAGTTTGTAATTTCACACATAAATTCCTTTTTAATGTGATTATTCATTTCCACCTTTGAACTACTAATGTCACTTTTGGTACACATGTTCTCACTCATCTTAATGCAAAATGAAAAACTTTTATTGTTAATACCACCACCAAATCTGCCTTTCTCATGACATCTAATATCTGTTTCCTGTACAACTGTACTTTTGTACCATATTTGTGTGTTGCTTTCTGCACTTTCATTACTGTTAATATTACAGCATTCAGTAGGTGAAGCTCTTGACATTTCACCAATTATTTGATTGTCATTTGCTCCGTCAGAAGAGACTGTATCTATTTTGGATTTAAATCTACTGTATTCATAAGGTTCAACTTTAAATAGTACTTTTTCCTCCACTAATTTCTACCTCCTGTCAGTCTACATTGAGCACAGTGTCCTTCACTGTTTTGTCACTTAATTTGAAAAGATAGTGATCAACACTTAGAAACAGAAATCTATTCGGCTGGGCCACTAACTCCATATGTTGGTATCCAGCAGATCCTCTCATTAGCTGAAATGCCTTGAAGATTATGTCAATCTTCTTTCTTCTCATATTTAATAATCCTGTTTCAAAGATTATGGACTCTTTCTAATTTGTCATTGGTTGTCCTGCCATTTGGTGCCTTATCCAGGGTATTTTGTCTGCTAGGCATTTTAATACTGCTGAATGTAATTTTATTGTCGGTTCACGTACCAAGTCACAGTTTATAGTTCAATACCTTCACAGTCATTTGCTCACAACTTTTTTCTGCCTCTACCATCAATAGTTTTCGACAGTTTTTGTCACACATCTCATTCTCAGTGCAGTCCTCTCATAAATTGTTCACAATCACTGATTTTTAAATTACTCACTCTTAAGTAATTGCTACCAGTGCAAAGATGGGACTAGTCCTCACAGGGAATTGCACCATGTGTAAGTAGACTTACTTGGTTGTGGTATATTCTTCCATGGTTGTACAAAATAAATAAAAACAAAATAAAAGTTTGGATATTGTAACTATGTTCAACATAACAATAAAAGGGCTGCAGCTATTACGCCCATTTATTTTCTTTTGGCATACCAGCAAGTGATGACCAGTCTCTAACAGTGACTGTTGTAAAATCTGCTCCACCAGTTTTTACCCAAAACAATGTTATTAACCAGCCATGTACAATGCCCTTGTATCTTGACATTAGAAACAAATATCACATTCAGTGGTAGCTCATATAACCTGATCCTTGCTGTTGTCATTACTAACTTTATGTGCAAAGAGAACTGCTCTACAGTTCACATAGCTCACTTTTAACACAATCTGATTGGTTGTCCACTAACCGAAGTCCACTAATTAAGAATAGTGAGTGAATTAGTTTATTCAAAACATAGTCTGGAAAAAATACAACCCATCAATAGTTTATGCATGTACTGTCGCAAAGAAATCAGATGAACAATTGCATGGTATTATTGTGTATATTCTAATGTGTAGGCTTTCACGGCCAGTGTTTTCATTAGTTAAAACTTCCGGGCTGAGAGGCCATGGTTGATCTGTAAAACTGTAACAAGAAGAAGATTTACAGATCGACCATGGCCTCTCAGCCCAGAAGTTTTAACTAATGATTGTGCAGATTTTCGAGCTGTATTGCTTACATACATGTATGAATATGGTGTAGACTGTTATACACTTCATTCCAGAACAAGAACTGAGTGAGCATTAACTATTTTGGAAATGTTGATTGCATGTTTATTAAGCATGATTTACTGCTAATTCATCGCACAAAGCAACATAGAGATGTTAGCAGCTTCCTTTCCATGTGCGAACTCACACAAAGAAAACACAAGTTACTACAAGATGTTATCATAATGAATGCGAAACCTAGACTAAGGATTTTGGGAGGGGGAGGGGCAGTATTTATAGATTGGCGTACTGATTTATTGAGATTGTGTATTGGTTTATACAACAATAGGGTGAAAATTGGTTAGTGTAGATGGTCTACTGTTTTCAGTGATTTTCAATGATTTTCTTAAAAAAAAAAATTGGGCAACAAAAGTTTCACACGTATAAAGGGCAGTCAAGTGAAAATGAGGCAGATAGAAAAAGCAAGTAAACAGTTTATTATTTAAAAACCCTAACTGTTAATACATTTACAGGGTTGCCACAGGTTCTGGAAATCAGGAAATTTCAAATATGTCAGGGAAAGTTGGAAAAAAAACACTGGAAAAATCTCGTTTTTGTCTCAGTAGATGAAATGATTTGTTCAGTGGGGTGTAATGTATCATAGCTGGCTGGGTGCATCTGAGTATGTTCATTGATCCCTACTCCCCTCATTACTACTGCTCCTTCCCTTCCTACAACTTCACTCAGCTTGCAGTCAGTGCTGGCACCACTTCTCGTCACTAGCCTAGCAGCTGCCGACGAGAGGCAGGGAGGCATGAGGAATGGTTTGTTTGGATCTGATTCTCAGAGACTGTAGATGCAGCAACCAGAGACCATGGTCATGTGTGCACGAATTGTATCTGAATGATTGTGTGAATGTGTGTGAATTCTTGTTTTCTGACAAAAGCTATGGCTGAAAATTTAGTTGTGAGAGAGTGACTGTCTTTTCTATGTGGCTGTCCGCATCTCAGCAATCATCTTTATGGTGAGTTGCTACCTATTCTTATTATTATAGATTCTCTGAGTATTTGAACTACTTATCTAACAATGGAAAATCCAAGATTTTAATTTCGATTTTTTGATTTGATTTTAGCAGGAAAGCTAAAACAGCTTTGGTCCAACCTGCCACTGCCCGCATTGAAACCGAGTTTATTGTACAGTATTGCTCCCTGTATATCTAGAAAACCCAACTGAAGCCCTTAAATAGTGCAAGGAGTCCCTTTACCAGTTCTTTGTTAGACACAATTTATTCAGGTCTAGTTCCCGGAAATTCTGTGTCTCTTGCTCTCCAATACAGTGCATTCGAAGATTAGGTATGATGCAGTTTCTTCACTCTCATCACAGATCCTAGGGTCTTCTTCCATTATATCCATTGTATGTAGGTGTTTTTTGAAATTCCCATGGCCAGTCATCAGTGCAACCTTGAGTTTAATTTCTTTCCTATTCATGCCCGGGATTACAAAGCTTCTTTTAAAACATGGCTTTGGCATCACTACCTTACAATGTTTTTGTTTCCAGATCTTGGTCCAGTATTCTACATGCTGTCTTCTGAGCCATAGTTCTAGTTTGAGCACAGTGTTGGTGATTGTCAGGACAGGTTCCGGACTGGCCGGGGTGGCCGAGCGGTTCTAGGCACTACAGTCTGGAACTGCACGACTGCTATGGTCGCAGGTTCGAATCCTGCCTCGGGCATGGATGTGTCAGATGTCCTTAGGTTAGTTAGGTTTAAGCAGTTCTAAGTTCTAGGGGACTGATGACCACAGCAGTTAAGTCCCATAGTGCTCAGAGCCATTTGAACAGGTTCCGGTCCAGTGAATGGAGTCTTTGCCCCCATCCAGTCCAATCTGTCGGCTTGTTCATTAGGCATACCCTATTGCTTCCCCCTAGCTCCACAAATACCCTGTGATATTCTGCAGCAATCGTAGATCTTGTTGCAGGAGCTGCCAATGATTTCAGGGCTGTCCAGCTATCTGAATAGATGTAGATACTATGGTCCTTGTAGCACCTATTCACATTCTCCTCCACACACACCCTGATTGCAGTGATTTTGGCTTGGAATACCGAGGCCAGTTTTTTTTAGAGATATGATGCCCTCCAGTCTATGCTGAACCCCATACACCCTGGCCCCAGCACCTTGGTCTGATTTTAACCCATCAGTGAACCAGACAGTGTCACCCGTACAGTGTCGAACTGTTTTTTCCCACTGCTCTGTGGTTCCAATTATTATATTTTAAGGCTTGTTGGAGCAGTTGGGTGTTATTATGTAGTCGGCTGGCATTTCTCCAACCATTCCTATACTTACCTCACTCACTATTTTAGTGTGTGATTCTGGATATCCCAATGAGATCCAGTTTTTACCAGGTTTGAGTCTGTATGCACCAGCTGCTGCCTCCATCTTGACCCAAAGGTGTAATGGATGCATGTCCAGCATTGTTTCCATCCCAGCGGTATGTGTGTTGCTAATTCTGCCTGTTATGGCTAAGCAGGCCAGTCTTTTCACCTTAGCAAGCTCCTTAGCTGCAATCTGCTGTTCTACCTTCTTCCACCACACTACAGCCCATTAGGAGATCTAGGTCTAACCACCGTGATGTATAGCCAGTGCATACCTCTGGGGCTTAGGCCCCAGTTTTTGCCACAAGCTCTTCTGGTACTCACTAGAGTACCTTTTGGCTTGGAGCAGATGCTCTTAATGTGAGGAGTCCATGTTAGTTTCTCATCTAAGGTTACCCCCAGATATTTCACTATCCCCTTCACAGGTAGAGTTTCATCGAAAAGCTTTTGATTCCAAGTTGAGTGTCAGATATGCTTCTTTGTGAATGGTACTACAACAGTCTTCTTAGGATTAATCCTTAGATCCTGTTTCCTGCAGCAGTCTTGCACAATGTCCAGTGCACCTTGTGCCATATTCCTTACTGTGTCAGTAAATTTGCCAAGTATTACTATGACAATGTCATCTGCATATTTTTGGCAAAAGCATTAGAATTTAGTTCCTCAATGAGTTTGTTCATCACTAGATTCCACACCAAAGGGGACAAAACTCCTCCTTGTGGACAACCTCTAGTGGTGTTAATTACCATCTTTTCATTCATCATGGTGGCCTCTACCTTCCTTTCACTAAGCATGGTCCTACGTATATTGGTCCCTAGGTCGGGCACTTCTGCTGCCCTAACCATGGAATAGAAGGTTGTGTTACTAAAAGCCCCATCAATGTCCAGGAAGATGCAGAGGGCTATTTCCTGAAAGTGAAGTGCTTTCTCCACCTTCCCAGTGAGTTGGTGGAGAGCTGTCACACTTGATTTACCTGGTTGATATGTATATTGGTTTGAATGTAGAGGATCCCTAGTTAGCCTCCTCTTCCCATGCACATTAACCAGTGTTTCCAATGTTTTAAGAATGGAGGACAAACTGATTGGTATCATATTCTTGGCCTTGGTAGGATCAGTTCTCCCTGGCTTTGGAATAAAGACAACCTTCACTGCCCTCCAGGCATTGATAATGATTCCTGCTGCTAGGCTAACCCTGAATAACCTGCATAGGACTCTTATAAGATTGTCTCCTGCTTGCAGGAGAGGTGGAAAGATTCCATCTGGTCCAGGTGACTAGAACTGTTGGAATGTTCCCACCGCCTATTGGATTTTACGGAAGTCGATACACTCCTTGGCCAACTCCTAGTCCTCTCTTCGAATGCCTGAGAACCATTGTTTCTCAGGGATCGCATTCTGCTCTTTGTTATCTACCAGAGCATATTGACGGAAGTGAGTTTTGAGGAGCAATTCCAGTGTCTCATATGCTGTCTTTGTATATTCCCCATCCTCCTTCCTTAACATACCTCCTGGGTTATTTGGTACACTATTGAGGATTTTGTGAAGTCTGACTTGAGCAGCCGTGCCCTCCACTTCCTCACAGAATTCCTTCCAGGATGCCTCCTTTGCTTGTCTAATTGCAAGGTTGTAGTTGACAAGGGCCTCATAATATTTTGCCCCTTGTCCTTTACGTCTCGCAAGGTTAAACTGTCTTCATACCTGTCTTCTTTGTGTTTCCAAGTTGTTCCACCAAGGCACACTCCTATTTGTGCACTTCTTGGTGATTGAGCAGTTGTCCTGGTATGAGGTCACTTTGGCTGAGGTTACAGCCTCCACCACTTCCTCAAACTCTTCTGGTTCCTTATCGATGTTTTATTTTCCAGTAAGCTTAAGTCAAGGTCCCTCCTATCTCGCAGTCTGTTTTCCTGGGATTCCTATAGGCCGTGGTCTGTCTGATTCCCATTTCAACCTTGAATTTAATATACACATGGTTCAATGAGGATGGCTCTAACGTCACATGCCATCGTTTGACATAGCTGCAAATCATCATGGAACCAAAGGTTATGTCAATTACTTCTTTCTTTCTGCTGTACCTGAATGTAGGTTCGTCAAACCTATTCAGGACCTCCAGGTTGTTAGACAAAAGAAATTCAAGAAAGTACTCACCTCTGTTGTTGGTGTCCTTGCTGCCCCACACTAAGTTGTGGGCATTGGCATCACATCCAACGAACAGATGGTTGCCTTGCCAATGGCAAGCTTCCATCAGTCTCTTCACCTCCAAAGAAGGAGGAGAGTAGTCTTCATAAGGAAAGTGTGCTGAGGCCAAAACAATTTCCCTCGTGATACCCTCCTCACGTTGCTGCATCCTGATGGTCATCAAGTCCCTGGAACAGAAATCCATCATTGGCATGAAAGAAATTCCATTTCTCACATAATTGAATGTTCTGGAGTTTCTTAGATTTCTAGCATAAATCAGCATTACCTCCAGTACCACCTAGGCCTGATACACCTCTTTTGTATAAGTAGGGCTCTTGTACCAGGGCCACATCCACTTCCTGTCTTCCCAGGCGACAGCTCAGGGCAGCAGTGGCCCATTAGTCTGTGGCCTATTAGTCTGCAGCATTTCAAGTTTCCATCTTGCTGCCGTCATTGCTTTTGAGGTCTTTGATTACCCTGATGGCAATCTGCAATAACCCTAAAAACAATTTCAGGTCTTGCTCTCACATTGCCTTCAGGGACTTCTCTCTGACCACCACAGGGTTCGTCCTTCCAGTACAGCCTTCTGTTTGATTACTCTCCAATCCTCTGTTGAGACTTTTGGGTCACGGACCTCTATTTTCTCGAACAGAGTCTTTGGAGAGACATCCTTAAGGATCTTTGGTACCCATATTGATGTTTTCGCGGTCTTAAGAAGCTCATCTGTCGTCTTGACCAGCAGCTTCACATCCTCCCATGGGGTTATCGTGGGCACCTTATCCTTGAGCCATTCCACTGTATGCACCCCCTCACAGACAAAAATGAGGGCACCATAAGCTACATAGACCCACCTGAATTTGGGTCCTGGACGAGCGTCTCCCCCATTTTTTCAAAGAGGGCCATCTGCACGAGCCCCTCCTGCTACAAGGTGATGCTTACCGGTGGATAGCCTTCTTGGATAACTGCCACCCTAAAAACCGAGACTGCAGTACTATAGGTCTGTTTCTTGCCTCGGCTTTTCTGGACTCGCTTATCCTGAGAGGAGTGATTCTTAGATTCCTCCCTTATCCTCTTGTTACCCGTCTTTGACATTGAGGGGGTATGTGTTTCCTCTTCAACCTGAGACAGTTTTTTCTTGGGAGTCTTGGCTTCAAGCACTTTTAATTCCCTCCACTTTTGTCCTCCTTTTTGTTTCTGTTCCCTGAGAAGTTTCCTCCTCTGGGCCCCAGACAAGGCTTTAATCTTCATCTGGTTCAACCTCTCATTTACAGTTCCCACTTCTTGCTCAGGTCTAGACCCTGATTCAGTAGTGGGAGTGCATTCCATTGGTCCTTACCCTGATATTTGGTGTCTGAGGTCTCAGTTTGCCCCTCAGTTGTTTTAAATTATTTTCATCAGTCGTGTCCGTCTCGGTCCCACGAGATTTGGGGATCTACATGGTCCACACCACGGAAATCACGCATGGTGTAAGGCTACTTACTCAGGGAAGTCACCAGGTATTCCTGAGGTTCCATTTGCGACACATCTTCCCATGTGCCATGCACCCCTCAGCACAGGGGAAGGGAATTGGGTAAGAACTAGTAGTGGATAAGAAAGACAGGTTGTTGTGGAACACTCTTAGTCTGATCCATCAGCTAAGGACTCTCCGGCAGTAGGTCCTCTACTTATAGCCCACAGCTTCACGCATCAACACAAGCCTCTCTACCCAAGGTGGTGTTCCCCTGGAGAGGAAATCCAGGATAGAATGTAATGAAAAGGAAAGTTGCTACTCACCATTATAGTGGAGATGCTGTCTCTAATAAAGCTTTTGGGCAGTAAGGCCTTCGTCAAAAATAGATGACAGACACACACACAAACGTAACTCACACACGTGGCTGCAGTCTCAGGCAACTGAAACCGCACTATGACTGAAACCAAACTGTGGTTTCAGTTGCCTGAGACTGCAGTCATGTATGTGAGTTGCATTTGCATGAGTGTGTGTGTGTGTGTGTGTGTGTGTGTGTGTGTGTGTGTGAGTGAGAGAGAGAGAGAGAGAGAAAGAGAGAGAGAGATCTATTTTTGACAAAGGCCTTACTGGCCAAAATCTTTATTTGTGACAGTCTTTCTATTGTGCATATCTGCAACTCAGCATCTCCGCTGTATGAACAACTTGTCTGTTGCATGGATTGCTCACCATGGTCTCATTTCATCAACATGCTGTCTGTGGTTCATGAATAGCTGACGACATGTCTGAATTTCCATGATGGGCCAAAACCACAGGCTTTTTCTGCGGGTATCTTTAATGGATTGGGCATGCCAATCTAAAGCCATTCGGTTCCCAGCAATGTGCAGGCTCTGTCTGTCAAATCTAGTCTCACTAATCTGTCCGCAGGCTGGGTCTGTTTGTGTGTGGTGTAATGCAGTGGATTTTCATGGTTTATCCATGGATCCAGGACTGCGGTGCTCCTCAACATGCCAGAGGCCATGCGTAATGGATCTCAGGAATTGTGACTGTCTCACTGCAAGAACATTGTGCAGTTTGGCATTTTATAGACATTTTATGTGTTCTAGTACATTTTGCACTTCAAAAGTATTTTATACATTAGAAAGTATGGACAGTAAGGAGAAGAAAATTGTGTAAGTCACTGGTGGTTTGCAAGCTATGTATTCATATATTTCTCGAAAGAAAAATCACACAATACCCATAAAATAATAGATGTAACACAGTGAGTAATAACCGACAATAACGAACATAGTAGAACCAACATTTTATTGGTGGTCATCTACAGTGTTGGTTTACACTATTCTTGCCTGCCTTATACACTTCTTTCAAGAGACTTTTTTCTGAGTTTATTTCTGAAATCAATGAAGGTATTTTTAATCTGTCTTGCGACTCCGAGGAATTGCGTATTTTTGCCACCAGATGTATTTCATTTTATTGCAAAGAAATAATTTCACTGGTCTTAATGAAACACACATATCATTTGGCTTGCTTTCTGTATCTAAAAAAAGATGTTGATGTTAGTACTTAAGATTTTTGCTCACATCAGGAAATACCATCTACTTGCAAGTTGCCCTTCAATATATCCTCTCTTCCCATTACCCACCAGGCCTCAACCCCCGCTAATTTCAAGTTGCCGCCACTCACACCTCACCTGTCATTCAACAACATCTTTGCCTCTGTACTTCCGCCTCAACTGACATCTCTGCCCAAACTCTTTGCCTTTACATATGTCTGCTTGTGTCTGTATACGTGCGGATGGATATGTGTGTGTGTCCCTTTTTCCCCATAAGGTAAGTCTTTCTGCTCCTGGGATTGGAATGACTCCTTACCCTCTCCCTTAAAACCCACATCCTTTCGTCTTTCCCTCTTTCCTGATGAAGCAACCGTGGGTTGCGAAAGCTTGAATTTTGTGTGTGTGTTTATTAGTATGTCTTTCAACATACCAACGCTTTAGTTTGGTAAGTTACATCAGCTCTGTTTTTAGACATATTTTTCCCGTGTGGAATGTTATCCTTGTTTGCACTATTGTTTCTTGTGCTGTAGCTGCAAAGAGGGATTGTCAATTTATGTCTTAACTTACCCTTGAGATCTCAAAATTTTTCAGGGAAAAATGCTAAAACTTGTCTGGAAACCAGGGAAATATCAGGGAATTTCACTTGGAGAAACTTGTGGCAAACCTGATTTATATGTCTGTGAGACAAGAGTGTCAGTTCCTTCATGGGAAAATGTCCATGATTGTACCTACACCTGTTCATATGAAGCAAATCGACGGACATGAATGTCTATCTTCACGGCTCCACAATTATGGAAATTGCGTGGGGAGAGATCAGGACTGTGTGGAGGATGTGTAAGGGTTTCACAGCAAAACTTCTGCAGTGTACTGGAGACAACCATAGCTTGATTAAAAGTAAACACCCAACCTGTAGTTAACACATTGAACAGTCAACAGGCACACAAAAAAAAAAAAAAGTTAAAAATAGTGCTCAGCTTCCAGGCGGTCTCTTTTTTTATGAGCCCACTAATACAGGGGGAAAACACATACACAATGTTGTATTGTCCCAAATGACTATATTGGTCCAGCACTTCAATGACAAGACACAACTGTCTGGGACAATGTAGCTGCCTGTGTGTGTGTGTGTGTGTGTGTGTGTGTGTGTGTGTGTGTGTGTTTTCACCATTAGGTTCTTTCTCCAGTTTCGTTCATGCGCCTCTAGACCAGTCAATACCTTTACTCCATCCTGCTTGCACTACACAATCCCAGCACCGTTATGTCACAAGTCAAACTGTGCCTACAGAGTTAACAATGTAATTGCTATAATATATAGCATCTTAAAGGAGAACATCATCAGTTTGTTCAGGCTTTCTAATATTGTTGTTTTATCCATCTCTTTATTGAACATGAGAGTAATGTTTTGTAAAGAGTGTACAGTTTTGAATTGTTGTCAGTGTCTGTATTTGAAACATGTTAAAAAGTGACATTTAATGTGAAAATTCAAGCACTTCTCTGTAAACAGTTTTGTAAGTTCTTAATGTTGGATGAGCAATATCTTAATGCATCATAGAAGTGTCTGCAATTAATATCAATGGAGATTTTTTTCATCTTCATGGCAGATAAAGATCAGCGTAAATGTCAAAATAATTCCCGTTTATCTTATATCAAAAAATTGCCTACATGACACAACCTATCATAGAATATATATTTTTTTCCAGACTGAAACTGGTGAGTTTGTGCCTGTGCTTGTTAGCAGAGCTGTCCTAAAAACTATGGATCCAGGAAGTGTACTCATCTGCAAACGGCCAAAACCCTTGAGGTTCCAGTTCTACCGAAACTTACTCCCAGATCTGCAGATAACACAGTGCCCATCATGCAATAAGGTAGGTAATATGAACATTTCGAACACAAAAATTGCATGTTCAATTTTATTTAATACTTTCTTACAGGGATTGAATTTATCTTCTACTATTACCACATGACAGAATGTGATCATTATGTTTCATTAAATAACAAAAATTATCAGTACCACAGAAATTACTTGTGGGGTGTGCTACTTGAATTGGGTGCAAATTATTTGACAGATGGGTACAGTTAGTATAATTATTTATATATTTCATGGACTTTGTAATGACTCCATGCTGCCCATTTACTTCATATGTAACAGAAAGAAATATTTAGTTAAATACCAGATATATTGTAACCATATGAATCTAGTGCACCATATAATGTAATCTGCACCCCAGTTTTAAAAATTAAATTCATAAAAAGAGAGTTTGTTGACACATCACTGGTAGACTAAATTTATTTTACACAACAGGGGATGTACACATGAACAATCAAAACTACTACTACTTTTAAGCTACCCATTGTTAAGTGACACAGTCATTGTTAAAAGAGAATCCCTAACGTGATTACCTACATAACATGCAAAACTAGCATACCATAAATTACAGGCATTACTCATCATTATTCACTAATATTATCATACTTGGATCCTCTGAGGAGTCTACATCGGAAGCAGATTTATTTCCCCTTTTCCCATCACCCTGGTGTCATTCCAGAGCACATAGTCTTCACTGTTGTCCAGAGTATTTGAAATACAGAATTTCTTGAATGATTTTGTGACCATTGGTGCTTCAGTGCTTTTCCAGGCAGTCGAAGCCCAGTGTGTAGTAATGTGAGGTGTAGCACACTTAATTTTTCCTGTCAGAGTCAGTTCACAGTTTGGCTCACAAAATTATTTTTCTTATGGTTCATGAATGTAACCTTTGAAATGTTTATTTATACTAATGTCCAGGGGTTGTAACAGAGAAGTCATTCTTCCAAGAACAATAACCAGATCACCGGCAAGACTGTGGATCTTCTTTTTTACGTCATCAGTGAGATGACTATGAAATGCGTCAAGACAAAGCATTGATGGTAGTTTGGAAAGCCCACAAGGACAGAGGTCCCATACGTTTCAGAGCCAGTCAATTGTTAAAGTTTCAGTCGTCCATCCCTTCCCTTGACTTCGAATAATTGCATCATCAGAGAACAGCTTTTCATTTTAGGGGTTTTGAGGCTTGTTTTTCACTTGCAGATTAAAGAAGGGGGTAGTTTGGGTCCATCTGCTGTGATTGCCAGCTTGACAGTTATGCACTGTTTTTCACACCCTAATGTGTTCATGGTAACTTCTTTTATTCCCTTCTCATCAATCATGTAATTACATGGTATGTCGAACCAAATTGGCATGTCATCAGTGTTGCCTATTTGGCCCATTGAAAAATTCTTCTCTTTCCAAAATGTGATAACATAGCACTGAAATCGTTTGAAGTTTTATCTCAAAAGTTTATGGAAGGTTTTGGCATACTGTTATAATGGGGTCATAGAAGTAAGCCTGCCCATTACATAAAGCGATCAACGCGTCCATGGCTAGCCTTAAACTATTGCCTCCATGTATCAAGAACTGTAGCCACCTATTTTGCTTTGTTTCTTATTGTGTCACTAATCACATGTTGTCCATTCTTCCTCTTTTCATGGATGAATTCTAAAACTTTTGCTTCAGCATCAGAATGTTTTACCATATTTTTCACTGTAAGGAATTATATTATGCTTGAAAGTAGTATCATACTGTTCTTCTCTGCTTGCCTTTCATTTCATGGCTACCTAATCGAAACCCGCCATGCAGTAATAGGCCAACACTAATATAACAAAGTTCAGAATTACAACAATGCATTGTGACATAAGGAACAATTCCTAAATTTCAATGATGCAGTGACAGTGTTTAACTATTTAATCAGTTGTCTACGAGGAGATCCTGATTATTCTTTCACTGTGCCGTATTGTACCATGCATTCTTTATACCATGAATTCATTCATTGTGTTCTGTAAACCACATCAAGAAGGAGAACCTTCGGGAATGTGAAACAAGTCAAGATATACATTAACAAAAGTCACACAAACCATAGAAACCCCATCTGTATACCGTACTGACAATAAACCATCACTAATATAATTGCATAGGCTTCCCCGGCCAAAGTCAGTCGACATAAAAGTTTTCCGGGTTTGGTACTGCGTCATAATATAAAAACTACTGCTGCTGGAGAAAAAAACCAATGTTTTGGCCATATTATGACTCAGTACCAAACCCTATTAGACCCAGAAGAAGGCTGCTGCAATCGTGGCTGAAACGTTGGTTTTTTCTCCAGCAGCAGTAGTTTTTATATTATGACGTGGTACCAAACCCTGAAAACTTTTATGTCGTAAACCGTCACTACATAACCTCACACTATTTATGATTGCGATAACTAAATTTGTCAAGTATGAGTGCTATTAAATAAAGAATTATCATAATTTTTTATGGTCATAATTTCTTATGGCAGAATTTAGTCTTGTGGTATTTTGTTAACGTGTAACAAACACCCGGTACTAATTCTGTTGGTGGTACTGCTGGTTTCCAGTGACATGGTAAGTGGAGGTGACATGTGATGAACAATATGCGGCTTTGATATTCTGCTTTCATCTCTGCAGATATTCAGCTGTAACCTATGAAGTGTTACAAGAGGCCTATGGAGAGTTTGTTGTTCCATATAGCAACCCTTGAAGATGGTTTAATTTACTTGCAGAGGGAACACAATGAATTTGAAAGCAAGGTGAATCTGGCACTCCAATTACTTCACTTACAGAAGAAAACATCAACACTGCTGCTGTAGTGCTGCTGTCATTGTGAGAGATGATCAGCGGATAACCCTACGAGGTGATCAGTGAATAACCCTAAAAACACTTTCCAAAATATTGAAAATTTGATTGGATGCCACCCACAAGTCGGTGACAAAATTTTCACATGAGACGTTTTTGTGCATGATGGGTTCCAAGGCTGCTGATTCCAGAACAAAAGGACAATTGTGTGCAGGTCTACATGTAGTAGAAGATGGTGCTAGGGGAAGCTCTTGAGTTTCTTTCAAAGCTGATAATATTTGACTACATCATTTTGATCCTGAGAGCAAACAGCATAGCTCATTGTGTAAATCTTCTTCATCACCAAATCCTAAAAAAGCATATAAGTAGTTGCTCGTGCTGGTAGAGTTACAGACATTTCATTTTTTGATATTCATGGAAAGCTCTATTGGCATGCTGTACCTGCACACACATACATACATCAATAACTGGTGATACTACAGGGATGTCTTCAAAACTTTACAAGTCCATTTCAGAAGACCACATATTAGTGAAACAGACTGGATAGTGCAACAAGATAATGCACAGCAGCATGTTGCCAATGTTGTTCCTGAATATTTTGTAAAAATCAGTATGAAGTGTATCCCTCATCCTCCCTATAGTTCTTGTAGCCCCATGTGAGGTTTTTTTTATTTTCCCTAACCTTCTTGGGAGGCATTTTGCACCATAAGAAGCATTAACGAAGGCTGAGGAGACCGTTCTGAAGGACCTTCCAAAAAATGGTTTACAGCATGTCGTTGCAGACTGGCAGAAAAGCTGGGCATGTGCATCACATCCAAGAGAGGCTATTTTCAGAAGGACCATCAAAATTATGAGGATAAGTAAAAGTGTGTCATCAAACAACATGATTATTCTTTATTGAACAACCCCCATAAATTAGAAAAAAAGCTGCTACTTTGAAAACCATTTCTGCATCATCAGTTATACTAAACAACTGCTTGTCATCTCTCTATTGGTAGCTTAATATTTACTTGAATGCATTGGTACTTTGCAAAGGAAATCGTTATCTATATCTGTAAATACTGAGTCCTGTTTACACAGTATATACTACGTGTCACGCATCTTTACAGCAAATGCTGTTACTTGCAATGTAGCTAACAGCATTTTTCAAATCTTGAGTGTAGATATTCAGGTAATTTGTATAGCCAATTTTCTTTTTAATTTCTTGGAATTCCCAGTTTTTAGCTTTATGTTAGATGGGTCCTTCCTGAATACCTTTGCACCAGGTAACTCCTCTGTGAACCCTAAACAAGGAGGCAAAATTTAGTATCTGACAGTGATTTCAGATTTCCCACACAGCCTGTCTATCAATATGGAGGAGAGATCTTACCACGACCACAGCTCTCTCCCACAGAGGGCACTACTGCAGCAGGCCTGTCATGTGGGCCTATCCACTGACACAAGTGTGTCTGCAAATTCTATGGCCCCACAGTAGTCCAGCAGTTTACACCATTGTCTGAATCCTTTGATACTTACCATTGACAGTAAAGTGATTGTCCTGAGTCCATGTTTCTAGAGTTGATACATCTACTGTTTTTGCACATTTATGATGAATTTTGGTACATTCTGGACTTTTCTTTTGGCTAACTTGCCATTGACAGTAAAGTGATTGACCTATTTCCATGTTTCTTGAGTCAGTACCTCTACTGTTTTTGTACATTTATGATGACTTTTGCTACATTCTGGACTTTTCTTCTGGCAAACCATTCTCTTTGTGGATACTGCCATCATCAGGCAAAGGAACTGCCTGTTTGTTCGAATGGTCTCCATGTCACCGCTAGTGCGAGTGATCATAAACTGTGTACTACCTACACCAAATACGACAGAAAAATGGTGATGTAGATTTTCTCACTGTGCAACAATGTAGTGTGAAGCATGGATCCTGAATTTAAAACTTGTGGCAGCAGTAACACCAACAGCACAAAAGACAGTGGGAATTTCAAAAACAACAGTATTGCTGTTCGTAACTACTGAAAAACCAACAACATTGTGTTGCTGCAACATCATTGCCTTTCCCTCAGTCGTTTGCTTGCCTTGGTGAGGCAAATAAGAATTGGGAGGTCTATTTACATAGTTTTACTCTTCACTGCAAGGCAAGTCACATAACTGACACTGAATGTCAGTGTACGCTCTTACTGTTTTTTAGTAATAAATGGTACAAAGTGGTGCAAAAACTGTGCTCACTTGCGGACAACAAAAGTTTGAGCTTTTTTGATGACGCTATTATGGTCATCAAACCCACCAAGTTGCAACTAGGCTTGCATTTACTCGATATGTCACAGCAATGTAAGCAGATGTATGGAGCGTGGACTTCTGATTTGTTAGGCTTAGCAAGCAAATTTGATTTTTGCTGTAAACAGTGCAGCATGTCACATGTGGAATCATTAATCCTTAATGTTACTACATGTCTATCTCCTGATGGAGAAGTTAATGTGAAACCCTGAAAAATGTACTAAAATTGCCAAAGCTCACAAAGAAACACCATCAGCATAAGTTATGTTTCACCACACTACTAGTGTCGACTTCCTTAGTAATAATAGTCACCATTGTGTTCTACAATTAACTCATGACAACCATCCAATTTATCAAGCATCCAATCAACTGGTAGCAAGGCAAAGAGAGATTCAGTTATTAAATCAGTACTTAGTGGTCCATTGCTTTCATCATTGATAGACATGCATAATCAGAGCCACATTATTTGCCATTGGCATGTCCCAAAGCAAGCAGAAGCGCATACAAAAGTTTCTTCCTGGTTGTTGTGAAATAGCCCCTGAAAAGTCAGTGCAATAAAATAGCGTTCAGATTAAGGCCCAAGGAACTGACATCATCCCTGATCATTCCATTTCATCACATGTTTTACATGCTGCAAACTGCTGCATCGAGGAAATGTCTACCTTGGCCAGTGGATGACAACAAAACAGCCACAAATGGGATGCAGAAGCTCTTACTGCAGCTGGAAATTAGTGGAGTGCTGGCACAGCTGTGTGCCTGATTAATGTGGACACTGCAGAATGCTCAACATACAGTGGACATTCGAACCCCTTTGTGACGTCAGATCAGTTTCTGCTCTTAGTGTAGAAGTGTAGCGTGTCAATTAACTGTACCGGTAGTAAACTCTTGGATAACAACTAACGTTTTTGGCTTAAACACACTTGCACTTTTTGATTTCCAGGTTCAAGACTAAGTGCAGTATATGTGCAATATAAGCAACTGTTTGAACCTACATTAGGTTGTGTAACGAGGTTCCAAGACCATTTATCCTTAAAGCAGTCAGCAGTGTCAAAGTTCTGTAGAGCACATCCTGTGCATTTCATCACGCACAGCCAAGTTCAAGCAGAACTAGAAAGACTACAAAGTATGGGAGGCTGTTTTAACTTGGGTGCCCACACACGGGCAGCAGTGGGCAAACAGGTGACGTTCAGACAGCCAAGCAGCTAAACTGTAACATAACTGACATTACTGCTCTTGCCGTATACTCGTTGGCAATGATGTTTTGTGCGTGCGTGGAATACATGCAATCGGACTATGTGGTGAGTAACCTATAATAGCTACAACTGCCCATGAACAAGCCGATGGGCACTACCCAATGCCTGTTCGAGCCCAGTTAGCACATGGCCTGTCCATGTAATCTGCATGTGCCTGCAGTTTGTAAGAGAGAGCATGAATATGAGTAAACTTAGTTGCCGAAGATGTCGAATGTTGCCTGTGAGCAAGTGAATGTTCTGTCACACAGGTATCATGCTCTTGCGCTTACTTTCACACCCTAGCATTTTGCAGTATGCATTTCCCTTACCAGCAGACTTGACCAAAATTTATTTGAATGATTACAGATAAAAATTATTATGTGTTATTTGTGAATAACAAACAGATAGATATTCCAAGCATTATTCATTTACATGAATAAAAACATTTATCCGTCATCTGTGAATAAAAAGCATTACAAATAATAGAAAATTTGAAATGACATTTATTGCTCTAGCACTTCGTTAATTATTTTAAAAAATGTACATTTTGTTGCTTTTAAATTAGTTTTCAGAACAATTTCTTTTTCAAACATCTGGTAGAAATTTTATTTTATTTTCTGAGATTTGCTGTTGTGACATACTAAACAAAATACATTCTCTGTCTTCAGATAGGTTATCGATGTGTTGGAATCGTCTTTATTTCAGGATAATGATATAAGTGTTTCAAATTACAATCTTTTTTAACAAAAACTGGAAAGTTTTTAATTCCCCTGTAGTTTTGGTAAATAACTTTGTTGTGATTCCATGATTCCACATTATCTTCAACTTCCAAATCACTTCAAAATAAATTTTATTTTTTCATTTTCTTCTATATTTCTTTGCCTATTACATGTCTACAGTTTGCTGTAAGCCTCTCTTGTTCAAGTTCAGCCATACAGGTGAACTATTTATGTTTTATTGTTGGTAAGCTGTTAACTGCAATAATTGCTGATGTTTAGAAAGGTGAAAAAGTCTTCTGATGACCTCTTGACAGCTTCTCAATAAAAAAAGCTGTCAGTCTGCTGCAATATTATGAACTTTATTTTGTATTATCTTTCAAAACTTTTCATTCTCAAAACTCTAGACAACTGCATTGATCCATGCTGGATTGAAAAACTATTCCATCTTCTAATGGAAAGCTTACTCAGAGTTAACCCTAAAACTTTCAGATGACTTTGAATGTCCAGCAACATTCTGCCTACATTTTAGGAGACTATATTTAAAGTGTGTTGATGATAGTCATTAGCAACCACTGGGTTCTTACTTTGTTCAGTCAATTTTTAGCATTAAAATCATGAATGAAATGCATAATTACATCAATGAGACATCCATATCCAGTAGTGTTAGCAATCTTGGTACAGTGGAGGAAGTGTCGCATATTAAGAGCTTCTGTTGATGCATTCTCAATTTTAGCTGCTTATGTAGAGTACATCCACATGTTAGCAGGTGGAGGGTGTTCTGTTGGCAAGTGCAGAGTCAGTTAAAATGGGCTGTACCAGTAGTGTAAATGCTAAGGTCATCTGCCAGTGGAGTATTTTTATGTTGCTTTTGCTAAACTGTAAAGCAAGAAAAGCTCTGCTCAACCTGAAGGTTGGTTTGAACACTGCATTACTGTAATAGGCACAATGGCATGCCCTTCACCTCAGAACCGACTTGTACAGCCAGGTAGAGGTGGAAATACAGTTAAATATGAAGGGCTTATTTCAATAGTGGTATAAGGCCATTGCCTCCACTTTTCTGCCTGTAATGCTTCTGCAATTAATGATCCAAACAAACAGAAAGAAAGGTTCATCTCTAGCAATAAGCCATTTGCTTGAATATTTCTGGTATCTCAACTGAAGATTTTTCACCGCTCATTTAACTTTAGGACTCTGTGTCTCACAATGAACAAAAATGGACGTGTACCACTATTGAAATAAGCCCTTCAAATGTACTCTGAAATGTAGCGCAACTTGGTGTGGCGCTTTTCTCGTCATTGATGCAGATGATTGAAGCAATAAGTTACAATGGCGGATCAAACACCAAACTTTCAGCTTTGTTGTAAGGAACTTAACCACCGAGGCACATTTCTGTATAAATGATTAATAATTTATTTATCAAATGGGAAGTGCACTGGGCAGAGAAAACAAATAGTAGTTATAGAGTTCTGTACAAACAGTTAACAAAGAAAATATGGTGACATTCTAAATTTTCTTATTTAAGATATGAATAATTTATTTGTGAATTTTCTTTTTTTAAATGATGTACTTATTTGAATAATTGTCTAGATAGAAATTTATTCGAATAATGCCTATCTCTGCTTACCACTAAATCTTTTGCTTCCTTCCTCTTTCTCGTGACTGCAGTTACTATTGTCAACTGTACTGAGTCTTGTTGGTTCATTTTCTCGATGTACTCATGAGAGCCAACTTACTGTTTAGCCTCATTGAAGTTTTTTTTTATTTTTTTATTACGAACATAGTTGACAGTGTAATACCTTACCATGCTTCTCAATGTAAATGTTTTCCATTTGCTCTATCCAGAATATGTCTCAGTGTCAGTGTGGTTTTAGCTGCAGACTGAATGCAAGCACTATTTCATCAGATATTCATGTGCACAGATTTACAGTTCCACGGCTAAATCAGTGATGTTCAGTAACATTCAGTATTTTAGTATCTCATTAATTTTCATTATACATAGTGATACTCAATTGCTGTGGTCATAATTGATGAATCACAGATACCCAGAATACACTTTCTCTGTAGGGAACTTGGAAAATTGTTAGGTATGAAGAAGTTCTAATTGTAAATGCATTCCAATGCTAACTAGGGCTATGAGTGGCACTATATTGTGACAAAGCTGTATAGAGTCCAAGTTCCATTAGCCACGTGGCAGGGCCACTCAGTGAGTTGTGCCACTCAGTGATACCAAGTGCAGAAACTGCCGGGTGCGTGCCCCAGGAATGTGTGAAAAACTAGTGAGGGGCAGTGAGTGCTTCTCACATGTTTTGCCACACAGATGCTGTGCACTAGTGCCCATGGGGCAGCACTGGTACAGCCTAGCCTAGCCAGTGGACAATGCCCATGATAGTTGTTAAGAAACCAAATGGATCACTTACAATTTGTGAGGATTTTAAGTCTTCCATTAATGCTGAAGCTAATGTAGATCTGTATCCCATCCCTAGGCTAGAGGGACATTTTTTTTCCAAGACAGATCTCTCTTATGCCTATTTTCATTTGCCTGTAGATGAACAGACAAAATATTTTTCGGTTACGTACTTTTCTATGGTACTAAGTTTCACTTCATCACTGATCACAAGCCCCTCATTTTGATATTTGGTCCAAATTCAAAACTTCCCAATAAGACTGTGCAGCAGTTGCAACAATGGGCATTGTTCTTTAGTAACTACAACCATAAGATTCATCATTAGCCCACCAAGCAGCACTCAAATGCCGATGCAGGTGCCTGCTTGCACTGTGGCCTAGGTGCTGTGTTTAACAGGCATGAAGTTTTAACTTAGGATGCCAAGTAACGACACAGCCTTGAATTCCTAATTATGGCATGCAAAGTACCAATAGAATCAGGTCATGATCAGCTACTCTGCAGGGTGATGTCTGCTGTACAACAGGGTGGGCCGGAGCACCTGCCAAAGGGTGCAAGCCCAGAATGGCACACGTATTTTGTGCTGCAACAGTGGGTTAATGCAACAGATGGTACCTTATTGTTAGCCACAGACAAATCTGACTGTCATGTGGTAATTCTGCTCATGCTCTGCTCTCACTTACTGAAGCCACTCCACACTGCACATTGGTGAAACTGCAGAATGAAATCTGTAGCACAGCATCAAGTGCAGTGGCCTAATGTTGCCACCACCCTAGAACATAAGATGTGGAATTGCAGGGCCTGCACCCACAACGCATCAGCCCTGGCACATTGCTTCAACCTTTGTCCATGCCCTAACCACCTCTGGCACAGAGTATATATTGATTTCCCCGTATGCTTCTGGGGAGAAATGTGGTTACTAGTTGTCAACATCATTCTCTAACTTTTCATATGTGGCTCAAGCAGCTATCACCACCACAGCAATTATTATCCATGCCCTCTCCATATATTTCAACAACAATTTGCAATAACAGCTCTCATTTCACATTACCTACATTTCAGGATGTTTGTAAACAAAGCAGTATTGAGCACTTTACCACCATCCCTTTCCATCAGCATTCATTTGAGAAGCTTAGTGTATGGTCTGAACCTTCAAAATGCAGATGTACAAGGTAATGATGATAGCCAACAACAAGCACTCACCAGGTTGCTTGCAACCTACCAGCTACTGTCATAACTGGACATACTCCAGCCAAAATTTTACATAGGTGCAGACATCACATGCTCTTTGACCTGCTGCGCCCAACTCAGTGGGCCCGCCACTCATGCACACATCCTTATTGCCACGTGGGCTCCAAAGTATGAGTTTACACTTTGGCTGTAATCCTGGGTTGTCCCAAGGTGGTGTCATCAGCAATAGGAGGTGACAAATGTTTGACGAGGTAGCCAACCAGGAGCACATAGTCAGGCATCGAAATCTGACCACAACCAGATGTCCCTGACCCTTAGCAGCCAACTGGGCACCACGTACGCAAATCGCGTCTGAGACAAGCCTGCCCAACAGCCTGCCTGCTACCACCACAACATTAAGCCTCATTTTAGTTGCCAGCTGGAAGTCAACAATGATTATTGATAGGAGCTCTCGTGAACACCAGAAACACTCTCACCAAACAATGGGTGGAGGTTGAGCATTCTCAGACTGGGGTGACTGTGGAGGCCGAATTGATATTAAATAGGGAGTTTAGTATCTGACAATAATTTGGGTTCCCTGCCCTGCCAGAGTACCGATATGGAGGAAAGGTTGGATATACTGGGGCTTCGTACCACAGCTACAAGCTTGTTCCCATGAAGAGTGCCACCACTGCTGTTTGATCATGTGAGCTTGTCAACAAATGGAATGATGTCTATAAATACTGCAACCCCAGATTTTTTCTATTCTATGAAGCCTTCACTGCATGTCATTGGTAGCAGGGTAATTGACTTTGGCCATGTTTATTGATTTGGATTGCTACCTGGACTTTTTGATTACACTTGTGACAGTTTTCACTATGCTCTGGACTTTGCTTCTGGCTAGCCATTGACTGTGTGAACTCTGCCATTGTTGACCACAGGAACTGCCTATTTGTTCCACTGGTCTCTGCATCACTGCCAGTGCAAGTGATCATAAACTGTGTTCTTACCTGCACCAAGTAGGATAGAAAACAAACTCTACATAAAAATTATTTTCGTATCTTGTGTTGTAATTGTATACATCACAGTTCAGCTGAAACAAATTTGTAATGCCGGCAACTGAATTCACTATGGAGTAATTGTATCGAGAAGTGAGTGTAATTTCAAGACCCTTAAAAAGATTTCTGCAGGACATATGGTTAGCTACTTTACCAAATACTCTTACTGCTTGCTCCTGCTGAATATACGCTTTATTTATTTTAAGTGCCCTTTCCCAGAAGGAAATAGCTATGTCAGGTATGTTTGAATTCATCCTCTCCTTTCTTATATGTTGAAAATGGAAGTGTAGCTCTTTACAAACTTTCACCAACTTTGGATGAATTTCCGTTGGTGATAAACTGCCCAAACTAAAAAAAACATGCGATGACTCTGTATTTCAGTTATCCAATTGAATGGAGCACATACAAAATTAGTACTTTAAACTGATCAAGAAACTGCCAAATACTATTCACAAAGCAGAGAAATATTAATTTGCACAAGTCTTGTCATTAATGCTATCATTATAATTTTTATTCAGACAAATGCCATCTGAAAAGCATCATTTATTCTAAAAATTTTAACTATTACTAGCTAAATAATAGACATAGTGTATGACTTTCTAAAGACAAAATCTAGAAGCTGTCCCTGATGGTGAGTACAGCAACTAATACTTGTTCAGTGAGATATAGACATATTTGACTTTGCACACTATCTTGTATGAGGAACAACTGCAGTGATAAATAGACATCTTGAATAATAACCACTTGGACTGATCAAGGTGGCACAGTGGTTAGCACACTGGACTTGTATTCGGAAGGACAATGTCCAGCCATTCTCATTTAGGTTTTCTGTGATTTCCCTAAATCACTTCGGGCAAATTCTGGGATGGTTCCTTTGACAGGGCATGGCCGATTTCCTTCCCCATATGTCCCTAATCTGAAGGGAGTCATGACCTCGCTGTTTGGTCCCCTTCCTCAAATTAATCAACCAACCACTTGGCTGTTCTTGTAAATGATTTATTTAATGACCAATTTCATAGCCTCGAAGCCACATCATCCAGTTAAATATGATAAATCATAAAATTAAGATTGCAACATGGACAGGACCCAGCATTCCTTGTATATGAATAAATGACACAATTAGCCAATCGTCAGGTAAGCAGAAAGTGTGGGTCCACATTTCCTAAAACATGCCATGAAGCCAAATCAACAATAGTACCCGAACGTGACTGGTTAACCATTGGATATGAGCCCTTATATCTAATGGTTAACCAGTTGTGTTTGGTCTTTTCTGTTTACCTCATGATCCACTAACTGTGTCATTTATTCATAGACAAGGATTTCGGTCCTGTCTGTGTTGCAACTGTAATGTCGCATTTCACCAAATGCAACCTGATGATGTTGCTTCCAGGCTATGAAACCAGTCGTTTAATTTCTGACTTTGCTGTTAACTTCATCACAATGAATTTCTTCCAACATTGTATGTTACATCAGTAAACTTTGATAACAAGTGGATGTTCATTGCACCACGGATACTGCATTAAAGATGATAGAGTTCTAGTTTATATTAAAATTGCTTATTAAAAAAAAAAAAAAAAAAAAAAAAAAAAAAAAAAAAAAAAAAAAAAAAAAAAAATGAATATACACTCCTGATCAATATGATGTGTTGTGTGCTACTCTATCTTGTGCAAGCCTCTTCTTCTCTGAGTAACTACCACAACCTACATCCTTCTGAATCTGCTTAGTGTATTCATCTCTTGGTCTCCCTCTATGATTTTTACCCTCCACGCTGCCCTCCAATACTAAATTTATGATCCCTTGATGCCTCAGAACATGTCCTACCAACCGATCCCTTCTTCTAGTCAAGTTGTGCCACAAACTTCTCTTCTCCTCAATCCTATTCAATATCTCCTCATTAGTTATGTGATCTACCCATCTAATCTTCAGCATTCTTCTGTAGCACCACATTTCGAAAGCTTCTGTTCTCTTCTTGTCCAAACTAGTTATCGTCCATGTTTCACTTCCATACAGGGCTACCCTCCATACAAATACTTTCAGAAATGACTTCCTGACACTTAAATCTATACTCGATGTTAATAAATTTCTCTTCTTCAGAAATACTTTCCTTGCGATAGCCAGTCTACATTACATATCCTCCCTACTTCGACCATCATCAGTTATTTTGCTCCCCAAATAGCAAAACTCATCTACTGCTATAAGTGTCTCATTCCCTCAGCATCACTTGATTTAATTCGACTACATTCCATTATCCTCGTTTTGCTTTTGTTGGTGTTCATCTTGTATCTTCCTTTCAAGACACTGTCCATTCCATTCAGCTGCTCTTCCATGTCCTTTGCTGTCTCTGACAGAATTACAGTGTCATTGGCAAACCTCAAAGTTTTTATTTCTTCTCCATGGATTTTAATTCCTACTGCAAATTTTTCTTTTGTTTCCTTTACTGCTTGGTCAATATACAGATTGAATAACATTGGGGATAGGCTACAACCCTGTCTTACTCCCTTCTTAACTACTGCTTCCCTTTCATGTCCCTTGACTCTTTATAACTGCCATCTGGTTTCTGTACAAATTGTAAATAGTCTTTGGCTCCCTGTATTTTACCCCTGCCATCTTCAGAATTTGAAAGAGAGTATCCCAGTCAACATTTTCAAAAGCTTTTTCTAAGTCTACAAATGCTAGTAACGTAGGTTTGCCTTTCCTTAGTCTTATTTCTAAAATAAGTTGTAGGATCAGTATTGCCTCACATGTTCCAAAATTTCTACGGAATCCAAACGGATCTTCCCCGAAGTCGGCTTCTACCAGTTTTTCCATTCATCTGTAAAGAATTAGTGTTAGTATTTTGCAGCCATGACTTCTTAAACCGATATTTTGGTAATTTTCACACCTGTTGACACCTGCTGTCTTTGGGATTGGAATTATTATATTGTTCTTGAAGTCTAAGGTTATTTCGCCTGTCTCATACATTTTTCTCACCAGATGGTAGAGTTTTGTCATGGCTGGCTCTCCCAAGGCTATCAGTAGTTCTAATGGAATGTTGTCTACTCCCAGGGCCTTTTTTTGACTTAGGTCTTTCAGTGCTGTGCCAAATGCTTCACGCAGTATCATATCTCCCATTTCATCTTCACATACATCCTCTAGCTATCCTTGCTTAGCTGTTTTGCACTTCCTGTCAATCTCATTTTTGAGGCGTTTGTATTCCTTTTCGCCTGCTTCGTTTACTGCATTTTTATATTTTCTCCTTTCATCAATTAAATTCAACATCTCTTCTGTTACCTAAGGATTTCTACTAGCCCTCATCTTTTTACCTGTGTGATCCTCTGCCACCTTCACTATTTCATCTCTCATAGCTGCCCATTCTTCTTCTACTGTATTTCTTTCCCCTCTATTTGTCAATCATTCCCTAATGTTCTCTCTGAAACTCTCTACAACCTCTGGTTCTTTCCAGTGTGACATATTTACTCAAATATATTTCTATTATTAAATAAATAGAATTGAAACCTCCCTTTGATACACCAGGAAACACAAGTATGTGATACAAATTCTGTCCTGTGTGGCACACTTTTAGTCAAGCAGTGGGAAATAGTCCTAACAGTAACATCACAACAGTTTGTTTTCCATAGCAGAATTTAAGGAAGTGATTTATTAGAAAATGGCATGATATGTCTGTTTCAGTAAATGACTGGTTGAAATCTCCACCTAGTATTTCAGAATTATCTGAGTCTTTTAGGTCTTTGTCAGATTTCATGGAGTTTTCCAGGTAAAATCAATTTTCATGGCCTACACATACTGCCTAAGGGGAATATAGTGACCATCTTATAAATAAAGTTATTATGTTGCATCAATTAAGAATCCTACAAAATTGTCATTAGATTGTCTGTTTACACTTATCCTTTTTCTTTTGTTCTAAACAGATTATCAGATGATAGCTTAAGTGAAAGCTAATTACAACACCATTTGTGTGAGTTGAAACTGAGAAAATGCAATAAAAGAAAATCAGTTTCCTTGACAATTCTGTGGAAAAAGTTTTCAGTTCTGAGTATTTTCTTTGGTGATGAGTGTGTTCTGGAACCAGAGTTGCTTGCACAGTCGATTTAATCAACACAGCAAAATTTGGAAACATTGGAGGGAATAAGTTTCAGTATCATATCCAAAACATCTTCTTACCATTTGCAGAAAATAATTCTTTGCATTTGTTGAACTTTTAGACTGAACATAATGACGCCTCTTTAAGAGGCTGGCAAAAAGACTGTTAATATAATTCAGATTCCACCCAGAAATAATAATGTGATTCAGCCTCTTGACAATATAATTTCCTATAGCTCTTTGTCATTTCAGGTTTATCAGTGGAACAATATTGTTAAATTTCAGGCATGTCTGCATTGTCAGTTTGCGTCACCACATTTTATGAATTTGATCAAGTATGCCTGGTATGCAGCAGAGTATGCAGAACAACAGCCACAGCAATTTCTTACTACATTCCATTTCCGCTTAAATGAAACTAGTAATTGCTGTGAAATGTCTGAATGCATTACCTTTTCTTTTATCAGATAAGCCTGATGTAAGGAAAATATTTACTTGTGTCCTCCAGTAGACATTTCATATTTTTGCGGTGATTACAGGGAATAAACAAGGAGCAGTTTCATTGTTTGGTTGACTTTCTGGCTCTGCCCGAATGTATCAAAGATAGATAGATGTACTTGACTCACAGTAAGATCATACGTCCCAAACCCTTTTACAGAGAAATTCTACAAAATTTGGTCCGCCAGTATGAGTTGTAATTGTTAGAAAAGTTGAAGAAAATGCAGAATGGTCACTCATTCTGAAAGAATGAACTACACTGACCCTGACTTTAGTATTGTTGTTGTTGTTGTTGTTGTTGTTGTTGTTGAGCTCTTCAGTCCTGAGACTGGTTTGATGCAGCTTTCCATGCTACTCTATCCTGTGCAAGCTTCTTCATCTCCCAGTACCTACTGCAACCTACATCCTTCTGAATCTGCTCAGTGTATTCATATCTTGGTCTCCCTCTACGAATTTTACCCTCCACGCCGCCCTCCAGTACTAAATTGGTGATCCCTTGATGCCTCAGATACTTATAGTGTAACTGCTCTAATAAATACCTTATGTGCACCAAGGGGTTGCATGTCTTCCAAATCGAGGAGAGAACACAGAAGCTGAAAATGACTAAAAGTATTATTTTGAGGTGAAGAAGAAACTTAAGTCTCCTACATTTACAAAAGTTTTATCACGCAGTCCTCAGAAAGTCTTTGAGGAAAGAATTGTATCAACACAAACTCAGGTGATACTAGCAAAATAAATTCTCATAATATTGCATTACAAAAGTAAAGTGCTAAAAAGGCTGCTTTGCCTCCACACCAGCTCAAGCCTTAGCTCCACTTGGCATTTGCAAAATAAATTGAACCAAAGAAAGTGTCTCTCAATCTAAATTGATTCAACAGAAGAAAACAAAAGAGAAGTAATGAAATGCCAAGAAAACAGTCAAACAATGCGGACCTGATGGCACTTGCCATATAAAATGATGAAGACTTTGTGATCCACAGTGAGATCTGTGACTCATCATCCTCTTAGTTCTTCTCTTCCTAGACGGGGAAAAGGAAAGCTATCTCGCTGATAAACGGCTCCTGTACTACAGTGGAATATGCATAGGTTCAGGAGACAGGTATGGAATGTAAGTGTTAGCATACGTAAAAATCATGTGCTTATATCTACAGGGTGCAAATTTTAAATTATTCTATTGACCCTGCACTTAGGAATACATGTTCCACAAAAGGGATAAACTCAATTGGAACATAATAATCCACCCCAGTCTCTCTTCACAATAGCTATGCACGTAGTTGCTGTAATAGTTCATATTCAATATAATGTTATATTTTTTACCAGTCAACAAAGGAATTTTTGAGCATGTACTGCCTAGCCTTTTTTTTTTATTAGTAAGGCAACCACCAAACTGACAATAAAGACAAACAACAAGTGTGTACTGTCAATATACTGTAACATATTGTAGAATACACCATGCAACATAGTATTTCTGACTTTGTTTTACCATATTTAGAACTTGAATTCTTACTCCAAGGACAGTTCCTAAAAAGTCTGTAGGTACGAGCTTGCTCTATAATATATGCCTAGCTTTTGCCACCCATCTGGCCTGTTTATTTATTTACGCAGTTTATGTCACATTGCAAAACTTGATCAGTCCATATACACTATAGTCTTCAGAGTACTAGCTAGACATGCTTTGTTGGCTTCTTCTGATCACAAATATTTTTCACTCTTTCCAATCAGGTAGCCTCTTCTTCATCAGAAATTCAGATTCTTTTTGTTTAAATTCTCATATCAGCACTTCTTAGAACCCTGCTCTCTTCTAATTCTGTGTTTTGTTGCAGTGTTATATTCAACTCTTCTAAATTGTACTGGACTTCTTTAAGCATATTTTCTTGGTTTTATTTATCAAAAATTAGTTCAATTGTTGTTGCACTAGTGTGATTCAGAAAATTTTTTATATATGGCAAAACATGCAATTTTACTCTTTCATATTGTAATTGCATCAAATATTGACTCATGTACACAATACACATCTTTGTTGAGTAACAGTCGCCATTGTCCTTTACTGGATTTGAAGCTTTTTGAACTTGATGATTGTTTTCATGATCTTTCTGCCCATTTTTTGCCATTTTTCTGTTGTTCCTTTGATTTTCAACCATAAAGATTCGCCTGCTTTAATTGCAGAGCTGTAGTGTTTGATTATGGCATTCATGAAGAGAGATTTCTTCTTATATGTTGGCCAATATATTTGTTGTGCTTGTTTCAGTTTCATTTTTTATATTCTGCTCGTGTTCTCTCATTTGAGTCCCAAGTTACGATTTCCCCCAAGGTATTTGAACTTATTTACAACCTTAACTAAAGTATAATGTGGCCAGTTTATAATATTTTTTCAATCCTACCCTTCCTTCCTTTCTGTGTAGTTAATTTTTTTCACTGCCTCTGTGTGTTTATTGCACATAATTTCTTGTTCTTTTTTTCTTATTTATGATCCATTTCTACTAACCTCTACTTCCCTCCAAATCTTATTTGAAACCAGCAGTCCAGTTTATCCTCTCAGTCATTACAGTTTCTTGAGCAAGAGTCATGAATAACATTTCCTGTGAATTTTCCTTCATCTTTGAGTTTTTCCAATTTCTTTTCCTCAATTTCCTTTCTTTTTTACACTAGGAGGAACCCGTGCCATTTTATGTGCCTTTTATACAGAGTAAATACTTTTTTGTTCCATAATTGTAGAGATATTTGTGGATATAACACTTATAAGGAAAATAAAACACAGGATGCATATTTTGCATAATTGATGTGATAAGATTTATTGTTTCTCTGATCATAGTTGAAATGGCCCTCAAGGATGTGGAGCAAACCAAAAAAAATGAAACATATTTCATTTACAGATGAATACCATAGAAATATAAAGAAAAGTAATTAGCAAGTCTTTGTTGCCAATAATTGTCAAAAAGAAAGTGTATGCATTGTTAACGTTCAGTTGCATTGCAAAAGTAGCATGGCATGTGCCTGGGTAAATCTGTACAAAAGGATTGCCCAGAAGGTACTTTATTTCACTATAGTTCTTTTTAACTTTCATCACTTTAATCATGCTCACCTCAGCATAATTTAGTACAGTGCCAAAGATTGTGACATCATGCATGTATTCAAACCTGTAATCATCATCATTATCATCATCATCTTCTTCTTCTTCTTCTTCTTCTTCATCAGCACCTACTCATCCCTCAGAATGATCCTCAATACAAAGCTGGATGGTTCTTTTAATCATTTGTATCTCATTAAAAATAGTGTATAAAAGCCAAGCTCTCAGTTGTCTGAAACATTCTACACAGTCACACAAATAATGTTTTATGCACAAACTTGAAAGCATTAATTTTTTGCAGTTGCCCTTTCTAAGTTTACAAAAACCATACTGCTCCAGCTTGTTCCTCTTTGCAATAGTCTCTTAATATACTGCTTTCTGCACTTCAAAAAACTTCTCATGCTTTGATACTGCTATTCCTTTTGATGAGGTCTTGAAATAAGTTTTTCAAGTAACTTCCATATTAATGTATTATGCAGGTTGTTATGATATTTAGTAGGTACCAGTGATCTCCACCTAAACTGAGTGTCAACATGCAGCTTTCTAAGCATGCTGGGCAAAGATCCTGGTGCTTTGTTCCTTGCCTAAACACAATACAGCAACCATAAAGTGTCATTAGAATGCAAAAGAAAATGCTTTTCATTTCTGTGCCCAAAGTATATCTATTAAATTGGATCTTCCAGATTTTTGAAGAGCAAAACGGACTACTTCATTGCTACTGCAAATGGTGACAGATCTGCGTATCATTTCAAAACTCAAGTGTGATAAAGATATTGACAGGCAGAGAAGAATATTTGTTCTGCTTTATTTGTCCTTATTCTTTATTTTCACATACGCTTTACCCATTCATTCCATTATCAAGCAAAATGGTGCTATGAGATGCAGCAGAAGTAGATAAACTAGATTACTCAATACAGATATGTATAAGTCATAAAATGAAGTGTCTTGAGCAATGCCGATGTCTCTCAAACTAAGTTCAAATAATTTGCTCAGATGGGCCACTATGATTATAAAATTTATGAATGCATAGTGCAAGAATTTCTTAAGTACTGTCTTTAACAGTACTTTTAAATCTAAAGCAAACTGCATCTTAACATATTTAGTACCTCAATCAGTGTATTACCTAAGAGGGTTTACATTGCCACTCAGTGTCATGAAGACAAATAAAGCAAATGTGATAATGTATTTCCGCCAGGAAGATAATCTGCACTTTACTACATGTGTCAGTCTAGGTATCAAAAAGACGTGTGCAACGTGATGATAATGGATTTCCGAAACAGTGCTACAAATGATTGTTAATATCCTTCAGAATATACACAGTCATAATGCCTTCACCATTTTAATTTAATAATTATTTTCTGTTAGCATTTGCAGCAACAAAAGTATGAGAGAGACAATAAAATTCTTAGCTTATGTGAAGGAAGGAATTATTTTGGTTATGTGGGGTCATCTAATCTAGCATCATTATATTGTGTTGATCTGATGGTTTCTTGCTTCAGATACTGTTACAGTCAACAACTTAAACAATGAAAAATCCAGGATGAAGTAATGACAATATTAGGAAAAAGATATATATAATGAAAATGTTGAATCGCAGACAGGCACTACAAAAAAAGACTGCTAAACAGGTAAGTTTTCAGCAAAAAAGCTTTCTTCTGAATTAGCACAACACACACACACACACACACACGCACATATTCATGCAGATGCAACTCTCACACACATGACTACTTCTCTGCCGAGGCCGGGCCGCGAGCAACTGCACATGATGGGATAAGTAATCTGGGTGGTGGGGGCCAGGAGGAGGCTGGGAGGGGGAGAGATAGCAGGGTAGGGGTGGGGACATTAAAATTCTGCTAGTGGGAGCATACAGTGACGAGGAGAGGGGGGGGGGGGAGGGGGGAGGACAGGGTAGGGCAGGTAGGTGCAGTTGGGAAGTTTGATGGAGAAGCAGAAGCAGTGGTGGGCAGGAGTGGGAAATGAGAGAAATAAAAATACTGTGGGTGCATTGGTGGAATATAAGGCTGTGTAGTGCTGGAATGCGAACAGCGAAAGGGGTATATGGGTAAAAGACAATGACTAACAAAGGTTGAGGCCAGTAGTGTTATGAGAACATAGGATATATTGCAGAGAAAGTTCCCACCTGTGCAGTTCAGAAAAGCTGCTGTTGGTAGGAAGGATCCTGATGGCACAGGCTGTGAAGTAGTCATTGAAATGAAGAACATTGTGTTGGGCAGCATGCTCAACAACTGGGCAGTCCAGCTGTTTCATGTCCGCAGTTTGTCGGTGGACATTCTTGTGCATAGACAGCTTGGTCGTTGTCGTACCCACTTAGAATGCAGCACAGTCGATACAGCTTAGCTTGTAGGTCACATGACTGATTTCACAGTTAGCCCCTCCTTTGATGAGATGTGACAAGACTAGAGTAGGTGGTCATGGGAGGATGTATGGACAGGTCTTGCACCTAAGTCTTTTTCAGGGATATGAGCCATGAGGCAAGGGGTTCAGAGCAGAGGACATGTATGGATGGATGAGGATATTGTGTACATTTGGTTGCAGTAGAATACCACTGTGGGAGGCGTCGGAAGGATAGTGGATACGACATTCCTCATTTTAGGGCACAATGAGAGGTAATTGAAACCCTGACTGAGAATGTGATTCAGTTGTTCCAGTACTGGGAGGTACTGAGTCATGAGGGGAATACTCCACTGTCGCCAGACATCGGGACTTTGGGTCTTGGTGAGTGACTGGAGAGGTTAGGCGCAGGAGATTTGTTTCAGTACAGGGTAGGGAGGGTAATTACGGTCTGTGAAGGCCCCAGTGAAATCCTAGGTATATTTCAAGAGGGACTACTTGTCACTACAAACGCAATGGTATGTGTGGCTTGGCTGTATGGAAGGGACTTCTTAGTATGGGATGGGTGGCAGCCAGTGAAGTGGAGGTTTTGCTGGTGGTTGTTAGGTTTGTTGTGGACAGAGGTATGATGTAGCCATCTTTGATTGGAGGTCAGCATTAAGGAAGTGGCTTGTTGGGTTGAGGAGGACAAGGTGAAGCAAATGGTGAAGAAAGAGTTGGAACCTCAATGTAGATAGGGTGTCCTCAGCCTCAGTCCAAATCATGAAGGTGCCATGAGTGAATCTGTACCAAGTGAGAGGTTTGGCATTCCTGGTGATTAAGAAGGATTCCTCTAGATGGCACTGAATAGGTTGGCATAGGATGTGGCTACTGCTTGCACCCATTGTCATATCCCAGATTTGTTTGTTGGTGATGCCTTCAAAGGAGAAGTAATTGTGGGTGATGTAGTTGGTCATGGTGACCAGGAAGGAGGTTGTAGATTTGAACTTGTAAGGACTGCAAAAGGTAGTATTCAATAGGGGCAAGGCTATGGGTTTTAGAGATGTTAGTGTAAAGGGAGGTGTCATCAGTAGTGACAAGCAGGGCACCATGTCGTAAAGGAACAGGGGCTGTGCAGAGTTGGTGGAGGATATGGTTGGTGTCTGTAGAAGGTAGGTTGCGAGTAATAGGCGGAAGGTGTTGGTCTGTGAGAGTAGAGATTCTCTCTGTGAGGGCACAGTATCCAGTCACAATGGGATGTCTTGGATGGTTGAGTTTATGGACTTTAGAAAGCATGTGGAAGGTAGGATTGCAAGAAATAGTAGAGGTGAGGAGAGAGAGAGAGAGAGAGAGAGAGAGAGAGAGAGAGAGAGAGAGAGAGAGAGAGAGAGAGAGACTCTGGGGAGAGTTTCAGGGATGGCCCTAAGGATTTGAAGAGAGGCCTGAGATCCTGCTGGATTTATGGAGTGGGGTCATTGTAGCAGGGTTTGTAGGTGGGTGAATCTGACTGCTGGCAGAGTTCTTCCACCAGGTAATCCTTGCAGTTCAAGAAAGCAGTGGTGGAGCCTTTCTCAACAGGTAGGATTATAAGGTCAGGATTGGTTTTCAGGCGATGGATTGCTGCTCTTTTTGTGGATGTCTGGTTAGCTTGCATATTGAGGGATATGGGAAATGAAATTGAGACAAGGTTTGAGGTTAAGAAATTCTGGAAATTCCAGAATTTCTTAACCTCAAACTGTGCCTCACGATAATTCCAAAATCCTGGAACATGCAAGCTAACCTTACATCCACAGAAAGAACTGCAATCCACTACCTAAAAATTGATCCTGACCTTATAATCCTACCTGCTGAAAAGGCTGTATCACTGTTGTTTTGAAGTGCAAGCATTACATGGCAGGACACCACCAGCTGTCAGATTCATTCATTTACAAACCCTGTCCCAGTGACCCCATCCGAGAAATCCAGAAAGATCTCCAGCATCTCCTCATATTCTTAGGCCCATCCCAGAACATCTCGCCAAAGTCTAACTCTCTCACATTCAGTCTGTTACCCACAACCTATCCTCCTACATAAAAGATACCAACCATTTCCTCCACCGACTCTCCACAGTTCCTGTTTCTTTATTACAGGATGCACTGCTCATCACTACTGATGCCACTACCCTTTATATTAACATATCTAATGCCAATGGCCTTGCTGCTATTGAACACTACCTTTTTCAGTGCCTAATAGAGTCCAAATCTACAACCTCCTTCCTGGTCAAATGATCAACTATATCCCCAACCACAATTACTTCTCCTTTGAAGGCATCACCTGCAAATAAATCTGGGATGTGGCAATGGGCATCTGCATGGCTCCATCCTATCGCTAACCTATTTATGAGTCAGAGGAATCCCAAACCCCGCACCTGGTTTAAATTCATTGATGACATCTTCGTGACCTGGATCGAGGGTGAAGACACACTATCCACATTCCTCCAGAACCTCAACTCCTTCTCCCCCATTCGCTTCACCTAGTCCTCCTCAACCCAACAAGCCACCTTCCTTAATGCTGACCTCTAAATCAAAGATGGCTACATCATACCTCTGTCAGCACCAAACATTCATTGCCTACCACCAATTCCATACCAAGAAGCCCTTCCATACAGCCTAGCCACACATGCCATTGCATCTGTAGTGACAAGTAGTCCCTCTTGAAATATACCAGGGATGTCACTGGGGCCTTCACAGACTGTAATTACCCTCCCCATCCCATACTGAAACAAATGTCCTGTGCCTTACCTGTCCAGTCATCCACCAAGACCCAAAGTCCCACCGTCTGGCCACAGTGGAGTATTCCCCTCATGACTCAGACCTCCCAGTACTGGAGCAACTGAATCACATTCTCCTCCGCGGTTTCAACTACCTCTCGTCATGCCCTGAAATGAAGAATGTTCTACCGACTATCCTTCCCATCCCTCCCACAGTGGTATTCTGCCGCCCAGCAAACCCTCACAATATCGTTGTCCATCTCTACACAACCCCTGCTCCCAACCCCTTGCCTCATGGTTCATATCCCTGTAATAGACCTAGATGTGAGACCTGTCCCATACATCCTCCTACCACCATCTACTCCAGTCTTGTCACAAGCATCACCTATCCCATCAAAGGAGGGGCTACCTGTGAAACCAGTAATGTGATCTACAGGCTAAACTATATCAACTGTGCTGCGTACTACATGGGCATGACAAGCTGTTTATTTGCATGAATGGCCACCAACAAACTGTGGCCAAGAAACAGCTGGAACACCCATTTGCTGTGCATGCTGTCCAACAAAAAAATGGTTCAAATGGCTCTGAGCACTATGGGACTCAACTGCTGAGGTCATTAGTCCCCTAGAACTTAGAACTAGTTAAACCTAACTAACCTAAGGACATCACAAACATCCATGCCCGAGGCAGGATTCGAACCTGCGACCGTAGCGGTCTTGAGGTTCCAGACTGCAGCCCCTTTACCCACACGGCCACTTCGGCCGGCCTGCTGTCCAACACAAAGTTCTTCATTTCGAGGACTGCTTCACAGTCTGTGTCATCTGGAGCCTTCCTACAAATACCAGCTTTATTGAATTGCACAGGAGGGAACTCTCCCTGAAATGTATCCTATTTTATTCTAACACTTCTGGCCTTAACCATCGTTACTCATTGTCCTCACGCATCTATCACAATCCCTGTTCCCATTCCAGCACTACACAGCTTTCTGTTCAACCAATGCACCCACAACCTTTTTATTTCTTTCGTTTTCCACTTCCACCCTCCACCACCTCTGCCCCCCCCCCCCCCTTCCCCCATCTAACCTCCCAACTGCACCTGCCTGCCCTACACTCTCTTTCCTTCATTCCTGTACGTTCCCACAAGCAGCAGTTTACTGTCCCCACCCCTACCCTGCTATCCCTTCCACTTCCCACCCCAGCCTCCTCCTTACCCCACCACCCACTTTGCTTCACCCATCATGTGCAGTTGCTCACAGTCTAGCCTTGGCAGCCAGTGAAGTGGTCATGGGTGTGAGAGTTGCATTTGCGTGAATATGTGTATGTGCGTGTTTTGTCTAATTCAGAAACAGTCTTTTTGTTGTGCTTGTCTGCAACTCAAAATTTCCTCTGTATGATGAGTACCAATCTATCCTGTTCATAATACCGTCAATACCGTAAAGTTTACCATCAAAAATAAGTAAATGGTCTGTACTGTGTACAGGCTGATTGGAGTCTTTCACTTAAGTACAATACAGTGGATGATGCCGAAACGGAAATGTGCAGGCAAGCGGAAGTATTTTGCTTCTATAGAGAATAATAGTCTGTACTCAGTAATATGCAGTCTCTTCTTAAGACATCTGAATTCTCAGAATGTTTTGATGTTGGAGAAAGGTTTCTTCATACCATGGTAAATTAATATTGAAGAATTTCTTATATACTTGGTTGGTGCTCTGCATACTTCATTATATTGTTTGAAAGGAAAATTGAGTTGAGACAACTAATAAATATGAGACAGGATGCTGGCCATTAAATATCTTCAGCAAGCAAAATGTTTAATACTGTTGATAGTAACATATAAAATTGGTGACACATTATCGTAATAGATTTCGGAACTGTATGTTCTTTCCTTGGGCAGGAGAGAGGGGTAAAATGGGAAGCTTAGAGAGGAAAGACAGATCACTCAGACCACAAAATGAGAGGCATCCAGCAGCAATGAGGACAGGGGTAGACAGTGAGAGAGCCCACTTGCTTCTACCAGCAGTGAGGATGAGGGTAGACAGTGAGAGGGACCCAGCAGCCAAATGACGGAGATGGTGAGCGACAGAAGAGTATGGTTACATCAACAGGGTGTTGCCTTTAGTGTCTGATGATGATTATTTGAGAAAATTTCTTCCATTATATTGTAGCATGTTGATAAGTGCCTTCAAAAACCCAAAATGTGTGTGTAATAGAAGCAAGAATATTTATTTAAATCTGCAAGTGATTTATGTGTAATATTGTGCCACTTTTCACGTGCAGGTCATTTTCGTTGTAATGTGGTAAGTTTCTGTTCTGCTATAATTTCTTCAGAGGAAAACATTGATAAGATAAAACAAATCCAGAATCATAATGTCTATGGAAAAACATTTCAATTTACCATGCTGTGAAATGAAGTGATTGTATAGCATTATTGGATTAGAGATCCCCCTCTGGTGTTGTTCGACCAACTGCTGATAGTTTACATATTTGATGCACTTGTTGAGATGTAACAGTCGGTCCCCAAGATAAGGAAATCTCCAACTCGGCCTACAACCAAATCTGACACTCAGAAATCTAGAGGCAGCAAAGCTAACCAGTAGAACACAAGCTGCAGACTATAGGCTATGAGTATCCCAGCTAATAACAATGATCTATGGACCCTCCCACAACTACCTGCCCCACTCCAGTCTTATAATAACAAGTACATACATACAAATTTCAGTCAAACATTTGTTAAGATGTGTGTAAAACGTAATAGAACACTATAGAGACCCACATACACTCAACACAATAATTGTTCAATGGAAAAGTCATACAATCTTAATTGACTGTCTTTTGACTGGGCTGCAACCAAACAGTTGGACAAATATCAGCTGATGGGCCATATGCACATGGCTGTGTATTATGGGGTACAAACACTTAACTAAACAGCCGATCTGCAATAGTTCAGATGGGCATTGTCATCAACAACATAGCTTTTTATTGAGAGAGTAGGAGAAAAAGGCCCAACCAAGAAAGATATCTAGTAAAAGAAGGAACTATGGGAAGAGTTCTTTCCAGAAGTTATTTCGGACAGGATGGATGATGAGGCAAAAAGTAGATTAAAAACAGAGTTCCTTTTTCATTATATGTCAATTTTTCCCCAAATCTTTAGTGTAGTTTGGTGTATCATTGTATTGTTGCAGTAATCATTATGATACGGTGCTTTAGATCTTATTGTATTGCCTTCATTTCAAGTAGGACATTGAGTACTGATGGAAATTTACACCTTGATTTCTTCTCCCACAGTCAACTGCCCATCTGTGTATGTTGAATAAATATGTGAACAAAACATTTTAAAACTGAACTCTTTCCATAATATGAACAATATTATGCAAACTGTGACACATTTTCCTTGTAAATAAGTGCAACAAATTCTACCGTAAGTGTACATTGAGTGGTCTATGTAATATGCATTAATTGTTAAATAAAATTGCAAAGAGCTTTCTTTATTGTAGTGAACTTTGTGAATGCAATTTTCTTTGCTTTATCAAGGGCTGTCTGTAAGTTGATATAATTTCTGCGTTTATTTAAAAATAATATCATACATGTATATCACTAGGATGGGTATCTGTAGCAGTACTCAGCAGTTTGCATCATGTGACATTTTTATTATATGCACTATCTCATCAGCTGCATCCAGGCACCTCTAATTATCATGGAATTGACCACTGGATGTCACGTGAGTGGATCCACTAGGCAACTGGGAGTATTTTGTGGTCAGTGGAGAAGCAGAACAGGCCAGTCAGGAGAGCTCTGTTACTTCAAATGTGGACTGTTCACTGAATGTCACATGTGTAACATATCTAACAGGGGCATTTCATGCCTTCTAAAGCTGCACAAGTCAACTGTTGATGATGTGGCCATGAAGTGAAAACACAAAAGAAGAACGATGGTTATACCAAAATCAGTCAGATCTCCTGTACTCATAAACAGTGATTGCTGAGCATTGCGGAGGGTTGTTGTAAAAAAACACATGAAATCAGTGGAAGGAATCACTAGTGAGTTCCAAAGTGCTACCAGCAGTCCATCTAGCTCAATTCCTGTGCATAGGGAGTTAAGAAGAATGGGGTACAATGGTCGAGCAGCTCCTCGTAAGCCATGTATTTCTGTAGCCAGGGCTAAGTGACTCTTGAGGTGGTGACACCACTGGACTGTTGATGATTGGAAATGAATGACGAATCACACTGTACCCTCTGGCAATCCAATGGAAGGGTTTGGGTGTGGCAGATGCCTGGAGAGGGTTCTCTACCATCATATGTAGTGTCAACAGTGAAGTACGGAGGATGTGGTATTACTCTTAAGGGGTTGATTTTGCGGTTAGCGTGCTTAAGAAAACATGAAATTCAGAAGGATATGAACACATTTTACATCAGTGTGTACAGCATGCAGCAGAGAAACAGTTTGTAGACAATGACTGATTGCATCGGCATGACAGTGCACCTTGTCATAAAGAAGAACCTGAGAGGCAATGGTTTCTGGACAGTAACATTCCTGGGGTAGACTGGACTACCCAAAGTCCCAGCCTGCATCAGTTGGAACACTTTTGGAGTGAGTTTGACATCATGTTTGCTCCATACTCTGGTAGTCCATTCAACAATGGAAAATTAGGGGGAAACAATCTGGAAAATTAGGGGGAAACAATCACTTACAGTAGAGTCCCATTAATCCGAACTAATTGGGACCAGACCTGGTTTGGATTACCGATTTGTTCGGATTAGCCAGAATTATGGTGACAAGTTTCTAGAATGAAGTATACAAAGCAGATAAGTAGGTACACCATGGTAACAAATGGGAACAAGTGTGGGAACAATGGCTCACTCTCACTCCCTGCCCTTGTTGTTGTGCATTGTTGAGACGTTTGTAGTGTCTGAGGTCAGTGCACTGCCAGTTCACTCACAAAGCACTTGGTTATCTTAGTTATCGATCGCAGGCACACATAACACTTGTATTGTATTCATTCAGGTGTAGTGGTATACATGTTTTCATCATGAGTAAACGGAAACATACAACGTTAACTCTCAAAGAAAAACTGAATGCACTGAAGCAGATAGACAGTGGTGAGAATGTATATAAACTGGCAACGGAACTGGGCGTTGATAAAGCAACCATTTGTGATTGGAAGAAGAATCGAGTGAAGCTTGAACAGTCCTGTGTAATGTTTTCGGGAAAAACACTCGAAATTCGGCAGACTATGAAACAGTTGGGTTGTTTGGGGGAAGAGATCAAACAGCGAGGTCATCGGTTTCATAGGATTAAGGAAGGAAGTCAGCCGTGCCCTTTCAAAGGAACCATCCTGGCATTTGCCTGGATCGATTTAGGGAAATCGCAGAAAACCTAAATCAAGATGGCCTGACGCGGATTTGAATCATCATCCTCCTGAATGCAAGTCCAGTGTGCTAACCACTGCGCCACCTCACTCGGTACCACTATGAAACAGTCCCAGTATGACAGAGTGGATGAAGCTCTTTTCCTTTCGTTTATGCAGGAAAGAGAAAGGGGAACTACTTTGAGTGTAGCACTGGTTCAGGAGAAGGCTGTTTACCTGAACAAGTTAATGAATGGTGATGAGTCTTTTAGTGCGAGTACGGGTTGGTTGGACAGATTCAAAAAACGTCACGGAATCCGTCAGCTAACAATTACTGGAGAGAAGCTTTCTTCTGACTGGGATGCAGTGAAGGAATATTTGGGTAAGTTTATAAAAATGATAAGAGAGGTAAAGTATTCTCCCCAACAAATTTATAACGCTGACAAGACTGGCCTTAATTTTAGGGCTGCCAACAAAAACCTGGCATCAAAAGCAGAAGACCATGCTCCTGGTTTTAAAATGTGCTAAGATCGTGTGACTATTAGCATGTAGCATCACTGCTGGTAATCACAAACTGCCATTAATGCTGATCAGCAAATCTGCTAGGCCAGCTTTTAAAAACTGCAACATGAAGTCCCTGCCCATATATTATCGCAACCAGAAAAAAGCATGGATGGATGGTAAGCTGTTCAAAGAATGGTTTCATGGCCAATTTGTTCCCTCTGTTTGGCGGTTTTCTAAGGAAAATCATATGTCTCGCGATGCAATCCTTTTGACTGATAACATGCCATCTCACCCCAGCACTGACTGATAACGTGCCATCTCACCCCAGCACTGAGGAATTACGTGATGGAGAAATTGTGGCAAAGTTTTTGCCGCCGAATGTTACACCACTTCTATAGCCAGTAGACCAGGGCATACTGCAAACATTAAAACTGATTTACAGAAAACAACTTTTAAGAATGCTGGTCCAAGATAATAGCATTCCTTGAGTGAACAAAATAAAAAAGACCAATGTGAAGGACGTTGTTTATTGGGTCACTGAGGCATGGCAGAATATTTCAGAAAATACTCTGAGAAAATCGTGGAGAAAACTGTGGGCATCTTTTGAATTTCAGGACAACCTAGTTAGAGTGAAATCTACTACAGATGATACAGACAATCCCTAGATGTGAAGAAGCTAGTGAAGGAGACGTTAAATGAGAGGATGGCAGCAGATGGAGTATGTGTGGAGAACCTTACTGACTCTGATTTAGTTGCTGCTGTGACTCAAGACCAGGAAGAAGTGGACTGCTGTAACGGAAGTGACAATGAGCCTGAAAGCAACAAAGGAGAGCTGGTGCCACACAGTGACGCAGCAGAAGCCCTTGACCTCGCGCTACGACGTTATTTGGAGCAACAGCCCACTGCTACACCTGCTGATTTGATGTTTATGAGACAATGGCGCAACTATGCGTCACGTAACAGACTGTCTTTTATTATACCAGAAAACAATGACTGAGTTTTTGTCATCTAAAAAGTAGGGATAAAATGTCCGCTGTATTTTAGTAAGTTTGACAGCTTTTCTTTCATTGGTGTGCATTGTTTAAACCTAATGTTTTCTTGCCAATTTTTCTAATACATGCTTACTGTACTCTGTAAATTAAAATAGTGTGTATGTACAGCAGTTTACTGCACAGTTATCTCTACTTAGACTTACATTTTTCATGTTCGGATTAACTGAACGTTCGGATTACAGGTGGTTCGGATTAGTGGGACTCTGCTGTATTTGCAAATGCTGATGAGTACCTTTTTATATGGGCTAAAGTCGGCAATGGCAATTGTAAAATAAAGATCAACGGTGACTGTATGTTGTATTATAGACAATAAAGTTTGTCCTTTCCTTATCTCCCGTGAGATACATACTAAAAATCCTGATTCGTGGGGTGTGAGCATTGGGGTGAGGATCATTTAAAGGTCACTTTTTTATTTTTATTTATTTTTTTCCTTGATTAACTCAAAAATTGTGGCTTCCAGTGAAAATTTTTCCTAGAATAAAATTAAAGTACACTATATTTCATACAATAAAGGTCCTACTTATTTTCTTTCTAGAACTAATAGTTCCTATTTGCAGGGGATGTAAAATCACACATCATCAAAAATGGTGTTTTAATAGTTTAAAATGAATATTTACTGTTCAGTCTCCCACAAGTCCAACCCCTCGTCCTAGTTGTAGGAGGTGGGCAATGGCATGAAGTAGGGGATTGCCTGTAGGAGTGAGGTACAGTGAGGACTGGGTGTGCCCTGGGACTGCTACGATAGCATTGAAGGTCCTACAGGAACCCTGAAACGTGATGGCTAATGGAGCTCTGGTGAAGCTATGATAGGCCCAGCAAGCTAGTAGTAGATTATAATTTCCGATTTCAAAAATAGAACAAGCCTCAGAAAGGACGAATTTAATCGACGACGAACTGGCTATAAACAAAGACTAAGATTTGGACCACTAAATATACAGACATTGACTGGAGAGTCGGAGGAGACGGTAGACATGAAGGAAAGAAGGAAGTTATACCTATTGGGATAGCTGAAACGAGATGGAAAGGAGAAGGAAGAAGAGGACTGAGGAAAGGCTGTATTGGAGTGGAAATGAGGAGTGAAGGTGAAGTAGAGTGGGAATAGTAGTAAGAGATGGATTAAAAGAGGAAATGAAGAGAATAAGGGATAGAATGATGAAGATCAAAATATCACTCATGGGGATGATCATAGAGGCAATACAAGTGTATACGCCACAGGTGGGTTGCACTTCTGAGGAGAAGCAAGAGTTTGAAGAGGAAATGCAAAAGCAGATGGGAAGGAAGAATGTGATAGTAATGGGGGATTTAAACACACACGTTGGAAGAGAAAGACAAAGCTGCAAAAGTGTGCTTGGACCAGAGGGTTGGGCCTGCCGAAATGGGGAAGATGGAATACTATTGGAGTTCTGTCAAAGAAATAGCTTGCTGGTTGGGAACTCTTGGTTCAGGAAATGAGAAAGCCACAAGATTATCTGATAGAGTCAAGACTTAAAGAGAAAGTCGATAGTTGACTACTAACTGTATGATAGTGAGATGAATAGGAACATCATTGACATTAAGGTAATACTATCAGAGGCCTTGGATAGCGACCACCGTTTGCTGGTAATGAACCTGAGAAGGACTAAGGATAATAAAGGGATTGAAAACCAGGAAAGAGGTATAAGGGTATGGAAGTTGAAGGAGGAAGAAAGCAGGCTACAGTACCTACAAGTAGTAAATGAAAGCACCCCAAAGGATGAGCCAAAAACAGTTGAAGAGGAATGGGGTAGATTCAAGGGGACATTAGTAAGTGGTATGGAAGCAATATGTGGGAGGACAAGCAACAAAAAGAGATGGAAAGAATCACTCTGGTGGAATGATAAAACAAAGGATATAGTACAGAAGAAGACAAGAGCCTTTAGGGTATGGTTCCAGAAGAGAACAGTAAAGACGAGAGAAGAGTATCAAGCGAGAAAGAAAGAAGCAAAAAGAGTGGTGGCGGAGGAGAGAAGAAAGTGGATGGCACAGAGGACCAGAATGATTGAGGAGGATAGTGAAGGTTCAAAAAGGGTGTTATATGGGATGATTAAAAGTAAGAGGAAGAATGGTACGACAGATTATGACCAAATGCTGAACAAAAGCAGTCAAGATGTAGAGAATAAGGAGGAACTCAAGAGTATGTGGAAGGAGTTTTTTGAAGAACTCCTGAACCCGAATGGAGACCTCGATGAGGAGGAACAAGCCAAGGAGAAAAAAGAGGAGGAAAAGCAAATAGAAAAAGACCTTACATGGGGAGAAGTGGAAGAGGCATTGGGCAAGGTCAAGGAAGGGAAGTCACCGGGTCTGGATGAGATGATGAGAGCAGCAGGAGAGGTGGGGGGGGATACAATGGCTACATCAAGTAATGAAAATTGTGCGGAGACAGAAGATGATCCCAGAAGACTGAAAGAAGGGAATAATTGCCCCGATCTTTAAGAAGGAAAATAGAAAAGAGTGCAAGAACTATCGGGGGATAACATTGATGAGTTGGGCAAAGACTTATGAGAAAATTTTGGAAGCACGAATTTGGGCAAAATTAGAATGAGGGATGAGAGAACAACACCATGGCTTCAGAACAGGAAGGTCCACAGTGGATCTAACTTTGCTGTAAGACAGCTGCAGAAACAGCTTTATGAATATGGGATGGGTCTACTAATGACCTTCCGGGACATTGAGAAAGCATATGATAGAGTACATAGAAGCAAAGTGTGGAAAGCCCTAGAGAACAAAGGAGTAGCAAAACATACTATTTGGAGGATAAGGGAAATGTACCATGGAAGTGTGTGAAAGATCAGCTTGGATTGAACAGAGCTACAGTGTTTGCAGATGATCTGATGATTTGGGGGGAATAAGGAGGAGGAAGTACAAGAGCAGTTGGACGTATGTGAATGAACAGTACAAGAATATAGGATGAAATTTAGTATAAGTAAGAGTGAGATGATTATCACAACAAGAATGAAGGAGAGAGGAACAACTGGAATAACAATTGGTGGGGAATTGAGGAGAGTGGAGAGTTTCAAGTACCTAGGAAGCCTGATACAGGAAGATGAAAAAAACGACAGAGAAGTAAACGACGGGGCAGAAAAGCAGAAGCATTTCGGAAGAGTGTCAGAAGGCTGATTTGGAGGAAGGAGGTACCCCAAATCAGCAAAAAGATTATATACCGGTCCTACTATGTCCCAATCCTTACATATGCATCCGAAACCTGGGTTATGAAAGGAAGAGAGAAAAGCAAAGTACAAGTTAGTGAGATGAAATTCTTGAGGAAGAGTTTTGAAGTGACAAAGATAGACAGGTTAAGAAATGGAAGGATCAGAGAGTTAATGAAGATGGAACCATTACAAGAGGAGACAGAGAAATCAAGGCTGAGATGGTATGGGCATGTTAAGTGAATGGAGGAGAAGAGGATACCCAGGAGGATACACGAGATGAAACTGGGAGGAAAGAAACCAAGAGGAAGACTGAGAGACAGTTGGCTGAAAGGAGTAGAGGAATGTGTCCAGAAGAAAGAAGACTGAACCTAGGTGAAGACAGAGAGATGGTGGCAAGACAGAAGACGATGGAGAGGCTTATGTTCCAAATAGACCTGGCCAGAGGCTGGAAACTGTCCAAGATGATGATAACAAAGATGATGACTGTTAAATGAAGTGGTTTAAGAACAAATATTAAGTGTGTTTACCATGCCTATCCACAGTAGAGTTGTATTAAGGGATAAATTGTGTTCTGGAGGTGTAAGAAGGTGGGATGCGGTGAAGGGTTGAATCATGAAGGAAGGTAGGTCACCTGATAGTGGCCACGCATTTCCGTCTTCCACAGATCATCAAACAGAAGAAGGACCAGATGATTCCCCAAAAGTCACAACAAACAACTACATGGCGTTTTACAAAGTTATACCCACCCTCCACAGCACACCTTATGAATCACTGGTGACACAGTGCACATACATGCCAGGGGGTTACTTATTTTCCACTAAATGCAGTACTAACATAAGAAACATTTATGGAATCTACATACATCTTTGCACCCTATTCTACACTGCTAGAGAAGAAATTGATTCTTAGTCATTCTGTACAGCAGTTGTAGCATCCTTATTTTTAATTTATTAAATGAGTATTTATTTGTAATTGTTAAGTGGGATTTTATGTAAAGTATATTCCTATAAACAATAGCTGAGAAGTGCTTAATTTGTAAGTGTGATGTTGTCAGTGATCTATGTAGTGTTGGAGAGAAAGGGATTGGATTGGTAAATGTGGCACCTTGTTGCTGTCTGTTGTTAACAACTTATTGTGAAACCACATAATTGTGTTGTAGTCACTTGGTGATAAATTAATGTTTGACCAGAAAGATGCCGTACTTCTCTCATCACTAACTATGTTACTGATAGACTACATAAATCTTTACCATTAAGGCATTGTTAGCACTTGTAGAGTGGGCTACACAGAGTGGAGCCATTTAACACGCATCCACAGCATATCTTCCGACAGTATGGCATTGATCATATACAAGTCTAGATCAGTAGTCTGTCGTAATGCATTGCTTGACTTACGTTGCGATGTCTGAAGTTCCATAACACCTAGGTGTTGCAGAGCAAGATAATGAAGGCCTCAGGGCACCTTCAAATCTTAAGACAGCTGAGGTAGGGGGTGGTACATTCGATACTCCTCAACTTGTAAAAATTATTCCAGTCAGTGATAGTGGAGATAATGTAATCAAGATTGTCGAACACATATTGATCGCATGTTACACTGAGTACAAGCTCTTCAGTGTGACAGACAGTTGACAGCTCACATTGTTCAACATTTTTATGTAATATCTCGCTTAACAACTGCAAATAAGCAGTCTCTTAATAAAGTAAAAATAACTCCACTGCTTGCAACTTAAGTTCAGGGAAGTTATTTTGTCTATTCATGTAAAAGAAATGGATAGAAAATGCTATGGAGGTGTAATCTGATTGCAAAATGGAAAGTGAATAGCGCTCATGTTGGGGGAAGTTACCATTCCTGGAAGAAGGATACAGCTGCCGTACAAGATGACTAAGAATCCGTTTCCCCTCTAACAGTGTAGAACAGTATGCAGAGATATACATATATTCTGTCCACAAGTGTTCTGGTGTTATTATTTAACTGCATTCCACATAGTATCATTGCACTTTGTGGGAAATGAATACCCACTGACATGTCTGTGCACTGTGTTGCCAGTGATATGTAAGGTGCGCTGCAGAGGGCCAGTATAGCTGTGTGAAACATTCTGCAGTTACTTGTTTTGACATTGTGACATACATAGAGTGACGAATCACTGGCTTGTACTTTGGTTTGCAGGACTATGAAGGAGGGAACTGCACGACCAAATCTAGCAGTCTACATTCCCTTGCAATCCCCCCCTCCCCCCACCCTGTTATACCTCCAGAACACAGTTTATCCATTCATACAGCTCTACTGTGATTGGACATGGTACACACTTTTAATATTTGTTCTTAATCCACTTCATTTAACAGTAAACATTAATTTTATATCCTTAAAACACTTTTTTTAATACACACCAATATGCGAGTTTTCCAGCCCCTGCAATGCAGGAACTATTAGAAAAAATGAGCAGGATCTTTTTTATAGGAAATTTAATTTTTTACTGGGAAACATGTGTCGCAGAAGCTGTAGTTTTGAGATATTCAAGAAAACCATAAAAAGTGAACTGTAAATGTCCTCGCACTCCCACACTCACATACTGCTGATTTGGATTTTCCAATGTTATTTATGATATTCCCTCCGATCACTGTACAAAAATTTGTGACTACACAAGATTTTCCCATTATTCAGCCTTTGTTTAATCTTCGTTGACTAGGCTACAGTGTCCAACATTACTACTGTCTGTGGTTAAAACAGGCTCTTGAGGAAGAATGGACTGTCATTCCTCCACAGACTTTGAGGTACCTCATTAAAAATGTCATGAGGAGAGTTCCAGCCTTAATGAAGGTGTACACCAGTAGCTATCCAGATACTTTTGATCAGATAGTGTATGTTGCATACTGAAAAAGGACTTAATTGCATCTTTTTACCCTAAAGCAATGTTAAGATCACAGCTTAATGAATTTGCTTCTGTCAACATAATTTTGGTCTGCAGTGACGTCATTGGGCAGTAAAGATGGCTTGTCTTGATGCTACGCAGAATCTGTATGTATCAAGTTGTTGTTCATTTCTGTCCACAATATCTTTGTTTATGAATGGTTTACATTTTCACCTTCATAGTAACTTCGTTAGCAGTGAAGCAGCTGGTGACTGAAATAAGTTATTTTTCTTCTTCAGGTGTTCCATGTTGATGACTATGAACTTCAGGTACTGCTGAAAGGACACTGTCCATTCTGCAGGTATCAGGAGAGACAATCATCGAGCGAAACCGAAGATAATAAATTGGTATAAAATGTCAGTGCACTCCCCACCAAACAGCCTTGTGCCATTGAAACAAAAGAGGATAATGTGGCACAAATATAATGTAGGAATAATATTTCTCAACACATATATTGATTGATAGAGCATTATTGCATATATTTGTCACTGAAATGTATTGTAGCCACAAAGCTATGAAAGTGGGGACAACTTATGACTTTTATATAAGGCTCATGTACAGACAAAAATTACGCACATCAAGACTTGAGTTACATTTTTAATGCATTTATTAATGACAACTTTGTTTCCTATGATACTGTTTTTTCACTGTAAAATCTTATTTGCATCATCATCCATGCTGTTTGTTTGTCCCACTAATCAAAGTCATTAAATTATTTGAGATTTATGTTGCTCTTGTAAAACTAACATTCAGGTGCAGCTTCTGGTTTCCATAAAAGGCTAGGCTGCAACATTTATCAATCGAAACTAACCTAGACTTTGAGCTACGCAACACATCATTCTGTTACCAAAGCCAAAATTTGTGGGTGGGGGCACAGTGTCACACTCCAATCAAAAGTTTACATATTGTATCTTGCTTCCATTTCATAATCAATAACTAAATAACATGAAAAGCTAATGTCAAGATAAAATCTACCACAGCACATTTTACCATTAGTGTCACATTTCCTGATGCTTAACAAAATTGTACAAAAACACTCATTTTGGTGAAATATTTAATGCTTTTTATGTTAACTTTGCAGCACACTTAATGGTTTCCGTGTTTTCAGTTATAAATCTGAAATGTTTAGTGTTTTGCCTGCAGTGTTTATGAGATCATGTGACAAAACAGTGGTGTTTCCATGACATCACTGGCCTTGTGCTGTGATTGTGATTTTTGGATGAATAAATAAATACTGAATTGTGATTGAGTCAAGCATTGACAACAGATAACATCTAATATTACAGAATGTACTTCTGTTAGATTAATAAGAAAGTCTCAGAATCTATTAGAAAACCTGAAATTGAATAAAAACAAGTTGGGGACAACAGGACACGAACAGTGACACTGCAACTCCGCAGTCCACAGCTGTGCCTACTACACTACCTTAATCTTTTGAATATAAGTATCTTACATTATATGATTCCTGATAGGTCATTAACTGACATTTGATTATAACAAATAGTATCAAGTATGACACATTTTTGATACACATTCAAAGTGCCATTGCCTTGACGCAGCATATTTTTCACAGGCAGCTTATAATATCAAAACAATGAAATACGAAAATTCTTTAACATCAGTATGACATTTCCCAATTTTCTTGCAATAAGTCATACCAATAATGATGCATTTTTGAGAGATCCTCAATGTGCTAGTATTTTGAAGCGACATTTATTCACAGGATGTAAGCTATAATATAAAACCCAATAAACATGGGCTTCTGCTGATTAGGAACAAAACTTAATATGGCATCTCCCAAGTTCTGCTTGTAACATTGGTCAGCTAGGCGAGGGGGGGGGGGGGGGGGGTCCCCAGAAGTGTCACACTGCTATACAGTAAAATAGATTCACACATTCACCTTACATTATGTAGCCAAGGGCCACACATTACAAATACTGGGTTGTGTACAGAACTGCTGACGTAACTTAAGTGGAGTAAATTGTTTGTGTACAGTTCATAGAATAACAGGTACATTTCTTGTTAAGCAAGTCATAGCCCTATCGATATGTGCTGTCGTTAAAACTACCTCATGAAGCTTACTGTAAGGCAAAACCATAATAATATTAATAATCAGTGGCAAATATCCACCCCTTTTCCACTCATTCATAAGTTCAATTCCAAAAAACCATATCTGGTTATTAAAATAATTTTAAAAGGCATAGTAAAACTACAAATAGAAATTATAACTCCACTTTTTTGAGCATTAATATACATAAGTCGTGCATATAACAGGTTATTGATGCCATTAAAATTACCCTATATTAACATAAATTAAATATACCAGTCGGACATGGTGACAGGATCCTTCTTACATCTACAGTTATTAAAATGCAATATATGGTGAGGAAGGTATGTACAACATACATATTTATTTTCAATACACATATTTGGTACATACACACATTTGCATATACTCATGAATACAAATTTCAAATTGCAGTGAGCTTCTGTATTTAAACAAGATGGCAATTGTGAAGACAATTTGTCGACAGTGCTGACACACAAACACGGTAAAGTATCTCCACTTCTGAAGGCATGAACACATATCTAAGATTCACAACTGGTTATAAATTATATCATTTAAAGAACTTAAAATTGCAATTTTTATAGGCTTTGACTTACATATGTTGTACTTGTGGAAGTTCATTAAAAGCATTGGGAACAATTTATACAGCAACGAAGTGTATATAATTGGAAAAGTCACATAGCGATGTGATGTGATTCATCTGTGGAAATGCTAATGTCACAAATGTGCTGATGAATCACTGTTATTATAGGCATGAGCACACACAATAAAATTAACAACCATTTTAACATGACATTAGTAAAAAAAATTAAAACTGTAATTTCCATTTTTACAAGTTTAAGCAGCAAGCACTAAAAGCAATCACGGTAGTATGACAAATACGCAACAGTAATTCCCTTCAATTATTATCGGATGTGATTCATTATGATAATAATGTGATGGCATTACACATACTGGAATAATTAGTTCCCATTATCACTCATTGTGGAAGAATGATTTCAAAACCTCAAATACTTTCAGAGTGTAAACATGAATGACTTGCAACAAATAGAACACTTTATCTACTATTTGCAAGTCAACTGCAAGTGCCAAGAACATTGTTTTAACTGATGCAAACCAAGTATTGCCAACATCTGCAACTAGAGTTTTGGAATATTTACACAATTGTTTTGAAATGAACAAGTTGGCTTTAAATATTTAAAAAACTAATTACATCAATTACAGGAAAACAAGGTCACAGAATGACCTGGACCTCAGAATACAAAATAAAGAAATTAAGAGAGTAGCTGTCACAAAATTTTTAGGTGTCGGCATAGGAGAAAATTTAGATTGGAAAGCCCACATCCACTATCTCGCTCGCTAGCAAGTTAAGTTCTGCTTGCTTTGCACTACATGTAATTAGTATTGCGTCTAGTACACAATGTAGCAGAACTGTCAACTTTTCCTATATTCACAGCCTCACTTTTTAGGGTCATAATATGACAAATCTAAAAACCACCTTCACACTACAAACACAAACTGTTATAATAATTACAAACAGTTCAAGGCTAACACCCTCCAAACAGCTATTTCAGCAGCTAAATAATCTATCTTTACCATGCCTCTACATACAAAAAAGTGTAACTAACACAAAAAGGTGCATTGAAAATTTCAAAACCAACTCAGATCTGCATTCACATAATACAAGAACGTGCAATGATATCCATGTAAAAAGAGTAAGCAAGGCTATTACACAGAGATAAACAAACATTCAAGGTACAAAATTGTGTAACAAACTTCCAATACGTATAAAAGAAGTGAAAAAATTGTCTATGTTAGAGGAAGCAGTATCCAAGTTATTAATGACCAACTGCTATTACAGTGTAAACGGGTACCTTCAACAACCTAGTAGCAATTAATTATATTCATTTATTATGTTGTGAATATAATAGAGGGAAACATTCCACGTGGGAAAAATACATCTAAAAACAAAGAAGATGTGACTTACCAAACAAAAGCACTGGCAGGTTGATAGATACACAAACATACACACAAAATTCAAGCTTTCGCAACCCATGGTTGCTTCGGCAGGAAAGAGGGAAGGAGAGGGAAAGATGAAAGGATGTGGGTTTTAAGGGAGAGGGTAAGGAGTCATTCCAATTCCGGGAGCAGAAAGACTTACCTTAGGGGGAAAAAGGACAGGTATACACTCGCACACACACCCATATCCAACCGCACATACTGCTTGTGTCTGTGTATGTGCGGTTGGATATGGGTGTGTGTGCGAGTGTATACCTGTCCTTATTTCCCCCTAAGATAAGTCTTCCCGCTCCCAGGATTGGAATGACTCTTTACCCTCTCCCTCAAAACCCACATCCTTTCATCTTTCCCTCTCCTCTCTTTCCTGACGAAGCAACCGTTGGTTGCGACAGCTTGAATTTTGTGTGTATGCTTGTGTGTCTATCAACCTGCCAGTGCTTTCATTTGGTAAGTCACATCATCTTTGTTTTTAGATACATTTATTATGTTGATACTATATGCCATAGTCAGTGTCAAAAGTATTTTCAGTCAAATGTTTGCTATGACCTGAATTAGTACTTTGAACTGAAGTGTTACAACTAGTATGTGTTTTTATTTAAATCTTAACATAACTCCATAATCCATGAAAAATATCTTTTTTGTAACCCATCAAAGTTATATGTGCTGTTTTAATGGAAGTTTGTGTAGGGTACTGTGAACTCTTGTATATATACTGTGTATTTTCCAATAAAACGTGTGCAATGTAAATTGTCTCTGGGTGAATAAACTACTATTATACATGGGGCAAACAGAGTGATAAGCATCAATTTTTTTTCACTTATACACTGTTAAGGGAATACTTACACAATTTAAACTGAGACTTTCTTGAAACTACTTTTGTCCGATCACATGAAGACACCGCAAGAGCCACCTGTTATTGTACAGACACTGTGTATAGTAAGTTGTCTTGTAGCACTACTTTCATATATGCTTCCGCCTTCTGGGTATCGACATTTCAGCTAAGATCTTATACATCATACATATTTGAGAATAGAACAGCAGGCAGTAATAATGGGTAACATCCATACCTGCAGACGCTGTGTAACTACTTCTTGCACGGCCAGCTACAGGTTTGGCTAATAACTACATCAGAATCATCCATCTATTGTACATTATAAAGCAACTATAAGAACCCACTCAAACTTGTTCCATTTGTTTAACAAACTGTGTGGGTTTCTCTTCTTTTCAATGAAGATTTCTAATTATTCCAATATTTTCAGCATTGGGCCTGACAGGTCAGTGAGAGTAATAATAATGAGGATATTCCTAACAGTTAGTTAAATTACATGCTCACAAGATGCTAAAAGCTGTTTACAGATTTAATAAATGTACTAGCACTAAAAATAGCATCCAATATACAAATACGGTGGTGGATATAAATATTCCAGAAGATAACAATATTTGCATTCTGGGATTTTACAAATGAACCAATCTGTTAAACCTTAGAGATAATTATAACATCAAAAACAATCAGTTATTGTTAAAATTATTTAATGTGTGCGAGTGTATACCTGTCCTTTTTTCCCCCTAAGGTAAGTCTTTCCACTCTCGGGATTGGAACGACTCCTTACCCTCTCCCTTAAAACCCACATCCTTTCGTCTTTCCCTCTCCTTCCCTTTCCTGATGAAGCAACATTGGGTTGCGAAAGCTTGAAATTTGTGTGTGAGTTATTGTGTCTGTCTACCAGTGCTTTCTCGTTTGGTAAGTTACAGCATCTTTGTTTTTGATATGTATTTTTCCCACGCGGAATGTTTCCCTCTATTAATATTCAAATTCTTTAATTGAATAGATAAAAAATCTGCTCACCAAGTTGCACCAGAAAACACACACACACACACACACACACACACACACACACACACACACACACACAAAAAAAAAAGACTTATGATTGGCAAGCTTTTGCAGCCAGTGGCTCCTTCTTCAGGTGGAAGGGTTGAAGGGGAAGGAAAAAGGGGGAAGGAAAAGGACTGAAGAGGTCTAGGAAAAGGGGTAGATTTTGGGGAAAGTAACCCAGAACCGCAAGTCAGGGGAGACTTACCATGCGGGATGAGAAGGAAAGACTGTTTGAGACTGCTTTGGACGAGATTCAAAAACCTGAGAGCTTAAAGGTGGAAGACAGAGTAATATGAAAGAGAGAGATTACTACTAAAACACTGTGCACGAGTTAATAATAGTGAGAAGCTAAGTGCATCGTAAGTAATGAAGGTGGGAGGGGCTGATGAAAAATAGACAGGAAAGACAATGAGAGATGTAGAAGGCTGCACAGTGTTTACATAATAGCTGGTATATGGCGTGTGTCATTTCGCAGGTGGCTCTCCCTTTGATAGTATATGTTTTGCCAGTAACGAGCTATTATAGGTGGTGGTAGGAGGGTGCATAGGAGAAGTCTTGCAGCGGGGTAGGGTAGGGAGATGGGTGTAGAAGAAGCATAGGGTCTGACAAGAATATTGCGGAGATTGGGAGGGTGACGGAAAGCTGTTCTAGGTGTGGTGGGCAAAATTTCGGACTGAAAGGATCTCATTTTGAGGCATGATTTTAGGAAATCATGGCACTGTCAAAGTATATGATTAACACATTCCAGACCAGGATAATACTGAGTCACCAATGGTGTACTCCGAAGCTCTTTTGTGGAGGGATCTGCAGTACCAGGTTTGGATGTGATGGCCCGGTAAATTTGCTTTTTAACTAGGCTGGTAGGGTAATTCCGTGCAGTGAAGGCTGAGGTGAGAATGGTGGTGTATTGCTGTAAAGAATCTGCATCCAAAGAAATAATTTGCCTCAGATGCCAAGGCTGTATGGAAGCAAACAGTTGACATGCAAAGGATGGCAACTGTCAAAATGTAAGTACTGTTCTTTGTTGGTAGGTCTCATGTGGACATAAGTGTGTAGCTGGCCTTGGGTGAGGACGAGATCAACATCAAAGGAAAGTAGCATGGGATTCAGAATAGGACCATGTGAAATTTAATTGGGAGAAGGTATTCAGAGATTCTGGGAATTTTAGCATGTCAGCCTCACCATGAGTCCGTATGGTAAAGATGTCATCATTTATCTAAACCAAACCAGGGGCTGAAGGCTTATGGATCCCAGAAATGCCCCTTCCAAGCGACCCATGAAAAGGTTGGCATAGGAAGGTACCATCCTGTTTCCCATGGCTGTACCCCTGATCTGTTTGTATGTCTGCACCTCAAAAGCGAAGTAGTTGTTGGTATGTATAAAGTTAAGGTGAGTAGGAAGGATGTCCTAGGTTTGGAATCAGGTGGGCACTGATTGAGGAAGCGTTCAGCAGCAGGCGGATCATGTACTTGGGGGATATCAGTATAGAGAGAGGTGGCATCAATGGTGACAAGCAAGGTGTGTGATTGGAGTGGGACAGACACGAATTTCAGACACTCTAGGAAATGGTTGGTATCTTTTATGTAGGAGGGGAGTTATTGTACTATGGATTGCTCGTGTTAACTAAGGCAGATACATGTTTGGTGTGTGCTTTGAAGCCAGCAACTATAGGACAGCTAGGATGATTGGGTTTGTGGATCTTAGGAAGAAGCTAAAAGATGAGGGTGCGTGGTTTGGGTGGGGTGAGGTGAGAAGTTCCATGGATTGAGGTGTTAGTCCTCGTGGGATCCAAGTAGTTTAGGAAAAGATGCGATAGCTTTTTGAAGTGAAGTCTGGCAGATGATACCATGCAAGGAAACATGAGAGGCACGTAACCGTAGGGTGAGCACTTGAAAGCAAACAACCATACTTTAGTCGACATTCAGGATAGTATGAGAGTTATTCGCACAGTAGATAAAGACTCAACATTGAATGTACTGGAGGAATTGGAAATATTCATTATTTTATCTGTTATTACTTTTATGTTGTAATTTCATGTACTGACACATTCCATGACCTTAGAGATTTGCTCCTATGGAAATAAAAATAAATAAGAAGCATACACAATTTGTTATATGAACAAAATAAGTTTATATTAAACAGGTTCTTCCGGTTGTTTATGTACTGTTGATAGGCACTTGTGATCTAATTTTTAAACGTTAGTTGGCCACACAACGAGAAATTTTACATCGTCTGCAGAAATGAGTGTCACCCATTATTCAGCCGTAAATAGCTTTTAAATGCCTGGATCTTTAGCCGAGATATCTGTACTCAGAAGATGGAAACAAATGTGCAAGTAGTGTTAGAAAACATGTAAACAACTTACTGCATACGACACCTTTGTGTTAGCTGCAGGCTCTTGTGATGTGTCTTCGTGTCGTGTGATCAAACAGTTTCAAGCAAGCCTCAGTTTAAACTGCGCAGTTATTTCCTGAACAGTGTATACAGTGAAAGAATGATGCTTATTACTGTTTGCCCCATGTATGTTCTTGGCACTTACAAATAGTAGATAAAGTTGGATGTCATTCATGTTTAGACAGTATTTGAGGTTTCATAATCATTGTTCCACACTGAGCCATACTGTGAACTAATTATTTCAGTACAGATACCACTATCATATTATAGTAATAAAGAATCACATCCAATACTAACTGAACAGAATGATGGTTACAATTTGTCAGTACCACTATGCTTTTAGTTCTTGCCACCTTCACACCTGTAAAACCGGCAATTACAATTTTAATATTTTTTACTGTATTGTTAAAATGGTTGTTAATTTTAGATATGTATACTCATACCTGTAAAAGCAGCAATACATTACCACATTTGTGATATCATCATTGCCAACATCATTGATCTGTTCGCTGTTTTTCTTAAATATGAGAATTTCATGTATGATAATGTGAAATTTCTTACATTGTTCCATCCGTAATCTTTAGATGCATTTTATATCTATGTCTGACTTCTGCAATCATATACACTTTGTTGCAGTATGCACTGATAAGCCAGAACAGCTGATCTGACAGTTTATTGGTAGGCCTGTGGATGCATGTGGTGGCAGTTCATGTCTACGCACAGGTCATGTAATTTGTTTAAATTTGTGCATGGTGACAGTATCCAATAGCAACCCAGATGGGTTCCATAGGATTTACATGAGAACATTGTCACCAAGGTATCTGTGTGGGTTCATTGTAATTCTCCTCAAACCACAGTAGCATGGTTATGGCTTCAAGACATGGACAATTATACTGCTGAAAGGTAACATTGCCACTGGGAAAGACATCAAGCAAGAAGCACTCTGGTTTGCACCTTTCAGTGTCTCTTCGAGTACAATCACAGGTCTCATGCAAGTGCAGGAGAATGTCTCCCATAGCATAATACTGCTCCCACCAGCCTGCATCCACGACTTGCTGCATGTTTCAAGCCATTAAAGAGCAGACAAGTCTCCAAACCCCACAACCTTTGAAGAGTCGTGGACGTCTGACCATTTAACAAATAATGGTAGTTTCAGTTAAGACATAGCACATGAAAATTCGACCAGCTGCACCATTTCTGAGATACTCATTCACCAGCTCTGTGTGATAATCCACCATTTCTCAAAGTTGCTTATCTCAAACGTTTCCCCATTTGCAGCCCATATCTTCACTAGTATGACACCCTACCTGTGTCTCTTCCACTTATACTTTTTTTTTAACCACATCACATACCTGCTACACCACCTGGCAGCATCCAGCGTCACAGCAGACAGTGGTCATAATATTTTGGGTGGTTACTGTGTTTCCTAATGGTTTGAATGAACTTTTACAAATATAACACGTGTAAGTCAACACCTGTAAAAACAAATTTTAATTTTTTTATTATTTGAAAGATATTTATAAACAATTGTGAATCATAGATACATGTTCATGACTAAGTGGGGACTACCATGTTTATGGTGTCAGCACTGCCAGCATAAATGGTGTTCACAATTGCAGTCTTGTTTAAATATGTCAGTTCCATAACTGTACACTGTATGACTGTGGCCCTCTCCTATGCCATGTAAGTTATCACATTGTCAAGTTGAATCTGTGGATCAATTTTCTTGTATAGTTGTGTAAAAAGTTGTATTCCCACAAAACTGAAGATGCTCATGTTGGTAAAGTGAACCATGTCAAAATACAGAAAAGTTACACTGTGACTTGTGTATGCTCTACAATTCTAATATCCAAAAGCATTGACTGTCCTTTAAGTAAATTCCTGTTGGAAATATTCAAAATGTGTCAATTTAAATTTTGTAATAAATAAGAAGACAAGGTAATTTAATACAGCAATGAAGCTAAATCTCGTCAATAATTGGATTATGATTAATATTTTTGTTTTACTGTTAAACCAACAGGTAATTTGGAGTAATGGTGACCTATGCCATCTGGATTCTTATCACTATCAAATTTTCTGAATTGTGCAGGTGGATCCTCTCCTGTGCAACATCCTTCATTCCAGATCCGTCACCACCTTCCTGGGCGCAACCTTCCATACCCCTGTGAACCTGCATAGCCCTCACCATTTGTCTGCTTCTTTTGTCTCCCCCATTTGCTCATTCAGGCAGCACTAGCATCCTCCATTACTACCCTGCGATACTCCCCCAGACACACTGCCTATCCGAAGATAGCTCCTGGAGACAATTGTGACTGCAAGAGGGAATGAGTTTTTGTGGTGGTGGTGGTGGTGGTGGTGGTGGTGGTGGTGGTGGTGGTGGTGGTCGTGGTGCTACATATGGTGAAGGACGATGTCCCACAGCAGTCTTCTTCAGCATGCCTCTTACGCAATCAGTGCCTCCTCTATGTGGTAAGAGTATCCTTTGCTTAAATTTATAGTAATAAAGACATGAACAGAGTATAAGAAAAATACTATGAACACAAGGCATGCAAGAAAATCTGGTGGAAGGAAGCTGCAATAAACTCAGGTTCAAGTATCTCCAACACAGGAAAGATAGTGGTACCCCGTGATGGTGGGAGAAAAGTAAAAAATGAAAAACCAAACTAATGCCATACTCATAACGAAAAAATCTTCAAAGCAGGGGTCTTCTGTTCAATAAAATATTGTATTTCATAGAGCATCTGTTCATTTCTACAAATCTTATTCTTATGTATAAGCACATACAGGCTGAGAAGACAATATTTCCACAAATAGCTCCTCCAGTTCTTTATTTGCCTTGTCTTGGTTTTGGACTAAATATCACAAAAGCACAATTTACATTTTGTATCTGGCCTTCGGCCTAGAGCTCTATGGGTGTGAGGCCCAGCCAAGTGGTTGCACACTGCTGCAGTACACAAGAGTACATAAAAACTTTGCATAGCTTTGTGAAAGTTACCAAAGATGACAGATGCTGTGTCACCTAACTACTGACAGTAAGTGCTGCCCATGACCACAAGGATGTTATGCACTCCCACTCAGTCGCACATAGGCTGTGAATTTGCAGTCTGTGCCTGCACTTCTCTTACCACTACACATTCAACTCTTGAGTGCCTATTGTATAGCTGGATTAAAGTTTTTTAAAATTATGATGAAGCTAGTAATTATAATCAGTTGTCACATTTGTCTGTGTAAATCTTTTTCATTTGTTCTGCTCAAATTGTCTCATTGTCAGTGCACTTTTCAGATGCAAATTAAATGCAAGCAGTATATTCACAAATTTCAAGTTCCACACCTAAGTCAATGACCTTCAATTATATTTAGCATTCAATTATCACTTTAATTTTTATTCTACAGAATCATACTATTTGCTGTGGTTATACTTGGGGAATCTCAGATATGCAGCAGACACTTTATAGAATGGAAAATCAACAAATAAAAACGAATTTTTAGTTGCATTCCAGCATTTTCCAGGCCCATTAGTGCCACTATATTATGAAGTTATAAAAAGTCCACATTCCCTTAGCAATCTGTCAAGTGCTCTCTCACACAACTCAACTGCTCACATGCTTCTGCACCACATGCAAAGTGAGTGGTGTAAAACAAATGCCCTCATGCAGGTTCGTCGTGCAGATTCAGTGCTCTACCTCAGACTGCACATTCTGCAAGGTCTCGCTTTTATTCTTCAAACTCCCTACTACGGTGGTGTAGAATATGATTATTTTAGTCAGTTTTACTATAAGGAACTGTTGTCCTTCAGTGAGCTCCTTGTCAATAATTAAGACCACAAAGAACGCTACATTGACATGTACATGTCAAGACTTGTTCAATACAGAGAAGTGAACAAACATTTAAAACATTTTGGAAGTATAGAACTCCCATATTTATACGGACAAACACAAAACTTACATTTGTGTGATAAAAAATATGACATAACATGCTGAAAATTGTATTCTAGTAAAGCCTGCCCTAATGTCAGCAGCTTGTTACAGATAGAGCTCAATGTCTTACCAGACTAATTTATTCCATCGCCGTAACTTCAATCGCTTATCTCTAAAAAAGGAAGTACATTTGATAGTTTTTAGGTACCATAGTAACACAAATTGGCTCACAATCCATACGTATTATAAGTAAAGTATTAGCCGACCATGGTCTTTCTGATAGATTATATCCTGCACATGTAACTGAGTATATTTGCTTGAGAACTTCTGTACTAGCCAGCCTATAAGACCTTTCACTTTTCTTAATTAGATGTATCACCATGAAGTCAAAGTGCTGGTTACCACTGCGAAAAAATAAATTTTCATAATTAGTTTTCATTTGTTTTCAGTATGTATCTGCAGTATTGGCATATACTGAAATCGCCTTGTCACAGTTCTGTAGCACACCACTAGTAGCCAGACCAATAAAAATGATTCAGCCATTAAGAAAGTGAAGTCACCATTTTCCTGGCCTTATTGTGTACATTGACAGGTTCGGCATGTTAATAGGGATGTGACAATGTCAGGGTTAGAGAGTCGCCACATGCCATTTCTGTTACAACCCGTCCCCTCCCATGACGTAATTTTATTTGCGTACCCCACCGGTTATATAGCGTTCTGAGTTGAACACGTGAGGGCATTTTTCGAAATGTTTGCTGCAGATCTTGTAACTGAGGTGAGACATGGTACCAGCCCAGTATTCACAAACTCAAATCTGGAAACTGCCAGACATCCACCTCTAGTATTGCTGTTGAGCCAAGCCTCTGCTGCTGCTGCCGCCGCCTCCCCCGCAGTATTTGTGTGCCTTAGAAAGTGTCTCAGCACAGCTGTGTGAGTAATTGATACTGTTCTGTATCTCTAATTGGCAATTAAATTATCTTGAAAAGGGGATGCTTGTAGAACATCAATGACTTACTACCTCCACTTTTATAGACTGGTGCGTTACTACATCCCAATTCAGATGTTTGCAAAATGGTTCATGACCATACCTCAGATGTTACACTTACTGGGCCTGTCCTCACTACTTCAGAATATACTACACACCTTCCTCACTGTGCTCCCAATCAGACTGCCATTTGTACATTCTCTACGTTCATAGGTGTGTCATTCGGTATCTGATGCCTCACTCATGTTATTGCCTAACCAACACACACAACTTTTGTAGCTTCTAGCCTGGTGCGCAGCTGTGATTTGACATCACTTCAACAACTTTTGCTAATTTCACGGCTTTTCGTGTGGCCTCGCGAGGCTTAGTGGACCCTATTCTAGACCTTTCCCTCATAGATAAATTGGAGGCAGTTATAAGGAATTGAAAATATTGCCTCCACATCAGTAGCAAACAATGTTAACCACTAAGCCATGAAACTCTCACATCTTCTTGCTGTAGGCTTTTAGTTCCCTGAAACTTCAACTGCTTTATGTTAATGGCACTTTATTGTTCATTTTGATTGACCAATACTATTCTCAGAAGCTGCCATTTGCCTAAGCACTTGGCAGCTTATTGTTCCTACAGTGTTTAATTTACAAAGTTTTACATAAGTTTCTAAAAGAGGAAATATGTACTTCCTCATATGAACTCCATGGACCACCCTCTGCATTTCATTAATCGGGTCCTGCACTTTAACTGCAATGCCAGAAGCATGCCACCACTGAGCCTTTACGCCGAAGTGCAGTTACATATGAGTACTTGCATATACCTGCTTACAACATTACACACAACAACTGTTTTATTGAATCACATTTCAGAGTCCTTATCTTTATTATCTGAAGGAGGAAATTGCCAGTTTCATAGTTAACCTAAAGATGTAGAGAAAAGAAATTTTAACATGAAATGGGACAGTTTTGACAAATAAGGGCTTAGCAAAGAAAAAAAAACAGTAATGGTTATCTGATGGTGAAATCTTTTGCTCCTCTGCTTTCTATCTCTTAGTAGTAATAGAGAGTGGCTTAGAAAAATACACTAATTGTTCACAACTTCGAAATTTCTGATGAAACAACATATCCATCATGCAGGTAGATTTTCCTTGTGATATTTCCTGACATTATTGTAGTATGGTGGGGCACAATCTAGTTGCAAGTAAAACCTTTCATTCCCATCAGCAATACTACCAAGTTGTTAAAGATAAATCACTGGAATATGAAGTTTCATGCATAATTGTGTGTTAGCATGTTTTTACTCAAAGAGAGAAAATTTCCACGTTCAGATAGTGTTGAAATAAATAAATATTGTATGACTATCTTTTAATAATTGTAAACTTTTTTATCAACTTTTAGTGTCTTTTGTGGTTTTAGGGCGCACAACTTCAATGGTCATTAGCACCCAGACTACGTTAGGAATGCACTGCGAGGCACAAGTTTAAAACAGCAACTAAAAGGGAAAACACAATAAAAGACAGACTGACAGGCATAGGATTAAAAAAATAGCATAATCAAATGTCCTTAGAGAGGTTTGTCAAGTTGATAAAATGAAGAACACGAGCAGCTGCTTGTGGGTCATCCGCTAAAATGGCATCTAGAGTACATGGCAGGCCAAGATCAAGACACAGTGTGTTAAAATCCGGACAGGACATTAAAATGTGGCGGACCGTCAGCAATTGCCCACATGGGCAGAACGGCGCCAGCGCAGCCGTCAGTAGATGGCTATGGCTGAACCGGCAGTGTCCAATTCGTAACCGGGCCAAAACGACCTACCGCAGAGAAGGGCGGGAGGAGGACGTCCAAGCCGCGGGAAGAGGTTTCAAGGCCCGAAACTTGTTGTCTGTAAGTGCTGCCCAATCAGCATGCCACAGCGATAAAATGCGCCGACAAATTACCCTGCTACAATCTGACGAAGGGACACAACAAGAAGCTGTCAGAGGCTGGAGGACCTTGGCCGCGGCATCTGCAGCTTCGTTCCCAGGGATACTGACATGGCCAGGAACCCACATAAAGCTAACCGGAGAACCGACGTCCACCAGCTGCTGAAGAGAGCGTTGGATCCGGTGCATGAAAGGGTGAACCGGATACGGATCACTGAGGCTCTGGATGGCGCTCAGGGAATCGGAGCAGATGACATAAGCAGTACGTCGGTGGCGGCAGATGTAAAGAACAGCCTGGTAGAGGGCAAAGAGCTCAGCTGTGAAGACCGAACAATGGCCATGGAGCCGGTATTTGAAACTTTGTGCCCCGACAATAAAAAACACCCGACCCCATCATTGGTCTTTGAGCCATCTGTATAAATGAAGGTCATATTAATGAACTTCGAACGAAGTTCGACAAAATGGGAGTGGTAGACCGAACCGGGGGTAACCTCCTTTGGGAGCGAACTGAGGTCAAGGTGAAAGCGAACCTGAGCCTGGAGCCATGGAGGAGTGTGGCTCCCAATCCACTCGAAAGGTTGCAGGGAGTGAAAAATTAAGGTGTTCAAGGAGGCGACGAAAGCGAACTCCTGGGGGTAGCAGGGCAGAGATATACAACCCGTATTGACGGTCGAGAGAGTCGTCAAAAAAGGAACGATAAGACGGGTGGTTGGGCATTGACAGTAGCCGACAGGCATACCGACAAAGCAGTATATCACGCCGGTAGGTGAGTGGCAATTCACCAGCGTCAGCATGAAGACTCGACGGGACTAGTATAAAAAGTTCCAATCGCAAGTCGTAAACCCCGATGTTTTATGGAGTTGAGGCGGCGTAAGACGGATGGCCGTGCAGATGAGTATACGAAGCTCCCATAATCCAGCTTGGAGCGGACGATCGACCGATATAGACTAAGTAGGACGGTTCGATCCGCTCCCCACGACATACCACTGAGAACACGGAGGACATTTAGAGATCGGGTACAACGGGCAGCCAAATATGACATGTGGAGACCAGCTAAGTTTCCTGTCAAATGTAAGACCTAAAAATTTTGTTGTCTCCACGAATGGGAGAGCAACGGGACCGAGTGGTAAGGACGGTGGGAGAAACTCTTTGTAGCGCCAGAAGTTAATACAGACCGTCTTCTCGGCAGAAAAACGGAAGCCATTGGCGACACTCCAGGAGTAAAGACGGTCAAGAGAACGCTGAAGACAGCGCTCCAGGAAACATGTACGCTGCGCGCTGCAAGAGATGGTAAAGTTGTCCACGAAAAGGGAGCCTGATACATCAGCTGGGAGGCAATCCATTATTGGATTGATCGATATGGCGAAGAGAGCGACACTCAAAACTGAGCCCTGTGGCACCCCAATCTCCTGGCGAAAGGTGACAGGACAGAACCCACACGTACCCTGAACTGTCGATCCATTAAAAAGGAACGAATAAAAAGAGGGAGGCGACTGCGAAGGCCCCATGTATGCATGGTACGGAGAATGCCCGCCCTCCAACAGGTGTCGTAAGCCTTCTCCAAATCAAAGAACACAGCCGCGGTCGAGCGCTTACACAAGAAGTTATTCATAATGAAGGTCGACAAGGTAACCACATAGTCAACAGCAGAGCGGCGCCTACAAAATCCACATTGGACATTGGTAAGTAGGCGTCGAGACTCGAGCAGCCAAACCAAACGAGAGTTAACCATCACTTTACAGACACAGCTGGTAAGCGAAATGGGTCGATAACTGGAAGGCAAGTGCTTGTCCTTCCCCAGCTTAGGAATCGGGACAACAATAGACTCGCGCCAGCATGCGGGAACATGTCCCTCAATCCAGATGCGATTGTAAGTACGAAGAAGAAAACCTTTACCCGCAGGAGAAAGGTTCTTCAGCATCTGAATATGAATAGAATCGGGCCCTGAAGTGGAGGATCATGACCGGGCAAGTTCGTTTTAGAGTTCCCGCATGGTGAATGGGGCATTATAACTTTCACGATCCAAGGAGCGGAAGTTAGGTGGCCTAGCCTCCTCTGCCTGTTTGCGGGGGAGGAAGGCAGGGTGGTAATGAGCGGAGCTCGAAACCTCTGCGAGAAAGCGGCCGAAGGCATTGGAGACATCCTCAGGGGCAACAAGGACGTCATTCGCGACCGTCAAGCCAGAAACTGGTGAGTGGACCTTAGTGCCAGATAGCCGGCGCAGGCTACCCCAGACAACAGAAGGAGTAAAACTGTTGAAGGTGCTTGTGAAAGCAGCCCAGCTGGCTTTCTTTAATAATACGACACTGTGCACGTAATCGTTTATAAGTGATACAATTCGCCACTGTAGGGTGGCGTTTAAAGGTGCGTAAAGCACGTCGACGAGCACGTAAAGCGTCTATATGCTGCGGTCCACCAGGGGACCGGTACGCGACGTGGAGAAGAAGTAGGGTGAGGGATGGAATATTCAGCAGCAGTGACAATGACTTCCGTGAGGTGTGCGACCTGACGATCACAGCTTGTGAAGGTTTGATCCTGAAAGGTCGCCCTGGAAGAGAAGAGCCCCAGTCTGCTTTGGAGATGGTCCAATTAGATGAGCACGGAGAAGGGGTATGCTGCAGGAGATGGGTAACATGGGAAGTGGTCGCTCGAATATGTATCAAAGTGCATACCACTCAAACCGGCGTGCAAGTTGGGTAGTACATATAGAGAGGTCTAAATGGGAATAGATGTGAGATGTGTCCGAAAGAAAAGTAGGGGTGCCAGTATTGAGGCAGACAAGATTGAGCTGGTTGAAAAGGTCTGCTAACAGGGAGCCCCTCGGGCAGGATGCTGGAGAGCCCCAAAGGGGATGGTGGGCATTGAAGTCTCCAGTTAACAAAAATGGTGCAGGTAGCTGAGCAATAAGTTGGATCATGTCTGCCCTGGTAACGGCAGACGACGATGGAGTGTAAACGGTACAAATGGAAAATGTAAAAGTGGGGAGAGTAATTCAGATGGCAACTGCCTGCAGGCCGGTGTGCAATGTGATGGGATCGTAGTAAATATCATCCCGGACCAGCAACATAACCCCTCCATGAGCCGGAATACCTACCACAGGGGGTAGGTCAAAACGCACAGAGGTGTAGTGTGCCAAGGCAATTTGATCGCATGGGCGTAGCTTCGTTTCCTAGAGGGCTACGACAAGCGGACGGTGCAAGCGGAGCAGCAACTTCAAGTCGTCTCGGTTGGAACGAATGCTGCGAATATTCTAGTGAATAAGTGCCATCGTAAGACGAAAAGGAAGATGAAAGAAGGGGGTCACCTCAAAGGCCGCTGAGGGCCTGACTTCAAGCGAGCACTGCCGCCGCTATCAGTAGGCAGACAGTCATCGTCCATTGGTTCTATAGGTTCATCGGCCATCTTGGTAAGATGGCCGGGAGGGGGAGCTTCCTCCGCCAGTGAACGGCCAGATGTTCGGCTACCAGCGGTGCGGCCAGGCGAAACGGATGACGGCCTGGGGCGGCAACCACTGGGTGGCACAGGAGAAGAAATGCGCCGTGGCGGAGAAGGAGAACTGTGCTTCCTATGAGCCTTCTTGGAAGGTCGTTTGGTGGAAGTACAGGTCGATGGCTGGGAGGTTGAGGTACGTAGGAAGTCTGCACGGGACGGTTCCTTCTTGAAGGCCCGTGCATCTGACTTCTGGGTCTTCGTCTTAGCAGAAGCTGATGAAGGGGCTTGTGTCTGGAGTGATGGGAGGAAGAGGGGACGTCGACCGCGCGATCTTAGCACTGGCCGAACGGACGACCGTGGTGCTGAAGGTCAGATCGCATGTCTGGGTTGCCACCTCCCTGGTAGTCCGAGGAGAGGCGAGGACAGTACTGTATTTCCCCGCTGGGAGCAGCGTGGGCTTCCTACTAGCAAACAGCTTGCAAGCAGCCGAGATGGACACTTTCTCTTTGACCCGAATTTCTTGGATACAGCGTTCTTCCTTATAGATTGGACAGTCGCGGGAGGACGCTGCATGGTCACCCTGACAGTTCACACAACGAGGAGACGGAGGTGGACAGTCACGCTCATGGGCATCCCTGCCACAAGTGACACATTTAGCTGCATTGGAACAAGATTGGCGAGTGTGATAAAAACGCTGACACTGGTAGCAGCGCGTAGGTGTCGGGACATAGGGGCGAACAGAAATAACCTCGTAGCCCGCTTTGATGCACGATGGCAGCTGAACACTATCAAAGGTCAAGAAAAGTGTCCGGGTCAGTACAAGGTCATTGTTGACCTTTTTCATGACCCTATTGACAGCCGTCACGCCCTACTCAGCGAGGAAAGACTGAATCTTCTCGTCAGTCAATCCGTCGAGGGATCTAGTATAGACCACACCACAAGACGAATTCAAAGTTCGGTGAGCCTCCACCCGGACAGGGAACGTGTACAGCAGTGTGGCTCGAAGCAGTTTCTGTGCCTGAAAGGCGCTCTCAGTTTCTAGTAACAAGGTACCATTACACAACCTGGTACACGACTTGACAGATCCGGCTATGGCATCTACGCCCTTCTGGATAACGAAAGGGTTGACAGAGGAAAAATCCTTGCCGTCCTCAGATCGAGAAACGACGAGCAACAGTGGGGCAGGCGGTAGTACTTTTGTCACTGGTGGCTGGTCATGTTTCCATTTGTGGGCAGAAGTCGAGAGAGAAGAGAGATCCATTGTGGAGGAATCCCCCATGATTGCCAGCGTCTCCGATGGCGCGCTCCTTCCTTATGGGGACCCTCTCAGAGGGCACTCCCGCCTTAGATGAATGTTTACACCTCAGGTCACACCTCCCGAGAAACAGACGGAGGGAACAATCGGCATGGTCAGAAGGTATCAGCTCAGGCAATCACCCCTCCCCGGGCCTGGCCTTTACCAGGGGGTACGTGCGTGCCTTACTTGTCTACCCAGGGCGGGGAATTACGCGTTACCCCGTCACCGGCTACGCGTGTGAACGCGTGGGTCGGCCTTCAGGCGCGCACAGGGAGGAAGGAAGAAGAGGAAAAGGAAGAGAGAGAGGACAGACTGTCTCAAACGCCGAGGCGGAGACCAGAAAAGGCAAGGAGAAGAAGGCAAGGAGAAGAAGGCAAGGAGAAGAAGGCAAGGAGAAGAAGGCAAGGAGAAGAAGGCAAGGAGAAGAAGGCAAGGAGAAGAAGGCAAGGAGAAGAAGGCAAGGAGAAGAAGGCAAGGAGAAGAAGGCAAGGAGAAGAAGGCAAGGAGAAGAAGGCAAGGAGAAGAAGGCAAGGAGAAGAAGGCAAGGAGAAGAAGGCAAGGAGAAGAAGGCAAGGAGAAGAAGGCAAGGAGAAGAAGGCAAGGAGAAGAAGGCAAGGAGAAGAAGGCAAGGAGAAGAAGGCAAGGAGAAGAAGGCAAGGAGAAGAAGGCAAGGAGAAGAAGGCAAGGAGAAGAAGGCAAGGAGAAGAAGGCAAGGAGAAGAAGGCAAGGAGAAGAAGGCAAGGAGAAGAAGGCAAGGAGAAGAAGGCAAGGAGAAGAAGGCAAGGAGAAGAAGGCAAGGAGAAGAAGGCAAGGAGAAGAAGGCAAGGAGAAGAAGGCAAGGAGAAGAAGGCAAGGAGAAGAAGGCAAGGAGAAGAGTAAGGAAGACAGTGAGATGGAGAAGAACAAAGAAAGGAACCAACCAAAGGAAGGAAGAAACGAGAAGCGAAAAACCAAAAACACCACAAATTAGGTCGTGGAACCGTCCGTCTCCGGACGCAGGCGCTAACTACCCTCTTGAGGGGGATGGACTCCTTTTAGTCGCCTCTTACGACAGGCAGGAATACCTCGGGCTTGTTCTTACCCCGGAGCCGCAGGGGGATTTTAGTGTCTGTAGCAACTGAACATTAACCTGCATTGTGAGCCAGACAGATTACAAAATCCAATACTGGTATAGAATTGGGGAAGTATTAAAAGACAAGAACCTGGAGTGTTTACATTTATTGAAAAGAAATAATGTAGCTTTATTCAGTTTTCTTTGCCCGTGCCTTCTTGACAGGAAGTGGTTTCTGAGAACGTAGAACAGCACTAGCTCTGCGCAGTGCAGCCTGAAAAGAAGGAAAATTGTGAGTTGCAAAAAGGTTTAAAAATAGATAACTTAGTAAATTGTCTATAATTCCATCAGTAATGGGTAGTGGTAAATTAATGTCTTCATACTGACATCCAGAAATGCTAAGCATCATATGGCAAAATATTTACATTGAAGAACAAATTAAGTGATATCACAAACCTTCCTTAT